>NW_028274834.1:738213-1476426 GCF_037043125.1 Eumetopias jubatus | reverse complement strand
CAGAAGGGGGAACATCATTGAGACTCTTAACAAAGAGATATGAAAGAAATAATCAGAGATGTGGAACACAAGAAATGAAATGAAGAATATACTAGATAGAATAATTAGCAGGATGGACGAAGCAGAGGAACAAATTAATGAACTAGAAGACAGTAATGGAAAGTAATCAAGCGGAACAAATGAGAGGAAAAAGAAGTATGCAAAAATGAGAAGAGACATAGGGAATTCAGTGACTCCATCCAGTGTAACAACACCCACATGAGAGGGATCCCAGAAGGTGAAAAGGGGGAAAAGGGGGCAGAAAATCTATTTGACCAAAGAAGAGCTGAAAACTTAACCTAATCTGGTGAAGGAAACCTATACAAATCCATAAGGCATAGAGATCCCCTCCCACAAAATCAACCTAAGGAGGTCCACATCAAGATACATAGTAATCCAAATGGGAAAAGGTAGTGATAAAGAAAAAACATTTAAAGCAGCAAGATAAAAGAAGACAGTTAACATGCAAGGGAAAGCCCATAAATCTATCAGCTGAGTTTTCAGCAGAAACTATGCAGGACAGAAGAAAGTGGCGTTAAATATTCAAAGTGCTGAATGAGAAAAATCTGCAGCAAGGAATAATTTATCCAGCAAGCCTATCCTTCAGAAAAGAAGGGGAGAAAAAGAGTTTCTTAGCCACACAAACTAAAAGAGTTCATGACCACTAAATTAACTACAAAAAATATTGAAGGGGACACTATGAGTGGAAAAAAATCGTAAGTGAGAGTATGACAATAATGAATCAAGGAAGCAGTAAAAATAAGTATTTCTGTAAAAATCAGTTAAGGGATTCACAAAATAAAAGTATGTAAAATATGAAAACATATACCCTAACACATGAGGAGGAGTCAACAGTGGGTTTGAACTTAAACAGCATTCAACTTAATATAGACTGAAAAGGCTATATATAATCCAGGGGGTCACCACAAACCCAAACCTCTAATACACATGCAAAAGATAAAGGGAAAGAAATCCAAGAATATCATTAAAGAAAACGAGCAAACCATGAGAGAGAGAGCAAGAGAAGAAAGGATCAGAGAAAAACTACACAAAAAACTATGAAACAAGTAACAAAACATCAATAAATACATGTCTAATGATAATTAGTTTGAATGTAAATGGACTAAATGCTCCAAGCAAAAGAGCATCACAGAGTTTGTATATATATATAAAAGATTTCACACCTAAAGACACCTGCAGATGGAAATTAAGAGATGGAGAAACATTAATCATGCAAGTGGATGTCAAAAGAAGTCAGAGTAGCAATCCTTATATCAGACAAAATAGACTTTTTTAACATTGAAATTGAATTAGCCAACATAGAGTACACCAGTAGTTTCAAATGTAGCGTTCCACAATTCATCAGTTGTGTATAACACCCAGTGTTCATCACATCACATGCATTCCTTAATGCCCATCACACAGTTACTCCATCTCCCCACCCACCTTTCCTCCAGCAACCCTCAGTTTGTTTCCAATAGCTGGGAACCTGTCATGGATTTTCTTCCTCTCTGGTTTCTTCGCATTCATTTTCCCTCCCTTCCCCTATGATCCTCTGTGCTGTTCCTTCTATTCCACATATGAGTAAAACCATATAATAATTGTTTTTCTCTGACTGACTTATTTTGCTCAGCATAATACCCTCCAGTGCCATCCACATCGATATGCTAAATATTGATCCTATCTGATGGCTGTGTCATATTCCTTTGTATATGTATATACCATGTTTTCTTTATCCATTATCTGTCGATGGATGTCTTGGTTCCTTCCACGGTTTGGCTATTGTGGACAATGTCGCTATAAACATTCGGGGTGCAGTTGCCCCTTCAGATCACTACATTTGTAGCTTTGGGGTAAATAAAATTGCTGGGTTGTAAGGGAGCTCTGTTTTAACTTCGTGAGGAACCTCCATATTGTTTTCCAAAGTGGCTGTACCAGTTTTCATTCCCACTTAGAAGTGTAAGAGAGTTCCCCTTTCTCCTCACCAACATTTGTTATTTCTTCGCTTGTTAATTTTTGCAATTCTGACTGGTGTGAAGTGGTATCTCATTGTCATTTGGATTTCTTTTTCCCCATGCCAAGTGATGTTGAGCAGTTTGTCATATGTCTGTTGGCCATTTGTGTGTCTTCTTTGGAGAAATATCTGTTCATATCTTCTGCCCATTTCTTGACTCGCTTATTTGTTTTTTGGGTGTTGAGTTTGGGTGTTGAACGGTAGTAAAGCGTACGGCACTTTCATGATGCTTCCACACCCACTTTTGGAAATGCTTCTCTCTCCAGGATACCTGAAATTTTAGTGGAGAGTTGCCGTATACGCAGACTTGCTTTTCCCAGGTGAGTGCATGGCACATTCCTTATTCACTCACGCGCGCCCGCGCGCACACACACACACACACACACACAGAGTTGAACATGTTTCTGTCTCGTCAGGAAAGGAGGTGTTCGTTGAGAGACGGTTTCTCGCCAATGCTTTTGGGTGCTTGCCCTTTTCCCCCCGGAGAGTGAAGTGTATGCGCTTTTTGCCTAGGCTTCCGTACACACCCTTGAGAAGCCTTCCCTCAGCCAGAAACAAGCCGTGAGTTGAAAGAGGCGTTCCACACAGACCTCCTTCTCAGAGCGAAGCCTGTCACACTTTTCCTTGGGCCTCCACACGCACTTTAGAAAAACTTCCTCCGGGAAGCTGTGAGTTGAACGACGGGTTTCCTACAGCGGTTTTCCGTGGGGGTAAGGATATATGGCACTTGGCCTTAGGCTTCCACGCACAGATTGGAAAGGCTTCTCTCTTCGTGAAACAAGATGTGCGCTGAACGTTGCGTTCTGCGCAGGCTTGGTTTTCACACATCAGCCCATGGTACTTTCCCTAGGCTTCCACACGCGCAGTGAGTATCCCTTCCCTAAACCTGAACCAAGACGCGGGGGAAAGCTGCCTTCTACACCACCTTCTTTTCCGAGTTTCGTATAGAACCCTTGCGTTGTGCTTCCACATCCACTTTTGTCACTGCTTCGATATATCCTCCGGAGAGGGGTTCGCTTGAAAGACGGTCTCCCTCCGTCACGCTTTCAAGGAGTTAAGGATAGGGCACTCTCCTTATGCCTGCACACGTCCACTTGCAATCTCGACTGACTTCATGACCCCGTCCATATGCTACGCTGAAAGTCCCATTGCGCGCGGCCTTGTTTCTAAGAGATGAGGACAGGGCACGGCACGTTCCTTGTGCTTCCACCACGACTATATAAAAGGCTCCCGTCTCCAAGGCAAAGGATGTCAGGTGCAAGACGGCTTCGCAAAAGCGAGGTTGCCTCTTAGAGGGCGGTCTACGGCGCTCTCCTGACGCTTCCACGCCTACATATGCAAACGCTTCTGGGCTCACGAAAGAAGACGTCCGGTGAAAGCTGCCTTGTACCCCGACGCGTTTCTCGGAGTTAGGTCCAGGGAACGGTCCCTGTGCGATCACACGCAGCCTTGAGATGGCTCAGCTCTTTTCGATCGTCAGGGAGGACGTTTCTCGGAGTTAGGTCCAGGGAAAGGTAGTAAAGCGTACGGCACTTTCATGATGCTTCCACACCCACTTTTGGAAATGCTTCTCTCTCCAGGATACCTGAAGATGCTAGTGGCGAGTCGCCGTAGACGCAGACTTGCTTTTCCCAGGTCAGTACATGGCACTCTCCTTATTCACTCACGCACGCGCGCGCGCGCGGGCCCTAACACACACACACTCACACACACACACACACACACACACACACACACACACACAGAGTTGAACATGTTTCTGTCTCGTCAGGAAAGAAGGTGATCGTTGAGAGACGGTTTCTCGCCGATGCTTTTGGGTTCTTGCTTTTTTCCCCCCGGAGAGAGAAGTGTAGCCGCTTTTTCCCTAGGCTTCCGTACACACCCTTGAGAAGCCTTCCGTCAGCCAGAAACAAGCCATGAGTTGAAAGAGGCGTTCCACGCAGACCTCCTTCTCAGAGCGAAGCCTGTCACACTTTTCCTTGTGAAGTCAACTAGAGAGATACAAATACTTTCTCAATGATTGCTTTAACAAAAAAGGACTAAATATCCCAATCAGAAAACATAGACTGTAAAGAGGAAGCAAGACCCATCTCTATGCTGCCTACCAGAGAATCACTTCAGACCTAAAAATAAAAGCAGATTGGAAGTAATGGGACACAAAACCATTTATCATGCAAATGGAAGTGAAAAGAAAGTTGGAGTCGTAATATTTTTATGAGACAAAATAAACTGAATTGTGGGGAAGATGGCAGAGTAGAAGGACCCTAAACTCACCTCATCCCACAGATACAACTAGGTAACACTCACACCAGAGTCACCCAGAAATGGACCTTCAGATTTCCCCACAAAACTATACAACTAAATGGAGAGAGGGAATCACATCAAAGATGGTAGGAAGGACAAGGACTCTGTAGGAATCTAAAGCCCATATTTCTGACCACCAGAGGGAGGGAACCACAGTCACAGAGGGGCCAGAAACAAACTACTACACCGGGGAGCCTCTAAAGCGTAGAGACATCCTCATAGCTTATGGCTTTGAAAATCAGAAGGGATGACATTTGTGAGCGTATACAACCAGCAGACTTAAAGCTTGGAACTTTTAAAAATCAGCTGTCTCAGCTCTGAGAGAGCACAGAAGGTGATAGGAAGCTGAGATCTGTCCTTAAAGATTAAGCAGAGCAAAGAGTGTGGAGAAGCTTGGGTGAAGCAGGTTGAAAGGTGCTTGAGGATTAAACAAGGGAGACATAGTTCCTGAACTCAGAGTTTGCTAAGGGACTTGTCCAGGAACAAAGGAGCTGGCAGGTGCCATTTCCCTCTACGGCCCCTCATTATAAACACACACCTACCTGCAAGACCAAGCACAATCTAGCAATCACTAACTTGCATAAACCATGGCCCATCCCCACACCTACCACACCTGCTTCAGTCCCAGTGCTGTGGATACCCTCCCTGATAAGACCCACACAATCCTTGACAACAATATGTCTCCCCATCACCCACAGAACACGCATGCATCTTGTTAAAACAGCACACCCCATGTGTTGTGCACAATGACACAGTCCAGATCCAGTCTCTGTTGTTGCTATGCATTACCTTCAGAGGAGAACCAGCATCACCAAGTGAAAAATGTATGTTCTGCCCCGTATTTTCAAGAACAAGCAATATATCTGACCTTCCTAACAGAGAGATATTCTCTGAGAAGTAGGCCAAATGAGCAGACAGAGGACTATGTCCTAAACGAAAGAAGAGGACAAAGCCACAGCAAGAGACTTAAACAAAATGGATATAAGGAACATGCCTGACAGAAAATTTAAGATAACAAATATAAAGATACTCACTGGGGAAATGAAAAGAGGGAGGACATCAGAAGGGGGAACATCATTGAGACTCTTAACAAAGAGATATGAAAGAAATAATCAGAGATGTGGAACACAAGAAATGAAATGAAGAATATACTAGATAGAATAATTAGCAGGATGGACGAAGCAGAGGAACAAATTAATGAACTAGAAGACAGTAATGGAAAGTAATCAAGCGGAACAAATGAGAGGAAAAAGAAGTATGCAAAAATGAGAAGAGACATAGGGAATTCAGTGACTCCATCCAGTGTAACAACACCCACATGAGAGGGATCCCAGAAGGTGAAAAGGGGGAAAAGGGGGCAGAAAATCTATTTGACCAAAGAAGAGCTGAAAACTTAACCTAATCTGGTGAAGGAAACCTATACAAATCCATAAGGCATAGAGATCCCCTCCCACAAAATCAACCTAAGGAGGTCCACATCAAGATACATAGTAATCCAAATGGGAAAAGGTAGTGATAAAGAAAAAACATTTAAAGCAGCAAGATAAAAGAAGACAGTTAACATGCAAGGGAAAGCCCATAAATCTATCAGCTGAGTTTTCAGCAGAAACTATGCAGGACAGAAGAAAGTGGCGTTAAATATTCAAAGTGCTGAATGAGAAAAATCTGCAGCAAGGAATAATTTATCCAGCAAGCCTATCCTTCAGAAAAGAAGGGGAGAAAAAGAGTTTCTTAGCCACACAAACTAAAAGAGTTCATGACCACTAAATTAACTACAAAAAATATTGAAGGGGACACTATGAGTGGAAAAAAATCGTAAGTGAGAGTATGACAATAATGAATCAAGGAAGCAGTAAAAATAAGTATTTCTGTAAAAATCAGTTAAGGGATTCACAAAATAAAAGTATGTAAAATATGAAAACATATACCCTAACACATGAGGAGGAGTCAACAGTGGGTTTGAACTTAAACAGCATTCAACTTAATATAGACTGAAAAGGCTATATATAATCCAGGGGGTCACCACAAACCCAAACCTCTAATACACATGCAAAAGATAAAGGGAAAGAAATCCAAGAATATCATTAAAGAAAACGAGCAAACCATGAGAGAGAGAGCAAGAGAAGAAAGGATCAGAGAAAAACTACACAAAAAATATGAATCAAGTAACAAAACATCAATAAATACATGTCTAATGATAATTAGTTTGAATGTAAATGGACTAAATGCTCCAAGCAAAAGAGCATGACAGAGTTTGTATATATATATAAAAGATTTCACACCTAAAGACACCTGCAGATGGAAATTAAGAGATGGAGAAACATTAATCATGCAAGTGGATGTCAAAAGAAGTCAGAGTAGCAATCCTTATATCAGACAAAATAGACTTTTTTAACATTGAAATTGAATTAGCCAACATAGAGTACACCAGTAATTTCAAATGTAGCGTTCCACAATTCATCAGTTGTGTATAACACCCAGTGTTCATCACACCACATGCATTCCTTAATGCCCATCACACAGTTACTCCATCTCCCCACCCACCTTTCCTCCAGCAACCCTCAGTTTGTTTCCAATAGCTGGGAACCTGTCATGGATTTTCTTCCTCTCTGGTTTCTTCGCATTCATTTTCCCTCCCTTCCCCTATGATCCTCTGTGCTGTTCCTTCTATTCCACATATGAGTAAAACCATATAGTAATTGTTTTTCTCTGACTGACTTATTTTGCTCAGCATAATACCCTCCAGTGCCTTCCACATCGATATGCTAAATATTGATCCTTTCTGATGGCTGAGTCATATTCCATTGTATATGTATATACCATGTTTTCTTTATCCATTTATCTGTCGATGGATGTCTTGGTTCCTTCCACGGTTTGGCTATTGTGGACAATGTCGCTATAAACATTCGGGGTGCAGTTGCCCCTTCAGATCACTACATTTGTAGCTTTGGGGTAAATAAAATTGCTGGGTTGTAAGGGAGCTCTCTTTTAAGTTCTTGGGGAACCTCCATATTGTTTTCCAAAGTGGCTGTACCAGTTTTCATTCCCACTTAGAAGTGTAAGAGAGTTCCCCTTTCTCCTCACCAATATTTGTTATTTCTTCGCTTGTTAATTTTTGCAATTCTGACTGGTGTGAAGTGGTATCTCATTGTCATTTGGATTTCTTTTTCCCCATGCCAAGTGATGTTGAGCAGTTTGTCATATGTCTGTTGGCCATTTGTGTGTCTTCTTTGGAGAAATATCTGTTCATATCTTCTGCCCATTTCTTGACCCGCTTATTTGTTTTTTGGGTGTTGAGTTTGGGTGTTGAACGGTAGTAAAGCGTACGGCACTTTCATGATGCTTCCACACCCACTTTTGGAAATGCTTCTCTCTCCAGGATACCTGAAGATGTTAGTGGAGAGTTGCCGTATACGCAGACTTGCTTTTCCCAGGTGAGTGCATGGCACATTCCTTATTCACTCATGCGCGCGCGCGCGCGCACACACACACACACACACACAGAGTTGAACATGTTTCTGTCTCGTCAGGAAAGAAGGTGATCGTTGAGAGACGGTTTCTCGCCGATGCTTTTGGGTTCTTGCTTTTTTCCCCCCGGAGAGAGAAGTGTAGCCGCTTTTTCCCTAGGCTTCCGTACACACCCTTGAGAAGCCTTCCGTCAGCCAGAAACAAGCCATGAGTTGAAAGAGGCGTTCCACGCAGACCTCCTTCTCAGAGCGAAGCCTGTCACACTTTTCCTTGTGAAGTCAACTAGAGAGATACAAATACTTTCTCAATGATTGCTTTAACAAAAAAGGACTAAATATCCCAATCAGAAAACATAGACTGTAAAGAGGAAGCAAGACCCATCTCTATGCTGCCTACCAGAGAATCACTTCAGACCTAAAAATAAAAGCAGATTGGAAGTAATGGGACACAAAACCATTTATCATGCAAATGGAAGTGAAAAGAAAGTTGGAGTCGTAATATTTTTATGAGACAAAATAAACTGAATTGTGGGGAAGATGGCAGAGTAGAAGGACCCTAAACTCACCTCATCCCACAGATACAACTAGGTAACACTCACACCAGAGTCACCCAGAAATGGACCTTCAGATTTCCCCACAAAACTATACAACTAAATGGAGAGAGGGAATCACATCAAAGATGGTAGGAAGGACAAGGACTCTGTAGGAATCTAAAGCCCATATTTCTGACCACCAGAGGGAGGGAACCACAGTCACAGAGGGGCCAGAAACAAACTACTACACCGGGGAGCCTCTAAAGCGTAGAGACATCCTCATAGCTTATGGCTTTGAAAATCAGAAGGGATGACATTTGTGAGCGTATACAACCAGCAGACTTAAAGATTGGAACTTTTAAAAATCAGCTGTCTCAGCTCTGAGAGAGCACAGAAGGTGATAGGAAGCTGAGATCTGTCCTTAAAGATTAAGCAGAGCAAAGAGTGTGGAGAAGCTTGGGTGAAGCAGGTTGAAAGGTGCTTGAGGATTAAACAAGGGAGACATAGTTCCTGAACTCAGAGTTTGCTAAGGGACTTGTCCAGGAACAAAGGAGCTGGCAGGTGCCATTTCCCTCTACGGCCCCTCATTATAAACACACACCTACCTGCAAGACCAAGCACAATCTAGCAATCACTAACTTGCATAAACCATGGCCCATCCCCACACCTACCACACCTGCTTCAGTCCCAGTGCTGTGGATACCCTCCCTGATAAGACCCACACAATCCTTGACAACAATATGTCTCCCCATCACCCACAGAACACGCATGCATCTTGTTAAAACAGCACACCCCATGTGTTGTGCACAATGACACAGTCCAGATCCAGTCTCTGTTGTTGCTATGCATTACCTTCAGAGGAGAACCAGCATCACCAAGTGAAAAATGTATGTTCTGCCCCGTATTTCAAGAACAAGCAATATATCTGACCTTCCTAACCGAGAGATATTCTCTGAGAAGTAGGCCAAATGAGCAGACAGAGGACTATGTCCTAAACGAAAGAAGAGGACAAAGCCACAGCAAGAGACCTAAACAAAATGGATATAAGGAACATGCCTGACAGAAAATTTAAGATAACAATTATAAAGATACTCACTGGGGAAATGAAAAGAGGGAGGACATCAGAAGGGGGAACATCATTGAGACTCTTAACAAAGAGATATGAAAGAAATAATCAGAGATGTGGAACACAAGAAATGAAATGAAGAATATACTAGATAGAATAATTAGCAGGATGGACGAAGCAGAGGAACAAATTAATGAACTAGAAGACAGTAATGGAAAGTAATCAAGCGGAACAAATGAGAGGAAAAGAAGTATGCAAAAATGAGAAGAGACATAGGGAATTCAGTGACTCCATCCAGTGTAACAACACCCACATGAGAGGGATCCCAGAAGGTGAAAAGGGGGAAAAGGGGGCAGAAAATCTATTTGACCAAAGAAGAGCTGAAAACTTAACCAATCTGGTGAAGGAAACCTATACAAATCCATAAGGCATAGAGATCCCCTCCCACAAAATCAACCTAAGGAGGTCCACATCAAGATACATAGTAATCCAAATGGGAAAAGGTAGTGATAAAGAAAAAACATTTAAAGCAGCAAGATAAAAGAAGACAGTTAACATGCAAGGGAAAGCCCATAAATCTATCAGCTGAGTTTTCAGCAGAAACTATGCAGGACAGAAGAAAGTGGCGTTAAATATTCAAAGTGCTGAATGAGAAAAATCTGCAGCAAGGAATAATTTATCCAGCAAGCCTATCCTTCAGAAAAGAAGGGGAGAAAAAGAGTTTCTTAGCCACACAAACTAAAAGAGTTCATGACCACTAAATTAACTACAAAAAATATTGAAGGGGACACTATGAGTGGAAAAAAATCGTAAGTGAGAGTATGACAATAATGAATCAAGGAAGCAGTAAAAATAAGTATTTCTGTAAAAATCAGTTAAGGGATTCACAAAATAAAAGTATGTAAAATATGAAAACATATACCCTAACACATGAGGAGGAGTCAACAGTGGGTTTGAACTTAAACAGCATTCAACTTAATATAGACTGAAAAGGCTATATATAATCCAGGGGGTCACCACAAACCCAAACCTCTAATACACATGCAAAAGATAAAGGGAAAGAAATCCAAGAATATCATTAAAGAAAACGAGCAAACCATGAGAGAGAGAGCAAGAGAAGAAAGGATCAGAGAAAAACTACACAAAAAACTATGAAACAAGAAACAAAACATCAATAAATACATGTCTAATGATAATTAGTTTGAATGTAAATGGACTAAATGCTCCAAGCAAAAGAGCATGACAGAGTTTGTATATATATATAAAAGATTTCACACCTAAAGACACCTGCAGATGGAAATTAAGAGATGGAGAAACATTAATCATGCAAGTGGATGTCAAAAGAAGTCAGAGTAGCAATCCTTATATCAGACAAAATAGACTTTTTTAACATTGAAATTGAATTAGCCAACATAGAGTACACCAGTAGTTTCAAATGTAGCGTTCCACAATTCATCAGTTGTGTATAACACCCAGTGTTCATCACATCACATGCATTCCTTAATGCCCATCACACAGTTACTCCATCTCCCCACCCACATTTCCTCCAGCAACCCTCAGTTTGTTTCCAATAGTTAGGAACCTGTCATGGATTTTCTTCCTCTCTGGTTTCTTCGCATTCATTTTCCCTCCCTTCCCCTATGATCCTCTGTGCTGTTCCTTCTATTCCACATATGAGTAAAACCATATAATAATTGTTTTTCTCTGACTGACTTATTTTGCTCAGCATAATACCCTCCAGTGCCTTCCACATCGATATGCTAAATATT
The DNA here is from genome assembly GCF_037043125.1 of Eumetopias jubatus. Taxonomy (NCBI): domain Eukaryota; kingdom Metazoa; phylum Chordata; class Mammalia; order Carnivora; family Otariidae; genus Eumetopias; species Eumetopias jubatus. The sequence continues at coordinate 1,465,234 of NW_028274834.1, read as the reverse complement.
GATCCTTTCTGATGGCTGAGTCATATTCCTTTGTATATGTATATACCATGTTTTCTTTATCCATTATCTGTCGATGGATGTCTTGGTTCCTTCCACGGTTTGGCTATTGTGGACAATGTCGCTATAAACATTCGGGGTGCAGTTGCCCCTTCAGATCACTACATTTGTAGCTTTGGGGTAAATAAAATTGCTGGGTTGTAAGGGAGCTCTGTTTTAACTTCGTGAGGAACCTCCATATTGTTTTCCAAAGTGGCTGTACCAGTTTTCATTCCCACTTAGAAGTGTAAGAGAGTTCCCCTTTCTCCTCACCAACATTTGTTATTTCTTCGCTTGTTAATTTTTGCAATTCTGACTGGTGTGAAGTGGTATCTCATTGTCATTTGGATTTCTTTTTCCCCATGCCAAGTGCTGTTGAGCAGTTTCTCATATGTCTGTTGGCCATTTGTGTGTCTTCTTTGGAGAAATACCTGTTCATATCTTCTGCCCATTTCTTGACTCGGTTATTTGTATTTTGGGTGTTGAGTTTGGGTGTTGAACGGTAGTAAAGCGTACGGCACTTTCATGATGCTTCCACACCCACTTTTGGAAATGCTTCTCTCTCAAGGATACCTGAAGATGTTAGTGGAGAGTTGCCGTATACGCAGACTTGCTTTTCCCAGGTGAGTGCATGGCACATTCCTTATTCACTCACGCGCGCGCGCTCGCACACACACACACACACACACACACAGAGTTGAACATGTTTCTGTCTCGTCAGGAAAGGAGGTGTTCGTTGAGAGACGGTTTCTCGCCAATGCTTTTGGGTGCTTGCCCTTTTCCCCCCGGAGAGTGAAGTGTATGCGCTTTTTCCGTAGGCTTCAGTACACACCCTTGAGAAGCCTTCCGTCAGTCAGAAACAAGCCGTGAGTTGAAAGAGGCGTTCCACACAGACCTCCTTCTCAGAGCGAAGCCTGTCACACTTTTCCTTGGGCCTCCACACGCACTTTAGAAAAACTTCCTCCGGGAAGCTGTGAGTTGAACGACGGGTTTCCTACAGCGGTTTTCCGTGGGGGTAAGGATATATGGCACTTGGCCTTAGGCTTCCACGCACACATTGGAAAGGGCTTCTCTCTTCGTGAAACAAGATGTGCGCTGAACGTTGCGTTCTGCGCAGGCTTGCTTTTCACACATCAGCCCATGGTACTTTCCCTAGGCTTCCACACGCGCAGTGAGTATCCCTTCCCTAAACCTGAACCAAGACGCGGGGGAAAGCTGCCTTCTACACCACCTTCTTTTCCGAGTTTCGTATAGAACCCTTGCGTTGTGCTTCCACATCCACTTTTGTCACTGCTTCGATATATCCTCCGGAGAGGGGTTCGCTTGAAAGACGGTCTCCCTCCGTCACGCTTTCAAGGAGTTAAGGATAGGGCACTCTCCTTATGCCTGCACACGTCCACTTGCAATCTCGACTGACTTCATGACCCCGTCCATATGCTACGCTGAAAGTCCCATTGCGCGCGGCCTTGTTTCTAAGAGATGAGGACAGGGCACGGCACGTTCCTTGTGCTTCCACCACGACTATATAAAAGGCTCCCGTCTCCAAGGCAAAGGATGTCAGGTGCAAGACGGCTTCGCAAAAGCGAGGTTGCCTCTTAGAGGGCGGTCTACGGCGCTCTCCTGACGCTTCCACGCCTACATATGCAAACGCTTCTGGGCTCACGAAAGAAGACGTCCGTTGAAAGCTGCCTTGTACCCCGACGCGTTTTCCGGAGTTAGGTCCAGAGAACGGTCCCTGTGCGATCACACGCAGCCTTGAGATGGCTCAGCTCTTTTCGATCGTCAGGGAGGACGTTTTTCGGAGTTAGGTCCAGGGAAAGGTAGTAAAGCGTACGGCACTTTCATGATGCTTCCACACCCACTTTTGGAAATGCTTCTCTCTCCAGGATACCTGAAGATGCTAGTGGCGAGTCGCCATAGACGCAGACTTGCTTTTCCCAGGTCAGTACATGGCACTCTCCTTATTCACTCACGCAGGCGCGCGCGCGCGTGCCCTCACACACACAGACACACACACACACACACAGAGTTGAACATGTTTCTGTCTCGTCAGGAAAGAAGGTGATCGTTGAGAGACGGTTTCTCGCCGATGCTTTTGGGTTCTTGCTTTTTTCCCCCCGGAGAGAGAAGTGTAGCCGCTTTTTCCCTAGGCTTCCGTACACACCCTTGAGAAGCCTTCCGTCAGCCAGAAACAAGCCATGAGTTGAAAGAGGCGTTCCACGCAGACCTCCTTCTCAGAGCGAAGCCTGTCACACTTTTCCTTGTGAAGTCAACTAGAGAGATACAAATACTTTCTCAATGATTGCTTTAACAAAAAAGGACTAAATATCCCAATCAGAAAACATAGACTGTAAAGAGGAAGCAAGACCCATCTCTATGCTGCCTACCAGAGAATCACTTCAGACCTAAAAATAAAAGCAGATTGGAAGTAATGGGACACAAAACCATTTATCATGCAAATGGAAGTGAAAAGAAAGTTGGAGTCGTAATATTTTTATGAGACAAAATAAACTGAATTGTGGGGAAGATGGCAGAGTAGAAGGACCCTAAACTCACCTCATCCCACAGATACAACTAGGTAACACTCACACCAGAGTCACCCAGAAATGGACCTTCAGATTTCCCCACAAAACTATACAACTAAATGGAGAGAGGGAATCACATCAAAGATGGTAGGAAGGACAAGGACTCTGTAGGAATCTAAAGCCCATATTTCTGACCACCAGAGGGAGGGAACCACAGTCACAGAGGGGCCAGAAACAAACTACTACACCGGGGAGCCTCTAAAGCGTAGAGACATCCTCATAGCTTATGGCTTTGAAAATCAGAAGGGATGACATTTGTGAGCGTATACAACCAGCAGACTTAAAGCTTGGAACTTTTAAAAATCAGCTGTCTCAGCTCTGAGAGAGCACAGAAGGTGATAGGAAGCTGAGATCTGTCCTTAAAGATTAAGCAGAGCAAAGAGTGTGGAGAAGCTTGGGTGAAGCAGGTTGAAAGGTGCTTGAGGATTAAACAAGGGAGACATAGTTCCTGAACTCAGAGTTTGCTAAGGGACTTGTCCAGGAACAAAGGAGCTGGCAGGTGCCATTTCCCTCTACGGCCCCTCATTATAAACACACACCTACCTGCAAGACCAAGCACAATCTAGCAATCACTAACTTGCATAAACCATGGCCCATCCCCACACCTACCACACCTGCTTCAGTCCCAGTGCTGTGGATACCCTCCCTGATAAGACCCACACAATCCTTGACAACAATATGTCTCCCCATCACCCACAGAACACGCATGCATCTTGTTAAAACAGCACACCCCATGTGTTGTGCACAATGACACAGTCCAGATCCAGTCTCTGTTGTTGCTATGCATTACCTTCAGAGGAGAACCAGCATCACAAAGTGAAAAATGTATGTTCTGCCCCGTATTTTCAAGAACAAGCAATATATCTGACCTTCCTAACAGAGAGATATTCTCTGAGAAGTAGGCCAAATGAGCAGACAGAGGACTATGTCCTAAACGAAAGAAGAGGACAAAGCCACAGCAAGAGACCTAAACAAAATGGATATAAGGAACATGCCTGACAGAAAATTTAAGATAACAATTATAAAGATACTCACTGGGGAAATGAAAAGAGGGAGGACATCAGAAGGGGGAACATCATTGAGACTCTTAACAAAGAGATATGAAAGAAATAATCAGAGATGTGGAACACAAGAAATGAAATGAAGAATATACTAGATAGAATAATTAGCAGGATGGACGAAGCAGAGGAACAAATTAATGAACTAGAAGACAGTAATGGAAAGTAATCAAGCGGAACAAATGAGAGGAAAAAGAAGTATGCAAAAATGAGAAGAGACATAGGGAATTCAGTGACTCCATCCAGTGTAACAACACCCACATGAGAGGGATCCCAGAAGGTGAAAAGGGGGAAAAGGGGGCAGAAAATCTATTTGACCAAAGAAGAGCTGAAAACTTAACCTAATCTGGTGAAGGAAACCTATACAAATCCATAAGGCATAGAGATCCCCTCCCACAAAATCAACCTAAGGAGGTCCACATCAAGATACATTGTAATCCAAATGGGAAAAGGTAGTGATAAAGAAAAAACATTTAAAGCAGCAAGATAAAAGAAGACAGTTAACATGCAAGGGAAAGCCCATAAATCTATCAGCTGAGTTTTCAGCAGAAACTATGCAGGACAGAAGAAAGTGGCGTTAAATATTCAAAGTGCTGAAGGAGAAAAATCTGCAGCAAGGAATAATTTATCCAGCAAGCCTATCCTTCAGAAAAGAAGGGGAGAAAAAGAGTTTCTTAGCCACACAAACTAAAAGAGTTCATGACCACTAAATTAACTACAAAAAATATTGAAGGGGACACTATGAGTGGAAAAAAATCGTAAGTGAGAGTATGACAATAATGAATCAAGGAAGCAGTAAAAATAAGTATTTCTGTAAAAATCAGTTAAGGGATTCACAAAATAAAAGTATGTAAAATATGAAAACATATACCCTAACACATGAGGAGGAGTCAACAGTGGGTTTGAACTTAAACAGCATTCAACTTAATATAGACTGAAAAGGCTATATATAATCCAGGGGGTCACCACAAACCCAAACCTCTAATACACATGCAAAAGATAAAGGGAAAGAAATCCAAGAATATCATTAAAGAAAACGAGCAAACCATGAGAGAGAGAGCAAGAGAAGAAAGGATCAGAGAAAAACTACACAAAAAATATGAAACAAGTAACAAAACATCAATAAATACATGTCTAATGATAATTAGTTTGAATGTAAATGGACTAAATGCTCCAAGCAAAAGAGCATGACAGAGTTTGTATATATATATAAAAGATTTCACACCTAAAGACACCTGCAGATGGAAATTAAGAGATGGAGAAACATTAATCATGCAAGTGGATGTCAAAAGAAGTCAGAGTAGCAATCCTTATATCAGACAAAATAGACTTTTTTAACATTGAAATTGAATTAGCCAACATAGAGTACACCAGTAATTTCAAATGTAGCGTTCCACAATTCATCAGTTGTGTATAACACCCAGTGTTCATCACACCACATGCATTCCTTAATGCCCATCACACAGTTACTCCATCTCCCCACCCACCTTTCCTCCAGCAACCCTCAGTTTGTTTCCAATAGCTGGGAACCTGTCATGGATTTTCTTCCTCTCTGGTTTCTTCGCATTCATTTTCCCTCCCTTCCCCTATGATCCTCTGTGCTGTTCCTTCTATTCCACATATGAGTAAAACCATATAGTAATTGTTTTTCTCTGACTGACTTATTTTGCTCAGCATAATACCCTCCAGTGCCTTCCACATCGATATGCTAAATATTGATCCTTTCTGATGGCTGAGTCATATTCCATTGTATATGTATATACCATGTTTTCTTTATCCATTTATCTGTCGATGGATGTCTTGGTTCCTTCCACGGTTTGGCTATTGTGGACAATGTCGCTATAAACATTCGGGGTGCAGTTGCCCCTTCAGATCACTACATTTGTAGCTTTGGGGTAAATAAAATTGCTGGGTTGTAAGGGAGCTCTCTTTTAAGTTCTTGGGGAACCTCCATATTGTTTTCCAAAGTGGCTGTACCAGTTTTCATTCCCACTTAGAAGTGTAAGAGAGTTCCCCTTTCTCCTCACCAACATTTGTTATTTCTTCGCTTGTTAATTTTTGCAATTCTGACTGGTGTGAAGTGGTATCTCATTGTCATTTGGATTTCTTTTTCCCCATGCCAAGTGATGTTGAGCAGTTTGTCATATGTCTGTTGGCCATTTGTGTGTCTTCTTTGGAGAAATATCTGTTCATATCTTCTGCCCAATTCTTGACTCGCTTATTTGTTTTTTGGGTGTTGAGTTTGGGTGTTGAACGGTAGTAAAGCGTACGGCACTTTCATGATGCTTCCACACCCACTTTTGGAAATGCTTCTCTCTCCAGGATACCTGAAGATGTTAGTGGAGAGTTGCCGTATACGCAGACTTGCTTTTCCCAGGTGAGTGCATGGCACATTCCTTATTCACTCATGCGCGCGCGCGCGCGCACACACACACACACACACACAGAGTTGAACATGTTTCTGTCTCGTCAGGAAAGAAGGTGATCGTTGAGAGACGGTTTCTCGCCGATGCTTTTGGGTTCTTGCTTTTTTCCCCCCGGAGAGAGAAGTGTAGCCGCTTTTTCCCTAGGCTTCCGTACACACCCTTGAGAAGCCTTCCGTCAGCCAGAAACAAGCCATGAGTTGAAAGAGGCGTTCCACGCAGACCTCCTTCTCAGAGCGAAGCCTGTCACACTTTTCCTTGTGAAGTCAACTAGAGAGATACAAATACTTTCTCAATGATTGCTTTAACAAAAAAGGACTAAATATCCCAATCAGAAAACATAGACTGTAAAGAGGAAGCAAGACCCATCTCTATGCTGCCTACCAGAGAATCACTTCAGACCTAAAAATAAAAGCAGATTGGAAGTAATGGGACACAAAACCATTTATCATGCAAATGGAAGTGAAAAGAAAGTTGGAGTCGTAATATTTTTATGAGACAAAATAAACTGAATTGTGGGGAAGATGGCAGAGTAGAAGGACCCTAAACTCACCTCATCCCACAGATACAACTAGGTAACACTCACACCAGAGTCACCCAGAAATGGACCTTCAGATTTCCCCACAAAACTATACAACTAAATGGAGAGAGGGAATCACATCAAAGATGGTAGGAAGGACAAGGACTCTGTAGGAATCTAAAGCCCATATTTCTGACCACCAGAGGGAGGGAACCACAGTCACAGAGGGGCCAGAAACAAACTACTACACCGGGGAGCCTCTAAAGCGTAGAGACATCCTCATAGCTTATGGCTTTGAAAATCAGAAGGGATGACATTTGTGAGCGTATACAACCAGCAGACTTAAAGCTTGGAACTTTTAAAAATCAGCTGTCTCAGCTCTGAGAGAGCACAGAAGGTGATAGGAAGCTGAGATCTGTCCTTAAAGATTAAGCAGAGCAAAGAGTGTGGAGAAGCTTGGGTGAAGCAGGTTGAAAGGTGCTTGAGGATTAAACAAGGGAGACATAGTTCCTGAACTCAGAGTTTGCTAAGGGACTTGTCCAGGAACAAAGGAGCTGGCAGGTGCCATTTCCCTCTACGGCCCCTCATTATAAACACACACCTACCTGCAAGACCAAGCACAATCTAGCAATCACTAACTTGCATAAACCATGGCCCATCCCCACACCTACCACACCTGCTTCAGTCCCAGTGCTGTGGATACCCTCCCTGATAAGACCCACACAATCCTTGACAACAATATGTCTCCCCATCACCCACAGAACACGCATGCATCTTGTTAAAACAGCACACCCCATGTGTTGTGCACAATGACACAGTCCAGATCCAGTCTCTGTTGTTGCTATGCATTACCTTCAGAGGAGAACCAGCATCACCAAGTGAAAAATGTATGTTCTGCCCCGTATTTTCAAGAACAAGCAATATATCTGACCTTCCTAACAGAGAGATATTCTCTGAGAAGTAGGCCAAATGAGCAGACAGAGGACTATGTCCTAAACGAAAGAAGAGGACAAAGCCACAGCAAGAGACCTAAACAAAATGGATATAAGGAACATGCCTGACAGAAAATTTAAGATAACAAATATAAAGATACTCACTGGGGAAATGAAAAGAGGGAAGACATCAGAAGGGGGAACATCATTGAGACTCTTAACAAAGAGATATGAAAGAAATAATCAGAGATGTGGAACACAAGAAATGAAATGAAGAATATACTAGATAGAATAATTAGCAGGATGGACGAAGCAGAGGAACAAATTAATGAACTAGAAGACAGTAATGGAAAGTAATCAAGCGGAACAAATGAGAGGAAAAAGAAGTATGCAAAAATGAGAAGAGACATAGGGAATTCAGTGACTCCATCCAGTGTAACAACACCCACATGAGAGGGATCCCAGAAGGTGAAAAGGGGGAAAAGGGGGCAGAAAATCTATTTGACCAAAAAAGAGCTGAAAACTTAACCTAATCTGGTGAAGGAAACCTATACAAATCCATAAGGCATAGAGATCCCCTCCCACAAAATCAACCTAAGGAGGTCCACATCAAGATACATAGTAATCCAAATGGGAAAAGGTAGTGATAAAGAAAAAACATTTAAAGCAGCAAGATAAAAGAAGACAGTTAACATGCAAGGGAAAGCCCATAAATCTATCAGCTGAGTTTTCAGCAGAAACTATGCAGGACAGAAGAAAGTGGCGTTAAATATTCAAAGTGCTGAATGAGAAAAATCTGCAGCAAGGAATAATTTATCCAGCAAGCCTATCCTTCAGAAAAGAAGGGGAGAAAAAGAGTTTCTTAGCCACACAAACTAAAAGAGTTCATGACCACTAAATTAACTACAAAAAATATTGAAGGGGACACTATGAGTGGAAAAAAATCGTAAGTGAGAGTATGACAATAATGAATCAAGGAAGCAGTAAAAATAAGTATTTCTGTAAAAATCAGTTAAGGGATTCACAAAATAAAAGTATGTAAAATATGAAAACATATACCCTAACACATGAGGAGGAGTCAACAGTGGGTTTGAACTTAAACAGCATTCAACTTAATATAGACTGAAAAGGCTATATATAATCCAGGGGGTCACCACAAACCCAAACCTGTAATACACATGCAAAAGATAAAGGGAAAGAAATCCAAGAATATCATTAAAGAAAACGAGCAAACCATGAGAGAGAGAGCAAGAGAAGAAAGGATCAGAGAAAAACTACACAAAAAATATGAAACAAGTAACAAAACATCAATAAATACATGTCTAATGATAATTAGTTTGAATGTAAATGGACTAAATGCTCCAAGCAAAAGAGCATGACAGAGTTTGTATATATATATAAAAGATTTCACACCTAAAGACACCTGCAGATGGAAATTAAGAGATGGAGAAACATTAATCATGCAAGTGGATGTCAAAAGAAGTCAGAGTAGCAATCCTTATATCAGACAAAATAGACTTTTTTAACATTGAAATTGAATTAGCCAACATAGAGTACACCAGTAATTTCAAATGTAGCGTTCCACAATTCATCAGTTGTGTATAACACCCAGTGTTCATCACACCACATGCATTCCTTAATGCCCATCACACAGTTACTCCATCTCCCCACCCACCTTTCCTCCAGCAACCCTCAGTTTGTTTCCAATAGCTGGGAACCTGTCATGGATTTTCTTCCTCTCTGGTTTCTTCGCATTCATTTTCCCTCCCTTCCCCTATGATCCTCTGTGCTGTTCCTTCTATTCCACATATGAGTAAAACCATATAGTAATTGTTTTTCTCTGACTGACTTATTTTGCTCAGCATAATACCCTCCAGTGCCTTCCACATCGATATGCTAAATATTGATCCTTTCTGATGGCTGAGTCATATTCCATTGTATATGTATATACCATGTTTTCTTTATCCATTTATCTGTCGATGGATGTCTTGGTTCCTTCCACGGTTTGGCTATTGTGGACAATGTCGCTATAAACATTCGGGGTGCAGTTGCCCCTTCAGATCACTACATTTGTAGCTTTGGGGTAAATAAAATTGCTGGGTTGTAAGGGAGCTCTCTTTTAAGTTCTTGGGGAAGCTCCATATTGTTTTCCAAAGTGGCTGTACCAGTTTTCATTCCCACTTAGAAGTGTAAGAGAGTTCCCCTTTCTCCTCACCAACATTTGTTATTTCTTCGCTTGTTAATTTTTGCAATTCTGACTGGTGTGAAGTGGTATCTCATTGTCATTTGGATTTCTTTTTCCCTATGCCAAGTGATGTTGAGCAGTTTGTCATATGTCTGTTGGCCATTTGTGTGTCTTCTTTGGAGAAATATCTGTTCATATCTTCTGCCCATTTCTTGACTCGCTTATTTGTTTTTTGGGTGTTGAGTTTGGGTGTTGAACGGTAGTAAAGCGTACGGCACTTTCATGATGCTTCCACACCCACTTTTGGAAATGCTTCTCTCTCCAGGATACCTGAAGATGTTAGTGGAGAGTTGCCGTATACGCAGACTTGCTTTTCCCAGGTGAGTGCATGGCACATTCCTTATTCACTCATGCGCGCGCGCGCGCGCACACACACACACACACACACAGAGTTGAACATGTTTCTGTCTCGTCAGGAAAGGAGGTGTTCGTTGAGAGACGGTTTCTCGCCAATGCTTTTGGGTGCTTGCCCTTTTCCCCCCGGAGAGTGAAGTGTATGCGCTTTTTGCCTAGGCTTCCCTACACACCCTTGAGAAGCCTTCCCTCAGCCAGAAACAAGCCGTGAGTTGAAAGAGGCGTTCCACACAGACCTCCTTCTCAGAGCGAAGCCTGTCACACTTTTCCTTGGGCCTCCACACGCACTTTAGAAAAACTTCCTCCGGGAAGCTGTGAGTTGAACGACGGGTTTCCTACAGCGGTTTTCCTTGGGGGTAAGGATATATGGCACTTGGCCTTAGGCTTCCACGCACAGATTGGAAAGGCTTCTCTCTTCGTGAAACAAGATGTGCGCTGAACGTTGCGTTCTGCGCAGGCTTGGTTTTCACACATCAGCCCATGGTACTTTCCCTAGGCTTCCACACGCGCAGTGAGTATCCCTTCCCTAAACCTGAACCAAGACGCGGGGGAAAGCTGCCTTCTACACCACCTTCTTTTCCGAGTTTCGTATAGAACCCTTGCGTTGTGCTTCCACATCCACTTTTGTCACTGCTTCGATATATCCTCCGGAGAGGGGTTCGCTTGAAAGATGGTCTCCCTCCGTCACGCTTTCAAGGAGTTAAGGATAGGGCACTCTCCTTATGCCTGCACACGTCCACTTGCAATCTCGACTGACTTCATGACCCCGTCCATATGCTACGCTGAAAGTCCCATTGCGCGCGGCCTTGTTTCTAAGAGATGAGGACAGGGCACGGCACGTTCCTTGTGCTTCCACCACGACTATATAAAAGGCTCCCGTCTCCAAGGCAAAGGATGTCAGGTGCAAGACGGCTTCGCAAAACCGAGGTTGCCTCTTAGAGGGCGGTCTACGGCGCTCTGCTGACGCTTCCACGCCTACATATGCAAACGCTTCTGGGCTCACGAAAGAAGACGTCCGTTGAAAGCTGCCTTGTACCCCGACGCGTTTCTCGGAGTTAGGTCCAGGGAACGGTCCCTGTGCGATCACACGCAGCCTTGAGATGGCTCAGCTCTTTTCGATCGTCAGGGAGGACGTTTCTCGGAGTTAGGTCCAGGGAAAGGTAGTAAAGCGTACGGCACTTTCATGATGCTTCCACACCCACTTTTGGAAATGCTTCTCTCTCCAGGATACCTGAAGATGCTAGTGGCGAGTCGCCGTAGACGCAGACTTGCTTTTCCCAGGTCAGTACATGGCACTCTCCTTATTCACTCACGCACGCGCGCGCGCGCGGGCCCTAACACACACACACACACACACACACACACACACACACACACACACACAGAGTTGAACATGTTTCTGTCTCGTCAGGAAAGAAGGTGATCGTTGAGAGACGGTTTCTCGCCGATGCTTTTGGGTTCTTGCTTTTTTCCCCCCGGAGAGAGAAGTGTAGCCGCTTTTTCCCTAGGCTTCCGTACACACCCTTGAGAAGCCTTCCGTCAGCCAGAAACAAGCCATGAGTTGAAAGAGGCGTTCCACGCAGACCTCCTTCTCAGAGCGAAGCCTGTCACACTTTTCCTTGTGAAGTAAACTAGAGAGATACAAATACTTTCTCAATGATTGCTTTAACAAAAAAGGACTAAATATCCCAATCAGAAAACATGGACTGTAAAGAGGAAGCAAGACCCATCTCTATGCTGCCTACCAGAGAATCACTTCAGACCTAAAAATAAAAGCAGATTGGAAGTAATGGGACACAAAACCATTTATCATGCAAATGGAAGTGAAAAGAAAGTTGGAGTCGTAATATTTTTATGAGACAAAATAAACTGAATTGTGGGGAAGATGGCAGAGTAGAAGGACCCTAAACTCACCTCATCCCACAGATACAACTAGGTAACACTCACACCAGAGTCACCCAGAAATGGACCTTCAGATTTCCCCACAAAACTATACAACTAAATGGAGAGAGGGAATCACATCAAAGATGGTAGGAAGGACAAGGACTCTGTAGGAATCTGAAGCCCATATTTCTGACCACCAGAGGGAGGGAACCACAGTCACAGAGGGGCCAGAAACAAACTACTACACCGGGGAGCCTCTAAAGCGTAGAGACATCCTCATAGCTTATGGCTTTGAAAATCAGAAGGGATGACATTTGTGAGCGTATACAACCAGCAGACTTAAAGCTTGGAACTTTTAAAAATCAGCTGTCTCAGCTCTGAGAGAGCACAGAAGGTGATAGGAAGCTGAGATCTGTCCTTAAAGATTAAGCAGAGCAAAGAGTGTGGAGAAGCTTGGGTGAAGCAGGTTGAAAGGTGCTTGAGGATTAAACAAGGGAGACATAGTTCCTGAACTCAGAGTTTGCTAAGGGACTTGTCCAGGAACAAAGGAGCTGGCAGGTGCCATTTCCCTCTACGGCCCCTCATTATAAACACACACCTACCTGCAAGACCAAGCACAATCTAGCAATCACTAACTTGCATAAACCATGGCCCATCCCCACACCTACCACACCTGCTTCAGTCCCAGTGCTGTGGATACCCTCCCTGATAAGACCCACACAATCCTTGACAACAATATGTCTCCCCATCACCCACAGAACACGCATGCATCTTGTTAAAACAGCACACCCCATGTGTTGTGCACAATGACACAGTCCAGATCCAGTCTCTGTTGTTGCTATGCATTACCTTCAGAGGAGAACCAGCATCACCAAGTGAAAAATGTATGTTCTGCCCCGTATTTTCAAGAACAAGCAATATATCTGACCTTCCTAACCGAGAGATATTCTCTGAGAAGTAGGCCAAATGAGCAGACAGAGGACTATGTCCTAAACGAAAGAAGAGGACAAAGCCACAGCAAGAGACCTAAACAAAATGGATATAAGGAACATGCCTGACAGAAAATTTAAGATAACAATTATAAAGATACTCACTGGGGAAATGAAAAGAGGGAGGACATCAGAAGGGGGAACATCATTGAGACTCTTAACAAAGAGATATGAAAGAAATAATCAGAGATGTGGAACACAAGAAATGAAATGAAGAATATACTAGATAGAATAATTAGCAGGATGGACGAAGCAGAGGAACAAATTAATGAACTAGAAGACAGTAATGGAAAGTAATCAAGCGGAACAAATGAGAGGAAAAAGAAGTATGCAAAAATGAGAAGAGACATAGGGAATTCAGTGACTCCATCCAGTGTAACAACACCCACATGAGAGGGATCCCAGAAGGTGAAAAGGGGGAAAAGGGGGCAGAAAATCTATTTGACCAAAGAAGAGCTGAAAACTTAACCTAATCTGGTGAAGGAAACCTATACAAATCCATAAGGCATAGAGATCCCCTCCCACAAAATCAACCTAAGGAGGTCCACATCAAGATACATAGTAATCCAAATGGGAAAAGGTAGTGATAAAGAAAAAACATTTAAAGCAGCAAGATAAAAGAAGACAGTTAACATGCAAGGGAAAGCCCATAAATCTATCAGCTGAGTTTTCAGCAGAAACTATGCAGGACAGAAGAAAGTGGCGTTAAATATTCAAAGTGCTGAAGGAGAAAAATCTGCAGCAAGGAATAATTTATCCAGCAAGCCTATCCTTCAGAAAAGAAGGGGAGAAAAAGAGTTTCTTAGCCACACAAACTAAAAGAGTTCATGACCACTAAATTAACTACAAAAAATATTGAAGGGGACACTATGAGTGGAAAAAAATCGTAAGTGAGAGTATGACAATAATGAATCAAGGAAGCAGTAAAAATAAGTATTTCTGTAAAAATCAGTTAAGGGATTCACAAAATAAAAGTATGTAAAATATGAAAACATATACCCTAACACATGAGGAGGAGTCAACAGTGGGTTTGAACTTAAACAGCATTCAACTTAATATAGACTGAAAAGGCTATATATAATCCAGGGGGTCACCACAAACCCAAACCTCTAATACACATGCAAAAGATAAAGGGAAAGAAATCCAAGAATATCATTAAAGAAAACGAGCAAACCATGAGAGAGAGAGCAAGAGAAGAAAGGATCAGAGAAAAACTACACAAAAAACTATGAAACAAGTAACAAAACATCAATAAATACATGTCTAATGATAATTAGTTTGAATGTAAATGGACTAAATGCTCCAAGCAAAAGAGCATCACAGAGTTTGTATATATATATAAAAGATTTCACACCTAAAGACACCTGCAGATGGAAATTAAGAGATGGAGAAACATTAATCATGCAAGTGGATGTCAAAAGAAGTCAGAGTAGCAATCCTTATATCAGACAAAATAGACTTTTTTAACATTGAAATTGAATTAGCCAACATAGAGTACACCAGTAGTTTCAAATGTAGCGTTCCACAATTCATCAGTTGTGTATAACACCCAGTGTTCATCACATCACATGCATTCCTTAATGCCCATCACACAGTTACTCCATCTCCCCACCCACCTTTCCTCCAGCAACCCTCAGTTTGTTTCCAATAGTTAGGAACCTGTCATGGATTTTCTTCCTCTCTGGTTTCTTCGCATTCATTTTCCCTCCCTTCCCCTATGATCCTCTGTGCTGTTCCTTCTATTCCACATATGAGTAAAACCATATAATAATTGTTTTTCTCTGACTGACTTATTTTGCTCAGCATAATACCCTCCAGTGCCATCCACATCGATATGCTAAATATTGATCCTTTCTGATGGCTGAGTCATATTCCTTTGTATATGTATATACCATGTTTTCTTTATCCATTATCTGTCGATGGATGTCTTGGTTCCTTCCACGGTTTGGCTATTGTGGACAATGTCGCTATAAACATTTGGGGTGCAGTTGCCCCTTCAGATCACTACATTGGTAGCTTTGGGGTAAATAAAATTGCTGGGTTGTAAGGGAGCTCTGTTTTAACTTCGTGAGGAACCTCCATATTGTTTTCCAAAGTGGCTGTACCAGTTTTCATTCCCACTTAGAAGTGTAAGAGAGTTCCCCTTTCTCCTCACCAACATTTGTTATTTCTTCGCTTGTTAATTTTTGCAATTCTGACTGGTGTGAAGTGGTATCTCATTGTCATTTGGATTT
The DNA here is from genome assembly GCF_037043125.1 of Eumetopias jubatus. Taxonomy (NCBI): domain Eukaryota; kingdom Metazoa; phylum Chordata; class Mammalia; order Carnivora; family Otariidae; genus Eumetopias; species Eumetopias jubatus. The sequence continues at coordinate 1,449,974 of NW_028274834.1, read as the reverse complement.
CTTTTTCCCCATGCCAAGTGCTGTTGAGCAGTTTCTCATATGTCTGTTGGCCATTTGTGTGTCTTCTTTGGAGAAATACCTGTTCATATCTTCTGCCCATTTCTTGACTCGGTTATTTGTATTTTGGGTGTTGAGTTTGGGTGTTGAACGGTAGTAAAGCGTACGGCACTTTCATGATGCTTCCACACCCACTTTTGGAAATGCTTCTCTCTCAAGGATACCTGAAGATGTTAGTGGAGAGTTGCCGTATACGCAGACTTGCTTTTCCCAGGTGAGTGCATGGCACATTCCTTATTCACTCACGCGAGCGCGCGCGCGCACAAACACACACACACACACAGAGTTGAACATGTTTCTGTCTCGTCAGGAAAGGAGGTGTTCGTTGAGAGACGGTTTCTCGCCAATGCTTTTGGGTGCTTTCCCTTTTCCCCCCGGAGACTGAAGTGTATGCGCTTTTTCCGTAGGCTTCAGTACACACCCTTGAGAAGCCTTCCGTCAGTCAGAAACAAGCCGTGAGTTGAAAGAGGCGTTCCACACAGACCTCCTTCTCAGAGCGAAGCCTGTCACACTTTTCCTTGGGCCTCCACACGCACTTTAGAAAAACTTCCTCCGGGAAGCTGTGAGTTGAACGACGGGTTTCCTACAGCGGTTTTCCGTGGGGGTAAGGATATATGGCACTTGGCCTTAGGCTTCCACGCACACATTGGAAACGGCTTCTCTCTTCGTGAAACAAGATGTGCGCTGAACGTTGCGTTCTGCGCAGGCTTGCTTTTCACACATCAGCCGATGGTACTTTCCCTAGGCTTCCACACGCGCAGTGAGTATCCCTTCCCTAAACCTGAACCAAGACGCGGGGGAAAGCTGCCTTCTACACCACCTTCTTTTCCGAGTTTCGTATAGAACCCTTGCGTTGTGCTTCCACATCCACTTTTGTCACTGCTTCGATATATCCTCCGGAGAGGGGTTCGCTTGAAAGACGGTCTCCCTCCGTCACGCTTTCAAGGAGTTAAGGATAGGGCACTCTCCTTATGCCTGCACACGTCCACTTGCAATCTCGACTGACTTCATGACCCCGTCCATATGCTACGCTGAAAGTCCCATTGCGCGCGGCCTTGTTTCTAAGAGATGAGGACAGGGCACGGCACGTTCCTTGTGCTTCCACCACGACTATATAAAAGGCTCCCGTCTCCAAGGCAAAGGATGTCAGGTGCAAGACGGCTTCGCAAAAGCGAGGTTGCCTCTTAGAGGGCGGTCTACGGCGCTCTGCTGACGCTTCCACGCCTACATATGCAAACGCTTCTGGGCTCACGAAAGAAGACGTCCGTTGAAAGCTGCCTTGTACCCCGACGCGTTTTCCGGAGTTAGGTCCAGAGAACGGTCCCTGTGCGATCACACGCAGCCTTGAGATGGCTCAGCTCTTTTCGATCGTCAGGGAGGACGTTTTTCGGAGTTAGGTCCAGGGAAAGGTAGTAAAGCATACGGCACTTTCATGATGCTTCCACACCCACTTTTGGAAATGCTTCTCTCTCCAGGATACCTGAAGATGCTAGTGGCGAGTCGCCATAGACGCAGACTTGCTTTTCCCAGGTCAGTACATGGCACTCTCCTTATTCACTCACGCACGCGCGCGCGCGCGTGCCCCCCCCCCCCACACACAGAGTTGAACATGTTTCTGTCTCGTCAGGAAAGAAGGTGATCGTTGAGAGACGGTTTCTCGCCGATGCTTTTGGGTTCTTGCTTTTTTCCCCCCGGAGAGAGAAGTGTAGCCGCTTTTTCCCTAGGCTTCCGTACACACCCTTGAGAAGCCTTCCGTCAGCCAGAAACAAGCCATGAGTTGAAAGAGGCGTTCCACGCAGACCTCCTTCTCAGAGCGAAGCCTGTCACACTTTTCCTTGTGAAGTAAACTAGAGAGATACAAATACTTTCTCAATGATTGCTTTAACAAAAAAGGACTAAATATCCCAATCAGAAAACATAGACTGTAAAGAGGAAGCAAGACCCATCTCTATGCTGCCTACCAGAGAATCACTTCAGACCTAAAAATAAAAGCAGATTGGAAGTAATGGGACACAAAACCATTTATCATGCAAATGGAAGTGAAAAGAAAGTTGGAGTCGTAATATTTTTATGAGACAAAATAAACTGAATTGTGGGGAAGATGGCAGAGTAGAAGGACCCTAAACTCAGCTCATCCCACAGATACAACTAGGTAACACTCACACCAGAGTCACCCAGAAATGGACCTTCAGATTTCCCCACAAAACTATACAACTAAATGGAGAGAGGGAATCACATCAAAGATGGTAGGAAGGACAAGGACTCTGTAGGAATCTGAAGCCCATATTTCTGACCACCAGAGGGAGGGAACCACAGTCACAGAGGGGCCAGAAACAAACTACTACACCGGGGAGCCTCTAAAGCGTAGAGACATCCTCATAGCTTATGGCTTTGAAAATCAGAAGGGATGACATTTGTGAGCGTATACAACCAGCAGACTTAAAGCTTGGAACTTTTAAAAATCAGCTGTCTCAGCTCTGAGAGAGCACAGAAGGTGATAGGAAGCTGAGATCTGTCCTTAAAGATTAAGCAGAGCAAAGAGTGTGGAGAAGCTTGGGTGAAGCAGGTTGAAAGGTGCTTGAGGATTAAACAAGGGAGACATAGTTCCTGAACTCAGAGTTTGCTAAGGGACTTGTCCAGGAACAAAGGAGCTGGCAGGTGCCATTTCCCTCTACGGCCCCTCATTATAAACACACACCTACCTGCAAGACCAAGCACAATCTAGCAATCACTAACTTGCATAAACCATGGCCCATCCCCACACCTACCACACCTGCTTCAGTCCCAGTGCTGTGGATACCCTCCCTGATAAGACCCACACAATCCTTGACAACAATATGTCTCCCCATCACCCACAGAACACGCATGCATCTTGTTAAAACAGCACACCCCATGTGTTGTGCACAATGACACAGTCCAGATCCAGTCTCTGTTGTTGCTATGCATTACCTTCAGAGGAGAACCAGCATCACCAAGTGAAAAATGTATGTTCTGCCCCGTATTTTCAAGAACAAGCAATATATCTGACCTTCCTAACCGAGAGATATTCTCTGAGAAGTAGGCCAAATGAGCAGACAGAGGACTATGTCCTAAACGAAAGAAGAGGACAAAGCCACAGCAAGAGACCTAAACAAAATGGATATAAGGAACATGCCTGACAGAAAATTTAAGATAACAATTATAAAGATACTCACTGGGGAAATGAAAAGAGGGAGGACATCAGAAGGGGGAACATCATTGAGACTCTTAACAAAGAGATATGAAAGAAATAATCAGAGATGTGGAACACAAGAAATGAAATGAAGAATATACTAGATAGAATAATTAGCAGGATGGACGAAGCAGAGGAACAAATTAATGAACTAGAAGACAGTAATGGAAAGTAATCAAGCGGAACAAATGAGAGGAAAAAGAAGTATGCAAAAATGAGAAGAGACATAGGGAATTCAGTGACTCCATCCAGTGTAACAACACCCACATGAGAGGGATCCCAGAAGGTGAAAAGGGGGAAAAGGGGGCAGAAAATCTATTTGACCAAAGAAGAGCTGAAAACTTAACCTAATCTGGTGAAGGAAACCTATACAAATCCATAAGGCATAGAGATCCCCTCCCACAAAATCAACCTAAGGAGGTCCACATCAAGATACATTGTAATCCAAATGGGAAAAGGTAGTGATAAAGAAAAAACATTTAAAGCAGCAAGATAAAAGAAGACAGTTAACATGCAAGGGAAAGCCCATAAATCTATCAGCTGAGTTTTCAGCAGAAACTATGCAGGACAGAAGAAAGTGGCGTTAAATATTCAAAGTGCTGAAGGAGAAAAATCTGCAGCAAGGAATAATTTATCCAGCAAGCCTATCCTTCAGAAAAGAAGGGGAGAAAAAGAGTTTCTTAGCCACACAAACTAAAAGAGTTCATGACCACTAAATTAACTACAAAAAATATTGAAGGGGACACTATGAGTGGAAAAAAATCGTAAGTGAGAGTATGACAATAATGAATCAAGGAAGCAGTAAAAATAAGTATTTCTGTAAAAATCAGTTAAGGGATTCACAAAATAAAAGTATGTAAAATATGAAAACATATACCCTAACACATGAGGAGGAGTCAACAGTGGGTTTGAACTTAAACAGCATTCAACTTAATATAGACTGAAAAGGCTATATATAATCCAGGGGGTCACCACAAACCCAAACCTCTAATACACATGCAAAAGATAAAGGGAAAGAAATCCAAGAATATCATTAAAGAAAACGAGCAAACCATGAGAGAGAGAGCAAGAGAAGAAAGGATCAGAGAAAAACTACACAAAAAACTATGAAACAAGTAACAAAACATCAATAAATACATGTCTAATGATAATTAGTTTGAATGTAAATGGACTAAATGCTCCAAGCAAAAGAGCATCACAGAGTTTGTATATATATATAAAAGATTTCACACCTAAAGACACCTGCAGATGGAAATTAAGAGATGGAGAAACATTAATCATGCAAGTGGATGTCAAAAGAAGTCAGAGTAGCAATCCTTATATCAGACAAAATAGACTTTTTTAACATTGAAATTGAATTAGCCAACATAGAGTACACCAGTAGTTTCAAATGTAGCGTTCCACAATTCATCAGTTGTGTATAACACCCAGTGTTCATCACATCACATGCATTCCTTAATGCCCATCACACAGTTACTCCATCTCCCCACCCACCTTTCCTCCAGCAACCCTCAGTTTGTTTCCAATAGTTAGGAACCTGTCATGGATTTTCTTCCTCTCTGGTTTCTTCGCATTCATTTTCCCTCCCTTCCCCTATGATCCTCTGTGCTGTTCCTTCTATTCCACATATGAGTAAAACCATATAATAATTGTTTTTCTCTGACTGACTTATTTTGCTCAGCATAATACCCTCCAGTGCCATCCACATCGATATGCTAAATATTGATCCTTTCTGATGGCTGAGTCATATTCCTTTGTATATGTATATACCATGTTTTCTTTATCCATTATCTGTCGATGGATGTCTTGGTTCCTTCCACGGTTTGGCTATTGTGGACAATGTCGCTATAAACATTTGGGGTGCAGTTGCCCCTTCAGATCACTACATTGGTAGCTTTGGGGTAAATAAAATTGCTGGGTTGTAAGGGAGCTCTGTTTTAACTTCGTGAGGAACCTCCATATTGTTTTCCAAAGTGGCTGTACCAGTTTTCATTCCCACTTAGAAGTGTAAGAGAGTTCCCCTTTCTCCTCACCAACATTTGTTATTTCTTCGCTTGTTAATTTTTGCAATTCTGACTGGTGTGAAGTGGTATCTCATTGTCATTTGGATTTCTTTTTCCCCATGCCAAGTGCTGTTGAGCAGTTTCTCATATGTCTGTTGGCCATTTGTGTGTCTTCTTTGGAGAAATACCTGTTCATATCTTCTGCCCATTTCTTGACTCGGTTATTTGTATTTTGGGTGTTGAGTTTGGGTGTTGAACGGTAGTAAAGCGTACGGCACTTTCATGATGCTTCCACACCCACTTTTGGAAATGCTTCTCTCTCAAGGATACCTGAAGATGTTAGTGGAGAGTTGCCGTATACGCAGACTTGCTTTTCCCAGGTGAGTGCATGGCACATTCCTTATTCACTCACGCGCGCGCGCGCGCGCGCACACACACACACACACACACACACAGAGTAGAACATGTTTCTGTCTCGTCAGGAAAGGAGGTGTTCGTTGAGAGACGGTTTCTCGCCAATGCTTTGGGTGCTTGCCCTTTTCCCCCTGGAGAGTGAAGTGTATGCGCTTTTTCCGTAGGCTTCAGTACACACCCTTGAGAAGCCTTCCGTCAGTCAGAAACAAGCCGTGAGTTGAAAGAGGCGTTCCACACAGACCTCCTTCTCAGAGCGAAGCCTGTCACACTTTTCCTTGGGCCTCCACACGCACTTTAGAAAAACTTCCTCCGGGAAGCTGTGAGTTGAACGACGGGTTTCCTACAGCGGTTTTCCGTGGGGGTAAGGATATATGGCACTTGGCCTTAGGCTTCCACGCACACATTGGAAACGGCTTCTCTCTTCGTGAAACAAGATGTGCGCTGAACGTTGCGTTCTGCGCAGGCTTGCTTTTCACACATCAGCCGATGGTACTTTCCCTAGGCTTCCACACGCGCAGTGAGTATCCCTTCCCTAAACCTGAACCAAGACGCGGGGGAAAGCTGCCTTCTACACCACCTTCTTTTCCGAGTTTCGTATAGAACCCTTGCGTTGTGCTTCCACATCCACTTTTGTCACTGCTTCGATATATCCTCCGGAGACGGGTTCGCTTGAAAGACGGTCTCCCTCCGTCACGCTTTCAAGGAGTTAAGGATAGGGCACTCTCCTTATGCCTGCACACGTCCACTTGCAATCTCGACTGACTTCATGACCCCGTCCATATGCTACGCTGAAAGTCCCATTGCGCGCGGCCTTGTTTCTAAGAGATGAGGACAGGGCACGGCACGTTCCTTGTGCTTCCACCACGACTATATAAAAGGCTCCCGTCTCCAAGGCAAAGGATGTCAGGTGCAAGACGGCTTCGCAAAAGCGAGGTTGCCTCTTAGAGGGCGGTCTACGGCGCTCTGCTGACGCTTCCACGCCTACATATGCAAACGCTTCTGGGCTCACGAAAGAAGACGTCCGTTGAAAGCTGCCTTGTACCCCGACGCGTTTTCCGGAGTTAGGTCCAGAGAACGGTCCCTGTGCGATCACACGCAGCCTTGAGATGGCTCAGCTCTTTTCGATCGTCAGGGAGGACGTTTCTCGGAGTTAGGTCCAGGGAAAGGTAGTAAAGCATACGGCACTTTCATGATGCTTCCACACCCACTTTTGGAAATGCTTCTCTCTCCAGGATACCTGAAGATGCTAGTGGCGAGTCGCCATAGACGCAGACTTGCTTTTCCCAGGTCAGTACATGGCACTCTCCTTATTCACTCACGCACGCGCGCGCGCGCGTGCCCCCCCCCCCCCACACACAGAGTTGAACATGTTTCTGTCTCGTCAGGAAAGAAGGTGATCGTTGAGAGACGGTTTCTCGCCGATGCTTTTGGGTTCTTGCTTTTTTCCCCCCGGAGAGAGAAGTGTAGCCGCTTTTTCCCTAGGCTTCCGTACACACCCTTGAGAAGCCTTCCGTCAGCCAGAAACAAGCCATGAGTTGAAAGAGGCGTTCCACGCAGACCTCCTTCTCAGAGCGAAGCCTGTCACACTTTTCCTTGTGAAGTAAACTAGAGAGATACAAATACTTTCTCAATGATTGCTTTAACAAAAAAGGACTAAATATCCCAATCAGAAAACATAGACTGTAAAGAGGAAGCAAGACCCATCTCTATGCTGCCTACCAGAGAATCACTTCAGACCTAAAAATAAAAGCAGATTGGAAGTAATGGGACACAAAACCATTTATCATGCAAATGGAAGTGAAAAGAAAGTTGGAGTCGTAATATTTTTATGAGACAAAATAAACTGAATTGTGGGGAAGATGGCAGAGTAGAAGGACCCTAAACTCAGCTCATCCCACAGATACAACTAGGTAACACTCACACCAGAGTCACCCAGAAATGGACCTTCAGATTTCCCCACAAAACTATACAACTAAATGGAGAGAGGGAATCACATCAAAGATGGTAGGAAGGACAAGGACTCTGTAGGAATCTAAAGCCCATATTTCTGACCACCAGAGGGAGGGAACCACAGTCACAGAGGGGCCAGAAACAAACTACTACACCGGGGAGCCTCTAAAGCGTAGAGACATCCTCATAGCTTATGGCTTTGAAAATCAGAAGGGATGACATTTGTGAGCGTATACAACCAGCAGACTTAAAGCTTGGAACTTTTAAAAATCAGCTGTCTCAGCTCTGAGAGAGCACAGAAGGTGATAGGAAGCTGAGATCTGTCCTTAAAGATTAAGCAGAGCAAAGAGTGTGGAGAAGCTTGGGTGAAGCAGGTTGAAAGGTGCTTGAGGATTAAACAAGGGAGACATAGTTCCTGAACTCAGAGTTTGCTAAGGGACTTGTCCAGGAACAAAGGAGCTGGCAGGTGCCATTTCCCTCTACGGCCCCTCATTATAAACACACACCTACCTGCAAGACCAAGCACAATCTAGCAATCACTAACTTGCATAAACCATGGCCCATCCCCACACCTACCACACCTGCTTCAGTCCCAGTGCTGTGGATACCCTCCCTGATAAGACCCACACAATCCTTGACAACAATATGTCTCCCCATCACCCACAGAACACGCATGCATCTTGTTAAAACAGCACACCCCATGTGTTGTGCACAATGACACAGTCCAGATCCAGTCACTGTTGTTGCTATGCATTACCTTCAGAGGAGAACCAGCATCACCAAGTGAAAAATGTATGTTCTGCCCCGTATTTTCAAGAACAAGCAATATATCTGACCTTCCTAACCGAGAGATATTCTCTGAGAAGTAGGCCAAATGAGCAGACAGAGGACTATGTCCTAAACGAAAGAAGAGGACAAAGCCACAGCAAGAGACCTAAACAAAATGGATATAAGGAACATGCCTGACAGAAAATTTAAGATAACAATTATAAAGATACTCACTGGGGAAATGAAAAGAGGGAGGACATCAGAAGGGGGAACATCATTGAGACTCTTAACAAAGAGATATGAAAGAAATAATCAGAGATGTGGAACACAAGAAATGAAATGAAGAATATACTAGATAGAATAATTAGCAGGATGGACGAAGCAGAGGAACAAATTAATGAACTAGAAGACAGTAATGGAAAGTAATCAAGCGGAATAAATGAGAGGAAAAAGAAGTATGCAAAAATGAGAAGAGACATAGGGAATTCAGTGACTCCATCCAGTGTAACAACACCCACATGAGAGGGATCCCAGAAGGTGAAAAGGGGGAAAAGGGGGCAGAAAATCTATTTGACCAAAGAAGAGCTGAAAACTTAACCTAATCTGGTGAAGGAAACCTATACAAATCCATAAGGCATAGAGATCCCCTCCCACAAAATCAACCTAAGGAGGTCCACATCAAGATACATTGTAATCCAAATGGGAAAAGGTAGTGATAAAGAAAAAACATTTAAAGCAGCAAGATAAAAGAAGACAGTTAACATGCAAGGGAAAGCCCATAAATCTATCAGCTGAGTTTTCAGCAGAAACTATGCAGGACAGAAGAAAGTGGCGTTAAATATTCAAAGTGCTGAAGGAGAAAAATCTGCAGCAAGGAATAATTTATCCAGCAAGCCTATCCTTCAGAAAAGAAGGGGAGAAAAAGAGTTTCTTAGCCACACAAACTAAAAGAGTTCATGACCACTAAATTAACTACAAAAAATATTGAAGGGGACACTATGAGTGGAAAAAAATCGTAAGTGAGAGTATGACAATAATGAATCAAGGAAGCAGTAAAAATAAGTATTTCTGTAAAAATCAGTTAAGGGATTCACAAAATAAAAGTATGTAAAATATGAAAACATATACCCTAACACATGAGGAGGAGTCAACAGTGGGTTTGAACTTAAACAGCATTCAACTTAATATAGACTGAAAAGGCTATATATAATCCAGGGGGTCACCACAAACCCAAACCTCTAATACACATGCAAAAGATAAAGGGAAAGAAATCCAAGAATATCATTAAAGAAAACGAGCAAACCATGAGAGAGAGAGCAAGAGAAGAAAGGATCAGAGAAAAACTACACAAAAAACTATGAAACAAGTAACAAAACATCAATAAATACATGTCTAATGATAATTAGTTTGAATGTAAATGGACTAAATGCTCCAAGCAAAAGAGCATGACAGAGTTTGTATATATATATAAAAGATTTCACACCTAAAGACACCTGCAGATGGAAATTAAGAGATGGAGAAACATTAATCATGCAAGTGGATGTCAAAAGAAGTCAGAGTAGCAATCCTTATATCAGACAAAATAGACTTTTTTAACATTGAAATTGAATTAGCCAACATAGAGTACACCAGTAGTTTCAAATGTAGCGTTCCACAATTCATCAGTTGTGTATAACACCCAGTGTTCATCACATCACATGCATTCCTTAATGCCCATCACACAGTTACTCCATCTCCCCACCCACCTTTCCTCCAGCAACCCTCAGTTTGTTTCCAATAGTTAGGAACCTGTCATGGATTTTCTTCCTCTCTGGTTTCTTCGCATTCATTTTCCCTCCCTTCCCCTATGATCCTCTGTGCTGTTCCTTCTATTCCACATATGAGTAAAACCATATAATAATTGTTTTTCTCTGACTGACTTATTTTGCTCAGCATAATACCCTCCAGTGCCATCCACATCGATATGCTAAATATTGATCCTTTCTGATGGCTGAGTCATATTCCTTTGTATATGTATATACCATGTTTTCTTTATCCATTATCTGTCGATGGATGTCTTGGTTCCTTCCACGGTTTGGCTATTGTGGACAATGTCGCTATAAACATTTGGGGTGCAGTTGCCCCTTCAGATCACTACATTGGTAGCTTTGGGGTAAATAAAATTGCTGGGTTGTAAGGGAGCTCTGTTTTAACTTCGTGAGGAACCTCCATATTGTTTTCCAAAGTGGCTGTACCAGTTTTCATTCCCACTTAGAAGTGTAAGAGAGTTCCCCTTTCTCCTCACCAACATTTGTTATTTCTTCGCTTGTTAATTTTTGCAATTCTGACTGGTGTGAAGTGGTATCTCATTGTCATTTGGATTTCTTTTTCCCCATGCCAAGTGCTGTTGAGCAGTTTCTCATATGTCTGTTGGCCATTTGTGTGTCTTCTTTGGAGAAATACCTGTTCATATCTTCTGCCCATTTCTTGACTCGGTTATTTGTATTTTGGGTGTTGAGTTTGGGTGTTGAACGGTAGTAAAGCGTACGGCACTTTCATGATGCTTCCACACCCACTTTTGGAAATGCTTCTCTCTCAAGGATACCTGAAGATGTTAGTGGAGAGTTGCCGTATACGCAGACTTGCTTTTCCCAGGTGAGTGCATGGCACATTCCTTATTCACTCACGCGCGCGCGCGCGCGCACACACACACACACACACACAGAGTTGAACATGTTTCTGTCTCGTCAGGAAAGGAGGTGTTCGTTGAGAGACGGTTTCTCGCCAATGCTTTTGGGTGCTTGCCCTTTTCCCCCTGGAGAGTGAAGTGTATGCGCTTTTTCCGTAGGCTTCAGTACACACCCTTGAGAAGCCTTCCGTCAGTCAGAAACAAGCCGTGAGTTGAAAGAGGCGTTCCACACAGACCTCCTTCTCAGAGCGAAGCCTGTCACACTTTTCCTTGGGCCTCCACACGCACTTTAGAAAAACTTCCTCCGGGAAGCTGTGAGTTGAACGACGGGTTTCCTACAGCGGTTTTCCGTGGGGGTAAGGATATATGGCACTTGGCCTTAGGCTTCCACGCACACATTGGAAACGGCTTCTCTCTTCGTGAAACAAGATGTGCGCTGAACGTTGCGTTCTGCGCAGGCTTGCTTTTCACACATCAGCCGATGGTACTTTCCCTAGGCTTCCACACGCGCAGTGAGTATCCCTTCCCTAAACCTGAACCAAGACGCGGGGGAAAGCTGCCTTCTACACCACCTTCTTTTCCGAGTTTCGTATAGAACCCTTGCGTTGTGCTTCCACATCCACTTTTGTCACTGCTTCGATATATCCTCCGGAGACGGGTTCGCTTGAAAGACGGTCTCCCTCCGTCACGCTTTCAAGGAGTTAAGGATAGGGCACTCTCCTTATGCCTGCACACGTCCACTTGCAATCTCGACTGACTTCATGACCCCGTCCATATGCTACGCTGAAAGTCCCATTGCGCGCGGCCTTGTTTCTAAGAGATGAGGACAGGGCACGGCACGTTCCTTGTGCTTCCACCACGACTATATAAAAGGCTCCCGTCTCCAAGGCAAAGGATGTCAGGTGCAAGACGGCTTCGCAAAAGCGAGGTTGCCTCTTAGAGGGCGGTCTACGGCGCTCTGCTGACGCTTCCACGCCTACATATGCAAACGCTTCTGGGCTCACGAAAGAAGACGTCCGTTGAAAGCTGCCTTGTACCCCGACGCGTTTTCCGGAGTTAGGTCCAGAGAACGGTCCCTGTGCGATCACACGCAGCCTTGAGATGGCTCAGCTCTTTTCGATCGTCAGGGAGGACGTTTTTCGGAGTTAGGTCCAGGGAAAGGTAGTAAAGCATACGGCACTTTCATGATGCTTCCACACCCACTTTTGGAAATGCTTCTCTCTCCAGGATACCTGAAGATGCTAGTGGCGAGTCGCCATAGACGCAGACTTGCTTTTCCCAGGTCAGTACATGGCACTCTCCTTATTCACTCACGCACGCGCGCGCGCGCGTGCCCCCCCCCCCCCACACACACACAGAGTTGAACATCTTTCTGTCTCGTCAGGAAAGAAGGTGATCGTTGAGAGACGGTTTCTCGCCGATGCTTTTGGGTTCTTGCTTTTTTCCCCCCGGAGAGAGAAGTGTAGCCGCTTTTTCCCTAGGCTTCCGTACACACCCTTGAGAAGCCTTCCGTCAGCCAGAAACAAGCCATGAGTTGAAAGAGGCGTTCCACGCAGACCTCCTTCTCAGAGCGAAGCCTGTCACACTTTTCCTTGTGAAGTCAACTAGAGAGATACAAATACTTTCTCAATGATTGCTTTAACAAAAAAGGACTAAATATCCCAATCAGAAAACATAGACTGTAAAGAGGAAGCAAGACCCATCTCTATGCTGCCTACCAGAGAATCACTTCAGACCTAAAAATAAAAGCAGATTGGAAGTAATGGGACACAAAACCATTTATCATGCAAATGGAAGTGAAAAGAAAGTTGGAGTCGTAATATTTTTATGAGACAAAATAAACTGAATTGTGGGGAAGACGGCAGAGTAGAAGGACCCTAAACTCACCTCATCCCACAGATACAACTAGGTAACACTCACACCAGAGTCACCCAGAAATGGACCTTCAGATTTCCCCACAAAACTATACAACTAAATGGAGAGAGGGAATCACATCAAAGATGGTAGGAAGGACAAGGACTCTGTAGGAATCTGAAGCCCATATTTCTGACCACCAGAGGGAGGGAACCACAGTCACAGAGGGGCCAGAAACAAACTACTACACCGGGGCGCCTCTAAAGCGTAGAGACACCCTCATAGCTTATGGCTTTGAAAATCAGAAGGGATGACATTTGTGAGCGTATACAACCAGCAGACTTAAAGCTTGGAACTTTTAAAAATCAGCTGTCTCAGCTCTGAGAGAGCACAGAAGGTGATAGGAAGCTGAGACCTGTCCTTAAAGATCAAGCAGAGCAAAGAGTGTGGAGAAGCTTGGGTGAAGCAGGTTGAAAGGTGCTTGAGGATTAAACAAGGGAGACATAGTTCCTGAACTCAGAGTTTGCTAAGGGACTTGTCCAGGAACAAAGGAGCTGGCAGGTGCCATTTCCCTCTACGGCCCCTCATTATAAACACACACCTACCTGCAAGACCAAGCACAATCTAGCAATCACTAACTTGCATAAACCATGGCCCATCCCCACACCTACCACACCTGCTTCAGTCCCAGTGCTGTGGATACCCTCCCTGATAAGACCCACACAATCCTTGACAACAATATGTCTCCCCATCACCCACAGAACACGCATGCATCTTGTTAAAACAGCACACCCCATGTGTTGTGCACAATGACACAGTCCAGATCCAGTCTCTGTTGTTGCTATGCATTACCTTCAGAGGAGAACCAGCATCACCAAGTGAAAAATGTATGTTCTGCCCCGTATTTTCAAGAACAAGCAATATATCTGACCTTCCTAACCGAGAGATATTCTCTGAGAAGTAGGCCAAATGAGCAGACAGAGGACTATGTCCTAAACGAAAGAAGAGGACAAAGCCACAGCAAGAGACCTAAACAAAATGGATATAAGGAACATGCCTGACAGAAAATTTAAGATAACAATTATAAAGATACTCACTGGGGAAATGAAAAGAGGGAGGACATCAGAAGGGGGAACATCATTGAGACTCTTAACAAAGAGATATGAAAGAAATAATCAGAGATGTGGAACACAAGAAATGAAATGAAGAATATACTAGATAGAATAATTAGCAGGATGGACGAAGCAGAGGAACAAATTAATGAACTAGAAGACAGTAATGGAAAGTAATCAAGCGGAACAAATGAGAGGAAAAAGAAGTATGCAAAAATGAGAAGAGACATAGGGAATTCAGTGACTCCATCCAGTGTAACAACACCCACATGAGAGGGATCCCAGAAGGTGAAAAGGGGGAAAAGGGGGCAGGAAATCTATTTGACCAAAGAAGAGCTGAAAACTTAACCTAATCTGGTGAAGGAAACCTATACAAATCCATAAGGCATAGAGATCCCCTCCCACAAAATCAACCTAAGGAGGTCCACATCAAGATACATAGTAATCCAAATGGGAAAAGGTAGTGATAAAGAAAAAACATTTAAAGCAGCAAGATAAAAGAAGACAGTTAACATGCAAGGGAAAGCCCATAAATCTATCAGCTGAGTTTTCAGCAGAAACTATGCAGGACAGAAGAAAGTGGCGTTAAATATTCAAAGTGCTGAATGAGAAAAATCTGCAGCAAGGAATAATTTATCCAGCAAGCCTATCCTTCAGAAAAGAAGGGGAGAAAAAGAGTTTCTTAGCCACACAAACTAAAAGAGTTCATGACCACTAAATTAACTACAAAAAATATTGAAGGGGACACTATGAGTGGAAAAAAATCGTAAGTGAGAGTATGACAATAATGAATCAAGGAAGCAGTAAAAATAAGTATTTCTGTAAAAATCAGTTAAGGGATTCACAAAATAAAAGTATGTAAAATATGAAAACATATACCCTAACACATGAGGAGGAGTCAACAGTGGGTTTGAACTTAAACAGCATTCAACTTAATATAGACTGAAAAGGCTATATATAATCCAGGGGGTCACCACAAACCCAAACCTCTAATACACATGCAAAAGATAAAGGGAAAGAAATCCAAGAATATCATTAAAGAAAACGAGCAAACCATGAGAGAGAGAGCAAGAGAAGAAAGGATCAGAGAAAAACTACACAAAAAACTATGAAACAAGTAACAAAACATCAATAAATACATGTCTAATGATAATTAGTTTGAATGTAAATGGACTAAATGCTCCAAGCAAAAGAGCATCACAGAGTTTGTATATATATATAAAAGATTTCACACCTAAAGACACCTGCAGATGGAAATTAAGAGATGGAGAAACATTAATCATGCAAGTGGATGTCAAAAGAAGTCAGAGTAGCAATCCTTATATCAGACAAAATAGACTTTTTTAACATTGAAATTGAATTAGCCAACATAGAGTACACCAGTAGTTTCAAATGTAGCGTTCCACAATTCATCAGTTGTGTATAACACCCAGTGTTCATCACATCACATGCATTCCTTAATGCCCATCACACAGTTACTCCATCTCCCCACCCACATTTCCTCCAGCAACCCTCAGTTTGTTTCCAATAGTTAGGAACCTGTCATGGATTTTCTTCCTCTCTGGTTTCTTCGCATTCATTTTCCCTCCCTTCCCCTATGATCCTCTGTGCTGTTCCTTCTATTCCACATATGAGTAAAACCATATAATAATTGTTTCTCTCTGACTGACTTATTTTGCTCAGCATAATACCCTCCAGTGCCATCCACATCGATATGCTAAATATTGATCCTTTCTGATGGCTGAGTCATATTCCTTTGTATATGTATATACCATGTTTTCTTTATCCATTATCTGTCGATGGATGTCTTGGTTCCTTCCACGGTTTGGCTATTGTGGACAATGTCGCTATAAACATTCGGGGTGCAGTTGCCCCTTCAGATCACTACATTGGTAGCTTTGGGGTAAATAAAATTGCTGGGTTGTAAGGGAGCTCTGTTTTAACTTCGTGAGGAACCTCCATATTGTTTTCCAAAGTGGCTGTACCAGTTTTCATTCCCACTTAGAAGTGTAAGAGACTTCCCCTTTCTCCTCACCAACATTTGTTATTTCTTCGCTTGTTAATTTTTGCAATTCTGACTGGTGTGAAGTGGTATCTCATTGTCATTTGGATTTCTTTTTCCCCATGCCAAGTGCTGTTGAGCAGTTTCTCATATGTCTGTTGGCCATTTGTGTGTCTTCTTTGGAGAAATACCTGTTCATATCTTCTGCCCATTTCTTGACTCGGTTATTTGTATTTTGGGTGTTGAGTTTGGGTGTTGAACGGTAGTAAAGCGTACGGCACTTTCATGATGCTTCCACACCCACTTTTGGAAATGCTTCTCTCTCAAGGATACCTGAAGATGTTAGTGGAGAGTTGCCGTATACGCAGACTTGCTTTTCCCAGGTGAGTGCATGGCACATTCCTTATTCACTCACGCGCGCGCGCGCGCGCACACACACACACACACACACACAGAGTTGAACATGTTTCTGTCTCGTCAGGAAAGGAGGTGTTCGTTGAGAGACGGTTTCTCGCCAATGCTTTTGGGTGCTTGCCCTTTTCCCCCCGGAGAGTGAAGTGTATGCGCTTTTTCCGTAGGCTTCAGTACACACCCTTGAGAAGCCTTCCGTCAGTCAGAAACAAGCCGTGAGTTGAAAGAGGCGTTCCACACAGACCTCCTTCTCAGAGCGAAGCCTGTCACACTTTTCCTTGGGCCTCCACACGCACTTTAGAAAAACTTCCTCCGGGAAGCTGTGAGTTGAACGACGGGTTTCCTACAGCGGTTTTCCGTGGGGGTAAGGATATATGGCACTTGGCCTTAGGCTTCCACGCACACATTGGAAACGGCTTCTCTCTTCGTGAAACAAGATGTGCGCTGAACGTTGCGTTCTGCGCAGGCTTGCTTTTCACACATCAGCCCATGGTACTTTCCCTAGGCTTCCACACGCGCAGTGAGTATCCCTTCCCTAAACCTGAACCAAGACGCGGGGGAAAGCTGCCTTCTACACCACCTTCTTTTCCGAGTTTCGTATAGAACCCTTGCGTTGTGCTTCCACATCCACTTTTGTCACTGCTTCGATATATCCTCCGGAGAGGGGTTCGCTTGAAAGACGGTCTCCCTCCGTCACGCTTTCAAGGAGTTAAGGATAGGGCACTCTCCTTATGCCTGCACACGTCCACTTGCAATCTCGACTGACTTCATGACCCCGTCCATATGCTACGCTGAAAGTCCCATTGCGCGCGGCCTTGTTTCTAAGAGATGAGGACAGGGCACGGCACGTTCCTTGTGCTTCCAGCACGACTATATAAAAGGCTCCCGTCTCCAAGGCAAAGGATGTCAGGTGCAAGACGGCTTCGCAAAAGCGAGGTTGCCTCTTAGAGGGCGGTCTACGGCGCTCTCCTGACGCTTCCACGCCTACATATGCAAACGCTTCTGGGCTCACGAAAGAAGACGTCCGTTGAAAGCTGCCTTGTACCCCGACGCGTTTCTCGGAGTTAGGTCCAGGGAACGGTCCCTGTGCGATCACACGCAGCCTTGAGATGGCTCAGCTCTTTTCGATCGTCAGGGAGGACGTTTCTCGGAGTTAGGTCCAGGGAAAGGTAGTAAAGCGTACGGCACTTTCATGATGCTTCCACACCCACTTTTGGAAATGCTTCTCTCTCCAGGATACCTGAAGATGCTAGTGGCGAGTCGCCGTAGACGCAGACTTGCTTTTCCCAGGTCAGTACATGGCACTCTCCTTATTCACTCACGCACGCGCGCGCGCGCGGGCCCTAACACACACACACACACACACACACACACACACACACACACACACAGAGTTGAACATGTTTCTGTCTCGTCAGGAAAGAAGGTGATCGTTGAGAGACGGTTTCTCGCCGATGCTTTTGGGTTCTTGCTTTTTTCCCCCCGGAGAGAGAAGTGTAGCCGCTTTTTCCCTAGGCTTCCGTACACACCCTTGAGAAGCCTTCCGTCAGCCAGAAACAAGCCATGAGTTGAAAGAGGCGTTCCACGCAGACCTCCTTCTCAGAGCGAAGCCTGTCACACTTTTCCTTGTGAAGTAAACTAGAGAGATACAAATACTTTCTCAATGATTGCTTTAACAAAAAAGGACTAAATATCCCAATCAGAAAACATAGACTGTAAAGAGGAAGCAAGACCCATCTCTATGCTGCCTACCAGAGAATCACTTCAGACCTAAAAATAAAAGCAGATTGGAAGTAATGGCACACAAAACCATTTATCATGCAAATGGAAGTGAAAAGAAAGTTGGAGTCGTAATATTTTTATGAGACAAAATAAACTGAATTGTGGGGAAGATGGCAGAGTAGAAGGACCCTAAACTCACCTCATCCCACAGATACAACTACGTAACACTCACACCAGAGTCACCCAGAAATGGACCTTCAGATTTCCCCACAAAACTATACAACTAAATGGAGAGAGGGAATCACATCAAAGATGGTAGGAAGGACAAGGACTCTGTAGGAATCTAAACCCCATATTTCTGACCACCAGAGGGAGGGAACCACAGTCACAGAGGGGCCAGAAACAAACTACTACACCGGGGAGCCTCTAAAGCGTAGAGACATCCTCATAGCTTATGGCTTTGAAAATCAGAAGGGATGACATTTGTGAGCGTATACAACCAGCAGACTTAAAGCTTGGAACTTTTAAAAATCAGCTGTCTCAGCTCTGAGAGAGCACAGAAGGTGATAGGAAGCTGAGATCTGTCCTTAAAGATTAAGCAGAGCAAAGAGTGTGGAGAAGCTTGGGTGAAGCAGGTTGAAAGGTGCTTGAGGATTAAACAAGGGAGACATAGTTCCTGAACTCAGAGTTTGCTAAGGGACTTGTCCAGGAACAAAGGAGCTGGCAGGTGCCATTTCCCTCTACGGCCCCTCATTATAAACACACACCTACCTGCAAGACCAAGCACAATCTAGCAATCACTAACTTGCATAAACCATGGCCCATCCCCACACCTACCACACCTGCTTCAGTCCCAGTGCTGTGGATACCCTCCCTGATAAGACCCACACAATCCTTGACAACAATATGTCTCCCCATCACCCACAGAACACGCATGCATCTTGTTAAAACAGCACACCCCATGTGTTGTGCACAATGACACAGTCCAGATCCAGTCTCTGTTGTTGCTATGCATTACCTTCAGAGGAGAACCAGCATCACCAAGTGAAAAATGTATGTTCTGCCCCGTATTTTCAAGAACAAGCAATATATCTGACCTTCCTAACCGAGAGATATTCTCTGAGAAGTAGGCCAAATGAGCAGACAGAGGACTATGTCCTAAACGAAAGAAGAGGACAAAGCCACAGCAAGAGACCTAAACAAAATGGATATAAGGAACATGCCTGACAGAAAATTTAAGATAACAAATATAAAGATACTCACTGGGGAAATGAAAAGAGGGAGGACATCAGAAGGGGGAACATCATTGAGACTCTTAACAAAGAGATATGAAAGAAATAATCAGAGATGTGGAACACAAGAAATGAAATGAAGAATATACTAGATAGAATAATTAGCAGGATGGACGAAGCAGAGGAACAAATTAATGAACTAGAAGACAGTAATGGAAAGTAATCAAGCGGAACAAATGAGAGGAAAAAGAAGTATGCAAAAATGAGAAGAGACATAGGGAATTCAGTGACTCCATCCAGTGTAACAACACCCACATGAGAGGGATCCCAGAAGGTGAAAAGGGGGAAAAGGGGGCAGAAAATCTATTTGACCAAAGAAGAGCTGAAAACTTAACCTAATCTGGTGAAGGAAACCTATACAAATCCATAAGGCATAGAGATCCCCTCCCACAAAATCAACCTAAGGAGGTCCACATCAAGATACATAGTAATCCAAATGGGAAAAGGTAGTGATAAAGAAAAAACATTTAAAGCAGCAAGATAAAAGAAGACAGTTAACATGCAAGGGAAAGCCCATAAATCTATCAGCTGAGTTTTCAGCAGAAACTATGCAGGACAGAAGAAAGTGGCGTTAAATATTCAAAGTGCTGAAGGAGAAAAATCTGCAGCAAGGAATAATTTATCCAGCAAGCCTATCCTTCAGAAAAGAAGGGGAGAAAAAGAGTTTCTTAGCCACACAAACTAAAAGAGTTCATGACCACTAAATTAACTACAAAAAATATTGAAGGGGACACTATGAGTGGAAAAAAATCGTAAGTGAGAGTATGACAATAATGAATCAAGGAAGCAGTAAAAATAAGTATTTCTGTAAAAATCAGTTAAGGGATTCACAAAATAAAAGTATGTAAAATATGAAAACATATACCCTAACACATGAGGAGGAGTCAACAGTGGGTTTGAACTTAAACAGCATTCAACTTAATATAGACTGAAAAGGCTATATACAATCCAGGGGGTCACCACAAACCCAAACCTCTAATACACATGCAAAAGATAAAGGGAAAGAAATCCAAGAATATCATTAAAGAAAACGAGCAAACCATGAGAGAGAGAGCAAGAGAAGAAAGGATCAGAGAAAAACTACACAAAAAACTATGAAACAAGTAACAAAACATCAATAAATACATGTCTAATGATAATTAGTTTGAATGTAAATGGACTAAATGCTCCAAGCAAAAGAGCATGACAGAGTTTGTATATATATATAAAAGATTTCACACCTAAAGACACCTGCAGATGGAAATTAAGAGATGGAGAAACATTAATCATGCAAGTGGATGTCAAAAGAAGTCAGAGTAGCAATCCTTATATCAGACAAAATAGACTTTTTTAACATTGAAATTGAATTAGCCAACATAGAGTACACCAGTAGTTTCAAATGTTGCGTTCCACAATTCATCAGTTGTGTATAACACCCAGTGTTCATCACATCGCATGCATTCCTTAATGCCCATCACACAGTTACTCCATCTCCCCACCCACCTTTCCTCCAGCAACCCTCAGTTTGTTTCCAATAGTTAGGAACCTGTCATGGATTTTCTTCCTCTCTGGTTTCTTCGCATTCATTTTCCCTCCCTTCCCCTATGATCCTCTGTGCTGTTCCTTCTATTCCACATATGAGTAAAACCATATAATAATTGTTTTTCTCTGACTGACTTATTTTGCTCAGCATAATACCCTCCAGTGCCATCCACATCGATATGCTAAATATTGATCCTTTCTGATGGCTGAGTCATATTCCTTTGTATATGTATATACCATGTTTTCTTTATCCATTATCTGTCGATGGATGTCTTGGTTCCTTCCACGGTTTGGCTATTGTGGACAATGTCGCTATAAACATTTGGGGTGCAGTTGCCCCTTCAGATCACTACATTTGTAGCTTTGGGGTAAATAAAATTGCTGGGTTGTAAGGGAGCTCTGTTTTAACTTCGTGAGGAACCTCCATATTGTTTTCCAAAGTGGCTGTACCAGTTTTCATTCCCACTTAGAAGTGTAAGAGAGTTCCCCTTTCTCCTCACCAACATTTGTTATTTCTTCGCTTGTTGATTTTTGCAATTCTGACTGGTGTGAAGTGGTATCTCATTGTCATTTGGATTTCTTTTTCCCCATGCCAAGTGCTGTTGAGCAGTTTCTCATATGTCTGTTGGCCATTTGTGTGTCTTCTTTGGAGAAATACCTGTTCATATCTTCTGCCCATTTCTTGACTCGGTTATTTGTATTTTGGGTGTTGAGTTTGAGTGTTGAACGGTAGTAAAGCGTACGGCACTTTCATGATGCTTCCACACCCACTTTTGGAAATGCTTCTCTCTCAAGGATACCTGAAGATGTTAGTGGAGAGTTGCCGTATACGCAGACTTGCTTTTCCCAGGTGAGTGCATGGCACATTCCTTATTCACTCACGCGCGCGCGCGCGCACACACACACACACACACACACAGAGTTGAACATGTTTCTGTCTCGTCAGGAAAGGAGGTGTTCGTTGAGAGACGGTTTCTCGCCAATGCTTTTGGGTGCTTGCCCTTTTCCCCCTGGAGAGTGAAGTGTATGCGCTTTTTCCGTAGGCTTCAGTACACACCCTTGAGAAGCCTTCCGTCAGTCAGAAACAAGCCGTGAGTTGAAAGAGGCGTTCCACACAGACCTCCTTCTCAGAGCGAAGCCTGTCACACTTTTCCTTGGGCCTCCACACGCACTTTAGAAAAACTTCCTCCGGGAAGCTGTGAGTTGAACGACGGGTTTCCTACAGCGGTTTTCCGTGGGGGTAAGGATATATGGCACTTGGCCTTAGGCTTCCACGCACACATTGGAAACGGCTTCTCTCTTCGTGAAACAAGATGTGCGCTGAACGTTGCGTTCTGCGCAGGCTTGCTTTTCACACATCAGCCGATGGTACTTTCCCTAGGCTTCCACACGCGCAGTGAGTATCCCTTCCCTAAACCTGAACCAAGACGCGGGGGAAAGCTGCCTTCTACACCACCTTCTTTTCCGAGTTTCGTATAGAACCCTTGCGTTGTGCTTCCACATCCACTTTTGTCACTGCTTCGATATATCCTCCGGAGAGGGGTTCGCTTGAAAGACGGTCTCCCTCCGTCACGCTTTCAAGGAGTTAAGGATAGGGCACTCTCCTTATGCCTGCACACGTCCACTTGCAATCTCGACTGACTTCATGACCCCGTCCATATGCTACGCTGAAAGTCCCATTGCGCGCGGCCTTGTTTCTAAGAGATGAGGACAGGGCACGGCACGTTCCTTGTGCTTCCACCACGACTATATAAAAGGCTCCCGTCTCCAAGGCAAAGGATGTCAGGTGCAAGACGGCTTCGCAAAAGCGAGGTTGCCTCTTAGAGGGCGGTCTACGGCGCTCTGCTGACGCTTCCACGCCTACATATGCAAACGCTTCTGGGCTCACGAAAGAAGACGTCCGTTGAAAGCTGCCTTGTACCCCGACGCGTTTCTCGGAGTTAGGTCCAGGGAACGGTCTCTGTGCGATCACACGCAGCCTTGAGATGGCTCAGCTCTTTTCGATCGTCAGGGAGGACGTTTCTCGGAGTTAGGTCCAGGGAAAGGTAGTAAAGCGTACGGCACTTTCATGATGCTTCCACACCCACTTTTGGAAATGCTTCTCTCTCCAGGATACCTGAAGATGCTAGTGGCGAGTCGCCGTAGACGCAGACTTGCTTTTCCCAGGTCAGTACATGGCACTCTCCTTATTCACTCACGCACGCGCGCGCGCGCGTGCCCTCACACACACAGACACACACACACACACACAGAGTTGAACATGTTTCTGTCTCGTCAGGAAAGAAGGTGATCGTTGAGAGACGGTTTCTCGCCGATGCTTTTGGGTTCTTGCTTCTTTCCCCCCGGAGAGAGAAGTGTAGCCGCTTTTTCCCTAGGCTTCCGTACACACCCTTGAGAAGCCTTCCGTCAGCCAGAAACAAGCCATGAGTTGAAAGAGGCGTTCCACGCAGACCTCCTTCTCAGAGCGAAGCCTGTCACACTTTTCCTTGTGAAGTCAACTAGAGAGATACAAATACTTTCTCAATGATTGCTTTAACAAAAAAGGACTAAATATCCCAATCAGAAAACATAGACTGTAAAGAGGAAGCAAGACCCATCTCTATGCTGCCTACCAGAGAATCACTTCAGACCTAAAAATAAAAGCAGATTGGAAGTAATGGCACACAAAACCATTTATCATGCAAATGGAAGTGAAAAGAAAGTTGGAGTCGTAATATTTTTATGAGACAAAATAAACTGAATTGTGGGGAAGATGGCAGAGTAGAAGGACCCTAAACTCACCTCATCCCACAGATACAACTAGGTAACACTCACACCAGAGTCACCCAGAAATGGACCTTCAGATTTCCCCACAAAACTATACAACTAAATGGAGAGAGGGAATCACATCAAAGATGGTAGGAAGGACAAGGACTCTGTAGGAATCTAAAGCCCATATTTCTGACCACCAGAGGGAGGGAACCACAGTCACAGAGGGGCCAGAAACAAACTACTACACCGGGGAGCCTCTGAAGCGTAGAGACATCCTCATAGCTTATGGCTTTGAAAATCAGAAGGGATGACATTTGTGAGCGTATACAACCAGCAGACTTAAAGCTTGGAACTTTTAAAAATCAGCTGTCTCAGCTCTGAGAGAGCACAGAAGGTGATAGGAAGCTGAGATCTGTCCTTAAAGATTAAGCAGAGCAAAGAGTGTGGAGAAGCTTGGGTGAAGCAGGTTGAAAGGTGCTTGAGGATTAAACAAGGGAGACATAGTTCCTGAACTCAGAGTTTGCTAAGGGACTTGTCCAGGAACAAAGGAGCTGGCAGGTGCCATTTCCCTCTACGGCCCCTCATTATAAACACACACCTACCTGCAAGACCAAGCACAATCTAGCAATCACTAACTTGCATAAACCATGGCCCATCCCCACACCTACCACACCTGCTTCAGTCCCAGTGCTGTGGATACCCTCCCTGATAAGACCCACACAATCCTTGACAACAATATGTCTCCCCATCACCCACAGAACACGCATGCGTCTTGTTAAAACAGCACACCCCATGTGTTGTGCACAATGACACAGTCCAGATCCAGTCTCTGTTGTTGCTATGCATTACCTTCAGAGGAGAACCAGCATCACCAAGTGAAAAATGTATGTTCTGCCCCGTATTTTCAAGAACAAGCAATATATCTGACCTTCCTAACCGAGAGATATTCTCTGAGAAGTAGGCCAAATGAGCAGACAGAGGACTATGACCTAAACGAAAGAAGAGGACAAAGCCACAGCAAGAGACCTAAACAAAATGGATATAAGGAACATGCCTGACAGAAAATTTAAGATAACAATTATAAAGATACTCACTGGGGAAATGAAAAGAGGGAGGACATCAGAAGGGGGAACATCATTGAGACTCTTAACAAAGAGATATGAAAGAAATAATCAGAGATGTGGAACACAAGAAATGAAATGAAGAATATACTAGATAGAATAATTAGCAGGATGGACGAAGCAGAGGAACAAATTAATGAACTAGAAGACAGTAATGGAAAGTAATCAAGCGGAACAAATGAGAGGAAAAAGAAGTATGCAAAAATGAGAAGAGACATAGGGAATTCAGTGACTCCATCCAGTGTAACAACACCCACATGAGAGGGATCCCAGAAGGTGAAAAGGGGGAAAAGGGGGCAGAAAATCTATTTGACCAAAGAAGAGCTGAAAACTTAACCTAATCTGGTGAAGGAAACCTATACAAATCCATAAGGCAAAGAGATCCCCTCCCACAAAATCAACCTAAGGAGGTCCACATCAAGATACATAGTAATCCAAATGGGAAAAGGTAGTGATAAAGAAAAAACATTTAAAGCAGCAAGATAAAAGAAGACAGTTAACATGCAAGGGAAAGCCCATAAATCTATCAGCTGAGTTTTCAGCAGAAACTATGCAGGACAGAAGAAAGTGGCGTTAAATATTCAAAGTGCTGAATGAGAAAAATCTGCAGCAAGGAATAATTTATCCAGCAAGCCTATCCTTCAGAAAAGAAGGGGAGAAAAAGAGTTTCTTAGCCACACAAACTAAAAGAGTTCATGACCACTAAATTAACTACAAAAAATATTGAAGGGGACACTATGAGTGGAAAAAAATCGTAAGTGAGAGTATGACAATAATGAATCAAGGAAGCAGTAAAAATAAGTATTTCTGTAAAAATCAGTTAAGGGATTCACAAAATAAAAGTATGTAAAATATGAAAACATATACCCTAACACATGAGGAGGAGTCAACAGTGGGTTTGAACTTAAACAGCATTCAACTTAATATAGACTGAAAAGGCTATATACAATCCAGGGGGTCACCACAAACCCAAACCTCTAATACACATGCAAAAGATAAAGGGAAAGAAATCCAAGAATATCATTAAAGAAAACGAGCAAACCATGAGAGAGAGAGCAAGAGAAGAAAGGATCAGAGAAAAACTACACAAAAAACTATGAAACAAGTAACAAAACATCAATAAATACATGTCTAATGATAATTAGTTTGAATGTAAATGGACTAAATGCTCCAAGCAAAAGAGCATGACAGAGTTTGTATATATATATAAAAGATTTCACACCTAAAGACACCTGCAGATGGAAATTAAGAGATGGAGAAACATTAATCATGCAAGTGGATGTCAAAAGAAGTCAGAGTAGCAATCCTTATATCAGACAAAATAGACTTTTTTAACATTGAAATTGAATTAGCCAACATAGAGTACACCAGTAGTTTCAAATGTAGCGTTCCACAATTCATCAGTTGTGTATAACACCCAGTGTTCATCACATCGCATGCATTCCTTAATGCCCATCACACAGTTACTCCATCTCCCCACCCACCTTTCCTCCAGCAACCCTCAGTTTGTTTCCAATAGTTAGGAACCTGTCATGGATTTTCTTCCTCTCTGGTTTCTTCGCATTCATTTTCCCTCCCTTCCCCTATGATCCTCTGTGCTGTTCCTTCTATTCCACATATGAGTAAAACCATATAATAATTGTTTTTCTCTGACTGACTTATTTTGCTCAGCATAATACCCTCCAGTGCCATCCACACCGATATGCTAAATATTGATCCTTTCTGATGGCTGAGTCATATTCCTTTGTATATGTATATACCATGTTTTCTTTATCCATTATCTGTCGATGGATGTCTTGGTTCCTTCCACGGTTTGGCTATTGTGGACAATGTCGCTATAAACATTTGGGGTGCAGTTGCCCCTTCAGATCACTACATTTGTAGCTTTGGGGTAAATAAAATTGCTGGGTTGTAAGGGAGCTCTGTTTTAACTTCGTGAGGAACCTCCATATTGTTTTCCAAAGTGGCTGTACCAGTTTTCATTCCCACTTAGAAGTGTAAGAGAGTTCCCCTTTCTCCTCACCAACATTTGTTATTTCTTCGCTTGTTAATTTTTGCAATTCTGACTGGTGTGAAGTGGTATCTCATTGTCATTTGGATTTCTTTTTCCCCATGCCAAGTGCTGTTGAGCAGTTTCTCATATGTCTGTTGGCCATTTGTGTGTCTTCTTTGGAGAAATACCTGTTCATATCTTCTGCCCATTTCTTGACTCGGTTATTTGTATTTTGGGTGTTGAGTTTGGGTGTTGAACGGTAGTAAAGCGTACGGCACTTTCATGATGCTTCCACACCCACTTTTGGAAATGCTTCTCTCTCCAGGATACCTGAAGATGTTAGTGGAGAGTTGCCGTATACGCAGACTTGCTTTTCCCAGGTGAGTGCATGGCACATTCCTTATTCACTCACGCGCGCGCGCGCGCGCACACACACACACACACACACAGAGTTGAACATGTTTCTGTCTCGTCAGGAAAGGAGGTGTTCGTTGAGAGACGGTTTCTCGCCAATGCTTTTGGGTGCTTGCCCTTTTCCCCCCGGAGAGTGAAGTGTATGCGCTTTTTGCCTAGGCTTCCGTACACACCCTTGAGAAGCCTTCCCTCAGCCAGAAACAAGCCGTGAGTTGAAAGAGGCGTTCCACACAGACCTCCTACTCAGAGCGAAGCCTGTCACACTTTTCCTTGGGCCTCCACACGCACTTTAGAAAAACTTCCTCCGGGAAGCTGTGAGTTGAACGACGGGTTTCCTACAGCGGTTTTCCGTGGGGGTAAGGATATATGGCACTTGGCCTTAGGCTTCCACGCACAGATTGGAAAGGCTTCTCTCTTCGTGAAACAAGATGTGCGCTGAACGTTGCGTTCTGCGCAGGCTTGGTTTTCACACATCAGCCCATGGTACTTTCCCTAGGCTTCCACACGCGCAGTGAGTATCCCTTCCCTAAACCTGAACCAAGACGCGGGGGAAAGCTGCCTTCTACACCACCTTCTTTTCCGAGTTTCGTATAGAACCCTTGCGTTGTGCTTCCACATCCACTTTTGTCACTGCTTCGATATATCCTCCGGAGAGGGGTTCGCTTGAAAGACGGTCTCCCTCCGTCACGCTTTCAAGGAGTTAAGGATAGGGCACTCTCCTTATGCCTGCACACGTCCACTTGCAATCTCGACTGACTTCATGACCCCGTCCATATGCTACGCTGAAAGTCCCATTGCGCGCGGCCTTGTTTCTAAGAGATGAGGACAGGGCACGGCACGTTCCTTGTGCTTCTACCACGACTATATAAAAGGCTCCCGTCTCCAAGGCAAAGGATGTCAGGTGCAAGACGGCTTCGCAAAAGCGAGGTTGCCTCTTAGAGGGCGGTCTACGGCGCTCTCCTGACGCTTCCACGCCTACATATGCAAACGCTTCTGGGCTCACGAAAGAAGACGTCCGTTGAAAGCTGCCTTGTACCCCGACGCGTTTTCCGGAGTTAGGTCCAGAGAACGGTCCCTGTGCGATCACACGCAGCCTTGAGATGGCTCAGCTCTTTTCGATCGTCAGGGAGGACGTTTTTCGGAGTTAGGTCCAGGGAAAGGTAGTAAAGCGTACGGCACTTTCATGATGCTTCCACACCCACTTTTGGAAATGCTTCTCTCTCCAGGATACCTGAAGATGCTAGTGGCGAGTCGCCATAGACGCAGACTTGCTTTTCCCAGGTCAGTACATGGCACTCTCCTTATTCACTCACGCAGTCGCGCGCGCGCGTGCCCTCACACACACAGACACACACACACACACACAGAGTTGAACATGTTTCTGTCTCGTCAGGAAAGAAGGTGATCGTTGAGAGACGGTTTCTCGCCGATGCTTTTGGGTTCTTGCTTTTTTCCCCCCGGAGAGAGAAGTGTAGCCGCTTTTTCCCTAGGCTTCCGTACACACCCTTGAGAAGCCTTCCGTCAGCCAGAAACAAGCCATGAGTTGAAAGAGGCGTTCCACGCAGACCTCCTTCTCAGAGCGAAGCCTGTCACACTTTTCCTTGTGAAGTCAACTAGAGAGATACAAATACTTTCTCAATGATTGCTTTAACAAAAAAGGACTTAATATCCCAATCAGAAAACATAGACTGTAAAGAGGAAGCAAGACCCATCTCTATGCTGCCTACCAGAGAATCACTTCAGACCTAAAAATAAAAGCAGATTGGAAGTAATGGGACACAAAACCATTTATCATGCAAATGGAAGTGAAAAGAAAGTTGGAGTCGTAATATTTTTATGAGACAAAATAAACTGAATTGTGGGGATGATGGCAGAGTAGAAGGACCCTAAACTCACCTCATCCCACAGATACAACTAGGTAACACTCACACCAGAGTCACCCAGAAATGGACCTTCAGATTTCCCCACAAAACTATACAACTAAATGGAGAGAGGGAATCACATCAAAGATGGTAGGAAGGACAAGGACTCTGTAGGAATCTAAAGCCCATATTTCTGACCACCAGAGGGAGGGAACCACAGTCACAGAGGGGCCAGAAACAAACTACTACACCGGGGAGCCTCTAAAGCGTAGAGACATCCTCATAGCTTATGGCTTTGAAAATCAGAAGGGATGACATTTGTGAGCGTATACAACCAGCAGACTTAAAGCTTGGAACTTTTAAAAATCAGCTGTCTCAGCTCTGAGAGAGCACAGAAGGTGATAGGAAGCTGAGATCTGTCCTTAAAGATTAAGCAGAGCAAAGAGTGTGGAGAAGCTTGGGTGAAGCAGGTTGAAAGGTGCTTGAGGATTAAACAAGGGAGACATAGTTCCTGAACTCAGAGTTTGCTAAGGGACTTGTCCAGGAACAAAGGAGCTGGCAGGTGCCATTTCCCTCTACGGCCCCTCATTATAAACACACACCTACCTGCAAGACCAAGCACAATCTAGCAATCACTAACTTGCATAAACCATGGCCCATCCCCACACCTACCACACCTGCTTCAGTCCCAGTGCTGTGGATACCCTCCCTGATAAGACCCACACAATCCTTGACAACAATATGTCTCCCCATCACCCACAGAACACGCATGCATCTTGTTAAAACAGCACACCCCATGTGTTGTGCACAATGACACAGTCCAGATCCAGTCTCTGTTGTTGCTATGCATTACCTTCAGAGGAGAACCAGCATCACCAAGTGAAAAATGTATGTTCTGCCCCGTATTTTCAAGAACAAGCAATATATCTGACCTTCCTAACCGAGAGATATTCTCTGAGAAGTAGGCCAAATGAGCAGACAGAGGACTATGTCCTAAACGAAAGAAGAGGACAAAGCCACAGCAAGAGACCTAAACAAAATGGATATAAGGAACATGCCTGACAGAAAATTTAAGATAACAAATATAAAGATACTCACTGGGGAAATGAAAAGAGGGAGGACATCAGAAGGGGGAACATCATTGAGACTCTTAACAAAGAGATATGAAAGAAATAATCAGAGATGTGGAACACAAGAAATGAAATGAAGAATATACTAGATAGAATAATTAGCAGGATGGACGAAGCAGAGGAACAAATTAATGAACTAGAAGACAGTAATGGAAAGTAATCAAGCGGAACAAATGAGAGGAAAAAGAAGTATGCAAAAATGAGAAGAGACTTAGGGAATTCAGTGACTCCATCCAGTGTAACAACACCCACATGAGAGGGATCCCAGAAGGTGAAAAGGGGGAAAAGGGGGCAGAAAATCTATTTGACCAAAGAAGAGCTGAAAACTTAACCTAATCTGGTGAAGGAAACCTATACAAATCCATAAGGCATAGAGATCCCCTCCCACAAAATCAACCTAAGGAGGTCCACATCAAGATACATAGTAATCCAAATGGGAAAAGGTAGTGATAAAGAAAAAACATTTAAAGCAGCAAGATAAAAGAAGACAGTTAACATGCAAGGGAAAGCCCATAAATCTATCAGCTGAGTTTTCAGCAGAAACTATGCAGGACAGAAGAAAGTGGCGTTAAATATTCAAAGTGCTGAATGAGAAAAATCTGCAGCAAGGAATAATTTATCCAGCAAGCCTATCCTTCAGAAAAGAAGGGGAGAAAAAGAGTTTCTTAGCCACACAAACTAAAAGAGTTCATGACCACTAAATTAACTACAAAAAATATTGAAGGGGACACTATGAGTGGAAAAAAATCGTAAGTGAGAGTATGACAATAATGAATCAAGGAAGCAGTAAAAATAAGTATTTCTGTAAAAATCAGTTAAGGGATTCACAAAATAAAAGTATGTAAAATATGAAAACATATACCCTAACACATGAGGAGGAGTCAACAGTGGGTTTGAACTTAAACAGCATTCAACTTAATATAGACTGAAAAGGCTATATACAATCCAGGGGGTCACCACAAACCCAAACCTCTAATACACATGCAAAAGATAAAGGGAAAGAAATCCAAGAATATCATTAAAGAAAACGAGCAAACCATGAGAGAGAGAGCAAGAGAAGAAAGGATCAGAGAAAAACTACACAAAAAACTATGAAACAAGTAACAAAACATCAATAAATACATGTCTAATGATAATTAGTTTGAATGTAAATGGACTAAATGCTCCAAGCAAAAGAGCATGACAGAGTTTGTATATATATATAAACGATTTCACACCTAAAGACACCTGCAGATGGAAATTAAGAGATGGAGAAACATTAATCATGCAAGTGGATGTCAAAAGAAGTCAGAGTAGCAATCCTTATATCAGACAAAATAGACTTTTTAACATTGAAATTGAATTAGCCAACATAGAGTACACCAGTAGTTTCAAATGTAGCGTTCCACAATTCATCAGTTGTGTATAACACCCAGTGTTCATCACATCGCATGCATTCCTTAATGCCCATCACACAGTTACTCCATCTCCCCACCCACCTTTCCTCCAGCAACCCTCAGTTTGTTTCCAATAGTTAGGAACCTGTCATGGATTTTCTTCCTCTCTGGTTTCTTCGCATTCATTTTCCCTCCCTTCCCCTATGATCCTCTGTGCTGTTCCTTCTATTCCACATATGAGTAAAACCATATAATAATTGTTTTTCTCTGACTGACTTATTTTGCTCAGCATAATACCCTCCAGTGCCATCCACACCGATATGCTAAATATTGATCCTTTCTGATGGCTGAGTCATATTCCTTTGTATATGTATATACCATGTTTTCTTTATCCATTATCTGTCGATGGATGTCTTGGTTCCTTCCACGGTTTGGCTATTGTGGACAATGTCGCTATAAACATTTGGGGTGCAGTTGCCCCTTCAGATCACTACATTTGTAGCTTTGGGGTAAATAAAATTGCTGGGTTGTAAGGGAGCTCTGTTTTAACTTCGTGAGGAACCTCCATATTGTTTTCCAAAGTGGCTGTACCAGTTTTCATTCCCACTTAGAAGTGTAAGAGAGTTCCCCTTTCTCCTCACCAACATTTGTTATTTCTTCGCTTGTTAATTTTTGCAATTCTGACTGGTGTGAAGTGGTATCTCATTGTCATTTGGATTTCTTTTTCCCCATGCCAAGTGCTGTTGAGCAGTTTCTCATATGTCTGTTGGCCATTTGTGTGTCTTCTTTGGAGAAATACCTGTTCATATCTTCTGCCCATTTCTTGACTCGGTTATTTGTATTTTGGGTGTTGAGTTTGGGTGTTGAACGGTAGTAAAGCGTACGGCACTTTCATGATGCTTCCACACCCACTTTTGGAAATGCTTCTCTCTCAAGGATACCTGAAGATGTTAGTGGAGAGTTGCCGTATACGCAGACTTGCTTTTCCCAGGTGAGTGCATGGCACATTCCTTATTCACTCACGCGCGCGCGCGCGCGCACACACACACACACACACACACAGAGTTGAACATGTTTCTTTCTCGTCAGGAAAGGAGGTGTTCGTTGAGAGACGGTTTCTCGCCAATGCTTTTGGGTGCTTGCCCTTTTCCCCCTGGAGAGTGAAGTGTATGCGCTTTTTCCGTAGGCTTCAGTACACACCCTTGAGAAGCCTTCCGTCAGTCAGAAACAAGCCGTGAGTTGAAAGAGGCGTTCCACACAGACCTCCTTCTCAGAGCGAAGCCTGTCACACTTTTCCTTGGGCCTCCACACGCACTTTAGAAAAACTTCCTCCGGGAAGCTGTGAGTTGAACGACGGGTTTCCTACAGCGGTTTTCCGTGGGGGTAAGGATATATGGCACTTGGCCTTAGGCTTCCACGCACACATTGGAAATGGCTTCTCTCTTCGTGAAACAAGATGTGCGCTGAACGTTGCGTTCTGCGCAGGCTTGCTTTTCACACATCAGCCCATGGTACTTTCCCTAGGCTTCCACACGCGCAGTGAGTATCCCTTCCCTAAACCTGAACCAAGACGCGGGGGAAAGCTGCCTTCTACACCACCTTCTTTTCCGAGTTTCGTATAGAACCCTTGCGTTGTGCTTCCACATCCACTTTTGTCACTGCTTCGATATATCCTCCGGAGAGGGGTCGCTTGAAAGACGGTCTCCCTCCGTCACGCTTTCAAGGAGTTAAGGATAGGGCACTCTCCTTATGCCTGCACACGTCCACTTGCAATCTCGACTGACTTCATGACCCCGTCCATATGCTACGCTGAAAGTCCCATTGCGCGCGGCCTTGTTTCTAAGAGATGAGGACAGGGCACGGCACGTTCCTTGTGCTTCCACCACGACTATATAAAAGGCTCCCGTCTCCAAGGCAAAGGATGTCAGGTGCAAGACGGCTTCGCAAAAGCGAGGTTGCCTCTTAGAGGGCGGTCTACGGCGCTCTCCTGACGCTTCCACGCCTACATATGCAAACGCTTCTGGGCTCACGAAAGAAGACGTCCGTTGAAAGCTGCCTTGTACCCCGACGCGTTTTCCGGAGTTAGGTCCAGAGAACGGTCCCTGTGCGATCACACGCAGCCTTGAGATGGCTCAGCTCTTTTCGATCGTCAGGGAGGACGTTTTTCGGAGTTAGGTCCAGGGAAAGGTAGTAAAGCGTACGGCACTTTCATGATGCTTCCACACCCACTTTTGGAAATGCTTCTCTCTCCAGGATACCTGAAGATGCTAGTGGCGAGTCGCCATAGACGCAGACTTGCTTTTCCCAGGTCAGTACATGGCACTCTCCTTATTCACTCACGCACGCGCGCGCACGCGTGCCCTCACACACACAGACACACACACACACACACAGAGTTGAACATGTTTCTGTCTCGTCAGGAAAGAAGGTGATCGTTGAGAGACGGTTTCTCGCCGATGCTTTTGGGTTCTTGCTTTTTTCCCCCCGGAGAGAGAAGTGTAGCCGCTTTTTCCCTAGGCTTCCGTACACACCCTTGAGAAGCCTTCCGTCAGCCAGAAACAAGCCATGAGTTGAAAGAGGCGTTCCACGCAGACCTCCTTCTCAGAGCGAAGCCTGTCACACTTTTCCTTGTGAAGTAAACTAGAGAGATACAAATACTTTCTCAATGATTGCTTTAACAAAAAAGGACTAAATATCCCAATCAGAAAACATAGACTGTAAAGAGGAAGCAAGACCCATCTCTATGCTGCCTACCAGAGAATCACTTCAGACCTAAAAATAAAAGCAGATTGGAAGTAATGGGACACAAAACCATTTATCATGCAAATGGAAGTGAAAAGAAAGTTGGAGTCGTAATATTTTTATGAGACAAAATAAACTGAATTGTGGGGAAGATGGCAGAGTAGAAGGACCCTAAACTCACCTCATCCCACAGATACAACTAGGTAACACTCACACCAGAGTCACCCAGAAATGGACCTTCAGATTTCCCCACAAAACTATACAACTAAATGGAGAGAGGGAATCACATCAAAGATGGTAGGAAGGACAAGGACTCTGTAGGAATCTAAAGCCCATATTTCTGACCACCAGAGGGAGGGAACCACAGTCACAGAGGGGCCAGAAACAAACTACTACACCGGGGAGCCTCTAAAGCGTAGAGACATCCTCATAGCTTATGGCTTTGAAAATCAGAAGGGATGACATTTGTGAGCGTATACAACCAGCAGACTTAAAGCTTGGAACTTTTAAAAATCAGCTGTCTCAGCTCTGAGAGAGCACAGAAGGTGATAGGAAGCTGAGATCTGTCCTTAAAGATTAAGCAGAGCAAAGAGTGTGGAGAAGCTTGGGTGAAGCAGGTTGAAAGGTGCTTGAGGATTAAACAAGGGAGACATAGTTCCTGAACTCAGAGTTTGCTAAGGGACTTGTCCAGGAACAAAGGAGCTGGCAGGTGCCATTTCCCTCTACGGCCCCTCATTATAAACACACACCTACCTGCAAGACCAAGCACAATCTAGCAATCACTAACTTGCATAAACCATGGCCCATCCCCACACCTACCACACCTGCTTCAGTCCCAGTGCTGTGGATACCCTCCCTGATAAGACCCACACAATCCTTGACAACAATATGTCTCCCCATCACCCACAGAACACGCATGCATCTTGTTAAAACAGCACACCCCATGTGTTGTGCACAATGACACAGTCCAGATCCAGTCTCTGTTGTTGCTATGCATTACCTTCAAAGGAGAACCAGCATCACCAAGTGAAAAATGTATGTTCTGCCCCGTATTTTCAAGAACAAGCAATATATCTGACCTTCCTAACAGAGAGATATTCTCTGAGAAGTAGGCCAAATGAGCAGACAGAGGACTATGTCCTAAACGAAAGAAGAGGACAAAGCCACAGCAAGAGACCTAAACAAAATGGATATAAGGAACATGCCTGACAGAAAATTTAAGATAACAATTATAAAGATACTCACTGGGGAAATGAAAAGAGGGAGGACATCAGAAGGGGGAACATCATTGAGACTCTTAACAAAGAGATATGAAAGAAATAATCAGAGATGTGGAACACAAGAAATGAAATGAAGAATATACTAGATAGAATAATTAGCAGGATGGACGAAGCAGAGGAACAAATTAATGAACTAGAAGACAGTAATGGAAAGTAATCAAGCGGAACAAATGAGAGGAAAAAGAAGTATGCAAAAATGAGAAGAGACATAGGGAATTCAGTGACTCCATCCAGTGTAACAACACCCACATGAGAGGGATCCCAGAAGGTGAAAAGGGGGAAAAGGGGGCAGAAAATCTATTTGACCAAAGAAGAGCTGAAAACTTAACCTAATCTGGTGAAGGAAACCTATACAAATCCATAAGGCATAGAGATCCCCTCCCACAAAATCAACCTAAGGAGGTCCACATCAAGATACATAGTAATCCAAATGGGAAAAGGTAGTGATAAAGAAAAAACATTTAAAGCAGCAAGATAAAAGAAGACAGTTAACATGCAAGGGAAAGCCCATAAATCTATCAGCTGAGTTTTCAGCAGAAACTATGCAGGACAGAAGAAAGTGGCGTTAAATATTCAAAGTGCTGAAGGAGAAAAATCTGCAGCAAGGAATAATTTATCCAGCAAGCCTATCCTTCAGAAAAGAAGGGGAGAAAAAGAGTTTCTTAGCCACACAAACTAAAAGAGTTCATGACCACTAAATTAACTACAAAAAATATTGAAGGGGACACTATGAGTGGAAAAAAATCGTAAGTGAGAGTATGACAATAATGAATCAAGGAAGCAGTAAAAATAAGTATTTCTGTAAAAATCAGTTAAGGGATTCACAAAATAAAAGTATGTAAAATATGAAAACATATACCCTAACACATGAGGAGGAGTCAACAGTGGGTTTGAACTTAAACAGCATTCAACTTAATATAGACTGAAAAGGCTATATATAATCCAGGGGGTCACCACAAACCCAAACCTCTAATACACATGCAAAAGATAAAGGGAAAGAAATCCAAGAATATCATTAAAGAAAACGAGCAAACCATGAGAGAGAGAGCAAGAGAAGAAAGGATCAGAGAAAAACTACACAAAAAACTATGAAACAAGTAACAAAACATCAATAAATACATGTCTAATGATAATTAGTTTGAATGTAAATGGACTAAATGCTCCAAGCAAAAGAGCATGACAGAGTTTGTATATATATATAAAAGATTTCACACCTAAAGACACCTGCAGATGGAAATTAAGAGATGGAGAAACATTAATCATGCAAGTGGATGTCAAAAGAAGTCAGAGTAGCAATCCTTATATCAGACAAAATAGACTTTTTTAACATTGAAATTGAATTAGCCAACATAGAGTACACCAGTAGTTTCAAATGTAGCGTTCCACAATTCATCAGTTGTGTATAACACCCAGTGTTCATCACATCGCATGCATTCCTTAATGCCCATCACACAGTTACTCCATCTCCCCACCCACCTTTCCTCCAGCAACCCTCAGTTTGTTTCCAATAGTTAGGAACCTGTCATGGATTTTCTTCCTCTCTGGTTTCTTCGCATTCATTTTCCCTCCCTTCCCCTATGATCTTCTGTGCTGTTCCTTCTATTCCACATATGAGTAAAACCATATAATAATTGTTTTTCTCTGACTGACTTATTTTGCTCAGCATAATACCCTCCAGTGCCATCCACACCGATATGCTAAATATTGATCCTTTCTGATGGCTGAGTCATATTCCTTTGTATATGTATATACCATGTTTTCTTTATCCATTATCTGTCGATGGATGTCTTGGTTCCTTCCACGGTTTGGCTATTGTGGACAATGTCGCTATAAACATTTGGGGTGCAGTTGCCCCTTCAGATCACTACATTTGTAGCTTTGGGGTAAATAAAATTGCTGGGTTGTAAGGGAGCTCTGTTTTAACTTCGTGAGGAACCTCCATATTGTTTTCCAAAGTGGCTGTACCAGTTTTCATTCCCACTTAGAAGTGTAAGAGAGTTCCCCTTTCTCCTCACCAACATTTGTTATTTCTTCGCTTGTTAATTTTTGCAATTCTGACTGGTGTGAAGTGGTATCTCATTGTCATTTGGATTTCTTTTTCCCCATGCCAAGTGCTGTTGAGCAGTTTCTCATATGTCTGTTGGCCATTTGTGTGTCTTCTTTGGAGAAATACCTGTTCATATCTTCTGCCCATTTCTTGACTCGGTTATTTGTATTTTGGGTGTTGAGTTTGGGTGTTGAACGGTAGTAAAGCGTACGGCACTTTCATGATGCTTCCACACCCACTTTTGGAAATGCTTCTCTCTCAAGGATACCTGAAGATGTTAGTGGAGAGTTGCCGTATACGCAGACTTGCTTTTCCCAGGTGAGTGCATGGCACATTCCTTATTCACTCACGCGCGCGCGCGCGCGCACACACACACACACACACACAGAGTTGAACATGTTTCTGTCTCGTCAGGAAAGGAGGTGTTCGTTGAGAGACGGTTTCTCGCCAATGCTTTTGGGTGCTTGCCCTTTTCCCCCCGGAGAGTGAAGTGTATGCGCTTTTTGCCTAGGCTTCCGTACACACCCTTGAGAAGCCTTCCCTCAGCCAGAAACAAGCCGTGAGTTGAAAGAGGCGTTCCACACAGACCTCCTACTCAGAGCGAAGCCTGTCACACTTTTCCTTGGGCCTCCACACGCACTTTAGAAAAACTTCCTCCGGGAAGCTGTGAGTTGAACGACGGGTTTCCTACAGCGGTTTTCCGTGGGGGTAAGGATATATGGCACTTGGCCTTAGGCTTCCACGCACAGATTGGAAAGGCTTCTCTCTTCGTGAAACAAGATGTGCGCTGAACGTTGCGTTCTGCGCAGGCTTGGTTTTCACACATCAGCCCATGGTACTTTCCCTAGGCTTCCACACGCGCAGTGAGTATCCCTTCCCTAAACCTGAACCAAGACGCGGGGGAAAGCTGCCTTCTACACCACCTTCTTTTCCGAGTTTCGTATAGAACCCTTGCGTTGTGCTTCCACATCCACTTTTGTCACTGCTTCGATATATCCTCCGGAGAGGGGTTCGCTTGAAAGACGGTCTCCCTCCGTCACGCTTTCAAGGAGTTAAGGATAGGGCACTCTCCTTATGCCTGCACACGTCCACTTGCAATCTCGACTGACTTCATGACCCCGTCCATATGCTACGCTGAAAGTCCCATTGCGCGCGGCCTTGTTTCTAAGAGATGAGGACAGGGCACGGCACGTTCCTTGTGCTTCTACCACGACTATATAAAAGGCTCCCGTCTCCAAGGCAAAGGATGTCAGGTGCAAGACGGCTTCGCAAAAGCGAGGTTGCCTCTTAGAGGGCGGTCTACGGCGCTCTCCTGACGCTTCCACGCCTACATATGCAAACGCTTCTGGGCTCACGAAAGAAGACGTCCGTTGAAAGCTGCCTTGTACCCCGACGCGTTTTCCGGAGTTAGGTCCAGAGAACGGTCCCTGTGCGATCACACGCAGCCTTGAGATGGCTCAGCTCTTTTCGATCGTCAGGGAGGACGTTTTTCGGAGTTAGGTCCAGGGAAAGGTAGTAAAGCGTACGGCACTTTCATGATGCTTCCACACCCACTTTTGGAAATGCTTCTCTCTCCAGGATACCTGAAGATGCTAGTGGCGAGTCGCCATAGACGCAGACTTGCTTTTCCCAGGTCAGTACATGGCACTCTCCTTATTCACTCACGCAGGCGCGCGCGCGCGTGCCCTCACACACACAGACACACACACACACACACAGAGTTGAACATGTTTCTGTCTCGTCAGGAAAGTAGGTGATCGTTGAGAGACGGTTTCTCGCCGATGCTTTTGGGTTCTTGCTTTTTTCCCCCCGGAGAGAGAAGTGTAGCCGCTTTTTCCCTAGGCTTCCGTACACACCCTTGAGAAGCCTTCCGTCAGCCAGAAACAAGCCATGAGTTGAAAGAGGCGTTCCACGCAGACCTCCTTCTCAGAGCGAAGCCTGTCACACTTTTCCTTGTGAAGTCAACTAGAGAGATACAAATACTTTCTCAATGATTGCTTTAACAAAAAAGGACTTAATATCCCAATCAGAAAACATAGACTGTAAAGAGGAAGCAAGACCCATCTCTATGCTGCCTACCAGAGAATCACTTCAGACCTAAAAATAAAAGCAGATTGGAAGTAATGGGACACAAAACCATTTATCATGCAAATGGAAGTGAAAAGAAAGTTGGAGTCGTAATATTTTTATGAGACAAAATAAACTGAATTGTGGGGAAGATGGCAGAGTAGAAGGACCCTAAACTCACCTCATCCCACAGATACAACTAGGTAACACTCACACCAGAGTCACCCAGAAATGGACCTTCAGATTTCCCCACAAAACTATACAACTAAATGGAGAGAGGGAATCACATCAAAGATGGTAGGAAGGACAAGGACTCTGTAGGAATCTAAAGCCCATATTTCTGACCACCAGAGGGAGGGAACCACAGTCACAGAGGGGCCAGAAACAAACTACTACACCGGGGAGCCTCTAAAGCGTAGAGACATCCTCATAGCTTATGGCTTTGAAAATCAGAAGGGATGACATTTGTGAGCGTATACAACCAGCAGACTTAAAGCTTGGAACTTTTAAAAATCAGCTGTCTCAGCTCTGAGAGAGCACAGAAGGTGATAGGAAGCTGAGATCTGTCCTTAAAGATTAAGCAGAGCAAAGAGTGTGGAGAAGCTTGGGTGAAGCAGGTTGAAAGGTGCTTGAGGATTAAACAAGGGAGACATAGTTCCTGAACTCAGAGTTTGCTAAGGGACTTGTCCAGGAACAAAGGAGCTGGCAGGTGCCATTTCCCTCTACGGCCCCTCATTATAAACACACACCTACCTGCAAGACAAAGCACAATCTAGCAATCACTAACTTGCATAAACCATGGCCCATCCCCACACCTACCACACCTGCTTCAGTCCCAGTGCTGTGGATACCCTCCCTGATAAGACCCACACAATCCTTGACAACAATATGTCTCCCCATCACCCACAGAACACGCATGCATCTTGTTAAAACAGCACACCCCATGTGTTGTGCACAATGACACAGTCCAGATCCAGTCTCTGTTGTTGCTATGCATTACCTTCAGAGGAGAACCAGCATCACCAAGTGAAAAATGTATGTTCTGCCCCGTATTTTCAAGAACAAGCAATATATCTGACCTTCCTAACCGAGAGATATTCTCTGAGAAGTAGGCCAAATGAGCAGACAGAGGACTATGTCCTAAACGAAAGAAGAGGACAAAGCCACAGCAAGAGACCTAAACAAAATGGATATAAGGAACATGCCTGACAGAAAATTTAAGATAACAAATATAAAGATACTCACTGGGGAAATGAAAAGAGGGAGGACATCAGAAGGGGGAACATCATTGAGACTCTTAACAAAGAGATATGAAAGAAATAATCAGAGATGTGGAACACAAGAAATGAAATGAAGAATATACTAGATAGAATAATTAGCAGGATGGACGAAGCAGAGGAACAAATTAATGAACTAGAAGACAGTAATGGAAAGTAATCAAGCGGAACAAATGAGAGGAAAAAGAAGTATGCAAAAATGAGAAGAGACTTAGGGAATTCAGTGACTCCATCCAGTGTAACAACACCCACATGAGAGGGATCCCAGAAGGTGAAAAGGGGGAAAAGGGGGCAGAAAATCTATTTGACCAAAGAAGAGCTGAAAACTTAACCTAATCTGGTGAAGGAAACCTATACAAATCCATAAGGCATAGAGATCCCCTCCCACAAAATCAACCTAAGGAGGTCCACATCAAGATACATAGTAATCCAAATGGGAAAAGGTAGTGATAAAGAAAAAACATTTAAAGCAGCAAGATAAAAGAAGACAGTTAACATGCAAGGGAAAGCCCATAAATCTATCAGCTGAGTTTTCAGCAGAAACTATGCAGGACAGAAGAAAGTGGCGTTAAATATTCAAAGTGCTGAATGAGAAAAATCTGCAGCAAGGAATAATTTATCCAGCAAGCCTATCCTTCAGAAAAGA
Organism: Eumetopias jubatus; assembly: GCF_037043125.1. Lineage (NCBI taxonomy): Eukaryota > Metazoa > Chordata > Mammalia > Carnivora > Otariidae > Eumetopias > Eumetopias jubatus. The sequence goes on along the minus strand of NW_028274834.1, from coordinate 1,408,283 downwards.
AGGGGAGAAAAAGAGTTTCTTAGCCACACAAACTAAAAGAGTTCATGACCACTAAATTAACTACAAAAAATATTGAAGGGGACACTATGAGTGGAAAAAAATCGTAAGTGAGAGTATGACAATAATGAATCAAGGAAGCAGTAAAAATAAGTATTTCTGTAAAAATCAGTTAAGGGATTCACAAAATAAAAGTATGTAAAATATGAAAACATATACCCTAACACATGAGGAGGAGTCAACAGTGGGTTTGAACTTAAACAGCATTCAACTTAATATAGACTGAAAAGGCTATATATAATCCAGGGGGTCACCACAAACCCAAACCTCTAATACACATGCAAAAGATAAAGGGAAAGAAATCCAAGAATATCATTAAAGAAAACGAGCAAACCATGAGAGAGAGAGCAAGAGAAGAAAGGATCAGAGAAAAACTACACAAAAAACTATGAAACAAGTAACAAAACATCAATAAATACATGTCTAATGATAATTAGTTTGAATGTAAATGGACTAAATGCTCCAAGCAAAAGAGCATGACAGAGTTTGTATATATATATAAACGATTTCACACCTAAAGACACCTGCAGATGGAAATTAAGAGATGGAGAAACATTAATCATGCAAGTGGATGTCAAAAGAAGTCAGAGTAGCAATCCTTATATCAGACAAAATAGACTTTTTAACATTGAAATTGAATTAGCCAACATAGAGTACACCAGTAGTTTCAAATGTAGCGTTCCACAATTCATCAGTTGTGTATAACACCCAGTGTTCATCACATCGCATGCATTCCTTAATGCCCATCACACAGTTACTCCATCTCCCCACCCACCTTTCCTCCAGCAACCCTCAGTTTGTTTCCAATAGTTAGGAACCTGTCATGGATTTTCTTCCTCTCTGGTTTCTTCGCATTCATTTTCCCTCCCTTCCCCTATGATCCTCTGTGCTGTTCCTTCTATTCCACATATGAGTAAAACCATATAATAATTGTTTTTCTCTGACTGACTTATTTTGCTCAGCATAATACCCTCCAGTGCCATCCACACCGATATGCTAAATATTGATCCTTTCTGATGGCTGAGTCATATTCCTTTGTATATGTATATACCATGTTTTCTTTATCCATTATCTGTCGATGGATGTCTTGGTTCCTTCCACGGTTTGGCTATTGTGGACAATGTCGCTATAAACATTTGGGGTGCAGTTGCCCCTTCAGATCACTACATTTGTAGCTTTGGGGTAAATAAAATTGCTGGGTTGTAAGGGAGCTCTGTTTTAACTTCGTGAGGAACCTCCATATTGTTTTCCAAAGTGGCTGTACCAGTTTTCATTCCCACTTAGAAGTGTAAGAGAGTTCCCCTTTCTCCTCACCAACATTTGTTATTTCTTCGCTTGTTAATTTTTGCAATTCTGACTGGTGTGAAGTGGTATCTCATTGTCATTTGGATTTCTTTTTCCCCATGCCAAGTGCTGTTGAGCAGTTTCTCATATGTCTGTTGGCCATTTGTGTGTCTTCTTTGGAGAAATACCTGTTCATATCTTCTGCCCATTTCTTGACTCGGTTATTTGTATTTTGGGTGTTGAGTTTGGGTGTTGAACGGTAGTAAAGCGTACGGCACTTTCATGATGCTTCCACACCCACTTTTGGAAATGCTTCTCTCTCAAGGATACCTGAAGATGTTAGTGGAGAGTTGCCGTATACGCAGACTTGCTTTTCCCAGGTGAGTGCATGGCACATTCCTTATTCACTCACGCGCGCGCGCGCGCGCACACACAAACACACACACACACACAGAGTTGAACATGTTTCTTTCTCGTCAGGAAAGGAGGTGTTCGTTGAGAGACGGTTTCTCGCCAATGCTTTTGGGTGCTTGCCCTTTTCCCCCCGGAGAGTGAAGTGTATGCGCTTTTTGCCTAGGCTTCCGTACACACCCTTGAGAAGCCTTCCCTCAGCCAGAAACAAGCCGTGAGTTGAAAGAGGCGTTCCACACAGACCTCCTACTCAGAGCGAAGCCTGTCACACTTTTCCTTGGGCCTCCACACGCACTTTAGAAAAACTTCCTCCGGGAAGCTGTGAGTTGAACGACGGGTTTCCTACAGCGGTTTTCCGTGGGGGTAAGGATATATGGCACTTGGCCTTAGGCTTCCACGCACAGATTGGAAAGGCTTCTCTCTTCGTGAAACAAGATGTGCGCTGAACGTTGCGTTCTGCGCAGGCTTGGTTTTCACACATCAGCCCATGGTACTTTCCCTAGGCTTCCACACGCGCAGTGAGTATCCCTTCCCTAAACCTGAACCAAGACGCGGGGGAAAGCTGCCTTCTACACCACCTTCTTTTCCGAGTTTCGTATAGAACCCTTGCGTTGTGCTTCCACATCCACTTTTGTCACTGCTTCGATATATCCTCCGGAGAGGGGTTCGCTTGAAAGACGGTCTCCCTCCGTCACGCTTTCAAGGAGTTAAGGATAGGGCACTCTCCTTATGCCTGCACACGTCCACTTGCAATCTCGACTGACTTCATGACCCCGTCCATATGCTACGCTGAAAGTCCCATTGCGCGCGGCCTTGTTTCTAAGAGATGAGGACAGGGCACGGCACGTTCCTTGTGCTTCTACCACGACTATATAAAAGGCTCCCGTCTCCAAGGCAAAGGATGTCAGGTGCAAGACGGCTTCGCAAAAGCGAGGTTGCCTCTTAGAGGGCGGTCTACGGCGCTCTCCTGACGCTTCCACGCCTACATATGCAAACGCTTCTGGGCTCACGAAAGAAGACGTCCGTTGAAAGCTGCCTTGTACCCCGACGCGTTTTCCGGAGTTAGGTCCAGAGAACGGTCCCTGTGCGATCACACGCAGCCTTGAGATGGCTCAGCTCTTTTCGATCGTCAGGGAGGACGTTTTTCGGAGTTAGGTCCAGGGAAAGGTAGTAAAGCGTACGGCACTTTCATGATGCTTCCACACCCACTTTTGGAAATGCTTCTCTCTCCAGGATACCTGAAGATGCTAGTGGCGAGTCGCCATAGACGCAGACTTGCTTTTCCCAGGTCAGTACATGGCACTCTCCTTATTCACTCACGCAGGCGCGCGCGCGCGTGCCCTCACACACACAGACACACACACACACACACAGAGTTGAACATGTTTCTGTCTCGTCAGGAAAGAAGGTGATCGTTGAGAGACGGTTTCTCGCCGATGCTTTTGGGTTCTTGCTTTTTTCCCCCCGGAGAGAGAAGTGTAGCCGCTTTTTCCCTAGGCTTCCGTACACACCCTTGAGAAGCCTTCCGTCAGCCAGAAACAAGCCATGAGTTGAAAGAGGCGTTCCACGCAGACCTCCTTCTCAGAGCGAAGCCTGTCACACTTTTCCTTGTGAAGTCAACTAGAGAGATACAAATACTTTCTCAATGATTGCTTTAACAAAAAAGGACTTAATATCCCAATCAGAAAACATAGACTGTAAAGAGGAAGCAAGACCCATCTCTATGCTGCCTACCAGAGAATCACTTCAGACCTAAAAATAAAAGCAGATTGGAAGTAATGGGACACAAAACCATTTATCATGCAAATGGAAGTGAAAAGAAAGTTGGAGTCGTAATATTTTTATGAGACAAAATAAACTGAATTGTGGGGAAGATGGCAGAGTAGAAGGACCCTAAACTCACCTCATCCCACAGATACAACTAGGTAACACTCACACCAGAGTCACCCAGAAATGGACCTTCAGATTTCCCCACAAAACTATACAACTAAATGGAGAGAGGGAATCACATCAAAGATGGTAGGAAGGACAAGGACTCTGTAGGAATCTAAAGCCCATATTTCTGACCACCAGAGGGAGGGAACCACAGTCACAGAGGGGCCAGAAACAAACTACTACACCGGGGAGCCTCTAAAGCGTAGAGACATCCTCATAGCTTATGGCTTTGAAAATCAGAAGGGATGACATTTGTGAGCGTATACAACCAGCAGACTTAAAGCTTGGAACTTTTAAAAATCAGCTGTCCCAGCTCTGAGAGAGCACAGAAGGTGATAGGAAGCTGAGATCTGTCCTTAAAGATTAAGCAGAGCAAAGAGTGTGGAGAAGCTTGGGTGAAGCAGGTTGAAAGGTGCTTGAGGATTAAACAAGGGAGACATAGTTCCTGAACTCAGAGTTTGCTAAGGGACTTGTCCAGGAACAAAGGAGCTGGCAGGTGCCATTTCCCTCTACGGCCCCTCATTATAAACACACACCTACCTGCAAGACCAAGCACAATCTAGCAATCACTAACTTGCATAAACCATGGCCCATCCCCACACCTACCACACCTGCTTCAGTCCCAGTGCTGTGGATACCCTCCCTGATAAGACCCACACAATCCTTGACAACAATATGTCTCCCCATCACCCACAGAACACGCATGCATCTTGTTAAAACAGCACACCCCATGTGTTGTGCACAATGACACAGTCCAGATCCAGTCTCTGTTGTTGCTATGCATTACCTTCAGAGGAGAACCAGCATCACCAAGTGAAAAATGTATGTTCTGCCCCGTATTTTCAAGAACAAGCAATATATCTGACCTTCCTAACAGAGAGATATTCTCTGAGAAGTAGGCCAAATGAGCAGACAGAGGACTATGTCCTAAACGAAAGAAGAGGACAAAGCCACAGCAAGAGACCTAAACAAAATGGATATAAGGAACATGCCTGACAGAAAATTTAAGATAACAATTATAAAGATACTCACTGGGGAAATGAAAAGAGGGAGGACATCAGAAGGGGGAACATCATTGAGACTCTTAACAAAGAGATATGAAAGAAATAATCAGAGATGTGGAACACAAGAAATGAAATGAAGAATATACTAGATAGAATAATTAGCAGGATGGACGAAGCAGAGGAACAAATTAATGAACTAGAAGACAGTAATGGAAAGTAATCAAGCGGAACAAATGAGAGGAAAAAGAAGTATGCAAAAATGAGAAGAGACTTAGGGAATTCAGTGACTCCATCCAGTGTAACAACACCCACATGAGAGGGATCCCAGAAGGTGAAAAGGGGGAAAAGGGGGCAGAAAATCTATTTGACCAAAGAAGAGCTGAAAACTTAACCTAATCTGGTGAAGGAAACCTATACAAATCCATAAGGCATAGAGATCCCCTCCCACAAAATCAACCTAAGGAGGTCCACATCAAGATACATAGTAATCCAAATGGGAAAAGGTAGTGATAAAGAAAAAACATTTAAAGCAGCAAGATAAAAGAAGACAGTTAACATGCAAGGGAAAGCCCATAAATCTATCAGCTGAGTTTTCAGCAGAAACTATGCAGGACAGAAGAAAGTGGCGTTAAATATTCAAAGTGCTGAATGAGAAAAATCTGCAGCAAGGAATAATTTATCCAGCAAGCCTATCCTTCAGAAAAGAAGGGGAGAAAAAGAGTTTCTTAGCCACACAAACTAAAAGAGTTCATGACCACTAAATTAACTACAAAAAATATTGAAGGGGACACTATGAGTGGAAAAAAATCGTAAGTGAGAGTATGACAATAATGAATCAAGGAAGCAGTAAAAATAAGTATTTCTGTAAAAATCAGTTAAGGGATTCACAAAATAAAAGTATGTAAAATATGAAAACATATACCCTAACACATGAGGAGGAGTCAACAGTGGGTTTGAACTTAAACAGCATTCAACTTAATATAGACTGAAAAGGCTATATAGAATCCAGGGGGTCACCACAAACCCAAACCTCTAATACACATGCAAAAGATAAAGGGAAAGAAATCCAAGAATATCATTAAAGAAAACGAGCAAACCATGAGAGAGAGAGCAAGAGAAGAAAGGATCAGAGAAAAACTACACAAAAAACTATGAAACAAGTAACAAAACATCAATAAATACATGTCTAATGATAATTAGTTTGAATGTAAATGGACTAAATGCTCCAAGCAAAAGAGCATGACAGAGTTTGTATATATATATAAAAGATTTCACACCTAAAGACACCTGCAGATGGAAATTAAGAGATGGAGAAACATTAATCATGCAAGTGGATGTCAAAAGAAGTCAGAGTAGCAATCCTTATATCAGACAAAATAGACTTTTTAACATTGAAATTGAATTAGCCAACATAGAGTACACCATTAGTTTCAAATGTAGCGTTCCACAATTCATCAGTTGTGTATAACACCCAGTGTTCATCACATCGCATGCATTCCTTAATGCCCATCACACAGTTACTCCATCTCCCCACCCACCTTTCCTCCAGCAACCCTCAGTTTGTTTCCAATAGTTAGGAACCTGTCATGGATTTTCTTCCTCTCTGGTTTCTTCGCATTCATTTTCCCTCCCTTCCCCTATGATCCTCTGTGCTGTTCCTTCTATTCCACATATGAGTAAAACCATATAATAATTGTTTTACTCTGACTGACTTATTTTGCTCAGCATAATACCCTCCAGTGCCATCCACATCGATATGCTAAATATTTATCCTTTCTGATGGCTGAGTCATATTCCTTTGTATATGTATATACCATGTTTTCTTTATCCATTTATCTGTCGATGGATGTCTTGGTTCCTTCCACGGTTTGGCTATTGTGGACAATGTCGCTATAAACATTTGGGGTGCACTTGCCCCTTCAGATCACTACATTTGTAGCTTTGGGGTAAATAAAATTGCTGGGTTGTAAGGGAGCTCTGTTTTAACTTCTTGAGGAACCTCCATATTGTTTTCCAAAGTGGCTGTACCAGTTTTCATTCCCACTTAGAAGTGTAAGAGAGTTCCCCTTTCTCCTCACCAACATTTGTTATTTCTTCGCTTGTTAATTTTTGCCATTCTGACTGGTGTGAAGTGGTATCTCATTGTCATTTGGATTTCTTTTTCCCCATGCCAAGTGCTGTTGAGCAGGTTCTCATATGTCTGTTGGCCATTTGTGTGTCTTCTTTGGAGAAATACCTGTTCATATCTTCTGCCCATTTCTTGACTCGGTTATTTGTATTTTGGGTGTTGAGTTTGGGTGTTGAACGGTAGTAAAGCGTACGGCACTTTCATGATGCTTCCACACCCACTTTTGGAAATGCTTCTCTCTCAAGGATACCTGAAGATGTTAGTGGAGAGTTGCCGTATACGCAGACTTGCTTTTCCCAGGTGAGTGCATGGCACATTCCTTATTCACTGACGCGCGCGCGCGCGCACACACACACACACACACACACACACAGAGTTGAACATGTTTCTGTCTCGTCAGGAAAGGAGGTGTTCGTTGAGAGACGGTTTCTCGCCAATGCTTTTGGGTGCTTGCCCTTTTCCCCCCGGAGAGTGAAGTGTATGCGCTTTTTGCCTAGGCTTCAGTACACACCCTTGAGAAGCCTTCCGTCAGTCAGAAACAAGCCGTGAGTTGAAAGAGGCGTTCCACACAGACCTCCTTCTCAGAGCGAAGCCTGTCACACTTTTCCTTGGGCCTCCACACGCACTTTAGAAAAACTTCCTCCGGGAAGCTGTGAGTTGAACGACGGGTTTCCTACAGCGGTTTACCGTGGGGGTAAGGATATATGGCATTTGGCCTTAGGCTTCCACGCACACATTGGAAACGGCTTCTCTCTTCGTGAAACAAGATGTGCGCTGAACGTTGCGTTCTGCGCAGGCTTGCTTTTCACACATCAGCCGATGGTACATTCCCTAGGCTTCCACACGCGCAGTGAGTATCCCTTCCCTAAACCTGAACCAAGACGCGGGGGAAAGCTGCCTTCTACACCACCTTCTTTTCCGAGTTTCGTATAGAACCCTTGCGTTGTGCTTCCACATCCACTTTTGTCACTGCTTCGATATATCCTCCGGAGAGGGGTTCGCTTGAAAGACGGTCTCCCTCCGTCACGCTTTCAAGGAGTTAAGGATAGGGCACTCTCCTTATGCCTGCACACGTCCACTTGCAATCTCGACTGACTTCATGACCCCGTCCATATGCTACGCTGAAAGTCCCATTGCGCGCGGCCTTGTTTCTAAGAGATGAGGACAGGGCACGGCACGTTCCTTGTGCTTCCACCACGACTATATAAAAGGCTCCCGTCTCCAAGGCAAAGGATGTCAGGTGCAAGACGGCTTCGCAAAAGCGAGGTTGCCTCTTAGAGGGCGGTCTACGGCGCTCTCCTGACGCTTCCACGCCTACATATGCAACGCTTCTGGGCTCACGAAAGAAGACGTCCGTTGAAAGCTGCCTTGTACCCCGACGCGTTTTCCGGAGTTAGGTCCAGGGAACGGTCCCTGTGCGATCACACGCAGCCTTGAGATGGCTCAGCTCTTTTCGATCGTCAGGGAGGACGTTTCTCGGAGTTAGGTCCAGGGAAAGGTAGTAAAGCGTACGGCACTTTCATGATGCTTCCACACCCACTTTTGGAAATGCTTCTCTCTCCAGGATACCTGAAGATGCTAGTGGCGAGTCGCCGTAAACGCAGACTTGCTTTTCCCAGGTCAGTACATGGCACTCTCCTTATTCACTCACGCACGCGCGCGCGCGCGTGCCCTCACACACACACACACACACACACACACACACAGAGTTGAACCTGTTTCTGTCTCGTCAGGAAAGAAGGTGATCGTTGAGAGACGTTTTCTCGCCGATGCTTTTGGGTTCTTGCTTTTTTCCCCCCGGAGAGAGAAGTGTAGCCGCTTTTTCCCTAGGCTTCCGTACACACCCTTGAGAAGCCTTCCGTCAGCCAGAAACAACCCATGAGTTGAAAGAGGGGTTCCACGCAGACCTCCTTCTCAGAGCGAAGCCTGTCACACTTTTCCTTGTGAAGTAAACTAGAGAGATACAAATACTTTCTCAATGATTGCTTTAACAAAAAAGGACTAAATATCCCAATCAGAAAACATAGACTGTAAAGAGGAAGCAAGACCCATCTCTATGCTGCCTACCAGAGAATCACTTCAGACCTAAAAATAAAAGCAGATTGGAAGTAATGGGACACAAAACCATTTATCATGCAAATGGAAGTGAAAAGAAAGTTGGAGTCGTAATATTTTTATGAGACAAAATAAACTGAATTGTGGGGAAGATGGCAGAGTAGAAGGACCCTAAACTCACCTCATCCCACAGATACAACTAGGTAACACTCACACCAGAGTCACCCAGAAATGGACCTTCAGATTTCCCCACAAAACTATACAACTAAATGGAGAGAGGGAATCACATCAAAGATGGTAGGAAGGACAAGGACTCTGTAGGAATCTAAAGCCCATATTTCTGACCACCAGAGGGAGGGAACCACAGTCACAGAGGGGCCAGAAACAAACTACTACACCGGGGAGCCTCTAAAGCGTAGAGACATCCTCATAGCTTATGGCTTTGAAAATCAGAAGGGATGACATTTGTGAGCGTATACAACCAGCAGACTTAAAGCTTGGAACTTTTAAAAATCAGCTGTCTCAGCTCTGAGAGAGCACAGAAGGTGATAGGAAGCTGAGACCTGTCCTTAAAGATTAAGCGGAGCAAAGAGTGTGGAGAAGCTTGGGTGAAGCAGGTTGAAAGGTGCTTGAGGATTAAACAAGGGAGACATAGTTCCTGAACTCAGAGTTTGCTAAGGGACTTGTCCAGGAACAAAGGAGCTGGCAGGTGCCATTTCCCTCTACGGCCCCTCATTATAAACACACACCTACCTGCAAGACCAAGCACAATCTAGCAATCACTAACTTGCATAAACCATGGCCCATCCCCACACCTACCACACCTGCTTCAGTCCCAGTGCTGTGGATACCCTCCCTGATAAGACCCACACAATCCTTGACAACAATATGTCTCCCCATCACCCACAGAACACGCATGCATCTTGTTAAAACAGCACACCCCATGTGTTGTGCACAATGACACAGTCCAGATCCAGTCTCTGTTGTTGCTATGCATTACCTTCAGAGGAGAACCAGCATCACCAAGTGAAAAATGTATGTTCTGCCCCGTATTTTCAAGAACAAGCAATATATCTGACCTTCCTAACAGAGAGATATTCTCTGAGAAGTAGGCCAAATGAGCAGACAGAGGACTATGTCCTAAACGAAAGAAGAGGACAAAGCCACAGCAAGAGACCTAAACAAAATGGATATAAGGAACATGCCTGACAGAAAATTTAAGATAACAATTATAAAGATACTCACTGGGGAAATGAAAAGAGGGAGGACATCAGAAGGGGGAACATCATTGAGACTCTTAACAAAGAGATATGAAAGAAATAATCAGAGATGTGGAACACAAGAAATGAAATGAAGAATATACTAGATAGAATAATTAGCAGGATGGACGAAGCAGAGGAACAAATTAATGAACTAGAAGACAGTAATGGAAAGTAATCAAGCGGAACAAATGAGAGGAAAAAGAAGTATGCAAAAATGAGAAGAGACTTAGGGAATTCAGTGACTCCATCCAGTGTAACAACACCCACATGAGAGGGATCCCAGAAGGTGAAAAGGGGGAAAAGGGGGCAGAAAATCTATTTGACCAAAGAAGAGCTGAAAACTTAACCTAATCTGGTGAAGGAAACCTATACAAATCCATAAGGCATAGAGATCCCCTCCCACAAAATCAACCTAAGGAGGTCCACATCAAGATACATAGTAATCCAAATGGGAAAAGGTAGTGATAAAGAAAAAACATTTAAAGCAGCAAGATAAAAGAAGACAGTTAACATGCAAGGGAAAGCCCATAAATCTATCAGCTGAGTTTTCAGCAGAAACTATGCAGGACAGAAGAAAGTGGCGTTAAATATTCAAAGCGCTGAATGAGAAAAATCTGCAGCAAGGAATAATTTATCCAGCAAGCCTATCCTTCAGAAAAGAAGGGGAGAAAAAGAGTTTCTTAGCCACACAAACTAAAAGAGTTCATGACCACTAAATTAACTACAAAAAATATTGAAGGGGACACTATGAGTGGAAAAAAATCGTAAGTGAGAGTATGACAATAATGAATCAAGGAAGCAGTAAAAATAAGTATTTCTGTAAAAATCAGTTAAGGGATTCACAAAATAAAAGTATGTAAAATATGAAAACATATACCCTAACACATGAGGAGGAGTCAACAGTGGGTTTGAACTTAAACAGCATTCAACTTAATATAGACTGAAAAGGCTATATATAATCCAGGGGGTCACCACAAACCCAAACCTCTAATACACATGCAAAAGATAAAGGGAAAGAAATCCAAGAATATCATTAAAGAAAACGAGCAAACCATGAGAGAGAGAGCAAGAGAAGAAAGGATCAGAGAAAAACTACACAAAAAACTATGAAACAAGTAACAAAACATCAATAAATACATGTCTAATGATAATTAGTTTGAATGTAAATGGACTAAATGCTCCAAGCAAAAGAGCATGACAGAGTTTGTATATATATATAAAAGATTTCACACCTAAAGACACCTGCAGATGGAAATTAAGAGATGGAGAAACATTAATCATGCAAGTGGATGTCAAAAGAAGTCAGAGTAGCAATCCTTATATCAGACAAAAAGGACTTTTTTAACATTGAAATTGAATTAGCCAACATAGAGTACACCAGTAGTTTCAAATGTAGCTTTCCACAATTCATCAGTTGTGTATAACACCCAGTGTTCATCACATCGCATGCATTCCTTAATGCCCATCACACAGTTACTCCATCTCCCCACCCACCTTTCCTCCAGCAACCCTCAGTTTGTTTCCAATAGTTAGGAACCTGTCATGGATTTTCTTCCTCTCTGGTTTCTTCGCATTCATTTTCCCTCCCTTCCCCTATGATCCTCTGTGCTGTTCCTTCTATTCCACATATGAGTAAAACCATATAATAATTGTTTTACTCTGACTGACTTATTTTGCTCAGCATAATACCCTCCAGTGCCATCCACATCGATATGCTAAATATTGATCCTTTCTGATGGCTGAGTCATATTCCTTTGTATATGTATATACCATGTTTTCTTTATCCATTTATCTGTCGATGGATGTCTTGGTTCCTTCCACGGTTTGGCTATTGTGGACAATGTCGCTATAAACATTTGGGGTGCAGTTGCCCCTTCAGATCACTACATTTGTAGCTTTGGGGTAAATAAAATTGCTGGGTTGTAAGGGAGCTCTGTTTTAACTTCGTGAGGAACCTCCATATTGTTTTCCAAAGTGGCTGTACCAGTTTTCATTCCCACTTAGAAGTGTAAGAGAGTTCCCCTTTATCCTCACCAACATTTGTTATTTCTTCGCTTGTTAATTTTTGCCATTCTGACTGGTGTGAAGTGGTATCTCATTGTCATTTGGATTTCTTTTTCCCCATGCCAAGTGATGTTGAGCAGTTTCTCATATGTCTGTTGGCCATTTGTGTGTCTTCTTTGGAGAAATACCTGTTCATATCTTCTGCCCATTTCTTGACTCGGTTATTTGTATTTTGGGTGTTGAGTTTGGGTGTTGAACGGTAGTAAAGCGTACGGCACTTTCATGATGCTTCCACACCCACTTTTGGAAATGCTTCTCTCTCAAGGATACCTGAAGATGTTAGTGGAGAGTTGCCGTATACGCAGACTTGCTTTTCCCAGGTGAGTGCATGGCACATTCCTTATTCACTCACGCGCGCGCGCGCGCGCACACACACACACACACACACACACAGAGTTGAACATGTTTCTGTCTCGTCAGGAAAGGAGGTGTTCGTTGAGAGACGGTTTCTCGCCAATGCTTTTGGGTGCTTGCCCTTTTCCCCCCGGAGAGTGAAGTGTATGCGCTTTTTCCGTAGGCTTCCGTACACACCCTTGAGAAGCCTTCCGTCAGTCAGAAACAAGCCGTGAGTTGAAAGAGGCGTTCCACACAGACCTCCTTCTCAGAGCGAAGCCTGTCACACTTTTCCTTGGGCCTCCACACGCACTTTAGAAAAACTTCCTCCGGGAAGCTGTGAGTTGAACGACGGGTTTCCTACAGCGGTTTTCCGTGGGGGTAAGGATATATGGCACTTGGCCTTAGGCTTCCACGCACACATTGGAAACGGCTTCTCTCTTCGTGAAACAAGATATGCGCTGAACGTTGCGTTCTGCGCAGGCTTGCTTTTCACACATCAGCCGATGGTACTTTCCCTAGGCTTCCACACGCGCAGTGAGTATCCCTTCCCTAAACCTGAACCAAGACGCGGGGGAAAGCTGCCTTCTACACCACCTTCTTTTCCGAGTTTCGTATAGAACCCTTGCGTTGTGCTTCCACATCCACTTTTGTCACTGCTTCGATATATCCTCCGGAGAGGGGTTCGCTTGAAAGACGGTCTCCCTCCGTCACGCTTTCAAGGAGTTAAGGATAGGGCACTCTCCTTATGCCTGCACACGTCCACTTGCAATCTCGACTGACTTCATGACCCCGTCCATATGCTACGCTGAAAGTCCCATTGCGCGCGGCCTTGTTTCTAAGAGATGAGGACAGGGCACGGCACGTTCCTTGTGCTTCCACCACGACTATATAAAAGGCTCCCGTCTCCAAGGCAAAGGATGTCAGGTGCAAGACGGCTTCGCAAAAGCGAGGTTGCCTCTTAGAGGGCGGTCTACGGCGCTCTGCTGACGCTTCCACGCCTACATATGCAAACGCTTCTGGGCTCACGAAAGAAGACGTCCGTTGAAAGCTGCCTTGTACCCCGACGCGTTTCTCGGAGTTAGGTCCAGGGAACGGTCCCTGTGCGATCACACGCAGCCTTGAGATGGCTCAGCTCTTTTCGATCGTCAGGGAGGACGTTTCTCGGAGTTAGGTCCAGGGAAAGGTAGTAAAGCGTACGGCACTTTCATGATGCTTCCACACCCACTTTTGGAAATGCTTCTCTCTCCAGGATACCTGAAGATGCTAGTGGCGAGTCGCCGTAGACGCAGACTTGCTTTTCCCAGGTCAGTACATGGCACTCTCCTTATTCACTCACGCACGCACGCGCGCGCGTGCCCTCACACACACACACACACACACACACACACACACACACACACAGAGTTGAACATGTTTCTGTCTCGTCAGGAAAGAAGGTGATCGTTGAGAGACGGTTTCTCGCCGATGCTTTTGGGTTCTTGCTTTTTTCCCCCCGGAGAGAGAAGTGTAGCCGCTTTTTCCCTAGGCTTCCGTACACACCCTTGAGAAGCCTTCCGTCAGCCAGAAACAAGCCATGAGTTGAAAGAGGCGTTCCACGCAGACCTCCTTCTCAGAGCGAAGCCTGTCACACTTTTCCTTGTGAAGTAAACTAGAGAGATACAAATACTTTCTCAATGATTGCTTTAACAAAAAAGGACTAAATATCCCAATCAGAAAACATAGACTGTAAAGAGGAAGCAAGATCCATCTCTATGCTGCCTAGCAGAGAATCACTTGAGACCTAAAAATAAAAGCAGATTGGAAGTAATGGGACACAAAACCATTTATCATGCAAATGGAAGTGAAAAGAAAGTTGGAGTCGTAATATTTTTATGAGACAAAATAAACTGAATTGTGGGGAAGATGGCAGAGTAGAAGGTCCCTAAACTCACCTCATCCCACAGATACAACTAGGTAACACTCACACCAGAGTCACCCAGAAATGGACCTTCAGATTTCCCCACAAAACTATACAACTAAATGGAGAGAGGGAATCACATCAAAGATGGTAGGAAGGACAAGGACTCTGTAGGAATCTAAAGCCCATATTTCTGACCACCAGAGGGAGGGAACCACAGTCACAGAGGGGCCAGAAACAAACTACTACACCGGGGAGCCTCTAAAGCGTAGAGACATCCTCATAGCTTATGGCTTTGAAAATCAGAAGGGATGACATTTGTGAGCGTATACAACCAGCAGACTTAAAGCTTGGAACTTTTAAAAATCAGCTGTCTCAGCTCTGAGAGAGCACAGAAGGTGATAGGAAGCTGAGACCTGTCCTTAAAGATTAAGCGGAGCAAAGAGTGTGGAGAAGCTTGGGTGAAGCAGGTTGAAAGGTGCTTGAGGATTAAACAAGGGAGACATAGTTCCTGAACTCAGAGTTTGCTAAGGGACTTGTCCAGGAACAAAGGAGCTGGCAGGTGCCATTTCCCTCTACGGCCCCTCATTATAAACACACACCTACCTGCAAGACCAAGCACAATCTAGCAATCACTAACTTGCATAAACCATGGCCCATCCCCACACCTACCACACCTGCTTCAGTCCCAGTGCTGTGGATACCCTCCCTGATAAGACCCACACAATCCTTGACAACAATATGTCTCCCCATCACCCACAGAACACGCATGCATCTTGTTAAAACAGCACACCCCATGTGTTGTGCACAATGACACAGTCCAGATCCAGTCTCTGTTGTTGCTATGCATTACCTTCAGAGGAGAACCAGCATCACCAAGTGAAAAATGTATGTTCTGCCCCGTATTTTCAAGAACAAGCAATATATCTGACCTTCCTAACAGAGAGATATTCTCTGAGAAGTAGGCCAAATGAGCAGACAGAGGACTATGTCCTAAACGAAAGAAGAGGACAAAGCCACAGCAAGAGACCTAAACAAAATGGATATAAGGAACATGCCTGACAGAAAATTTAAGATAACAATTATAAAGATACTCACTGGGGAAATGAAAAGAGGGAGGACATCAGAAGGGGGAACATCATTGAGACTCTTAACAAAGAGATATGAAAGAAATAATCAGAGATGTGGAACACAAGAAATGAAATGAAGAATATACTAGATAGAATAATTAGCAGGATGGACGAAGCAGAGGAACAAATTAATGAACTAGAAGACAGTAATGGAAAGTAATCAAGCGGAACAAATGAGAGGAAAAAGAAGTATGCAAAAATGAGAAGAGACTTAGGGAATTCAGTGACTCCATCCAGTGTAACAACACCCACATGAGAGGGATCCCAGAAGGTGAAAAGGGGGAAAAGGGGGCAGAAAATCTATTTGACCAAAGAAGAGCTGAAAACTTAACCTAATCTGGTGAAGGAAACCTATACAAATCCATAAGGCATAGAGATCCCCTCCCACAAAATCAACCTAAGGAGGTCCACATCAAGATACATAGTAATCCAAATGGGAAAAGGTAGTGATAAAGAAAAAACATTTAAAGCAGCAAGATAAAAGAAGACAGTTAACATGCAAGGGAAAGCCCATAAATCTATCAGCTGAGTTTTCAGCAGAAACTATGCAGGACAGAAGAAAGTGGCGTTAAATATTCAAAGTGCTGAATGAGAAAAATCTGCAGCAAGGAATAATTTATCCAGCAAGCCTATCCTTCAGAAAAGAAGGGGAGAAAAAGAGTTTCTTAGCCACACAAACTAAAAGAGTTCATGACCACTAAATTAACTACAAAAAATATTGAAGGGGACACTATGAGTGGAAAAAAATCGTAAGTGAGAGTATGACAATAATGAATCAAGGAAGCAGTAAAAATAAGTATTTCTGTAAAAATCAGTTAAGGGATTCACAAAATAAAAGTATGTAAAATATGAAAACATATACCCTAACACATGAGGAGGAGTCAACAGTGGGTTTGAACTTAAACAGCATTCAACTTAATATAGACTGAAAAGGCTATATAGAATCCAGGGGGTCACCACAAACCCAAACCTCTAATACACATGCAAAAGATAAAGGGAAAGAAATCCAAGAATATCATTAAAGAAAACGAGCAAACCATGAGAGAGAGAGCAAGAGAAGAAAGGATCAGAGAAAAACTACACAAAAAACTATGAAACAAGTAACAAAACATCAATAAATACATGTCTAATGATAATTAGTTTGAATGTAAATGGACTAAATGCTCCAAGCAAAAGAGCATGACAGAGTTTGTATATATATATAAAAGATTTCACACCTAAAGACACCTGCAGATGGAAATTAAGAGATGGAGAAACATTAATCATGCAAGTGGATGTCAAAAGAAGTCAGAGTAGCAATCCTTATATCAGACAAAATAGACTTTTTAACATTGAAATTGAATTAGCCAACATAGAGTACACCAGTAGTTTCAAATGTAGCGTTCCACAATTCATCAGTTGTGTATAACACCCAGTGTTCATCACATCGCATGCATTCCTTAATGCCCATCACACAGTTACTCCATCTCCCCACCCACCTTTCCTCCAGCAACCCTCAGTTTGTTTCCAATAGTTAGGAACCTGTCATGGATTTTCTTCCTCTCTGGTTTCTTCGCATTCATTTTCCCTCCCTTCCCCTATGATCCTCTGTGCTGTTCCTTCTATTCCACATATGAGTAAAACCATATAATAATTGTTTTACTCTGACTGACTTATTTTGCTCAGCATAATACCCTCCAGTGCCATCCACATCGATATGCTAAATATTTATCCTTTCTGATGGCTGAGTCATATTCCTTTGTATATGTATATACCATGTTTTCTTTATCCATTTATCTGTCGATGGATGTCTTGGTTCCTTCCACGGTTTGGCTATTGTGGACAATGTCGCTATAAACATTTGGGGTGCACTTGCCCCTTCATATCACTACATTTGTAGCTTTGGGGTAAATAAAATTGCTGGGTTGTAAGGGAGCTCTGTTTTAACTTCTTGAGGAACCTCCATATTGTTTTCCAAAGTGGCTGTACCAGTTTTCATTCCCACTTAGAAGTGTAAGAGAGTTCCCCTTTCTCCTCACCAACATTTGTTATTTCTTCGCTTGTTAATTTTTGCCATTCTGACTGGTGTGAAGTGGTATCTCATTGTCATTTGGATTTCTTTTTCCCCATGCCAAGTGCTGTTGAGCAGGTTCTCATATGTCTGTTGGCCATTTGTGTGTCTTCTTTGGAGAAATACCTGTTCATATCTTCTGCCCATTTCTTGACTCGGTTATTTGTATTTTGGGTGTTGAGTTTGGGTGTTGAACGGTAGTAAAGCGTACGGCACTTTCATGATGCTTCCACACCCACTTTTGGAAATGCTTCTCTCTCAAGGATACCTGAAGATGTTAGTGGAGAGTTGCCGTATACGCAGACTTGCTTTTCCCAGGTGAGTGCATGGCACATTCCTTATTCACTGACGCGCGCGCGCGCGCACACACACACACACACACACACACACACAGAGTTGAACATGTTTCTGTCTCGTCAGGAAAGGAGGTGTTCGTTGAGAGACGGTTTCTCGCCAATGCTTTTGGGTGCTTGCCCTTTTCCCCCCGGAGAGTGAAGTGTATGCGCTTTTTGCCTAGGCTTCAGTACACACCCTTGAGAAGCCTTCCGTCAGTCAGAAACAAGCCGTGAGTTGAAAGAGGCGTTCCACACAGACCTCCTTCTCAGAGCGAAGCCTGTCACACTTTTCCTTGGGCCTCCACACGCACTTTAGAAAAACTTCCTCCGGGAAGCTGTGAGTTGAACGACGGGTTTCCTACAGCGGTTTACCGTGGGGGTAAGGATATATGGCATTTGGCCTTAGGCTTCCACGCACACATTGGAAACGGCTTCTCTCTTCGTGAAACAAGATGTGCGCTGAACGTTGCGTTCTGCGCAGGCTTGCTTTTCACACATCAGCCGATGGTACATTCCCTAGGCTTCCACACGCGCAGTGAGTATCCCTTCCCTAAACCTGAACCAAGACGCGGGGGAAAGCTGCCTTCTACACCACCTTCTTTTCCGAGTTTCGTATAGAACCCTTGCGTTGTGCTTCCACATCCACTTTTGTCACTGCTTCGATATATCCTCCGGAGAGGGGTTCGCTTGAAAGACGGTCTCCCTCCGTCACGCTTTCAAGGAGTTAAGGATAGGGCACTCTCCTTATGCCTGCACACGTCCACTTGCAATCTCGACTGACTTCATGACCCCGTCCATATGCTACGCTGAAAGTCCCATTGCGCGCGGCCTTGTTTCTAAGAGATGAGGACAGGGCACGGCACGTTCCTTGTGCTTCCACCACGACTATATAAAAGGCTCCCGTCTCCAAGGCAAAGGATGTCAGGTGCAAGACGGCTTCGCAAAAGCGAGGTTGCCTCTTAGAGGGCGGTCTACGGCGCTCTCCTGACGCTTCCACGCCTACATATGCAACGCTTCTGGGCTCACGAAAGAAGACGTCCGTTGAAAGCTGCCTTGTACCCCGACGCGTTTTCCGGAGTTAGGTCCAGGGAACGGTCCCTGTGCGATCACACGCAGCCTTGAGATGGCTCAGCTCTTTTCGATCGTCAGGGAGGACGTTTCTCGGAGTTAGGTCCAGGGAAAGGTAGTAAAGCGTACGGCACTTTCATGATGCTTCCACACCCACTTTTGGAAATGCTTCTCTCTCCAGGATACCTGAAGATGCTAGTGGCGAGTCGCCGTAAACGCAGACTTGCTTTTCCCAGGTCAGTACATGGCACTCTCCTTATTCACTCACGCACGCGCGCGCGCGCGTGCCCTCACACACACACACACACACACACACACACAGAGTTGAACCTGTTTCTGTCTCGTCAGGAAAGAAGGTGATCGTTGAGAGACGTTTTCTCGCCGATGCTTTTGGGTTCTTGCTTTTTTCCCCCCGGAGAGAGAAGTGTAGCCGCTTTTTCCCTAGGCTTCCGTACACACCCTTGAGAAGCCTTCCGTCAGCCAGAAACAACCCATGAGTTGAAAGAGGGGTTCCACGCAGACCTCCTTCTCAGAGCGAAGCCTGTCACACTTTTCCTTGTGAAGTAAACTAGAGAGATACAAATACTTTCTCAATGATTGCTTTAACAAAAAAGGACTAAATATCCCAATCAGAAAACATAGACTGTAAAGAGGAAGCAAGACCCATCTCTATGCTGCCTACCAGAGAATCACTTCAGACCTAAAAATAAAAGCAGATTGGAAGTAATGGGACACAAAACCATTTATCATGCAAATGGAAGTGAAAAGAAAGTTGGAGTCGTAATATTTTTATGAGACAAAATAAACTGAATTGTGGGGAAGATGGCAGAGTAGAAGGACCCTAAACTCACCTCATCCCACAGATACAACTAGGTAACACTCACACCAGAGTCACCCAGAAATGGACCTTCAGATTTCCCCACAAAACTATACAACTAAATGGAGAGAGGGAATCACATCAAAGATGGTAGGAAGGACAAGGACTCTGTAGGAATCTAAAGCCCATATTTCTGACCACCAGAGGGAGGGAACCACAGTCACAGAGGGGCCAGAAACAAACTACTACACCGGGGAGCCTCTAAAGCGTAGAGACATCCTCATAGCTTATGGCTTTGAAAATCAGAAGGGATGACATTTGTGAGCGTATACAACCAGCAGACTTAAAGCTTGGAACTTTTAAAAATCAGCTGTCTCAGCTCTGAGAGAGCACAGAAGGTGATAGGAAGCTGAGACCTGTCCTTAAAGATTAAGCGGAGCAAAGAGTGTGGAGAAGCTTGGGTGAAGCAGGTTGAAAGGTGCTTGAGGATTAAACAAGGGAGACATAGTTCCTGAACTCAGAGTTTGCTAAGGGACTTGTCCAGGAACAAAGGAGCTGGCAGGTGCCATTTCCCTCTACGGCCCCTCATTATAAACACACACCTACCTGCAAGACCAAGCACAATCTAGCAATCACTAACTTGCATAAACCATGGCCCATCCCCACACCTACCACACCTGCTTCAGTCCCAGTGCTGTGGATACCCTCCCTGATAAGACCCACACAATCCTTGACAACAATATGTCTCCCCATCACCCACAGAACACGCATGCATCTTATTAAAACAGCACACCCCATGTGTTGTGCACAATGACACAGTCCAGATCCAGTCTCTGTTGTTGCTATGCATTACCTTCAGAGGAGAACCAGCATCACCAAGTGAAAAATGTATGTTCTGCCCCGTATTTTCAAGAACAAGCAATATATCTGACCTTCCTAACAGAGAGATATTCTCTGAGAAGTAGGCCAAATGAGCAGACAGAGGACTATGTCCTAAACGAAAGAAGAGGACAAAGCCACAGCAAGAGACCTAAACAAAATGGATATAAGGAACATGCCTGACAGAAAATTTAAGATAACAATTATAAAGATACTCACTGGGGAAATGAAAAGAGGGAGGACATCAGAAGGGGGAACATCATTGAGACTCTTAACAAAGAGATATGAAAGAAATAATCAGAGATGTGGAACACAAGAAATGAAATGAAGAATATACTAGATAGAATAATTAGCAGGATGGACGAAGCAGAGGAACAAATTAATGAACTAGAAGACAGTAATGGAAAGTAATCAAGCGGAACAAATGAGAGGAAAAAGAAGTATGCAAAAATGAGAAGAGACTTAGGGAATTCAGTGACTCCATCCAGTGTAACAACACCCACATGAGAGGGATCCCAGAAGGTGAAAAGGGGGAAAAGGGGGCAGAAAATCTATTTGACCAAAGAAGAGCTGAAAACTTAACCTAATCTGGTGAAGGAAACCTATACAAATCCATAAGGCATAGAGATCCCCTCCCACAAAATCAACCTAAGGAGGTCCACATCAAGATACATAGTAATCCAAATGGGAAAAGGTAGTGATAAAGAAAAAACATTTAAAGCAGCAAGATAAAAGAAGACAGTTAACATGCAAGGGAAAGCCCATAAATCTATCAGCTGAGTTTTCAGCAGAAACTATGCAGGACAGAAGAAAGTGGCGTTAAATATTCAAAGCGCTGAATGAGAAAAATCTGCAGCAAGGAATAATTTATCCAGCAAGCCTATCCTTCAGAAAAGAAGGGGAGAAAAAGAGTTTCTTAGCCACACAAACTAAAAGAGTTCATGACCACTAAATTAACTACAAAAAATATTGAAGGGGACACTATGAGTGGAAAAAAATCGTAAGTGAGAGTATGACAATAATGAATCAAGGAAGCAGTAAAAATAAGTATTTCTGTAAAAATCAGTTAAGGGATTCACAAAATAAAAGTATGTAAAATATGAAAACATATACCCTAACACATGAGGAGGAGTCAACAGTGGGTTTGAACTTAAACAGCATTCAACTTAATATAGACTGAAAAGGCTATATATAATCCAGGGGGTCACCACAAACCCAAACCTCTAATACACATGCAAAAGATAAAGGGAAAGAAATCCAAGAATATCATTAAAGAAAACGAGCAAACCATGAGAGAGAGAGCAAGAGAAGAAAGGATCAGAGAAAAACTACACAAAAAACTATGAAACAAGTAACAAAACATCAATAAATACATGTCTAATGATAATTAGTTTGAATGTAAATGGACTAAATGCTCCAAGCAAAAGAGCATGACAGAGTTTGTATATATATATAAAAGATTTCACACCTAAAGACACCTGCAGATGGAAATTAAGAGATGGACAAACATTAATCATGCAAGTGGATGTCAAAAGAAGTCAGAGTAGCAATCCTTATATCAGACAAAATAGACTTTTTAACATTGAAATTGAATTAGCCAACATAGAGTACACCATTAGTTTCAAATGTAGCGTTCCACAATTCATCAGTTGTGTATAACACCCAGTGTTCATCACATCGCATGCATTCCTTAATGCCCATCACACAGTTACTCCATCTCCCCACCCACCTTTCCTCCAGCAACCCTCAGTTTGTTTCCAATAGTTAGGAACCTGTCATGGATTTTCTTCCTCTCTGGTTTCTTCGCATTCATTTTCCCTCCCTTCCCCTATGATCCTCTGTGCTGTTCCTTCTATTCCACATATGAGTAAAACCATATAATAATTGTTTTACTCTGACTGACTTATTTTGCTCAGCATAATACCCTCCAGTGCCATCCACATCGATATGCTAAATATTTATCCTTTCTGATGGCTGAGTCATATTCCTTTGTATATGTATATACCATGTTTTCTTTATCCATTTATCTGTCGATGGATGTCTTGGTTCCTTCCACGGTTTGGCTATTGTGGACAATGTCGCTATAAACATTTGGGGTGCACTTGCCCCTTCAGATCACTACATTTGTAGCTTTGGGGTAAATAAAATTGCTGGGTTGTAAGGGAGCTCTGTTTTAACTTCTTGAGGAACCTCCATATTGTTTTCCAAAGTGGCTGTACCAGTTTTCATTCCCACTTAGAAGTGTAAGAGAGTTCCCCTTTCTCCTCACCAACATTTGTTATTTCTTCGCTTGTTAATTTTTGCCATTCTGACTGGTGTGAAGTGGTATCTCATTGTCATTTGGATTTCTTTTTCCCCATGCCAAGTGCTGTTGAGCAGGTTCTCATATGTCTGTTGGCCATTTGTGTGTCTTCTTTGGAGAAATACCTGTTCATATCTTCTGCCCATTTCTTGACTCGGTTATTTGTATTTTGGGTGTTGAGTTTGGGTGTTGAACGGTAGTAAAGCGTACGGCACTTTCATGATGCTTCCACACCCACTTTTGGAAATGCTTCTCTCTCAAGGATACCTGAAGATGTTAGTGGAGAGTTGCCGTATACGCAGACTTGCTTTTCCCAGGTGAGTGCATGGCACATTCCTTATTCACTGACGCGCGCGCGCGCGCACACACACACACACACACACACACACAGAGTTGAACATGTTTCTGTCTCGTCAGGAAAGGAGGTGTTCGTTGAGAGACGGTTTCTCGCCAATGCTTTTGGGTGCTTGCCCTTTTCCCCCCGGAGAGTGAAGTGTATGCGCTTTTTGCCTAGGCTTCAGTACACACCCTTGAGAAGCCTTCCGTCAGTCAGAAACAAGCCGTGAGTTGAAAGAGGCGTTCCACACAGACCTCCTTCTCAGAGCGAAGCCTGTCACACTTTTCCTTGGGCCTCCACACGCACTTTAGAAAAACTTCCTCCGGGAAGCTGTGAGTTGAACGACGGGTTTCCTACAGCGGTTTACCGTGGGGGTAAGGATATATGGCATTTGGCCTTAGGCTTCCACGCACACATTGGAAACGGCTTCTCTCTTCGTGAAACAAGATGTGCGCTGAACGTTGCGTTCTGCGCAGGCTTGCTTTTCACACATCAGCCGATGGTACATTCCCTAGGCTTCCACACGCGCAGTGAGTATCCCTTCCCTAAACCTGAACCAAGACGCGGGGGAAAGCTGCCTTCTACACCACCTTCTTTTCCGAGTTTCGTATAGAACCCTTGCGTTGTGCTTCCACATCCACTTTTGTCACTGCTTCGATATATCCTCCGGAGAGGGGTTCGCTTGAAAGACGGTCTCCCTCCGTCACGCTTTCAAGGAGTTAAGGATAGGGCACTCTCCTTATGCCTGCACACGTCCACTTGCAATCTCGACTGACTTCATGACCCCGTCCATATGCTACGCTGAAAGTCCCATTGCGCGCGGCCTTGTTTCTAAGAGATGAGGACAGGGCACGGCACGTTCCTTGTGCTTCCACCACGACTATATAAAAGGCTCCCGTCTCCAAGGCAAAGGATGTCAGGTGCAAGACGGCTTCGCAAAAGCGAGGTTGCCTCTTAGAGGGCGGTCTACGGCGCTCTCCTGACGCTTCCACGCCTACATATGCAACGCTTCTGGGCTCACGAAAGAAGACGTCCGTTGAAAGCTGCCTTGTACCCCGACGCGTTTTCCGGAGTTAGGTCCAGGGAACGGTCCCTGTGCGATCACACGCAGCCTTGAGATGGCTCAGCTCTTTTCGATCGTCAGGGAGGACGTTTCTCGGAGTTAGGTCCAGGGAAAGGTAGTAAAGCGTACGGCACTTTCATGATGCTTCCACACCCACTTTTGGAAATGCTTCTCTCTCCAGGATACCTGAAGATGCTAGTGGCGAGTCGCCGTAAACGCAGACTTGCTTTTCCCAGGTCAGTACATGGCACTCTCCTTATTCACTCACGCACGCGCGCGCGCGCGTGCCCTCACACACACACACACACACACACACACACACAGAGTTGAACCTGTTTCTGTCTCGTCAGGAAAGAAGGTGATCGTTGAGAGACGTTTTCTCGCCGATGCTTTTGGGTTCTTGCTTTTTTCCCCCCGGAGAGAGAAGTGTAGCCGCTTTTTCCCTAGGCTTCCGTACACACCCTTGAGAAGCCTTCCGTCAGCCAGAAACAACCCATGAGTTGAAAGAGGGGTTCCACGCAGACCTCCTTCTCAGAGCGAAGCCTGTCACACTTTTCCTTGTGAAGTAAACTAGAGAGATACAAATACTTTCTCAATGATTGCTTTAACAAAAAAGGACTAAATATCCCAATCAGAAAACATAGACTGTAAAGAGGAAGCAAGACCCATCTCTATGCTGCCTACCAGAGAATCACTTCAGACCTAAAAATAAAAGCAGATTGGAAGTAATGGGACACAAAACCATTTATCATGCAAATGGAAGTGAAAAGAAAGTTGGAGTCGTAATATTTTTATGAGACAAAATAAACTGAATTGTGGGGAAGATGGCAGAGTAGAAGGACCCTAAACTCACCTCATCCCACAGATACAACTAGGTAACACTCACACCAGAGTCACCCAGAAATGGACCTTCAGATTTCCCCACAAAACTATACAACTAAATGGAGAGAGGGAATCACATCAAAGATGGTAGGAAGGACAAGGACTCTGTAGGAATCTAAAGCCCATATTTCTGACCACCAGAGGGAGGGAACCACAGTCACAGAGGGGCCAGAAACAAACTACTACACCGGGGAGCCTCTAAAGCGTAGAGACATCCTCATAGCTTATGGCTTTGAAAATCAGAAGGGATGACATTTGTGAGCGTATACAACCAGCAGACTTAAAGCTTGGAACTTTTAAAAATCAGCTGTCTCAGCTCTGAGAGAGCACAGAAGGTGATAGGAAGCTGAGACCTGTCCTTAAAGATTAAGCAGAGCAAAGAGTGTGGAGAAGCTTGAGTGAAGCAGGTTGAAAGGTGCTTGAGGATTAAACAAGGGAGACATAGTTCCTGAACTCAGAGTTTGCTAAGGGACTTGTCCAGGAACAAAGGAGCTGGCAGGTGCCATTTCCCTCTACGGCCCCTCATTATAAACACACACCTACCTGCAAGACCAAGCACAATCTAGCAATCACTAACTTGCATAAACCATGGCCCATCCGCACACCTACCACACCTGCTTCAGTCCCAGTGCTGTGGATACCCTCCCTGATAAGACCCACACAATCCTTGACAACAATATGTCTCCCCATCACCCACAGAACACGCATGCATCTTATTAAAACAGCACACCCCATGTGTTGTGCACAATGACACAGTCCAGATCCAGTCTCTGTTGTTGCTATGCATTACCTTCAGAGGAGAACCAGCATCACCAAGTGAAAAATGTATGTTCTGCCCCGTATTTTCAAGAACAAGCAATATATCTGACCTTCCTAACAGAGAGATATTCTCTGAGAAGTAGGCCAAATGAGCAGACAGAGGACTATGTCCTAAACGAAAGAAGAGGACAAAGCCACAGCAAGAGACCTAAACAAAATGGATATAAGGAACATGCCTGACAGAAAATTTAAGATAACAATTATAAAGATACTCACTGGGGAAATGAAAAGAGGGAGGACATCAGAAGGGGGAACATCATTGAGACTCTTAACAAAGAGATATGAAAGAAATAATCAGAGATGTGGAACACAAGAAATGAAATGAAGAATATACTAGATAGAATAATTAGCAGGATGGACGAAGCAGAGGAACAAATTAATGAACTAGAAGACAGTAATGGAAAGTAATCAAGCGGAACAAATGAGAGGAAAAAGAAGTATGCAAAAATGAGAAGAGACTTAGGGAATTCAGTGACTCCATCCAGTGTAACAACACCCACATGAGAGGGATCCCAGAAGGTGAAAAGGGGGAAAAGGGGGCAGAAAATCTATTTGACCAAAGAAGAGCTGAAAACTTAACCTAATCTGGTGAAGGAAACCTATACAAATCCATAAGGCATAGAGATCCCCTCCCACAAAATCAACCTAAGGAGGTCCACATCAAGATACATAGTAATCCAAATGGGAAAAGGTAGTGATAAAGAAAAAACATTTAAAGCAGCAAGATAAAAGAAGACAGTTAACATGCAAGGGAAAGCCCATAAATCTATCAGCTGAGTTTTCAGCAGAAACTATGCAGGACAGAAGAAAGTGGCGTTAAATATTCAAAGCGCTGAATGAGAAAAATCTGCAGCAAGGAATAATTTATCCAGCAAGCCTATCCTTCAGAAAAGAAGGGGAGAAAAAGAGTTTCTTAGCCACACAAACTAAAAGAGTTCATGACCACTAAATTAACTACAAAAAATATTGAAGGGGACACTATGAGTGGAAAAAAATCGTAAGTGAGAGTATGACAATAATGAATCAAGGAAGCAGTAAAAATAAGTATTTCTGTAAAAATCAGTTAAGGGATTCACAAAATAAAAGTATGTAAAATATGAAAACATATACCCTAACACATGAGGAGGAGTCAACAGTGGGTTTGAACTTAAACAGCATTCAACTTAATATAGACTGAAAAGGCTATATATAATCCAGGGGGTCACCACAAACCCAAACCTCTAATACACATGCAAAAGATAAAGGGAAAGAAATCCAAGAATATCATTAAAGAAAACGAGCAAACCATGAGAGAGAGAGCAAGAGAAGAAAGGATCAGAGAAAAACTACACAAAAAACTATGAAACAAGTAACAAAACATCAATAAATACATGTCTAATGATAATTAGTTTGAATGTAAATGGACTAAATGCTCCAAGCAAAAGAGCATGACAGAGTTTGTATATATATATAAAAGATTTCACACCTAAAGACACCTGCAGATGGAAATTAAGAGATGGAGAAACATTAATCATGCAAGTGGATGTCAAAAGAAGTCAGAGTAGCAATCCTTATATCAGACAAAAAGGACTTTTTTAACATTGAAATTGAATTAGCCAACATAGAGTACACCAGTAGTTTCAAATGTAGCTTTCCACAATTCATCAGTTGTGTATAACACCCAGTGTTCATCACATCGCATGCATTCCTTAATGCCCATCACACAGTTACTCCATCTCCCCACCCACCTTTCCTCCAGCAACCCTCAGTTTGTTTCCAATAGTTAGGAACCTGTCATGGATTTTCTTCCTCTCTGGTTTCTTCGCATTCATTTTCCCTCCCTTCCCCTATGATCCTCTGTGCTGTTCCTTCTATTCCACATATGAGTAAAACCATATAATAATTGTTTTACTCTGACTGACTTATTTTGCTCAGCATAATACCCTCCAGTGCCATCCACATCGATATGCTAAATATTGATCCTTTCTGATGGCTGAGTCATATTCCTTTGTATATGTATATACCATGTTTTCTTTATCCATTTATCTGTCGATGGATGTCTTGGTTCCTTCCACGGTTTGGCTATTGTGGACAATGTCGCTATAAACATTTGGGGTGCAGTTGCCCCTTCAGATCACTACATTTGTAGCTTTGGGGTAAATAAAATTGCTGGGTTGTAAGGGAGCTCTGTTTTAACTTCGTGAGGAACCTCCATATTGTTTTCCAAAGTGGCTGTACCAGTTTTCATTCCCACTTAGAAGTGTAAGAGAGTTCCCCTTTATCCTCACCAACATTTGTTATTTCTTCGCTTGTTAATTTTTGCCATTCTGACTGGTGTGAAGTGGTATCTCATTGTCATTTGGATTTCTTTTTCCCCATGCCAAGTGATGTTGAGCAGTTTCTCATATGTCTGTTGGCCATTTGTGTGTCTTCTTTGGAGAAATACCTGTTCATATCTTCTGCCCATTTCTTGACTCGGTTATTTGTATTTTGGGTGTTGAGTTTGGGTGTTGAACGGTAGTAAAGCGTACGGCACTTTCATGATGCTTCCACACCCACTTTTGGAAATGCTTCTCTCTCAAGGATACCTGAAGATGTTAGTGGAGAGTTGCCGTATACGCAGACTTGCTTTTCCCAGGTGAGTGCATGGCACATTCCTTATTCACTCACGCGCGCGCGCGCGCGCACACACACACACACACACACACACAGAGTTGAACATGTTTCTGTCTCGTCAGGAAAGGAGGTGTTCGTTGAGAGACGGTTTCTCGCCAATGCTTTTGGGTGCTTGCCCTTTTCCCCCCGGAGAGTGAAGTGTATGCGCTTTTTCCGTAGGCTTCCGTACACACCCTTGAGAAGCCTTCCGTCAGCCAGAAACAAGCCGTGAGTTGAAAGAGGCGTTCCACACAGACCTCCTTCTCAGAGCGAAGCCTGTCACACTTTTCCTTGGGCCTCCACACGCACTTTAGAAAAACTTCCTCCGGGAAGCTGTGAGTTGAACGACGGGTTTCCTACAGCGGTTTTCCGTGGGGGTAAGGATATATGGCACTTGGCCTTAGGCTTCCACGCACACATTGGAAACGGCTTCTCTCTTCGTGAAACAAGATATGCGCTGAACGTTGCGTTCTGCGCAGGCTTGCTTTTCACACATCAGCCGATGGTACTTTCCCTAGGCTTCCACACGCGCAGTGAGTATCCCTTCCCTAAACCTGAACCAAGACGCGGGGGAAAGCTGCCTTCTACACCACCTTCTTTTCCGAGTTTCGTATAGAACCCTTGCGTTGTGCTTCCACATCCACTTTTGTCACTGCTTCGATATATCCTCCGGAGAGGGGTTCGCTTGAAAGACGGTCTCCCTCCGTCACGCTTTCAAGGAGTTAAGGATAGGGCACTCTCCTTATGCCTGCACACGTCCACTTGCAATCTCGACTGACTTCATGACCCCGTCCATATGCTACGCTGAAAGTCCCATTGCGCGCGGCCTTGTTTCTAAGAGATGAGGACAGGGCACGGCACGTTCCTTGTGCTTCCACCACGACTATATAAAAGGCTCCCGTCTCCAAGGCAAAGGATGTCAGGTGCAAGACGGCTTCGCAAAAGCGAGGTTGCCTCTTAGAGGGCGGTCTACGGCGCTCTGCTGACGCTTCCACGCCTACATATGCAAACGCTTCTGGGCTCACGAAAGAAGACGTCCGTTGAAAGCTGCCTTGTACCCCGACGCGTTTCTCGGAGTTAGGTCCAGGGAACGGTCCCTGTGCGATCACACGCAGCCTTGAGATGGCTCAGCTCTTTTCGATCGTCAGGGAGGACGTTTCTCGGAGTTAGGTCCAGGGAAAGGTAGTAAAGCGTACGGCACTTTCATGATGCTTCCACACCCACTTTTGGAAATGCTTCTCTCTCCAGGATACCTGAAGATGCTAGTGGCGAGTCGCCGTAGACGCAGACTTGCTTTTCCCAGGTCAGTACATGGCACTCTCCTTATTCACTCACGCACGCACGCGCGCGCGTGCCCTCACACACACACACACACACACACACACACACACACACACACAGAGTTGAACATGTTTCTGTCTCGTCAGGAAAGAAGGTGATCGTTGAGAGACGGTTTCTCGCCGATGCTTTTGGGTTCTTGCTTTTTTCCCCCCGGAGAGAGAAGTGTAGCCGCTTTTTCCCTAGGCTTCCGTACACACCCTTGAGAAGCCTTCCGTCAGCCAGAAACAAGCCATGAGTTGAAAGAGGCGTTCCACGCAGACCTCCTTCTCAGAGCGAAGCCTGTCACACTTTTCCTTGTGAAGTAAACTAGAGAGATACAAATACTTTCTCAATGATTGCTTTAACAAAAAAGGACTAAATATCCCAATCAGAAAACATAGACTGTAAAGAGGAAGCAAGATCCATCTCTATGCTGCCTAGCAGAGAATCACTTGAGACCTAAAAATAAAAGCAGATTGGAAGTAATGGGACACAAAACCATTTATCATGCAAATGGAAGTGAAAAGAAAGTTGGAGTCGTAATATTTTTATGAGACAAAATAAACTGAATTGTGGGGAAGATGGCAGAGTAGAAGGTCCCTAAACTCACCTCATCCCACAGATACAACTAGGTAACACTCACACCAGAGTCACCCAGAAATGGACCTTCAGATTTCCCCACAAAACTATACAACTAAATGGAGAGAGGGAATCACATCAAAGATGGTAGGAAGGACAAGGACTCTGTAGGAATCTAAAGCCCATATTTCTGACCACCAGAGGGAGGGAACCACAGTCACAGAGGGGCCAGAAACAAACTACTACACCGGGGAGCCTCTAAAGCGTAGAGACATCCTCATAGCTTATGGCTTTGAAAATCAGAAGGGATGACATTTGTGAGCGTATACAACCAGCAGACTTAAAGCTTGGAACTTTTAAAAATCAGCTGTCTCAGCTCTGAGAGAGCACAGAAGGTGATAGGAAGCTGAGACCTGTCCTTAAAGATTAAGCGGAGCAAAGAGTGTGGAGAAGCTTGGGTGAAGCAGGTTGAAAGGTGCTTGAGGATTAAACAAGGGAGACATAGTTCCTGAACTCAGAGTTTGCTAAGGGACTTGTCCAGGAACAAAGGAGCTGGCAGGTGCCATTTCCCTCTACGGCCCCTCATTATAAACACACACCTACCTGCAAGACCAAGCACAATCTAGCAATCACTAACTTGCATAAACCATGGCCCATCCCCACACCTACCACACCTGCTTCAGTCCCAGTGCTGTGGATACCCTCCCTGATAAGACCCACACAATCCTTGACAACAATATGTCTCCCCATCACCCACAGAACACGCATGCATCTTATTAAAACAGCACACCCCATGTGTTGTGCACAATGACACAGTCCAGATCCAGTCTCTGTTGTTGCTATGCATTACCTTCAGAGGAGAACCAGCATCACCAAGTGAAAAATGTATGTTCTGCCCCGTATTTTCAAGAACAAGCAATATATCTGACCTTCCTAACAGAGAGATATTCTCTGAGAAGTAGGCCAAATGAGCAGACAGAGGACTATGTCCTAAACGAAAGAAGAGGACAAAGCCACAGCAAGAGACCTAAACAAAATGGATATAAGGAACATGCCTGACAGAAAATTTAAGATAACAATTATAAAGATACTCACTGGGGAAATGAAAAGAGGGAGGACATCAGAAGGGGGAACATCATTGAGACTCTTAACAAAGAGATATGAAAGAAATAATCAGAGATGTGGAACACAAGAAATGAAATGAAGAATATACTAGATAGAATAATTAGCAGGATGGACGAAGCAGAGGAACAAATTAATGAACTAGAAGACAGTAATGGAAAGTAATCAAGCGGAACAAATGAGAGGAAAAAGAAGTATGCAAAAATGAGAAGAGACTTAGGGAATTCAGTGACTCCATCCAGTGTAACAACACCCACATGAGAGGGATCCCAGAAGGTGAAAAGGGGGAAAAGGGGGCAGAAAATCTATTTGACCAAAGAAGAGCTGAAAACTTAACCTAATCTGGTGAAGGAAACCTATACAAATCCATAAGGCATAGAGATCCCCTCCCACAAAATCAACCTAAGGAGGTCCACATCAAGATACATAGTAATCCAAATGGGAAAAGGTAGTGATAAAGAAAAAACATTTAAAGCAGCAAGATAAAAGAAGACAGTTAACATGCAAGGGAAAGCCCATAAATCTATCAGCTGAGTTTTCAGCAGAAACTATGCAGGACAGAAGAAAGTGGCGTTAAATATTCAAAGCGCTGAATGAGAAAAATCTGCAGCAAGGAATAATTTATCCAGCAAGCCTATCCTTCAGAAAAGAAGGGGAGAAAAAGAGTTTCTTAGCCACACAAACTAAAAGAGTTCATGACCACTAAATTAACTACAAAAAATATTGAAGGGGACACTATGAGTGGAAAAAAATCGTAAGTGAGAGTATGACAATAATGAATCAAGGAAGCAGTAAAAATAAGTATTTCTGTAAAAATCAGTTAAGGGATTCACAAAATAAAAGTATGTAAAATATGAAAACATATACCCTAACACATGAGGAGGAGTCAACAGTGGGTTTGAACTTAAACAGCATTCAACTTAATATAGACTGAAAAGGCTATATATAATCCAGGGGGTCACCACAAACCCAAACCTCTAATACACATGCAAAAGATAAAGGGAAAGAAATCCAAGAATATCATTAAAGAAAACGAGCAAACCATGAGAGAGAGAGCAAGAGAAGAAAGGATCAGAGAAAAACTACACAAAAAACTATGAAACAAGTAACAAAACATCAATAAATACATGTCTAATGATAATTAGTTTGAATGTAAATGGACTAAATGCTCCAAGCAAAAGAGCATGACAGAGTTTGTATATATATATAAAAGATTTCACACCTAAAGACACCTGCAGATGGAAATTAAGAGATGGACAAACATTAATCATGCAAGTGGATGTCAAAAGAAGTCAGAGTAGCAATCCTTATATCAGACAAAATAGACTTTTTAACATTGAAATTGAATTAGCCAACATAGAGTACACCATTAGTTTCAAATGTAGCGTTCCACAATTCATCAGTTGTGTATAACACCCAGTGTTCATCACATCGCATGCATTCCTTAATGCCCATCACACAGTTACTCCATCTCCCCACCCACCTTTCCTCCAGCAACCCTCAGTTTGTTTCCAATAGTTAGGAACCTGTCATGGATTTTCTTCCTCTCTGGTTTCTTCGCATTCATTTTCCCTCCCTTCCCCTATGATCCTCTGTGCTGTTCCTTCTATTCCACATATGAGTAAAACCATATAATAATTGTTTTACTCTGACTGACTTATTTTGCTCAGCATAATACCCTCCAGTGCCATCCACATCGATATGCTAAATATTTATCCTTTCTGATGGCTGAGTCATATTCCTTTGTATATGTATATACCATGTTTTCTTTATCCATTATCTGTCGATGGATGTCTTGGTTCCTTCCACGGTTTGGCTATTGTGGACAATGTCGCTATAAACATTTGGGGTGCACTTGCCCCTTCAGATCACTACATTTGTAGCTTTGGGGTAAATAAAATTGCTGGGTTGTAAGGGAGCTCTGTTTTAACTTCTTGAGGAACCTCCATATTGTTTTCCAAAGTGGCTGTACCAGTTTTCATTCCCACTTAGAAGTGTAAGAGAGTTCCCCTTTCTCCTCACCAACATTTGTTATTTCTTCGCTTGTTAATTTTTGCCATTCTGACTGGTGTGAAGTGGTATCTCATTGTCATTTGGATTTCTTTTTCCCCATGCCAAGTGCTGTTGAGCAGGTTCTCATATGTCTGTTGGCCATTTGTGTGTCTTCTTTGGAGAAATACCTGTTCATATCTTCTGCCCATTTCTTGACTCGGTTATTTGTATTTTGGGTGTTGAGTTTGGGTGTTGAACGGTAGTAAAGCGTACGGCACTTTCATGATGCTTCCACACCCACTTTTGGAAATGCTTCTCTCTCAAGGATACCTGAAGATGTTAGTGGAGAGTTGCCGTATACGCAGACTTGCTTTTCCCAGGTGAGTGCATGGCACATTCCTTATTCACTGACGCGCGCGCGCGCGCACACACACACACACACACACACACACAGAGTTGAACATGTTTCTGTCTCGTCAGGAAAGGAGGTGTTCGTTGAGAGACGGTTTCTCGCCAATGCTTTTGGGTGCTTGCCCTTTTCCCCCCGGAGAGTGAAGTGTATGCGCTTTTTGCCTAGGCTTCAGTACACACCCTTGAGAAGCCTTCCGTCAGTCAGAAACAAGCCGTGAGTTGAAAGAGGCGTTCCACACAGACCTCCTTCTCAGAGCGAAGCCTGTCACACTTTTCCTTGGGCCTCCACACGCACTTTAGAAAAACTTCCTCCGGGAAGCTGTGAGTTGAACGACGGGTTTCCTACAGCGGTTTACCGTGGGGGTAAGGATATATGGCATTTGGCCTTAGGCTTCCACGCACACATTGGAAACGGCTTCTCTCTTCGTGAAACAAGATGTGCGCTGAACGTTGCGTTCTGCGCAGGCTTGCTTTTCACACATCAGCCGATGGTACATTCCCTAGGCTTCCACACGCGCAGTGAGTATCCCTTCCCTAAACCTGAACCAAGACGCGGGGGAAAGCTGCCTTCTACACCACCTTCTTTTCCGAGTTTCGTATAGAACCCTTGCGTTGTGCTTCCACATCCACTTTTGTCACTGCTTCGATATATCCTCCGGAGAGGGGTTCGCTTGAAAGACGGTCTCCCTCCGTCACGCTTTCAAGGAGTTAAGGATAGGGCACTCTCCTTATGCCTGCACACGTCCACTTGCAATCTCGACTGACTTCATGACCCCGTCCATATGCTACGCTGAAAGTCCCATTGCGCGCGGCCTTGTTTCTAAGAGATGAGGACAGGGCACGGCACGTTCCTTGTGCTTCCACCACGACTATATAAAAGGCTCCCGTCTCCAAGGCAAAGGATGTCAGGTGCAAGACGGCTTCGCAAAAGCGAGGTTGCCTCTTAGAGGGCGGTCTACGGCGCTCTCCTGACGCTTCCACGCCTACATATGCAACGCTTCTGGGCTCACGAAAGAAGACGTCCGTTGAAAGCTGCCTTGTACCCCGACGCGTTTTCCGGAGTTAGGTCCAGGGAACGGTCCCTGTGCGATCACACGCAGCCTTGAGATGGCTCAGCTCTTTTCGATCGTCAGGGAGGACGTTTCTCGGAGTTAGGTCCAGGGAAAGGTAGTAAAGCGTACGGCACTTTCATGATGCTTCCACACCCACTTTTGGAAATGCTTCTCTCTCCAGGATACCTGAAGATGCTAGTGGCGAGTCGCCGTAAACGCAGACTTGCTTTTCCCAGGTCAGTACATGGCACTCTCCTTATTCACTCACGCACGCGCGCGCGCGCGTGCCCTCACACACACACACACACACACACACACACACAGAGTTGAACCTGTTTCTGTCTCGTCAGGAAAGAAGGTGATCGTTGAGAGACGTTTTCTCGCCGATGCTTTTGGGTTCTTGCTTTTTTCCCCCCGGAGAGAGAAGTGTAGCCGCTTTTTCCCTAGGCTTCCGTACACACCCTTGAGAAGCCTTCCGTCAGCCAGAAACAACCCATGAGTTGAAAGAGGGGTTCCACGCAGACCTCCTTCTCAGAGCGAAGCCTGTCACACTTTTCCTTGTGAAGTAAACTAGAGAGATACAAATACTTTCTCAATGATTGCTTTAACAAAAAAGGACTAAATATCCCAATCAGAAAACATAGACTGTAAAGAGGAAGCAAGACCCATCTCTATGCTGCCTACCAGAGAATCACTTCAGACCTAAAAATAAAAGCAGATTGGAAGTAATGGGACACAAAACCATTTATCATGCAAATGGAAGTGAAAAGAAAGTTGGAGTCGTAATATTTTTATGAGACAAAATAAACTGAATTGTGGGGAAGATGGCAGAGTAGAAGGACCCTAAACTCACCTCATCCCACAGATACAACTAGGTAACACTCACACCAGAGTCACCCAGAAATGGACCTTCAGATTTCCCCACAAAACTATACAACTAAATGGAGAGAGGGAATCACATCAAAGATGGTAGGAAGGACAAGGACTCTGTAGGAATCTAAAGCCCATATTTCTGACCACCAGAGGGAGGGAACCACAGTCACAGAGGGGCCAGAAACAAACTACTACACCGGGGAGCCTCTAAAGCGTAGAGACATCCTCATAGCTTATGGCTTTGAAAATCAGAAGGGATGACATTTGTGAGCGTATACAACCAGCAGACTTAAAGCTTGGAACTTTTAAAAATCAGCTGTCTCAGCTCTGAGAGAGCACAGAAGGTGATAGGAAGCTGAGACCTGTCCTTAAAGATTAAGCAGAGCAAAGAGTGTGGAGAAGCTTGGGTGAAGCAGGTTGAAAGGTGCTTGAGGATTAAACAAGGGAGACATAGTTCCTGAACTCAGAGTTTGCTAAGGGACTTGTCCAGGAACAAAGGAGCTGGCAGGTGCCATTTCCCTCTACGGCCCCTCATTATAAACACACACCTACCTGCAAGACCAAGCACAATCTAGCAATCACTAACTTGCATAAACCATGGCCCATCCCCACACCTACCACACCTGCTTCAGTCCCAGTGCTGTGGATACCCTCCCTGATAAGACCCACACAATCCTTGACAACAATATGTCTCCCCATCACCCACAGAACACGCATGCATCTTATTAAAACAGCACACCCCATGTGTTGTGCACAATGACACAGTCCAGATCCAGTCTCTGTTGTTGCTATGCATTACCTTCAGAGGAGAACCAGCATCACCAAGTGAAAAATGTATGTTCTGCCCCGTATTTTCAAGAACAAGCAATATATCTGACCTTCCTAACAGAGAGATATTCTCTGAGAAGTAGGCCAAATGAGCAGACAGAGGACTATGTCCTAAACGAAAGAAGAGGACAAAGCCACAGCAAGAGACCTAAACAAAATGGATATAAGGAACATGCCTGACAGAAAATTTAAGATAACAATTATAAAGATACTCACTGGGGAAATGAAAAGAGGGAGGACATCAGAAGGGGGAACATCATTGAGACTCTTAACAAAGAGATATGAAAGAAATAATCAGAGATGTGGAACACAAGAAATGAAATGAAGAATATACTAGATAGAATAATTAGCAGGATGGACGA
Organism: Eumetopias jubatus; assembly: GCF_037043125.1. Taxonomy (NCBI): domain Eukaryota; kingdom Metazoa; phylum Chordata; class Mammalia; order Carnivora; family Otariidae; genus Eumetopias; species Eumetopias jubatus. The sequence continues at coordinate 1,370,995 of NW_028274834.1, read as the reverse complement.
AGCAGAGGAACAAATTAATGAACTAGAAGACAGTAATGGAAAGTAATCAAGCGGAACAAATGAGAGGAAAAAGAAGTATGCAAAAATGAGAAGAGACTTAGGGAATTCAGTGACTCCATCCAGTGTAACAACACCCACATGAGAGGGATCCCAGAAGGTGAAAAGGGGGAAAAGGGGGCAGAAAATCTATTTGACCAAAGAAGAGCTGAAAACTTAACCTAATCTGGTGAAGGAAACCTATACAAATCCATAAGGCATAGAGATCCCCTCCCACAAAATCAACCTAAGGAGGTCCACATCAAGATACATAGTAATCCAAATGGGAAAAGGTAGTGATAAAGAAAAAACATTTAAAGCAGCAAGATAAAAGAAGACAGTTAACATGCAAGGGAAAGCCCATAAATCTATCAGCTGAGTTTTCAGCAGAAACTATGCAGGACAGAAGAAAGTGGCGTTAAATATTCAAAGCGCTGAATGAGAAAAATCTGCAGCAAGGAATAATTTATCCAGCAAGCCTATCCTTCAGAAAAGAAGGGGAGAAAAAGAGTTTCTTAGCCACACAAACTAAAAGAGTTCATGACCACTAAATTAACTACAAAAAATATTGAAGGGGACACTATGAGTGGAAAAAAATCGTAAGTGAGAGTATGACAATAATGAATCAAGGAAGCAGTAAAAATAAGTATTTCTGTAAAAATCAGTTAAGGGATTCACAAAATAAAAGTATGTAAAATATGAAAACATATACCCTAACACATGAGGAGGAGTCAACAGTGGGTTTGAACTTAAACAGCATTCAACTTAATATAGACTGAAAAGGCTATATATAATCCAGGGGGTCACCACAAACCCAAACCTCTAATACACATGCAAAAGATAAAGGGAAAGAAATCCAAGAATATCATTAAAGAAAACGAGCAAACCATGAGAGAGAGAGCAAGAGAAGAAAGGATCAGAGAAAAACTACACAAAAAACTATGAAACAAGTAACAAAACATCAATAAATACATGTCTAATGATAATTAGTTTGAATGTAAATGGACTAAATGCTCCAAGCAAAAGAGCATGACAGAGTTTGTATATATATATAAAAGATTTCACACCTAAAGACACCTGCAGATGGAAATTAAGAGATGGAGAAACATTAATCATGCAAGTGGATGTCAAAAGAAGTCAGAGTAGCAATCCTTATATCAGACAAAAAGGACTTTTTTAACATTGAAATTGAATTAGCCAACATAGAGTACACCAGTAGTTTCAAATGTAGCTTTCCACAATTCATCAGTTGTGTATAACACCCAGTGTTCATCACATCGCATGCATTCCTTAATGCCCATCACACAGTTACTCCATCTCCCCACCCACCTTTCCTCCAGCAACCCTCAGTTTGTTTCCAATAGTTAGGAACCTGTCATGGATTTTCTTCCTCTCTGGTTTCTTCGCATTCATTTTCCCTCCCTTCCCCTATGATCCTCTGTGCTGTTCCTTCTATTCCACATATGAGTAAAACCATATAATAATTGTTTTACTCTGACTGACTTATTTTGCTCAGCATAATACCCTCCAGTGCCATCCACATCGATATGCTAAATATTGATCCTTTCTGATGGCTGAGTCATATTCCTTTGTATATGTATATACCATGTTTTCTTTATCCATTTATCTGTCGATGGATGTCTTGGTTCCTTCCACGGTTTGGCTATTGTGGACAATGTCGCTATAAACATTTGGGGTGCAGTTGCCCCTTCAGATCACTACATTTGTAGCTTTGGGGTAAATAAAATTGCTGGGTTGTAAGGGAGCTCTGTTTTAACTTCGTGAGGAACCTCCTTATTGTTTTCCAAAGTGGCTGTACCAGTTTTCATTCCCACTTAGAAGTGTAAGAGAGTTCCCCTTTATCCTCACCAACATTTGTTATTTCTTCGCTTGTTAATTTTTGCCATTCTGACTGGTGTGAAGTGGTATCTCATTGTCATTTGGATTTCTTTTTCCCCATGCCAAGTGATGTTGAGCAGTTTCTCATATGTCTGTTGGCCATTTGTGTGTCTTCTTTGGAGAAATACCTGTTCATATCTTCTGCCCATTTCTTGACTCGGTTATTTGTATTTTGGGTGTTGAGTTTGGGTGTTGAACGGTAGTAAAGCGTACGGCACTTTCATGATGCTTCCACACCCACTTTTGGAAATGCTTCTCTCTCAAGGATACCTGAAGATGTTAGTGGAGAGTTGCCGTATACGCAGACTTGCTTTTCCCAGGTGAGTGCATGGCACATTCCTTATTCACTCACGCGCGCGCGCGCGCGCACACACACACACACACACACACACACAGAGTTGAACATGTTTCTGTCTCGTCAGGAAAGGAGGTGTTCGTTGAGAGACGGTTTCTCGCCAATGCTTTTGGGTGCTTGCCCTTTTCCCCCCGGAGAGTGAAGTGTATGCGCTTTTTCCGTAGGCTTCCGTACACACCCTTGAGAAGCCTTCCGTCAGCCAGAAACAAGCCGTGAGTTGAAAGAGGCGTTCCACACAGACCTCCTTCTCAGAGCGAAGCCTGTCACACTTTTCCTTGGGCCTCCACACGCACTTTAGAAAAACTTCCTCCGGGAAGCTGTGAGTTGAACGACGGGTTTCCTACAGCGGTTTTCCGTGGGGGTAAGGATATATGGCACTTGGCCTTAGGCTTCCACGCACACATTGGAAACGGCTTCTCTCTTCGTGAAACAAGATATGCGCTGAACGTTGCGTTCTGCGCAGGCTTGCTTTTCACACATCAGCCGATGGTACTTTCCCTAGGCTTCCACACGCGCAGTGAGTATCCCTTCCCTAAACCTGAACCAAGACGCGGGGGAAAGCTGCCTTCTACACCACCTTCTTTTCCGAGTTTCGTATAGAACCCTTGCGTTGTGCTTCCACATCCACTTTTGTCACTGCTTCGATATATCCTCCGGAGAGGGGTTCGCTTGAAAGACGGTCTCCCTCCGTCACGCTTTCAAGGAGTTAAGGATAGGGCACTCTCCTTATGCCTGCACACGTCCACTTGCAATCTCGACTGACTTCATGACCCCGTCCATATGCTACGCTGAAAGTCCCATTGCGCGCGGCCTTGTTTCTAAGAGATGAGGACAGGGCACGGCACGTTCCTTGTGCTTCCACCACGACTATATAAAAGGCTCCCGTCTCCAAGGCAAAGGATGTCAGGTGCAAGACGGCTTCGCAAAAGCGAGGTTGCCTCTTAGAGGGCGGTCTACGGCGCTCTGCTGACGCTTCCACGCCTACATATGCAAACGCTTCTGGGCTCACGAAAGAAGACGTCCGTTGAAAGCTGCCTTGTACCCCGACGCGTTTCTCGGAGTTAGGTCCAGGGAACGGTCCCTGTGCGATCACACGCAGCCTTGAGATGGCTCAGCTCTTTTCGATCGTCAGGGAGGACGTTTCTCGGAGTTAGGTCCAGGGAAAGGTAGTAAAGCGTACGGCACTTTCATGATGCTTCCACACCCACTTTTGGAAATGCTTCTCTCTCCAGGATACCTGAAGATGCTAGTGGCGAGTCGCCGTAGACGCAGACTTGCTTTTCCCAGGTCAGTACATGGCACTCTCCTTATTCACTCACGCACGCGCGCGCGCGCGGGCCCTAACACACACACACTCACACACACACACACACACACACACACACACACACACAGAGTTGAACATGTTTCTGTCTCGTCAGGAAAGAAGGTGATCGTTGAGAGACGGTTTCTCGCCGATGCTTTTGGGTTCTTGCTTTTTTCCCCCCGGAGAGAGAAGTGTAGCCGCTTTTTCCCTAGGCTTCCGTACACACCCTTGAGAAGCCTTCCGTCAGCCAGAAACAAGCCATGAGTTGAAAGAGGCGTTCCACGCAGACCTCCTTCTCAGAGCGAAGCCTGTCACACTTTTCCTTGTGAAGTAAACTAGAGAGATACAAATACTTTCTCAATGATTGCTTTAACAAAAAAGGACTAAATATCCCAATCAGAAAACATAGACTGTAAAGAGGAAGCAAGATCCATCTCTATGCTGCCTAGCAGAGAATCACTTGAGACCTAAAAATAAAAGCAGATTGGAAGTAATGGGACACAAAACCATTTATCATGCAAATGGAAGTGAAAAGAAAGTTGGAGTCGTAATATTTTTATGAGACAAAATAAACTGAATTGTGGGGAAGATGGCAGAGTAGAAGGTCCCTAAACTCACCTCATCCCACAGATACAACTAGGTAACACTCACACCAGAGTCACCCAGAAATGGACCTTCAGATTTCCCCACAAAACTATACAACTAAATGGAGAGAGGGAATCACATCAAAGATGGTAGGAAGGACAAGGACTCTGTAGGAATCTAAAGCCCATATTTCTGACCACCAGAGGGAGGGAACCACAGTCACAGAGGGGCCAGAAACAAACTACTACACCGGGGAGCCTCTAAAGCGTAGAGACATCCTCATAGCTTATGGCTTTGAAAATCAGAAGGGATGACATTTGTGAGCGTATACAACCAGCAGACTTAAAGCTTGGAACTTTTAAAAATCAGCTGTCTCAGCTCTGAGAGAGCACAGAAGGTGATAGGAAGCTGAGACCTGTCCTTAAAGATTAAGCGGAGCAAAGAGTGTGGAGAAGCTTGGGTGAAGCAGGTTGAAAGGTGCTTGAGGATTAAACAAGGGAGACATAGTTCCTGAACTCAGAGTTTGCTAAGGGACTTGTCCAGGAACAAAGGAGCTGGCAGGTGCCATTTCCCTCTACGGCCCCTCATTATAAACACACACCTACCTGCAAGACCAAGCACAATCTAGCAATCACTAACTTGCATAAACCATGGCCCATCCCCACACCTACCACACCTGCTTCAGTCCCAGTGCTGTGGATACCCTCCCTGATAAGACCCACACAATCCTTGACAACAATATGTCTCCCCATCACCCACAGAACACGCATGCATCTTATTAAAACAGCACACCCCATGTGTTGTGCACAATGACACAGTCCAGATCCAGTCTCTGTTGTTGCTATGCATTACCTTCAGAGGAGAACCAGCATCACCAAGTGAAAAATGTATGTTCTGCCCCGTATTTTCAAGAACAAGCAATATATCTGACCTTCCTAACAGAGAGATATTCTCTGAGAAGTAGGCCAAATGAGCAGACAGAGGACTATGTCCTAAACGAAAGAAGAGGACAAAGCCACAGCAAGAGACCTAAACAAAATGGATATAAGGAACATGCCTGACAGAAAATTTAAGATAACAATTATAAAGATACTCACTGGGGAAATGAAAAGAGGGAGGACATCAGAAGGGGGAACATCATTGAGACTCTTAACAAAGAGATATGAAAGAAATAATCAGAGATGTGGAACACAAGAAATGAAATGAAGAATATACTAGATAGAATAATTAGCAGGATGGACGAAGCAGAGGAACAAATTAATGAACTAGAAGACAGTAATGGAAAGTAATCAAGCGGAACAAATGAGAGGAAAAAGAAGTATGCAAAAATGAGAAGAGACTTAGGGAATTCAGTGACTCCATCCAGTGTAACCACACCCACATGAGAGGGATCCCAGAAGGTGAAAAGGGGGAAAAGGGGGCAGAAAATCTATTTGACCAAAGAAGAGCTGAAAACTTAACCTAATCTGGTGAAGGAAACCTATACAAATCCATAAGGCATAGAGATCCCCTCCCACAAAATCAACCTAAGGAGGTCCACATCAAGATACATAGTAATCCAAATGGGAAAAGGTAGTGATAAAGAAAAAACATTTAAAGCAGCAAGATAAAAGAAGACAGTTAACATGCAAGGGAAAGCCCATAAATCTATCAGCTGAGTTTTCAGCAGAAACTATGCAGGACAGAAGAAAGTGGCGTTAAATATTCAAAGCGCTGAATGAGAAAAATCTGCAGCAAGGAATAATTTATCCAGCAAGCCTATCCTTCAGAAAAGAAGGGGAGAAAAAGAGTTTCTTAGCCACACAAACTAAAAGAGTTCATGACCACTAAATTAACTACAAAAAATATTGAAGGGGACACTATGAGTGGAAAAAAATCGTAAGTGAGAGTATGACAATAATGAATCAAGGAAGCAGTAAAAATAAGTATTTCTGTAAAAATCAGTTAAGGGATTCACAAAATAAAAGTATGTAAAATATGAAAACATATACCCTAACACATGAGGAGGAGTCAACAGTGGGTTTGAACTTAAACAGCATTCAACTTAATATAGACTGAAAAGGCTATATATAATCCAGGGGGTCACCACAAACCCAAACCTCTAATACACATGCAAAAGATAAAGGGAAAGAAATCCAAGAATATCATTAAAGAAAACGAGCAAACCATGAGAGAGAGAGCAAGAGAAGAAAGGATCAGAGAAAAACTACACAAAAAACTATGAAACAAGTAACAAAACATCAATAAATACATGTCTAATGATAATTAGTTTGAATGTAAATGGACTAAATGCTCCAAGCAAAAGAGCATGACAGAGTTTGTATATATATATAAAAGATTTCACACCTAAAGACACCTGCAGATGGAAATTAAGAGATGGACAAACATTAATCATGCAAGTGGATGTCAAAAGAAGTCAGAGTAGCAATCCTTATATCAGACAAAATAGACTTTTTAACATTGAAATTGAATTAGCCAACATAGAGTACACCATTAGTTTCAAATGTAGCGTTCCACAATTCATCAGTTGTGTATAACACCCAGTGTTCATCACATCGCATGCATTCCTTAATGCCCATCACACAGTTACTCCATCTCCCCACCCACCTTTCCTCCAGCAACCCTCAGTTTGTTTCCAATAGTTAGGAACCTGTCATGGATTTTCTTCCTCTCTGGTTTCTTCGCATTCATTTTCCCTCCCTTCCCCTATGATCCTCTGTGCTGTTCCTTCTATTCCACATATGAGTAAAACCATATAATAATTGTTTTACTCTGACTGACTTATTTTGCTCAGCATAATACCCTCCAGTGCCATCCACATCGATATGCTAAATATTTATCCTTTCTGATGGCTGAGTCATATTCCTTTGTATATGTATATACCATGTTTTCTTTATCCATTATCTGTCGATGGATGTCTTGGTTCCTTCCACGGTTTGGCTATTGTGGACAATGTCGCTATAAACATTTGGGGTGCACTTGCCCCTTCAGATCACTACATTTGTAGCTTTGGGGTAAATAAAATTGCTGGGTTGTAAGGGAGCTCTGTTTTAACTTCTTGAGGAACCTCCATATTGTTTTCCAAAGTGGCTGTACCAGTTTTCATTCCCACTTAGAAGTGTAAGAGAGTTCCCCTTTCTCCTCACCAACATTTGTTATTTCTTCGCTTGTTAATTTTTGCCATTCTGACTGGTGTGAAGTGGTATCTCATTGTCATTTGGATTTCTTTTTCCCCATGCCAAGTGCTGTTGAGCAGGTTCTCATATGTCTGTTGGCCATTTGTGTGTCTTCTTTGGAGAAATACCTGTTCATATCTTCTGCCCATTTCTTGACTCGGTTATTTGTATTTTGGGTGTTGAGTTTGGGTGTTGAACGGTAGTAAAGCGTACGGCACTTTCATGATGCTTCCACACCCACTTTTGGAAATGCTTCTCTCTCAAGGATACCTGAAGATGTTAGTGGAGAGTTGCCGTATACGCAGACTTGCTTTTCCCAGGTGAGTGCATGGCACATTCCTTATTCACTGACGCGCGCGCGCGCGCACACACACACACACACACACACACACAGAGTTGAACATGTTTCTGTCTCGTCAGGAAAGGAGGTGTTCGTTGAGAGACGGTTTCTCGCCAATGCTTTTGGGTGCTTGCCCTTTTCCCCCCGGAGAGTGAAGTGTATGCGCTTTTTGCCTAGGCTTCAGTACACACCCTTGAGAAGCCTTCCGTCAGTCAGAAACAAGCCGTGAGTTGAAAGAGGCGTTCCACACAGACCTCCTTCTCAGAGCGAAGCCTGTCACACTTTTCCTTGGGCCTCCACACGCACTTTAGAAAAACTTCCTCCGGGAAGCTGTGAGTTGAACGACGGGTTTCCTACAGCGGTTTACCGTGGGGGTAAGGATATATGGCATTTGGCCTTAGGCTTCCACGCACACATTGGAAACGGCTTCTCTCTTCGTGAAACAAGATGTGCGCTGAACGTTGCGTTCTGCGCAGGCTTGCTTTTCACACATCAGCCGATGGTACATTCCCTAGGCTTCCACACGCGCAGTGAGTATCCCTTCCCTAAACCTGAACCAAGACGCGGGGGAAAGCTGCCTTCTACACCACCTTCTTTTCCGAGTTTCGTATAGAACCCTTGCGTTGTGCTTCCACATCCACTTTTGTCACTGCTTCGATATATCCTCCGGAGAGGGGTTCGCTTGAAAGACGGTCTCCCTCCGTCACGCTTTCAAGGAGTTAAGGATAGGGCACTCTCCTTATGCCTGCACACGTCCACTTGCAATCTCGACTGACTTCATGACCCCGTCCATATGCTACGCTGAAAGTCCCATTGCGCGCGGCCTTGTTTCTAAGAGATGAGGACAGGGCACGGCACGTTCCTTGTGCTTCCACCACGACTATATAAAAGGCTCCCGTCTCCAAGGCAAAGGATGTCAGGTGCAAGACGGCTTCGCAAAAGCGAGGTTGCCTCTTAGAGGGCGGTCTACGGCGCTCTCCTGACGCTTCCACGCCTACATATGCAACGCTTCTGGGCTCACGAAAGAAGACGTCCGTTGAAAGCTGCCTTGTACCCCGACGCGTTTTCCGGAGTTAGGTCCAGGGAACGGTCCCTGTGCGATCACACGCAGCCTTGAGATGGCTCAGCTCTTTTCGATCGTCAGGGAGGACGTTTCTCGGAGTTAGGTCCAGGGAAAGGTAGTAAAGCGTACGGCACTTTCATGATGCTTCCACACCCACTTTTGGAAATGCTTCTCTCTCCAGGATACCTGAAGATGCTAGTGGCGAGTCGCCGTAAACGCAGACTTGCTTTTCCCAGGTCAGTACATGGCACTCTCCTTATTCACTCACGCACGCGCGCGCGCGCGTGCCCTCACACACACACACACACACACACACACACACAGAGTTGAACCTGTTTCTGTCTCGTCAGGAAAGAAGGTGATCGTTGAGAGACGTTTTCTCGCCGATGCTTTTGGGTTCTTGCTTTTTTCCCCCCGGAGAGAGAAGTGTAGCCGCTTTTTCCCTAGGCTTCCGTACACACCCTTGAGAAGCCTTCCGTCAGCCAGAAACAACCCATGAGTTGAAAGAGGGGTTCCACGCAGACCTCCTTCTCAGAGCGAAGCCTGTCACACTTTTCCTTGTGAAGTAAACTAGAGAGATACAAATACTTTCTCAATGATTGCTTTAACAAAAAAGGACTAAATATCCCAATCAGAAAACATAGACTGTAAAGAGGAAGCAAGACCCATCTCTATGCTGCCTACCAGAGAATCACTTCAGACCTAAAAATAAAAGCAGATTGGAAGTAATGGGACACAAAACCATTTATCATGCAAATGGAAGTGAAAAGAAAGTTGGAGTCGTAATATTTTTATGAGACAAAATAAACTGAATTGTGGGGAAGATGGCAGAGTAGAAGGACCCTAAACTCACCTCATCCCACAGATACAACTAGGTAACACTCACACCAGAGTCACCCAGAAATGGACCTTCAGATTTCCCCACAAAACTATACAACTAAATGGAGAGAGGGAATCACATCAAAGATGGTAGGAAGGACAAGGACTCTGTAGGAATCTAAAGCCCATATTTCTGACCACCAGAGGGAGGGAACCACAGTCACAGAGGGGCCAGAAACAAACTACTACACCGGGGAGCCTCTAAAGCGTAGAGACATCCTCATAGCTTATGGCTTTGAAAATCAGAAGGGATGACATTTGTGAGCGTATACAACCAGCAGACTTAAAGCTTGGAACTTTTAAAAATCAGCTGTCTCAGCTCTGAGAGAGCACAGAAGGTGATAGGAAGCTGAGACCTGTCCTTAAAGATTAAGCAGAGCAAAGAGTGTGGAGAAGCTTGGGTGAAGCAGGTTGAAAGGTGCTTGAGGATTAAACAAGGGAGACATAGTTCCTGAACTCAGAGTTTGCTAAGGGACTTGTCCAGGAACAAAGGAGCTGGCAGGTGCCATTTCCCTCTACGGCCCCTCATTATAAACACACACCTACCTGCAAGACCAAGCACAATCTAGCAATCACTAACTTGCATAAACCATGGCCCATCCGCACACCTACCACACCTGCTTCAGTCCCAGTGCTGTGGATACCCTCCCTGATAAGACCCACACAATCCTTGACAACAATATGTCTCCCCATCACCCACAGAACACGCATGCATCTTATTAAAACAGCACACCCCATGTGTTGTGCACAATGACACAGTCCAGATCCAGTCTCTGTTGTTGCTATGCATTACCTTCAGAGGAGAACCAGCATCACCAAGTGAAAAATGTATGTTCTGCCCCGTATTTTCAAGAACAAGCAATATATCTGACCTTCCTAACAGAGAGATATTCTCTGAGAAGTAGGCCAAATGAGCAGACAGAGGACTATGTCCTAAACGAAAGAAGAGGACAAAGCCACAGCAAGAGACCTAAACAAAATGGATATAAGGAACATGCCTGACAGAAAATTTAAGATAACAATTATAAAGATACTCACTGGGGAAATGAAAAGAGGGAGGACATCAGAAGGGGGAACATCATTGAGACTCTTAACAAAGAGATATGAAAGAAATAATCAGAGATGTGGAACACAAGAAATGAAATGAAGAATATACTAGATAGAATAATTAGCAGGATGGACGAAGCAGAGGAACAAATTAATGAACTAGAAGACAGTAATGGAAAGTAATCAAGCGGAACAAATGAGAGGAAAAAGAAGTATGCAAAAATGAGAAGAGACTTAGGGAATTCAGTGACTCCATCCAGTGTAACAACACCCACATGAGAGGGATCCCAGAAGGTGAAAAGGGGGAAAAGGGGGCAGAAAATCTATTTGACCAAAGAAGAGCTGAAAACTTAACCTAATCTGGTGAAGGAAACCTATACAAATCCATAAGGCATAGAGATCCCCTCCCACAAAATCAACCTAAGGAGGTCCACATCAAGATACATAGTAATCCAAATGGGAAAAGGTAGTGATAAAGAAAAAACATTTAAAGCAGCAAGATAAAAGAAGACAGTTAACATGCAAGGGAAAGCCCATAAATCTATCAGCTGAGTTTTCAGCAGAAACTATGCAGGACAGAAGAAAGTGGCGTTAAATATTCAAAGCGCTGAATGAGAAAAATCTGCAGCAAGGAATAATTTATCCAGCAAGCCTATCCTTCAGAAAAGAAGGGGAGAAAAAGAGTTTCTTAGCCACACAAACTAAAAGAGTTCATGACCACTAAATTAACTACAAAAAATATTGAAGGGGACACTATGAGTGGAAAAAAATCGTAAGTGAGAGTATGACAATAATGAATCAAGGAAGCAGTAAAAATAAGTATTTCTGTAAAAATCAGTTAAGGGATTCACAAAATAAAAGTATGTAAAATATGAAAACATATACCCTAACACATGAGGAGGAGTCAACAGTGGGTTTGAACTTAAACAGCATTCAACTTAATATAGACTGAAAAGGCTATATATAATCCAGGGGGTCACCACAAACCCAAACCTCTAATACACATGCAAAAGATAAAGGGAAAGAAATCCAAGAATATCATTAAAGAAAACGAGCAAACCATGAGAGAGAGAGCAAGAGAAGAAAGGATCAGAGAAAAACTACACAAAAAACTATGAAACAAGTAACAAAACATCAATAAATACATGTCTAATGATAATTAGTTTGAATGTAAATGGACTAAATGCTCCAAGCAAAAGAGCATGACAGAGTTTGTATATATATATAAAAGATTTCACACCTAAAGACACCTGCAGATGGAAATTAAGAGATGGAGAAACATTAATCATGCAAGTGGATGTCAAAAGAAGTCAGAGTAGCAATCCTTATATCAGACAAAAAGGACTTTTTTAACATTGAAATTGAATTAGCCAACATAGAGTACACCAGTAGTTTCAAATGTAGCTTTCCACAATTCATCAGTTGTGTATAACACCCAGTGTTCATCACATCGCATGCATTCCTTAATGCCCATCACACAGTTACTCCATCTCCCCACCCACCTTTCCTCCAGCAACCCTCAGTTTGTTTCCAATAGTTAGGAACCTGTCATGGATTTTCTTCCTCTCTGGTTTCTTCGCATTCATTTTCCCTCCCTTCCCCTATGATCCTCTGTGCTGTTCCTTCTATTCCACATATGAGTAAAACCATATAATAATTGTTTTACTCTGACTGACTTATTTTGCTCAGCATAATACCCTCCAGTGCCATCCACATCGATATGCTAAATATTGATCCTTTCTGATGGCTGAGTCATATTCCTTTGTATATGTATATACCATGTTTTCTTTATCCATTTATCTGTCGATGGATGTCTTGGTTCCTTCCACGGTTTGGCTATTGTGGACAATGTCGCTATAAACATTTGGGGTGCAGTTGCCCCTTCAGATCACTACATTTGTAGCTTTGGGGTAAATAAAATTGCTGGGTTGTAAGGGAGCTCTGTTTTAACTTCGTGAGGAACCTCCTTATTGTTTTCCAAAGTGGCTGTACCAGTTTTCATTCCCACTTAGAAGTGTAAGAGAGTTCCCCTTTATCCTCACCAACATTTGTTATTTCTTCGCTTGTTAATTTTTGCCATTCTGACTGGTGTGAAGTGGTATCTCATTGTCATTTGGATTTCTTTTTCCCCATGCCAAGTGATGTTGAGCAGTTTCTCATATGTCTGTTGGCCATTTGTGTGTCTTCTTTGGAGAAATACCTGTTCATATCTTCTGCCCATTTCTTGACTCGGTTATTTGTATTTTGGGTGTTGAGTTTGGGTGTTGAACGGTAGTAAAGCGTACGGCACTTTCATGATGCTTCCACACCCACTTTTGGAAATGCTTCTCTCTCAAGGATACCTGAAGATGTTAGTGGAGAGTTGCCGTATACGCAGACTTGCTTTTCCCAGGTGAGTGCATGGCACATTCCTTATTCACTCACGCGCGCGCGCGCGCGCACACACACACACACACACACACACAGAGTTGAACATGTTTCTGTCTCGTCAGGAAAGGAGGTGTTCGTTGAGAGACGGTTTCTCGCCAATGCTTTTGGGTGCTTGCCCTTTTCCCCCCGGAGAGTGAAGTGTATGCGCTTTTTCCGTAGGCTTCCGTACACACCCTTGAGAAGCCTTCCGTCAGCCAGAAACAAGCCGTGAGTTGAAAGAGGCGTTCCACACAGACCTCCTTCTCAGAGCGAAGCCTGTCACACTTTTCCTTGGGCCTCCACACGCACTTTAGAAAAACTTCCTCCGGGAAGCTGTGAGTTGAACGACGGGTTTCCTACAGCGGTTTTCCGTGGGGGTAAGGATATATGGCACTTGGCCTTAGGCTTCCACGCACACATTGGAAACGGCTTCTCTCTTCGTGAAACAAGATATGCGCTGAACGTTGCGTTCTGCGCAGGCTTGCTTTTCACACATCAGCCGATGGTACTTTCCCTAGGCTTCCACACGCGCAGTGAGTATCCCTTCCCTAAACCTGAACCAAGACGCGGGGGAAAGCTGCCTTCTACACCACCTTCTTTTCCGAGTTTCGTATAGAACCCTTGCGTTGTGCTTCCACATCCACTTTTGTCACTGCTTCGATATATCCTCCGGAGAGGGGTTCGCTTGAAAGACGGTCTCCCTCCGTCACGCTTTCAAGGAGTTAAGGATAGGGCACTCTCCTTATGCCTGCACACGTCCACTTGCAATCTCGACTGACTTCATGACCCCGTCCATATGCTACGCTGAAAGTCCCATTGCGCGCGGCCTTGTTTCTAAGAGATGAGGACAGGGCACGGCACGTTCCTTGTGCTTCCACCACGACTATATAAAAGGCTCCCGTCTCCAAGGCAAAGGATGTCAGGTGCAAGACGGCTTCGCAAAAGCGAGGTTGCCTCTTAGAGGGCGGTCTACGGCGCTCTGCTGACGCTTCCACGCCTACATATGCAAACGCTTCTGGGCTCACGAAAGAAGACGTCCGTTGAAAGCTGCCTTGTACCCCGACGCGTTTCTCGGAGTTAGGTCCAGGGAACGGTCCCTGTGCGATCACACGCAGCCTTGAGATGGCTCAGCTCTTTTCGATCGTCAGGGAGGACGTTTCTCGGAGTTAGGTCCAGGGAAAGGTAGTAAAGCGTACGGCACTTTCATGATGCTTCCACACCCACTTTTGGAAATGCTTCTCTCTCCAGGATACCTGAAGATGCTAGTGGCGAGTCGCCGTAGACGCAGACTTGCTTTTCCCAGGTCAGTACATGGCACTCTCCTTATTCACTCACGCACGCACGCGCGCGCGTGCCCTCACACACACACACACACACACACACACACACACACACACAGAGTTGAACATGTTTCTGTCTCGTCAGGAAAGAAGGTGATCGTTGAGAGACGGTTTCTCGCCGATGCTTTTGGGTTCTTGCTTTTTTCCCCCCGGAGAGAGAAGTGTAGCCGCTTTTTCCCTAGGCTTCCGTACACACCCTTGAGAAGCCTTCCGTCAGCCAGAAACAAGCCATGAGTTGAAAGAGGCGTTCCACGCAGACCTCCTTCTCAGAGCGAAGCCTGTCACACTTTTCCTTGTGAAGTAAACTAGAGAGATACAAATACTTTCTCAATGATTGCTTTAACAAAAAAGGACTAAATATCCCAATCAGAAAACATAGACTGTAAAGAGGAAGCAAGATCCATCTCTATGCTGCCTAGCACAGAATCACTTGAGACCTAAAAATAAAAGCAGATTGGAAGTAATGGGACACAAAACCATTTATCATGCAAATGGAAGTGAAAAGAAAGTTGGAGTCGTAATATTTTTATGAGACAAAATAAACTGAATTGTGGGGAAGATGGCAGAGTAGAAGGTCCCTAAACTCACCTCATCCCACAGATACAACTAGGTAACACTCACACCAGAGTCACCCAGAAATGGACCTTCAGATTTCCCCACAAAACTATACAACTAAATGGAGAGAGGGAATCACATCAAAGATGGTAGGAAGGACAAGGACTCTGTAGGAATCTAAAGCCCATATTTCTGACCACCAGAGGGAGGGAACCACAGTCACAGAGGGGCCAGAAACAAACTACTACACCGGGGAGCCTCTAAAGCGTAGAGACATCCTCATAGCTTATGGCTTTGAAAATCAGAAGGGATGACATTTGTGAGCGTATACAACCAGCAGACTTAAAGCTTGGAACTTTTAAAAATCAGCTGTCTCAGCTCTGAGAGAGCACAGAAGGTGATAGGAAGCTGAGACCTGTCCTTAAAGATTAAGCGGAGCAAAGAGTGTGGAGAAGCTTGGGTGAAGCAGGTTGAAAGGTGCTTGAGGATTAAACAAGGGAGACATAGTTCCTGAACTCAGAGTTTGCTAAGGGACTTGTCCAGGAACAAAGGAGCTGGCAGGTGCCATTTCCCTCTACGGCCCCTCATTATAAACACACACCTACCTGCAAGACCAAGCACAATCTAGCAATCACTAACTTGCATAAACCATGGCCCATCCCCACACCTACCACACCTGCTTCAGACCCAGTGCTGTGGATACCCTCCCTGATAAGACCCACACAATCCTTGACAACAATATGTCTCCCCATCACCCAACGAACACGCATGCATCTTGTTAAAACAGCACACCCCATGTGTTGTGCACAATGACACAGTCCAGATCCAGTCTCTGTTGTTGCTATGCATTACCTTCAGAGGAGAACCAGCATCACCAAGTGAAAAATGTATGTTCTGCCCCGTATTTTCAAGAACAAGCAATATATCTGACCTTCCTAACAGAGAGATATTCTCTGAGAAGTAGGCCAAATGAGCAGACAGAGGACTATGTCCTAAACGAAAGAAGAGGACAAAGCCACAGCAAGAGACCTAAACAAAATGGATATAAGGAACATGCCTGACAGAAAATTTAAGATAACAATTATAAAGATACTCACTGGGGAAATGAAAAGAGGGAGGACATCAGAAGGGGGAACATCATTGAGACTCTTAACAAAGAGATATGAAAGAAATAATCAGAGATGTGGAACACAAGAAATGAAATGAAGAATATACTAGATAGAATAATTAGCAGGATGGACGAAGCAGAGGAACAAATTAATGAACTAGAAGACAGTAATGGAAAGTAATCAAGCGGAACAAATGAGAGGAAAAAGAAGTATGCAAAAATGAGAAGAGACTTAGGGAATTCAGTGACTCCATCCAGTGTAACAACACCCACATGAGAGGGATCCCAGAAGGTGAAAAGGGGGAAAAGGGGGCAGAAAATCTATTTGACCAAAGAAGAGCTGAAAACTTAACCTAATCTGGTGAAGGAAACCTATACAAATCCATAAGGCATAGAGATCCCCTCCCACAAAATCAACCTAAGGAGATCCACATCAAGATACATAGTAATCCAAATGGGAAAAGGTAGTGATAAAGAAAAAACATTTAAAGCAGCAAGATAAAAGAAGACAGTTAACATGCAAGGGAAAGCCCATAAATCTATCAGCTGAGTTTTCAGCAGAAACTATGCAGGACAGAAGAAAGTGGCGTTAAATATTCAAAGCGCTGAATGAGAAAAATCTGCAGCAAGGAATAATTTATCCAGCAAGCCTATCCTTCAGAAAAGAAGGGGAGAAAAAGAGTTTCTTAGCCACACAAACTAAAAGAGTTCATGACCACTAAATTAACTACAAAAAATATTGAAGGGGACACTATGAGTGGAAAAAAATCGTAAGTGAGAGTATGACAATAATGAATCAAGGAAGCAGTAAAAATAAGTATTTCTGTAAAAATCAGTTAAGGGATTCACAAAATAAAAGTATGTAAAATATGAAAACATATACCCTAACACATGAGGAGGAGTCAACAGTGGGTTTGAACTTAAACAGCATTCAACTTAATATAGACTGAAAAGGCTATATATAATCCAGGGGGTCACCACAAACCCAAACCTCTAATACACATGCAAAAGATAAAGGGAAAGAAATCCAAGAATATCATTAAAGAAAACGAGCAAACCATGAGAGAGAGAGCAAGAGAAGAAAGGATCAGAGAAAAACTACACAAAAAACTATGAAACAAGTAACAAAACATCAATAAATACATGTCTAATGATAATTAGTTCGAATGTAAATGGACTAAATGCTCCAAGCAAAAGAGCATGACAGAGTTTGTATATATATATAAAAGATTTCACACCTAAAGACACCTGCAGATGGAAATTAAGAGATGGAGAAACATTAATCATGCAAGTGGATGTCAAAAGAAGTCAGAGTAGCAATCCTTATATCAGACAAAATAGACTTTTTTAACATTGAAATTGAATTAGCCAACATAGAGTACACCAGTAATTTCAAATGTAGCGTTCCACAATTCATCAGTTGTGTATAACACCCAGTGTTCATCACATCACATGCATTCCTTAATGCCCATCACACAGTTACTCCATCTCCCCACCCACCTTTCCTCCAGCAACCCTCAGTTTGTTTCCAATAGCTGGGAACCTGTCATGGATTTTCTTCCTCTCTGGTTTCTTCGCATTCATTTTCCCTCCCTTCCCCTATGATCCTCTGTGCTGTTCCTTCTATTCCACATATGAGTAAAACCATATAATAATTGTTTTTCTCTGACTGACTTATTTTGCTCAGCATAATACCCTCCAGTGCCTTCCACATCAATATGCTAAATATTGATCCTTTCTGATGGCTGATTCATATTCCATTGTATATGTATATACCATGTTTTCTTTATCCATTTATCTGTCGATGGATGTCTTGGTTCCTTCCACGGTTTGGCTATTGTGGACAGTGTCGCTATACACTTTCGGGGTGCAGTTGCCCCTTCAGATCACTACATTTGTAGCTTTGGGGTAAATAAAATTGCTGGGTTGTAAGGGAGCTCTCTTTTAAGTTCTTGGGGAACCTCCATATTGTTTTCCAAAGTGGCTGTACCAGTTTTCATTCCCACTTAGAAGTGTAAGAGAGTTCCCCTTTCTCCTCACCAACATTTGTTATTTCTTCGCTTGTTAATTTTTGCAATTCTGACTGGTGTGAAGTGGTATCTCATTGTCATTTGGATTTCTTTTTCCCCATGCCAAGTGATGTTGAGCAGTTTGTCATATGTCTGTTGGCCATTTGTGTGTCTTCTTTGGAGAAATACCTGTTCATATCTTCTGCCCATTTCTTGACTCGCTTATTTGTTTTTTGGGTGTTGAGTTTGGGTGTTGAACGGTAGTAAAGCGTACGGCACTTTCATGATGCTTCCACACCCACTTTTGGAAATGCTTCTCTCTCCAGGATACCTGAAAATGTTAGTGGAGAGTTGCCGTATACGCAGACTTGCTTTTCCCAGGTGAGTGCATGGCACATTCCTTATTCACTCACGCGCGCGCGCGCGCACACACACACACACACACACACACAGAGTTGAACATGTTTCTTTCTCGTCAGGAAAGGAGGTGTTCGTTGAGAGACGGTTTCCCGCCAATGCTTTTGGGTGCTTGCCCTTTTCCCCCCGGAGAGTGAAGTGTATGCGCTTTTTGCCTAGGCTTCCGTACACACCCTTGAGAAGCCTTCCCTCAGCCAGAAACAAGCCGTGAGTTGAAAGAGGCGTTCCACACAGACCTCCTTCTCAGAGCGAAGCCTGTCACACTTTTCCTTGGGCCTCCACACGCACTTTAGAAAAACTTCCTCCGGGAAGCTGTGAGTTGAACGACGGGTTTCCTACAGCGGTTTTCCGTGGGGGTAAGGATATATGGCACTTGGCCTTAGGCTTCCACGCACAGATTGGAAAGGCTTCTCTCTTCGTGAAACAAGATGTGCGCTGAACGTTGCGTTCTGCGCAGGCTTGGTTTTCACACATCAGCCCATGGTACTTTCCCTAGGCTTCCACACGCGCAGTGAGTATCCCTTCCCTAAACCTGAACCAAGACGCGGGGGAAAGCTGCCTTCTACACCACCTTCATTTCCGAGTTTCGTATAGAACCCTTGCGTTGTGCTTCCACATCCAATTTGTCACTGCTTCGATATATCCTCCGGAGAGGGGTTCGCTTGAAAGACGGTCTCCCTCCGTCACGCTTTCAAGGAGTTAAGGATAGGGCACTCTCCTTATGCCTGCACACGTCCACTTGCAATCTCGACTGACTTCATGACCCCGTCCATATGCTACGCTGAAAGTCCCATTGCGCGCGGCCTTGTTTCTAAGAGATGAGGACAGGGCACGGCACGTTCCTTGTGCTTCCACCACGACTATATAAAAGGCTCCCGTCTCCAAGGCAAAGGATGTCAGGTGCAAGACGGCTTCGCAAAAGCGAGGTTGCCTCTTAGAGGGCGGTCTACGGCGCTCTGCTGACGCTTCCACGCCTACATATGCAAACGCTTCTGGGCTCACGAAAGAAGACGTCCGTTGAAAGCTGCCTTGTACCCCGACGCGTTTCTAGGAGTTAGGTCCAGGGAACGGTCCCTGTGCGATCACACGCAGCCTTGAGATGGCTCAGCTCTTTTCGATCGTCAGGGAGGACGTTTCTCGGAGTTAGGTCCAGGGAAAGGTAGTAAAGCGTACGGCACTTTCATGATGCTTCCACACCCACTTTTGGAAATGCTTCTCTCTCCAGGATACCTGAAGATGCTAGTGGCGAGTCGCCGTAGACGCAGACTTGCTTTTCCCAGGTCAGTACATGGCACTCTCCTTATTCACTCACGCATGCGCGCGTGCCCGTGCCCTCACACACACACACACACACACACACACACACACACACACACAGAGTTGAACATGTTTCTGTCTCGTCAGGAAAGAAGGTGATCGTTGAGAGACGGTTTCTCGCCGATGCTTTTGGGTTCTTGCTTTTTTCCCCCCGGAGAGAGAAGTGTAGCCGCTTTTTCCCTAGGCTTCCGTACACACCCTTGAGAAGCCTTCCGTCAGCCAGAAACAAGCCATGAGTTGAAAGAGGCGTTCCACGCAGACCTCCTTCTCAGAGCGAAGCCTGTCACACTTTTCCTTGTGAAGTAAACTAGAGAGATACAAATACTTTCTCAATGATTGCTTTAACAAAAAAGGACTAAATATCCCAATCAGAAAACATAGACTGTAAAGAGGAAGCAAGACCCATCTCTATGCTGCCTAGCAGAGAATCACTTCAGACCTAAAAATAAAAGCAGATTGGAAGTAATGGGACACAAAACCATTTATCATGCAAATGGAAGTGAAAAGAAAGTTGGAGTCGTAATATTTTTATGAGACAAAATAAACTGAATTGTGGGGAAGATGGCAGAGTAGAAGGACCCTAAACTCACCTCATCCCACAGATACAACTAGGTAACACTCACACCAGAGTCACCCAGAAATGGACCTTCAGATTTCCCCACAAAACTATACAACTAAATGGAGAGAGGGAATCACATCAAAGATGGTAGGAAGGACAAGGACTCTGTAGGAATCTGAAGCCCATATTTCTGACCACCAGAGGGAGGGAACCACAGTCACAGAGGGGCCAGAAACAAACTACTACACCGGGGAGCCTCTAAAGCGTAGAGACATCCTCATAGCTTATGGCTTTGAAAATCAGAAGGGATGACATTTGTGAGCGTATACAACCAGCAGACTTAAAGCTTGGAACTTTTAAAAATCAGCTGTCTCAGCTCTGAGAGAGCAAAGAAGGTGATAGGAAGCTGAGATCTGTCCTTAAAGATTAAGCAGAGCAAAGAGTGTGGAGAAGCTTGGGTGAAGCAGGTTGAAAGGTGCTTGAGGATTAAACAAGGGAGACATAGTTCCTGAACTCAGAGTTTGCTAAGGGACTTGTCCAGGAACAAAGGAGCTGGCAGGTGCCATTTCCCTCTACGGCCCCTCATTATAAACACACACCTACCTGCAAGACCAAGCACAATCTAGCAATCACTAACTTGCATAAACCATGGCCCATCCCCACACGTACCACACCTGCTTCAGTCCCAGTGCTGTGGATACCCTCCCTGATAAGACCCACACAATCCTTGACAACAATATGTCTCCCCATCACCCACAGAACACGCATGCATCTTGTTAAAACAGCACACCCCATGTGTTGTGCACAATGACACAGTCCAGATCCAGTCTCTGTTGTTGCTATGCATTACCTTCAGAGGAGAACCAGCATCACCAAGTGAAAAATGTATGTTCTGCCCCGTATTTTCAAGAACAAGCAATATATCTGACCTTCCTAACCGAGAGATATTCTCTGAGAAGTAGGCCAAATGAGCAGACAGAGGACTATGTCCTAAACGAAAGAAGAGGACAAAGCCACAGCAAGAGACCTAAACAAAATGGATATAAGGAACATGCCTGACAGAAAATTTAAGATAACAATTATAAAGATACTCACTGGGGAAATGAAAAGAGGGAGGACATCAGAAGGGGGAACATCATTGAGACTCTTAACAAAGAGATATGAAAGAAATAATCAGAGATGTGGAACACAAGAAATGAAATGAAGAATATACTAGATAGAATAATTAGCAGGATGGACGAAGCAGAGGAACAAATTAATGAACTAGAAGACAGTAATGGAAAGTAATCAAGCGGAACAAATGAGAGGAAAAAGAAGTATGCAAAAATGAGAAGAGACTTAGGGAATTCAGTGACTCCATCCAGTGTAACAACACCCACATGAGAGGGATCCCAGAAGGTGAAAAGGGGGAAAAGGGGGCAGAAAATCTATTTGACCAAAGAAGAGCTGAAAACTTAACCTAATCTGGTGAAGGAAACCTATACAAATCCATAAGGCATAGAGATCCCCTCCCACAAAATCAACCTAAGGAGGTCCACATCAAGATACATAGTAATCCAAATGGGAAAAGGTAGTGATAAAGAAAAAACATTTAAAGCAGCAAGATAAAAGAAGACAGTTAACATGCAAGGGAAAGCCCATAAATCTATCAGCTGAGTTTTCAGCAGAAACTATGCAGGACAGAAGAAAGTGGCGTTAAATATTCAAAGTGCTGAAGGAGAAAAATCTGCAGCAAGGAATAATTTATCCAGCAAGCCTATCCTTCAGAAAAGAAGGGGAGAAAAAGAGTTTCTTAGCCACACAAACTAAAAGAGTTCATGACCACTAAATTATCTACAAAAAATATTGAAGGGGACACTATGAGTGGAAAAAAATCGTAAGTGAGAGTATGACAATAATGAATCAAGGAAGCAGTAAAAATAAGTATTTCTGTAAAAATCAGTTAAGGGATTCACAAAATAAAAGTATGTAAAATATGAAAACATATACCCTAACACATGAGGAGGAGTCAACAGTGGGTTTGAACTTAAACAGCATTCAACTTAATATAGACTGAAAAGGCTATATATAATCCAGGGGGTCACAACAAACCCAAACCTCTAATACACATGCAAAAAATAAAGGGAAAGAAATCCAAGAATATCATTAAAGAAAACGAGCAAACCATGAGAGAGAGAGCAAGAGAAGAAAGGATCAGAGAAAAACTACACAAAAAACTATGAAACAAGTAACAAAACATCAATAAATACATGTCTAATGATAATTAGTTTGAATGTAAATGGACTAAATGCTCCAAGCAAAAGAGCATGACAGAGTTTGTATATATATATAAAAGATTTCACACCTAAAGACACCTGCAGATGGAAATTAAGAGATGGAGAAACATTAATCATGCAAGTGGATGTCAAAAGAAGTCAGAGTAGCAATCCTTATATCAGACAAAATAGACTTTTTTAACATTGAAATTGAATTAGCCAACATAGAGTACACCAGTAGTTTCAAAAGTAGCGTTCCACAATTCATCAGTTGTGTATAACACCCAGTGTTCATCACATCACATGCATTCCTTAATGCCCATCACACAGTTACTCCATCTCCCCACCCACCTTTCCTCCAGCAACCCTCAGTTTGTTTCCAATAGTTAGGAACCTGTCATGGATTTTCTTCCTCTCTGGTTTCTTCGCATTCATTTTCCCTCCCTTCCCCTATGATCCTCTGTGCTGTTCCTTCTATTCCACATATGAGTAAAACCATATAATAATTGTTTTTCTCTGACTGACTTATTTTGCTCAGCATAATACCCTCCAGTGCCATCCACATCGATATGCTAAATATTGATCCTTTCTGATGGCTGAGTCATATTCCTTTGTATATGTATATACCATGTTTTCTTTATCCATTATCTGTCGATGGATGTCTTGGTTCCTTCCACGGTTTGGCTATTGTGGACAATGTCGCTATAAACATTTGGGGTGCAGTTGCCCCTTCAGATCACTACATTGGTAGCTTTGGGGTAAATAAAATTGCTGGGTTGTAAGGGAGCTCTGTTTTAACTTCGTGAGGAACCTCCATATTGTTTTCCAAAGTGGCTGTACCAGTTTTCATTCCCACTTAGAAGTGTAAGAGAGTTCCCCTTTCTCCTCACCAACATTTGTTATTTCTTCGCTTGTTAATTTTTGCCATTCTGACTGGTGTGAAGTGGTATCTCATTGTCATTTGGATTTCTTTTTCCCCATGCCAAGTGCTGTTGAGCAGGTTCTCATATGTCTGTTGGCCATTTGTGTGTCTTCTTTGGAGAAATACCTGTTCATATCTTCTGCCCATTTCTTGACTCGGTTATTTGTATTTTGGGTGTTGAGTTTGGGTGTTGAACGGTAGTAAAGCGTACGGCACTTTCATGATGCTTCCACACCCACTTTTGGAAATGCTTCTCTCTCAAGGATACCTGAAGATGTTAGTGGAGAGTTGCCGTATACGCAGACTTGCTTTTCCCAGGTGAGTGCATGGCACATTCCTTATTCACTGACGCGCGCGCGCGCGCACACACACACACACACACACACACACAGAGTTGAACATGTTTCTGTCTCGTCAGGAAAGGAGGTGTTCGTTGAGAGACGGTTTCTCGCCAATGCTTTTGGGTGCTTGCCCTTTTCCCCCCGGAGAGTGAAGTGTATGCGCTTTTTGCCTAGGCTTCAGTACACACCCTTGAGAAGCCTTCCGTCAGTCAGAAACAAGCCGTGAGTTGAAAGAGGCGTTCCACACAGACCTCCTTCTCAGAGCGAAGCCTGTCACACTTTTCCTTGGGCCTCCACACGCACTTTAGAAAAACTTCCTCCGGGAAGCTGTGAGTTGAACGACGGGTTTCCTACAGCGGTTTACCGTGGGGGTAAGGATATATGGCATTTGGCCTTAGGCTTCCACGCACACATTGGAAACGGCTTCTCTCTTCGTGAAACAAGATGTGCGCTGAACGTTGCGTTCTGCGCAGGCTTGCTTTTCACACATCAGCCGATGGTACATTCCCTAGGCTTCCACACGCGCAGTGAGTATCCCTTCCCTAAACCTGAACCAAGACGCGGGGGAAAGCTGCCTTCTACACCACCTTCTTTTCCGAGTTTCGTATAGAACCCTTGCGTTGTGCTTCCACATCCACTTTTGTCACTGCTTCGATATATCCTCCGGAGAGGGGTTCGCTTGAAAGACGGTCTCCCTCCGTCACGCTTTCAAGGAGTTAAGGATAGGGCACTCTCCTTATGCCTGCACACGTCCACTTGCAATCTCGACTGACTTCATGACCCCGTCCATATGCTACGCTGAAAGTCCCATTGCGCGCGGCCTTGTTTCTAAGAGATGAGGACAGGGCACGGCACGTTCCTTGTGCTTCCACCACGACTATATAAAAGGCTCCCGTCTCCAAGGCAAAGGATGTCAGGTGCAAGACGGCTTCGCAAAAGCGAGGTTGCCTCTTAGAGGGCGGTCTACGGCGCTCTCCTGACGCTTCCACGCCTACATATGCAACGCTTCTGGGCTCACGAAAGAAGACGTCCGTTGAAAGCTGCCTTGTACCCCGACGCGTTTTCCGGAGTTAGGTCCAGGGAACGGTCCCTGTGCGATCACACGCAGCCTTGAGATGGCTCAGCTCTTTTCGATCGTCAGGGAGGACGTTTCTCGGAGTTAGGTCCAGGGAAAGGTAGTAAAGCGTACGGCACTTTCATGATGCTTCCACACCCACTTTTGGAAATGCTTCTCTCTCCAGGATACCTGAAGATGCTAGTGGCGAGTCGCCGTAAACGCAGACTTGCTTTTCCCAGGTCAGTACATGGCACTCTCCTTATTCACTCACGCACGCGCGCGCGCGCGTGCCCTCACACACACACACACACACACACACACACACAGAGTTGAACCTGTTTCTGTCTCGTCAGGAAAGAAGGTGATCGTTGAGAGACGTTTTCTCGCCGATGCTTTTGGGTTCTTGCTTTTTTCCCCCCGGAGAGAGAAGTGTAGCCGCTTTTTCCCTAGGCTTCCGTACACACCCTTGAGAAGCCTTCCGTCAGCCAGAAACAACCCATGAGTTGAAAGAGGGGTTCCACGCAGACCTCCTTCTCAGAGCGAAGCCTGTCACACTTTTCCTTGTGAAGTAAACTAGAGAGATACAAATACTTTCTCAATGATTGCTTTAACAAAAAAGGACTAAATATCCCAATCAGAAAACATAGACTGTAAAGAGGAAGCAAGACCCATCTCTATGCTGCCTACCAGAGAATCACTTCAGACCTAAAAATAAAAGCAGATTGGAAGTAATGGGACACAAAACCATTTATCATGCAAATGGAAGTGAAAAGAAAGTTGGAGTCGTAATATTTTTATGAGACAAAATAAACTGAATTGTGGGGAAGATGGCAGAGTAGAAGGACCCTAAACTCACCTCATCCCACAGATACAACTAGGTAACACTCACACCAGAGTCACCCAGAAATGGACCTTCAGATTTCCCCACAAAACTATACAACTAAATGGAGAGAGGGAATCACATCAAAGATGGTAGGAAGGACAAGGACTCTGTAGGAATCTAAAGCCCATATTTCTGACCACCAGAGGGAGGGAACCACAGTCACAGAGGGGCCAGAAACAAACTACTACACCGGGGAGCCTCTAAAGCGTAGAGACATCCTCATAGCTTATGGCTTTGAAAATCAGAAGGGATGACATTTGTGAGCGTATACAACCAGCAGACTTAAAGCTTGGAACTTTTAAAAATCAGCTGTCTCAGCTCTGAGAGAGCACAGAAGGTGATAGGAAGCTGAGACCTGTCCTTAAAGATTAAGCAGAGCAAAGAGTGTGGAGAAGCTTGGGTGAAGCAGGTTGAAAGGTGCTTGAGGATTAAACAAGGGAGACATAGTTCCTGAACTCAGAGTTTGCTAAGGGACTTGTCCAGGAACAAAGGAGCTGGCAGGTGCCATTTCCCTCTACGGCCCCTCATTATAAACACACACCTACCTGCAAGACCAAGCACAATCTAGCAATCACTAACTTGCATAAACCATGGCCCATCCGCACACCTACCACACCTGCTTCAGTCCCAGTGCTGTGGATACCCTCCCTGATAAGACCCACACAATCCTTGACAACAATATGTCTCCCCATCACCCACAGAACACGCATGCATCTTATTAAAACAGCACACCCCATGTGTTGTGCACAATGACACAGTCCAGATCCAGTCTCTGTTGTTGCTATGCATTACCTTCAGAGGAGAACCAGCATCACCAAGTGAAAAATGTATGTTCTGCCCCGTATTTTCAAGAACAAGCAATATATCTGACCTTCCTAACAGAGAGATATTCTCTGAGAAGTAGGCCAAATGAGCAGACAGAGGACTATGTCCTAAACGAAAGAAGAGGACAAAGCCACAGCAAGAGACCTAAACAAAATGGATATAAGGAACATGCCTGACAGAAAATTTAAGATAACAATTATAAAGATACTCACTGGGGAAATGAAAAGAGGGAGGACATCAGAAGGGGGAACATCATTGAGACTCTTAACAAAGAGATATGAAAGAAATAATCAGAGATGTGGAACACAAGAAATGAAATGAAGAATATACTAGATAGAATAATTAGCAGGATGGACGAAGCAGAGGAACAAATTAATGAACTAGAAGACAGTAATGGAAAGTAATCAAGCGGAACAAATGAGAGGAAAAAGAAGTATGCAAAAATGAGAAGAGACTTAGGGAATTCAGTGACTCCATCCAGTGTAACAACACCCACATGAGAGGGATCCCAGAAGGTGAAAAGGGGGAAAAGGGGGCAGAAAATCTATTTGACCAAAGAAGAGCTGAAAACTTAACCTAATCTGGTGAAGGAAACCTATACAAATCCATAAGGCATAGAGATCCCCTCCCACAAAATCAACCTAAGGAGGTCCACATCAAGATACATAGTAATCCAAATGGGAAAAGGTAGTGATAAAGAAAAAACATTTAAAGCAGCAAGATAAAAGAAGACAGTTAACATGCAAGGGAAAGCCCATAAATCTATCAGCTGAGTTTTCAGCAGAAACTATGCAGGACAGAAGAAAGTGGCGTTAAATATTCAAAGCGCTGAATGAGAAAAATCTGCAGCAAGGAATAATTTATCCAGCAAGCCTATCCTTCAGAAAAGAAGGGGAGAAAAAGAGTTTCTTAGCCACACAAACTAAAAGAGTTCATGACCACTAAATTAACTACAAAAAATATTGAAGGGGACACTATGAGTGGAAAAAAATCGTAAGTGAGAGTATGACAATAATGAATCAAGGAAGCAGTAAAAATAAGTATTTCTGTAAAAATCAGTTAAGGGATTCACAAAATAAAAGTATGTAAAATATGAAAACATATACCCTAACACATGAGGAGGAGTCAACAGTGGGTTTGAACTTAAACAGCATTCAACTTAATATAGACTGAAAAGGCTATATATAATCCAGGGGGTCACCACAAACCCAAACCTCTAATACACATGCAAAAGATAAAGGGAAAGAAATCCAAGAATATCATTAAAGAAAACGAGCAAACCATGAGAGAGAGAGCAAGAGAAGAAAGGATCAGAGAAAAACTACACAAAAAACTATGAAACAAGTAACAAAACATCAATAAATACATGTCTAATGATAATTAGTTTGAATGTAAATGGACTAAATGCTCCAAGCAAAAGAGCATGACAGAGTTTGTATATATATATAAAAGATTTCACACCTAAAGACACCTGCAGATGGAAATTAAGAGATGGAGAAACATTAATCATGCAAGTGGATGTCAAAAGAAGTCAGAGTAGCAATCCTTATATCAGACAAAAAGGACTTTTTTAACATTGAAATTGAATTAGCCAACATAGAGTACACCAGTAGTTTCAAATGTAGCTTTCCACAATTCATCAGTTGTGTATAACACCCAGTGTTCATCACATCGCATGCATTCCTTAATGCCCATCACACAGTTACTCCATCTCCCCACCCACCTTTCCTCCAGCAACCCTCAGTTTGTTTCCAATAGTTAGGAACCTGTCATGGATTTTCTTCCTCTCTGGTTTCTTCGCATTCATTTTCCCTCCCTTCCCCTATGATCCTCTGTGCTGTTCCTTCTATTCCACATATGAGTAAAACCATATAATAATTGTTTTACTCTGACTGACTTATTTTGCTCAGCATAATACCCTCCAGTGCCATCCACATCGATATGCTAAATATTGATCCTTTCTGATGGCTGAGTCATATTCCTTTGTATATGTATATACCATGTTTTCTTTATCCATTTATCTGTCGATGGATGTCTTGGTTCCTTCCACGGTTTGGCTATTGTGGACAATGTCGCTATAAACATTTGGGGTGCAGTTGCCCCTTCAGATCACTACATTTGTAGCTTTGGGGTAAATAAAATTGCTGGGTTGTAAGGGAGCTCTGTTTTAACTTCGTGAGGAACCTCCTTATTGTTTTCCAAAGTGGCTGTACCAGTTTTCATTCCCACTTAGAAGTGTAAGAGAGTTCCCCTTTATCCTCACCAACATTTGTTATTTCTTCGCTTGTTAATTTTTGCCATTCTGACTGGTGTGAAGTGGTATCTCATTGTCATTTGGATTTCTTTTTCCCCATGCCAAGTGATGTTGAGCAGTTTCTCATATGTCTGTTGGCCATTTGTGTGTCTTCTTTGGAGAAATACCTGTTCATATCTTCTGCCCATTTCTTGACTCGGTTATTTGTATTTTGGGTGTTGAGTTTGGGTGTTGAACGGTAGTAAAGCGTACGGCACTTTCATGATGCTTCCACACCCACTTTTGGAAATGCTTCTCTCTCAAGGATACCTGAAGATGTTAGTGGAGAGTTGCCGTATACGCAGACTTGCTTTTCCCAGGTGAGTGCATGGCACATTCCTTATTCACTCACGCGCGCGCGCGCGCGCACACACACACACACACACACACACAGAGTTGAACATGTTTCTGTCTCGTCAGGAAAGGAGGTGTTCGTTGAGAGACGGTTTCTCGCCAATGCTTTTGGGTGCTTGCCCTTTTCCCCCCGGAGAGTGAAGTGTATGCGCTTTTTCCGTAGGCTTCCGTACACACCCTTGAGAAGCCTTCCGTCAGCCAGAAACAAGCCGTGAGTTGAAAGAGGCGTTCCACACAGACCTCCTTCTCAGAGCGAAGCCTGTCACACTTTTCCTTGGGCCTCCACACGCACTTTAGAAAAACTTCCTCCGGGAAGCTGTGAGTTGAACGACGGGTTTCCTACAGCGGTTTTCCGTGGGGGTAAGGATATATGGCACTTGGCCTTAGGCTTCCACGCACACATTGGAAACGGCTTCTCTCTTCGTGAAACAAGATATGCGCTGAACGTTGCGTTCTGCGCAGGCTTGCTTTTCACACATCAGCCGATGGTACTTTCCCTAGGCTTCCACACGCGCAGTGAGTATCCCTTCCCTAAACCTGAACCAAGACGCGGGGGAAAGCTGCCTTCTACACCACCTTCTTTTCCGAGTTTCGTATAGAACCCTTGCGTTGTGCTTCCACATCCACTTTTGTCACTGCTTCGATATATCCTCCGGAGAGGGGTTCGCTTGAAAGACGGTCTCCCTCCGTCACGCTTTCAAGGAGTTAAGGATAGGGCACTCTCCTTATGCCTGCACACGTCCACTTGCAATCTCGACTGACTTCATGACCCCGTCCATATGCTACGCTGAAAGTCCCATTGCGCGCGGCCTTGTTTCTAAGAGATGAGGACAGGGCACGGCACGTTCCTTGTGCTTCCACCACGACTATATAAAAGGCTCCCGTCTCCAAGGCAAAGGATGTCAGGTGCAAGACGGCTTCGCAAAAGCGAGGTTGCCTCTTAGAGGGCGGTCTACGGCGCTCTGCTGACGCTTCCACGCCTACATATGCAAACGCTTCTGGGCTCACGAAAGAAGACGTCCGTTGAAAGCTGCCTTGTACCCCGACGCGTTTCTCGGAGTTAGGTCCAGGGAACGGTCCCTGTGCGATCACACGCAGCCTTGAGATGGCTCAGCTCTTTTCGATCGTCAGGGAGGACGTTTCTCGGAGTTAGGTCCAGGGAAAGGTAGTAAAGCGTACGGCACTTTCATGATGCTTCCACACCCACTTTTGGAAATGCTTCTCTCTCCAGGATACCTGAAGATGCTAGTGGCGAGTCGCCGTAGACGCAGACTTGCTTTTCCCAGGTCAGTACATGGCACTCTCCTTATTCACTCACGCACGCACGCGCGCGCGTGCCCTCACACACACACACACACACACACACACACACACACACACAGAGTTGAACATGTTTCTGTCTCGTCAGGAAAGAAGGTGATCGTTGAGAGACGGTTTCTCGCCGATGCTTTTGGGTTCTTGCTTTTTTCCCCCCGGAGAGAGAAGTGTAGCCGCTTTTTCCCTAGGCTTCCGTACACACCCTTGAGAAGCCTTCCGTCAGCCAGAAACAAGCCATGAGTTGAAAGAGGCGTTCCACGCAGACCTCCTTCTCAGAGCGAAGCCTGTCACACTTTTCCTTGTGAAGTAAACTAGAGAGATACAAATACTTTCTCAATGATTGCTTTAACAAAAAAGGACTAAATATCCCAATCAGAAAACATAGACTGTAAAGAGGAAGCAAGATCCATCTCTATGCTGCCTAGCACAGAATCACTTGAGACCTAAAAATAAAAGCAGATTGGAAGTAATGGGACACAAAACCATTTATCATGCAAATGGAAGTGAAAAGAAAGTTGGAGTCGTAATATTTTTATGAGACAAAATAAACTGAATTGTGGGGAAGATGGCAGAGTAGAAGGTCCCTAAACTCACCTCATCCCACAGATACAACTAGGTAACACTCACACCAGAGTCACCCAGAAATGGACCTTCAGATTTCCCCACAAAACTATACAACTAAATGGAGAGAGGGAATCACATCAAAGATGGTAGGAAGGACAAGGACTCTGTAGGAATCTAAAGCCCATATTTCTGACCACCAGAGGGAGGGAACCACAGTCACAGAGGGGCCAGAAACAAACTACTACACCGGGGAGCCTCTAAAGCGTAGAGACATCCTCATAGCTTATGGCTTTGAAAATCAGAAGGGATGACATTTGTGAGCGTATACAACCAGCAGACTTAAAGCTTGGAACTTTTAAAAATCAGCTGTCTCAGCTCTGAGAGAGCACAGAAGGTGATAGGAAGCTGAGACCTGTCCTTAAAGATTAAGCGGAGCAAAGAGTGTGGAGAAGCTTGGGTGAAGCAGGTTGAAAGGTGCTTGAGGATTAAACAAGGGAGACATAGTTCCTGAACTCAGAGTTTGCTAAGGGACTTGTCCAGGAACAAAGGAGCTGGCAGGTGCCATTTCCCTCTACGGCCCCTCATTATAAACACACACCTACCTGCAAGACCAAGCACAATCTAGCAATCACTAACTTGCATAAACCATGGCCCATCCCCACACCTACCACACCTGCTTCAGACCCAGTGCTGTGGATACCCTCCCTGATAAGACCCACACAATCCTTGACAACAATATGTCTCCCCATCACCCAACGAACACGCATGCATCTTGTTAAAACAGCACACCCCATGTGTTGTGCACAATGACACAGTCCAGATCCAGTCTCTGTTGTTGCTATGCATTACCTTCAGAGGAGAACCAGCATCACCAAGTGAAAAATGTATGTTCTGCCCCGTATTTTCAAGAACAAGCAATATATCTGACCTTCCTAACAGAGAGATATTCTCTGAGAAGTAGGCCAAATGAGCAGACAGAGGACTATGTCCTAAACGAAAGAAGAGGACAAAGCCACAGCAAGAGACCTAAACAAAATGGATATAAGGAACATGCCTGACAGAAAATTTAAGATAACAATTATAAAGATACTCACTGGGGAAATGAAAAGAGGGAGGACATCAGAAGGGGGAACATCATTGAGACTCTTAACAAAGAGATATGAAAGAAATAATCAGAGATGTGGAACACAAGAAATGAAATGAAGAATATACTAGATAGAATAATTAGCAGGATGGACGAAGCAGAGGAACAAATTAATGAACTAGAAGACAGTAATGGAAAGTAATCAAGCGGAACAAATGAGAGGAAAAAGAAGTATGCAAAAATGAGAAGAGACTTAGGGAATTCAGTGACTCCATCCAGTGTAACAACACCCACATGAGAGGGATCCCAGAAGGTGAAAAGGGGGAAAAGGGGGCAGAAAATCTATTTGACCAAAGAAGAGCTGAAAACTTAACCTAATCTGGTGAAGGAAACCTATACAAATCCATAAGGCATAGAGATCCCCTCCCACAAAATCAACCTAAGGAGATCCACATCAAGATACATAGTAATCCAAATGGGAAAAGGTAGTGATAAAGAAAAAACATTTAAAGCAGCAAGATAAAAGAAGACAGTTAACATGCAAGGGAAAGCCCATAAATCTATCAGCTGAGTTTTCAGCAGAAACTATGCAGGACAGAAGAAAGTGGCGTTAAATATTCAAAGCGCTGAATGAGAAAAATCTGCAGCAAGGAATAATTTATCCAGCAAGCCTATCCTTCAGAAAAGAAGGGGAGAAAAAGAGTTTCTTAGCCACACAAACTAAAAGAGTTCATGACCACTAAATTAACTACAAAAAATATTGAAGGGGACACTATGAGTGGAAAAAAATCGTAAGTGAGAGTATGACAATAATGAATCAAGGAAGCAGTAAAAATAAGTATTTCTGTAAAAATCAGTTAAGGGATTCACAAAATAAAAGTATGTAAAATATGAAAACATATACCCTAACACATGAGGAGGAGTCAACAGTGGGTTTGAACTTAAACAGCATTCAACTTAATATAGACTGAAAAGGCTATATATAATCCAGGGGGTCACCACAAACCCAAACCTCTAATACACATGCAAAAGATAAAGGGAAAGAAATCCAAGAATATCATTAAAGAAAACGAGCAAACCATGAGAGAGAGAGCAAGAGAAGAAAGGATCAGAGAAAAACTACACAAAAAACTATGAAACAAGTAACAAAACATCAATAAATACATGTCTAATGATAATTAGTTCGAATGTAAATGGACTAAATGCTCCAAGCAAAAGAGCATGACAGAGTTTGTATATATATATAAAAGATTTCACACCTAAAGACACCTGCAGATGGAAATTAAGAGATGGAGAAACATTAATCATGCAAGTGGATGTCAAAAGAAGTCAGAGTAGCAATCCTTATATCAGACAAAATAGACTTTTTTAACATTGAAATTGAATTAGCCAACATAGAGTACACCAGTAATTTCAAATGTAGCGTTCCACAATTCATCAGTTGTGTATAACACCCAGTGTTCATCACATCACATGCATTCCTTAATGCCCATCACACAGTTACTCCATCTCCCCACCCACCTTTCCTCCAGCAACCCTCAGTTTGTTTCCAATAGCTGGGAACCTGTCATGGATTTTCTTCCTCTCTGGTTTCTTCGCATTCATTTTCCCTCCCTTCCCCTATGATCCTCTGTGCTGTTCCTTCTATTCCACATATGAGTAAAACCATATAATAATTGTTTTTCTCTGACTGACTTATTTTGCTCAGCATAATACCCTCCAGTGCCTTCCACATCAATATGCTAAATATTGATCCTTTCTGATGGCTGATTCATATTCCATTGTATATGTATATACCATGTTTTCTTTATCCATTTATCTGTCGATGGATGTCTTGGTTCCTTCCACGGTTTGGCTATTGTGGACAGTGTCGCTATACACTTTCGGGGTGCAGTTGCCCCTTCAGATCACTACATTTGTAGCTTTGGGGTAAATAAAATTGCTGGGTTGTAAGGGAGCTCTCTTTTAAGTTCTTGGGGAACCTCCATATTGTTTTCCAAAGTGGCTGTACCAGTTTTCATTCCCACTTAGAAGTGTAAGAGAGTTCCCCTTTCTCCTCACCAACATTTGTTATTTCTTCGCTTGTTAATTTTTGCAATTCTGACTGGTGTGAAGTGGTATCTCATTGTCATTTGGATTTCTTTTTCCCCATGCCAAGTGATGTTGAGCAGTTTGTCATATGTCTGTTGGCCATTTGTGTGTCTTCTTTGGAGAAATACCTGTTCATATCTTCTGCCCATTTCTTGACTCGCTTATTTGTTTTTTGGGTGTTGAGTTTGGGTGTTGAACGGTAGTAAAGCGTACGGCACTTTCATGATGCTTCCACACCCACTTTTGGAAATGCTTCTCTCTCCAGGATACCTGAAAATGTTAGTGGAGAGTTGCCGTATACGCAGACTTGCTTTTCCCAGGTGAGTGCATGGCACATTCCTTATTCACTCACGCGCGCGCGCGCGCACACACACACACACACACACACACAGAGTTGAACATGTTTCTTTCTCGTCAGGAAAGGAGGTGTTCGTTGAGAGACGGTTTCCCGCCAATGCTTTTGGGTGCTTGCCCTTTTCCCCCCGGAGAGTGAAGTGTATGCGCTTTTTGCCTAGGCTTCCGTACACACCCTTGAGAAGCCTTCCCTCAGCCAGAAACAAGCCGTGAGTTGAAAGAGGCGTTCCACACAGACCTCCTTCTCAGAGCGAAGCCTGTCACACTTTTCCTTGGGCCTCCACACGCACTTTAGAAAAACTTCCTCCGGGAAGCTGTGAGTTGAACGACGGGTTTCCTACAGCGGTTTTCCGTGGGGGTAAGGATATATGGCACTTGGCCTTAGGCTTCCACGCACAGATTGGAAAGGCTTCTCTCTTCGTGAAACAAGATGTGCGCTGAACGTTGCGTTCTGCGCAGGCTTGGTTTTCACACATCAGCCCATGGTACTTTCCCTAGGCTTCCACACGCGCAGTGAGTATCCCTTCCCTAAACCTGAACCAAGACGCGGGGGAAAGCTGCCTTCTACACCACCTTCATTTCCGAGTTTCGTATAGAACCCTTGCGTTGTGCTTCCACATCCAATTTGTCACTGCTTCGATATATCCTCCGGAGAGGGGTTCGCTTGAAAGACGGTCTCCCTCCGTCACGGTTTCAAGGAGTTAAGGATAGGGCACTCTCCTTATGCCTGCACACGTCCACTTGCAATCTCGACTGACTTCATGACCCCGTCCATATGCTACGCTGAAAGTCCCATTGCGCGCGGCCTTGTTTCTAAGAGATGAGGACAGGGCACGGCACGTTCCTTGTGCTTCCACCACGACTATATAAAAGGCTCCCGTCTCCAAGGCAAAGGATGTCAGGTGCAAGACGGCTTCGCAAAAGCGAGGTTGCCTCTTAGAGGGCGGTCTACGGCGCTCTGCTGACGCTTCCACGCCTACATATGCAAACGCTTCTGGGCTCACGAAAGAAGACGTCCGTTGAAAGCTGCCTTGTACCCCGACGCGTTTCTAGGAGTTAGGTCCAGGGAACGGTCCCTGTGCGATCACACGCAGCCTTGAGATGGCTCAGCTCTTTTCGATCGTCAGGGAGGACGTTTCTCGGAGTTAGGTCCAGGGAAAGGTAGTAAAGCGTACGGCACTTTCATGATGCTTCCACACCCACTTTTGGAAATGCTTCTCTCTCCAGGATACCTGAAGATGCTAGTGGCGAGTCGCCGTAGACGCAGACTTGCTTTTCCCAGGTCAGTACATGGCACTCTCCTTATTCACTCACGCATGCGCGCGTGCCCGTGCCCTCACACACACACACACACACACACACACACACACACACACACAGAGTTGAACATGTTTCTGTCTCGTCAGGAAAGAAGGTGATCGTTGAGAGACGGTTTCTCGCCGATGCTTTTGGGTTCTTGCTTTTTTCCCCCCGGAGAGAGAAGTGTAGCCGCTTTTTCCCTAGGCTTCCGTACACACCCTTGAGAAGCCTTCCGTCAGCCAGAAACAAGCCATGAGTTGAAAGAGGCGTTCCACGCAGACCTCCTTCTCAGAGCGAAGCCTGTCACACTTTTCCTTGTGAAGTAAACTAGAGAGATACAAATACTTTCTCAATGATTGCTTTAACAAAAAAGGACTAAATATCCCAATCAGAAAACATAGACTGTAAAGAGGAAGCAAGACCCATCTCTATGCTGCCTAGCAGAGAATCACTTCAGACCTAAAAATAAAAGCAGATTGGAAGTAATGGGACACAAAACCATTTATCATGCAAATGGAAGTGAAAAGAAAGTTGGAGTCGTAATATTTTTATGAGACAAAATAAACTGAATTGTGGGGAAGATGGCAGAGTAGAAGGACCCTAAACTCACCTCATCCCACAGATACAACTAGGTAACACTCACACCAGAGTCACCCAGAAATGGACCTTCAGATTTCCCCACAAAACTATACAACTAAATGGAGAGAGGGAATCACATCAAAGATGGTAGGAAGGACAAGGACTCTGTAGGAATCTGAAGCCCATATTTCTGACCACCAGAGGGAGGGAACCACAGTCACAGAGGGGCCAGAAACAAACTACTACACCGGGGAGCCTCTAAAGCGTAGAGACATCCTCATAGCTTATGGCTTTGAAAATCAGAAGGGATGACATTTGTGAGCGTATACAACCAGCAGACTTAAAGCTTGGAACTTTTAAAAATCAGCTGTCTCAGCTCTGAGAGAGCAAAGAAGGTGATAGGAAGCTGAGATCTGTCCTTAAAGATTAAGCAGAGCAAAGAGTGTGGAGAAGCTTGGGTGAAGCAGGTTGAAAGGTGCTTGAGGATTAAACAAGGGAGACATAGTTCCTGAACTCAGAGTTTGCTAAGGGACTTGTCCAGGAACAAAGGAGCTGGCAGGTGCCATTTCCCTCTACGGCCCCTCATTATAAACACACACCTACCTGCAAGACCAAGCACAATCTAGCAATCACTAACTTGCATAAACCATGGCCCATCCCCACACGTACCACACCTGCTTCAGTCCCAGTGCTGTGGATACCCTCCCTGATAAGACCCACACAATCCTTGACAACAATATGTCTCCCCATCACCCACAGAACACGCATGCATCTTGTTAAAACAGCACACCCCATGTGTTGTGCACAATGACACAGTCCAGATCCAGTCTCTGTTGTTGCTATGCATTACCTTCAGAGGAGAACCAGCATCACCAAGTGAAAAATGTATGTTCTGCCCCGTATTTTCAAGAACAAGCAATATATCTGACCTTCCTAACCGAGAGATATTCTCTGAGAAGTAGGCCAAATGAGCAGACAGAGGACTATGTCCTAAACGAAAGAAGAGGACAAAGCCACAGCAAGAGACCTAAACAAAATGGATATAAGGAACATGCCTGACAGAAAATTTAAGATAACAATTATAAAGATACTCACTGGGGAAATGAAAAGAGGGAGGACATCAGAAGGGGGAACATCATTGAGACTCTTAACAAAGAGATATGAAAGAAATAATCAGAGATGTGGAACACAAGAAATGAAATGAAGAATATACTAGATAGAATAATTAGCAGGATGGACGAAGCAGAGGAACAAATTAATGAACTAGAAGACAGTAATGGAAAGTAATCAAGCGGAACAAATGAGAGGAAAAAGAAGTATGCAAAAATGAGAAGAGACTTAGGGAATTCAGTGACTCCATCCAGTGTAACAACACCCACATGAGAGGGATCCCAGAAGGTGAAAAGGGGGAAAAGGGGGCAGAAAATCTATTTGACCAAAGAAGAGCTGAAAACTTAACCTAATCTGGTGAAGGAAACCTATACAAATCCATAAGGCATAGAGATCCCCTCCCACAAAATCAACCTAAGGAGGTCCACATCAAGATACATAGTAATCCAAATGGGAAAAGGTAGTGATAAAGAAAAAACATTTAAAGCAGCAAGATAAAAGAAGACAGTTAACATGCAAGGGAAAGCCCATAAATCTATCAGCTGAGTTTTCAGCAGAAACTATGCAGGACAGAAGAAAGTGGCGTTAAATATTCAAAGTGCTGAAGGAGAAAAATCTGCAGCAAGGAATAATTTATCCAGCAAGCCTATCCTTCAGAAAAGAAGGGGAGAAAAAGAGTTTCTTAGCCACACAAACTAAAAGAGTTCATGACCACTAAATTATCTACAAAAAATATTGAAGGGGACACTATGAGTGGAAAAAAATCGTAAGTGAGAGTATGACAATAATGAATCAAGGAAGCAGTAAAAATAAGTATTTCTGTAAAAATCAGTTAAGGGATTCACAAAATAAAAGTATGTAAAATATGAAAACATATACCCTAACACATGAGGAGGAGTCAACAGTGGGTTTGAACTTAAACAGCATTCAACTTAATATAGACTGAAAAGGCTATATATAATCCAGGGGGTCACAACAAACCCAAACCTCTAATACACATGCAAAAAATAAAGGGAAAGAAATCCAAGAATATCATTAAAGAAAACGAGCAAACCATGAGAGAGAGAGCAAGAGAAGAAAGGATCAGAGAAAAACTACACAAAAAACTATGAAACAAGTAACAAAACATCAATAAATACATGTCTAATGATAATTAGTTTGAATGTAAATGGACTAAATGCTCCAAGCAAAAGAGCATGACAGAGTTTGTATATATATATAAAAGATTTCACACCTAAAGACACCTGCAGATGGAAATTAAGAGATGGAGAAACATTAATCATGCAAGTGGATGTCAAAAGAAGTCAGAGTAGCAATCCTTATATCAGACAAAATAGACTTTTTTAACATTGAAATTGAATTAGCCAACATAGAGTACACCAGTAGTTTCAAAAGTAGCGTTCCACAATTCATCAGTTGTGTATAACACCCAGTGTTCATCACATCACATGCATTCCTTAATGCCCATCACACAGTTACTCCATCTCCCCACCCACCTTTCCTCCAGCAACCCTCAGTTTGTTTCCAATAGTTAGGAACCTGTCATGGATTTTCTTCCTCTCTGGTTTCTTCGCATTCATTTTCCCTCCCTTCCCCTATGATCCTCTGTGCTGTTCCTTCTATTCCACATATGAGTAAAACCATATAATAATTGTTTTTCTCTGACTGACTTATTTTGCTCAGCATAATACCCTCCAGTGCCATCCACATCGATATGCTAAATATTGATCCTTTCTGATGGCTGAGTCATATTCCTTTGTATATGTATATACCATGTTTTCTTTATCCATTATCTGTCGATGGATGTCTTGGTTCCTTCCACGGTTTGGCTATTGTGGACAATGTCGCTATAAACATTTGGGGTGCAGTTGCCCCTTCAGATCACTACATTGGTAGCTTTGGGGTAAATAAAATTGCTGGGTTGTAAGGGAGCTCTGTTTTAACTTCGTGAGGAACCTCCATATTGTTTTCCAAAGTGGCTGTACCAGTTTTCATTCCCACTTAGAAGTGTAAGAGAGTTCCCCTTTCTCCTCACCA
This sequence comes from Eumetopias jubatus, assembly GCF_037043125.1. Taxonomy (NCBI): domain Eukaryota; kingdom Metazoa; phylum Chordata; class Mammalia; order Carnivora; family Otariidae; genus Eumetopias; species Eumetopias jubatus. The sequence goes on along the minus strand of NW_028274834.1, from coordinate 1,331,230 downwards.
ACATTTGTTATTTCTTCGCTTGTTAATTTTTGCAATTCTGACTGGTGTGAAGTGGTATCTCATTGTCATTTGGATTTCTTTTTCCCCATGCCAAGTGCTGTTGAGCAGTTTCTCATATGTCTGTTGGCCATTTGTGTGTCTTCTTTGGAGAAATACCTGTTCATATCTTCTGCCCATTTCTTGACTCGGTTATTTGTATTTTGGGTGTTGAGTTTGGGTGTTGAACGGTAGTAAAGCGTACGGCACTTTCATGATGCTTCCACACCCACTTTTGGAAATGCTTCTCTCTCAAGGATACCTGAAGATGTTAGTGGAGAGTTGCCGTATACGCAGACTTGCTTTTCCCAGGTGAGTGCATGGCACATTCCTTATTCACTCACGCGCGCGCGCGCGCGCACACACACACACACACACACAGAGTTGAACATGTTTCTGTCTCGTCAGGAAAGGAGGTGTTCGTTGAGAGACGGTTTCTCGCCAATGCTTTTGGGTGCTTGCCCTTTTCCCCCTGGAGAGTGAAGTGTATGCGCTTTTTCCGTAGGCTTCAGTACACACCCTTGAGAAGCCTTCCGTCAGTCAGAAACAAGCCGTGAGTTGAAAGAGGCGTTCCACACAGACCTCCTTCTCAGAGCGAAGCCTGTCACACTTTTCCTTGGGCCTCCACACGCACTTTAGAAAAACTTCCTCCGGGAAGCTGTGAGTTGAACGACGGGTTTCCTACAGCGGTTTTCCGTGGGGGTAAGGATATATGGCACTTGGCCTTAGGCTTCCACGCACACATTGGAAACGGCTTCTCTCTTCGTGAAACAAGATGTGCGCTGAACGTTGCGTTCTGCGCAGGCTTGCTTTTCACACATCAGCCGATGGTACTTTCCCTAGGCTTCCACACGCGCAGTGAGTATCCCTTCCCTAAACCTGAACCAAGACGCGGGGGAAAGCTGCCTTCTACACCACCTTCTTTTCCGAGTTTCGTATAGAACCCTTGCGTTGTGCTTCCACATCCACTTTTGTCACTGCTTCGATATATCCTCCGGAGAGGGGTTCGCTTGAAAGACGGTCTCCCTCCGTCACGCTTTCAAGGAGTTAAGGATAGGGCACTCTCCTTATGCCTGCACACGTCCACTTGCAATCTCGACTGACTTCATGACCCCGTCCATATGCTACGCTGAAAGTCCCATTGCGCGCGGCCTTGTTTCTAAGAGATGAGGACAGGGCACGGCACGTTCCTTGTGCTTCCACCACGACTATATAAAAGGCTCCCGTCTCCAAGGCAAAGGATGTCAGGTGCAAGACGGCTTCGCAAAAGCGAGGTTGCCTCTTAGAGGGCGGTCTACGGCGCTCTGCTGACGCTTCCACGCCTACATATGCAAACGCTTCTGGGCTCACGAAAGAAGACGTCCGTTGAAAGCTGCCTTGTACCCCGACGCGTTTTCCGGAGTTAGGTCCAGAGAACGGTCCCTGTGCGATCACACGCAGCCTTGAGATGGCTCAGCTCTTTTCGATCGTCAGGGAGGACGTTTTTCGGAGTTAGGTCCAGGGAAAGGTAGTAAAGCGTACGGCACTTTCATGATGCTTCCACACCCACTTTTGGAAATGCTTCTCTCTCCAGGATACCTGAAGATGCTAGTGGCGAGTCGCCATAGACGCAGACTTGCTTTTCCCAGGTCAGTACATGGCACTCTCCTTATTCACTCACGCACGCGCGCGCGCGCGTGCCCCCCCCCCCACACACACACAGAGTTGAACATGTTTCTGTCTCGTCAGGAAAGAAGGTGATCGTTGAGAGACGGTTTCTCGCCGATGCTTTTGGGTTCTTGCTTTTTTCCCCCCGGAGAGAGAAGTGTAGCCGCTTTTTCCCTAGGCTTCCGTACACACACTTGAGAAGCCTTCCGTCAGCCAGAAACAAGCCATGAGTTGAAAGAGGCGTTCCACGCAGACCTCCTTCTCAGAGCGAAGCCTGTCACACTTTTCCTTGTGAAGTAAACTAGAGAGATACAAATACTTTCTCAATGATTGCTTTAACAAAAAAGGACTAAATATCCCAATCAGAAAACATAGACTGTAAAGAGGAAGCAAGACCCATCTCTATGCTGCCTACCAGAGAATCACTTCAGACCTAAAAATAAAAGCAGATTGGAAGTAATGGGACACAAAACCATTTATCATGCAAATGGAAGTGAAAAGAAAGTTGGAGTCGTTATATTTTTATGAGACAAAATAAACTGAATTGTGGGGAAGATGGCAGAGTAGAAGGACCCTAAACTCACCTCATCCCACAGATACAACTAGGTAACACTCACACCAGAGTCACCCAGAAATGGACCTTCAGATTTCCCCACAAAACTATACAACTAAATGGAGAGAGGGAATCACATCAAAGATGGTAGGAAGGACAAGGACTCTGTAGGAATCTGAAGCCCATATTTCTGACCACCAGAGGGAGGGAACCACAGTCACAGAGGGGCCAGAAACAAACTACTACACCGGGGAGCCTCTAAAGCGTAGAGACATCCTCATAGCTTATGGCTTTGAAAATCAGAAGGGATGACATTTGTGAGCGTATACAACCAGCAGACTTAAAGCTTGGAACTTTTAAAAATCAGCTGTCTCAGCTCTGAGAGAGCACAGAAGGTGATAGGAAGCTGAGATCTGTCCTTAAAGATTAAGCAGAGCAAAGAGTGTGGAGAAGCTTGGGTGAAGCAGGTTGAAAGGTGCTTGAGGATTAAACAAGGGAGACATAGTTCCTGAACTCAGAGTTTGCTAAGGGACTTGTCCAGGAACAAAGGAGCTGGCAGGTGCCATTTCCCTCTACGGCCCCTCATTATAAACACACACCTACCTGCAAGACCAAGCACAATCTAGCAATCACTAACTTGCATAAACCATGGCCCATCCCCACACCTACCACACCTGCTTCAGTCCCAGTGCTGTGGATACCCTCCCTGATAAGACCCACACAATCCTTGACAACAATATGTCTCCCCATCACCCACAGAACACGCATGCATCTTGTTAAAACAGCACACCCCATGTGTTGTGCACAATGACACAGTCCAGATCCAGTCTCTGTTGTTGCTATGCATTACCTTCAGAGGAGAACCAGCATCACCAAGTGAAAAATGTATGTTCTGCCCCGTATTTTCAAGAACAAGCAATATATCTGACCTTCCTAACCGAGAGATATTCTCTGAGAAGTAGGCCAAATGAGCAGACAGAGGACTATGTCCTAAACGAAAGAAGAGGACAAAGCCACAGCAAGAGACCTAAACAAAATGGATATAAGGAACATGCCTGACAGAAAATTTAAGATAACAATTATAAAGATACTCACTGGGGAAATGAAAAGAGGGAGGACATCAGAAGGGGGAACATCATTGAGACTCTTAACAAAGAGATATGAAAGAAATAATCAGAGATGTGGAACACAAGAAATGAAATGAAGAATATACTAGATAGAATAATTAGCAGGATGGACGAAGCAGAGGAACAAATTAATGAACTAGAAGACAGTAATGGAAAGTAATCAAGCGGAACAAATGAGAGGAAAAAGAAGTATGCAAAAATGAGAAGAGACATAGGGAATTCAGTGACTCCATCCAGTGTAACAACACCCACATGAGAGGGATCCCAGAAGGTGAAAAGGGGGAAAAGGGGGCAGAAAATCTATTTGACCAAAGAAGAGCTGAAAACTTAACCTAATCTGGTGAAGGAAACCTATACAAATCCATAAGGCATAGAGATCCCCTCCCACAAAATCAACCTAAGGAGGTCCACATCAAGATACATTGTAATCCAAATGGGAAAAGGTAGTGATAAAGAAAAAACATTTAAAGCAGCAAGATAAAAGAAGACAGTTAACATGCAAGGGAAAGCCCATAAATCTATCAGCTGAGTTTTCAGCAGAAACTATGCAGGACAGAAGAAAGTGGCGTTAAATATTCAAAGTGCTGAATGAGAAAAATCTGCAGCAAGGAATAATTTATCCAGCAAGCCTATCCTTCAGAAAAGAAGGGGAGAAAAAGAGTTTCTTAGCCACACAAACTAAAAGAGTTCATGACCACTAAATTAACTACAAAAAATATTGAAGGGGACACTATGAGTGGAAAAAAATCGTAAGTGAGAGTATGACAATAATGAATCAAGGAAGCAGTAAAAATAAGTATTTCTGTAAAAATCAGTTAAGGGATTCACAAAATAAAAGTATGTAAAATATGAAAACATATACCCTAACACATGAGGAGGAGTCAACAGTGGGTTTGAACTTAAACAGCATTCAACTTAATATAGACTGAAAAGGCTATATATAATCCAGGGGGTCACCACAAACCCAAACCTCTAATACACATGCAAAAGATAAAGGGAAAGAAATCCAAGAATATCATTAAAGAAAACGAGCAAACCATGAGAGAGAGAGCAAGAGAAGAAAGGATCAGAGAAAAACTACACAAAAAACTATGAAACAAGTAACAAAACATCAATAAATACATGTCTAATGATAATTAGTTTGAATGTAAATGGACTAAATGCTCCAAGCAAAAGAGCATGACAGAGTTTGTATATATATATAAAAGATTTCACACCTAAAGACACCTGCAGATGGAAATTAAGAGATGGAGAAACATTAATCATGCAAGTGGATGTCAAAAGAAGTCAGAGTAGCAATCCTTATAACAGACAAAATAGACTTTTTTAACATTGAAATTGAATTAGCCAACATAGAGTACACCAGTAGTTTCAAATGTAGCGTTCCACAATTCATCAGTTGTGTATAACACCCAGTGTTCATCACATCACATGCATTCCTTAATGCCCATCACACAGTTACTCCATCTCCCCACCCACCTTTCCTCCAGCAACCCTCAGTTTGTTTCCAATAGTTAGGAACCTGTCATGGATTTTCTTCCTCTCTGGTTTCTTCGCATTCATTTTCCCTCCCTTCCCCTATGATCCTCTGTGCTGTTCCTTCTATTCCACATATGAGTAAAACCATATAATAATTGTTTTTCTCTGACTGACTTATTTTGCTCAGCATAATACCCTCCAGTGCCATCCACATCGATATGCTAAATATTGATCCTTTCTGATGGCTGATTCATATTCCTTTGTATATGTATATACCATGTTTTCTTTATCCATTATCTGTCGATGGATGTCTTGGTTCCTTCCACGGTTTGGCTATTGTGGACAATGTCGCTATAAACATTTGGGGTGCAGTTGCCCCTTCAGATCACTACATTGGTAGCTTTGGGGTAAATAAAATTGCTGGGTTGTAAGGGAGCTCTGTTTTAACTTCGTGAGGAACCTCCATATTGTTTTCCAAAGTGGCTGTACCAGTTTTCATTCCCACTTAGAAGTGTAAGAGAGTTCCCCTTTCTCCTCACCAACATTTGTTATTTCTTCGCTTGTTAATTTTTGCAATTCTGACTGGTGTGAAGTGGTATCTCATTGTCATTTGGATTTCTTTTTCCCCATGCCAAGTGCTGTTGAGCAGTTTCTCATATGTCTGTTGGCCATTTGTGTGTCTTCTTTGGAGAAATACCTGTTCATATCTTCTGCCCATTTCTTGACTCGGTTATTTGTATTTTGGGTGTTGAGTTTGGGTGTTGAACGGTAGTAAAGCGTACGGCACTTTCATGATGCTTCCACACCCACTTTTGGAAATGCTTCTCTCTCAAGGATACCTGAAGATGTTAGTGGAGAGTTGCCGTATACGCAGACTTGCTTTTCCCAGGTGAGTGCATGGCACATTCCTTATTCACTCACGCGCGCGCGCGCGCGCACACACACACACACACACACAGAGTTGAACATGTTTCTGTCTCGTCAGGAAAGGAGGTGTTCGTTGAGAGACGGTTTCTCACCAATGCTTTTGGGTGCTTGCCCTTTTCCCCCCGGAGAGTGAAGTGTATGCGCTTTTTGCCTAGGCTTCCGTACACACCCTTGAGAAGCCTTCCCTCAGCCAGAAACAAGCCGTGAGTTGAAAGAGGCGTTCCACACAGACCTCCTTCTCAGAGCGAAGCCTGTCACACTTTTCCTTGGGCCTCCACACGCACTTTAGAAAAACTTCCTCCGGGAAGCTGTGAGTTGAACGACGGGTTTCCTACAGCGGTTTTCCGTGGGGGTAAGGATATATGGCACTTGGCCTTAGGCTTCCACGCACAGATTGGAAAGGCTTCTCTCTTCGTGAAACAAGATGTGCGCTGAACGTTGCGTTCTGCGCAGGCTTGGTTTTCACACATCAGCCCATGGTACTTTCCCTAGGCTTCCACACGCGCAGTGAGTATCCCTTCCCTAAACCTGAACCAAGACGCGGGGGAAAGCTGCCTTCTACACCACCTTCTTTTCCGAGTTTCGTATAGAACCCTTGCGTTGTGCTTCCACATCCACTTTTGTCACTGCTTCGATATATCCTCCGGAGAGGGGTTCGCTTGAAAGACGGTCTCCCTCCGTCACGCTTTCAAGGAGTTAAGGATAGGGCACTCTCCTTATGCCTGCACACGTCCACTTGCAATCTCGACTGACTTCATGACCCCGTCCATATGCTACGCTGAAAGTCCCATTGCGCGCGGCCTTGTTTCTAAGAGATGAGGACAGGGCACGGCACGTTCCTTGTGCTTCCACCACGACTATATAAAAGGCTCCCGTCTCCAAGGCAAAGGATGTCAGGTGGAAGACGGCTTCGCAAAAGCGAGGTTGCCTCTTAGAGGGCGGTCTACGGCGCTCTCCTGACGCTTCCACGCCTACATATGCAAACGCTTCTGGGCTCACGAAAGAAGACGTCCGTTGAAAGCTGCCTTGTACCCCGACGCGTTTCTCGGAGTTAGGTCCAGGGAACGGTCCCTGTGCGATCACACGCAGCCTTGAGATGACTCAGCTCTTTTCGATCGTCAGGGAGGACGTTTCTCGGAGTTAGGTCCAGGGAAAGGTAGTAAAGCGTACGGCACTTTCATGATGCTTCCACACCCACTTTTGGAAATGCTTCTCTCTCCAGGATACCTGAAGATGCTAGTGGCGAGTCGCCGTAGACGCAGACTTGCTTTTCCCAGGTCAGTACATGGCACTCTCCTTATTCACTCACGCACGCGCGCGCGCACGTGCCCTCACACACACAGACACACACACACACACACAGAGTTGAACATGTTTCTGTCTCGTCAGGAAAGAAGGTGATCGTTGAGAGACGGTTTCTCGCCGATGCTTTTGGGTTCTTGCTTTTTTCCCCCCGGAGAGAGAAGTGTAGCCGCTTTTTCCCTAGGCTTCCGTACACACCCTTGAGAAGCCTTCCGTCAGCCAGAAACAAGCCATGAGTTGAAAGAGGCGTTCCACGCAGACCTCCTTCTCAGAGCGAAGCCTGTCACACTTTTCCTTGTGAAGTAAACTAGAGAGATACAAATACTTTCCCAATGATTGCTTTAACAAAAAAGGACTAAATATCCCAATCAGAAAACATAGACTGTAAAGAGGAAGCAAGACCCATCTCTATGCTGCCTACCAGAGAATCACTTCAGACCTAAAAATAAAAGCAGATTGGAAGTAATGGCACACAAAAGCATTTATCATGCAAATGGAAGTGAAAAGAAAGTTGGAGTCGTAATAATTTTATGAGACAAAATAAACTGAATTGTGGGGAAGATGGCAGAGTAGAAGGACCCTAAACTCACCTCATCCCACAGATACAACTAGGTAACACTCACACCAGAGTCACCCAGAAATGGACCTTCAGATTTCCCCACAAAACTATACAACTAAATGGAGAGAGGGAATCACATCAAAGATGGTAGGAAGGACAAGGACTCTGTAGGAATCTAAACCCCATATTTCTGACCACCAGAGGGAGGGAACCACAGTCACAGAGGGGCCAGAAACAAACTACTACACCGGGGAGCCTCTAAAGCGTAGAGACATCCTCATAGCTTATGGCTTTGAAAATCAGAAGGGATGACATTTGTGAGCGTATACAACCAGCAGACTTAAAGCTTGGAACTTTTAAAAATCAGCTGTCTCAGCTCTGAGAGAGCACAGAAGGTGATAGGAAGCTGAGATCTGTCCTTAAAGATTAAGCAGAGCAAAGAGTGTGGAGAAGCTTGGGTGAAGCAGGTTGAAAGGTGCTTGAGGATTAAACAAGGGAGACATAGTTCCTGAACTCAGAGTTTGCTAAGGGACTTGTCCAGGAACAAAGGAGCTGGCAGGTGCCATTTCCCTCTACGGCCCCTCATTATAAACACACACCTACCTGCAAGACCAAGCACAATCTAGCAATCACTAACTTGCATAAACCATGGCCCATCCCCACACGTACCACACCTGCTTCAGTCCCAGTGCTGTGGATACCCTCCCTGATAAGACCCACACAATCCTTGACAACAATATGTCTCCCCATCACCCACAGAACACGCATGCATCTTGTTAAAACAGCACACCCCATGTGTTGTGCACAATGACACAGTCCAGATCCAGTCTCTGTTGTTGCTATGCATTACCTTCAGAGGAGAACCAGCATCACCAAGTGAAAAATGTATGTTCTGCCCCGTATTTTCAAGAACAAGCAATATATCTGACCTTCCTAACCGAGAGATATTCTCTGAGAAGTAGGCCAAATGAGCAGACAGAGGACTATGTCCTAAACGAAAGAAGAGGACAAAGCCACAGCAAGAGACCTAAACAAAATGGATATAAGGAACATGCCTGACAGAAAATTTAAGATAACAATTATAAAGATACTCACTGGGGAAATGAAAAGAGGGAGGACATCAGAAGGGGGAACATCATTGAGACTCTTAACAAAGAGATATGAAAGAAATAATCAGAGATGTGGAACACAAGAAATGAAATGAAGAATATACTAGATAGAATAATTAGCAGGATGGACGAAGCAGAGGAACAAATTAATGAACTAGAAGACAGTAATGGAAAGTAATCAAGCGGAACAAATGAGAGGAAAAAGAAGTATGCAAAAATGAGAAGAGACTTAGGGAATTCAGTGACTCCATCCAGTGTAACAACACCCACATGAGAGGGATCCCAGAAGGTGAAAAGGGGGAAAAGGGGGCAGAAAATCTATTTGACCAAAGAAGAGCTGAAAACTTAACCTAATCTGGTGAAGGAAACCTATACAAATCCATAAGGCATAGAGATCCCCTCCCACAAAATCAACCTAAGGAGGTCCACATCAAGATACATAGTAATCCAAATGGGAAAAGGTAGTGATAAAGAAAAAACATTTAAAGCAGCAAGATAAAAGAAGACAGTTAACATGCAAGGGAAAGCCCATAAATCTATCAGCTGAGTTTTCAGCAGAAACTATGCAGGACAGAAGAAAGTGGCGTTAAATATTCAAAGTGCTGAAGGAGAAAAATCTGCAGCAAGGAATAATTTATCCAGCAAGCCTATCCTTCAGAAAAGAAGGGGAGAAAAAGAGTTTCTTAGCCACACAAACTAAAAGAGTTCATGACCACTAAATTATCTACAAAAAATATTGAAGGGGACACTATGAGTGGAAAAAAATCGTAAGTGAGAGTATGACAATAATGAATCAAGGAAGCAGTAAAAATAAGTATTTCTGTAAAAATCAGTTAAGGGATTCACAAAATAAAAGTATGTAAAATATGAAAACATATACCCTAACACATGAGGAGGAGTCAACAGTGGGTTTGAACTTAAACAGCATTCAACTTAATATAGACTGAAAAGGCTATATATAATCCAGGGGGTCACAACAAACCCAAACCTCTAATACACATGCAAAAAATAAAGGGAAAGAAATCCAAGAATATCATTAAAGAAAACGAGCAAACCATGAGAGAGAGAGCAAGAGAAGAAAGGATCAGAGAAAAACTACACAAAAAACTATGAAACAAGTAACAAAACATCAATAAATACATGTCTAATGATAATTAGTTTGAATGTAAATGGACTAAATGCTCCAAGCAAAAGAGCATGACAGAGTTTGTATATATATATAAAAGATTTCACACCTAAAGACACCTGCAGATGGAAATTAAGAGATGGAGAAACATTAATCATGCAAGTGGATGTCAAAAGAAGTCAGAGTAGCAATCCTTATATCAGACAAAATAGACTTTTTTAACATTGAAATTGAATTAGCCAACATAGAGTACACCAGTAGTTTCAAATGTAGCGTTCCACAATTCATCAGTTGTGTATAACACCCAGTGTTCATCACATCACATGCATTCCTTAATGCCCATCACACAGTTACTCCATCTCCCCACCCACCTTTCCTCCAGCAACCCTCAGTTTGTTTCCAATAGTTAGGAACCTGTCATGGATTTTCTTCCTCTCTGGTTTCTTCGCATTCATTTTCCCTCCCTTCCCCTATGATCCTCTGTGCTGTTCCTTCTATTCCACATATGAGTAAAACCATATAATAATTGTTTTTCTCTGACTGACTTATTTTGCTCAGCATAATACCCTCCAGTGCCATCCACATCGATATGCTAAATATTGATCCTTTCTGATGGCTGAGTCATATTCCTTTGTATATGTATATACCATGTTTTCTTTATCCATTATCTGTCGATGGATGTCTTGGTTCCTTCCACGGTTTGGCTATTGTGGACAATGTCGCTATAAACATTTGGGGTGCAGTTGCCCCTTCAGATCACTACATTTGTAGCTTTGGGGTAAATAAAATTGCTGGGTTGTAAGGGAGCTCTGTTTTAACTTCGTGAGGAACCTCCATATTGTTTTCCAAAGTGGCTGTACCAGTTTTCATTCCCACTTAGAAGTGTAAGAGAGTTCCCCTTTCTCCTCACCAACATTTGTTATTTCTTCGCTTGTTAATTTTTGCAATTCTGACTGGTGTGAAGTGGTATCTCATTGTCATTTGGATTTCTTTTTCCCCATGCCAAGTGCTGTTGAGCAGTTTCTCATATGTCTGTTGGCCATTTGTGTGTCTTCTTTGGAGAAATACCTGTTCATATCTTCTGCCCATTTCTTGACTCGGTTATTTGTATTTTGGGTGTTGAGTTTGGGTGTTGAACGGTAGTAAAGCGTACGGCACTTTCATGATGCTTCCACACCCACTTTTGGAAATGCTTCTCTCTCAAGGATACCTGAAGATGTTAGTGGAGAGTTGCCGTATACGCAGACTTGCTTTTCCCAGGTGAGTGCATGGCACATTCCTTATTCACTCACGCGCGCGCGCGCGCGCACACACACACACACACACACAGAGTTGAACATGTTTCTGTCTCGTCAGGAAAGGAGGTGTTCGTTGAGAGACGGTTTCTCGCCAATGCTTTTGGGTGCTTGCCCTTTTCCCCCTGGAGAGTGAAGTGTATGCGCTTTTTCCGTAGGCTTCAGTACACACCCTTGAGAAGCCTTCCGTCAGTCAGAAACAAGCCGTGAGTTGAAAGAGGCGTTCCACACAGACCTCCTTCTCAGAGCGAAGCCTGTCACACTTTTCCTTGGGCCTCCACACGCACTTTAGAAAAACTTCCTCCGGGAAGCTGTGAGTTGAACGACGGGTTTCCTACAGCGGTTTTCCGTGGGGGTAAGGATATATGGCACTTGGCCTTAGGCTTCCACGCACACATTGGAAACGGCTTCTCTCTTCGTGAAACAAGATGTGCGCTGAACGTTGCGTTCTGCGCAGGCTTGCTTTTCACACATCAGCCGATGGTACTTTCCCTAGGCTTCCACACGCGCAGTGAGTATCCCTTCCCTAAACCTGAACCAAGACGCGGGGGAAAGCTGCCTTCTACACCACCTTCTTTTCCGAGTTTCCTATAGAACCCTTGCGTTGTGCTTCCACATCCACTTTTGTCACTGCTTCGATATATCCTCCGGAGAGGGGTTCGCTTGAAAGACGGTCTCCCTCCGTCACGCTTTCAAGGAGTTAAGGATAGGGCACTCTCCTTATGCCTGCACACGTCCACTTGCAATCTCGACTGACTTCATGACCCCGTCCATATGCTACGCTGAAAGTCCCATTGCGCGCGGCCTTGTTTCTAAGAGATGAGGACAGGGCACGGCACGTTCCTTGTGCTTCCACCACGACTATATAAAAGGCTCCCGTCTCCAAGGCAAAGGATGTCAGGTGCAAGACGGCTTCGCAAAAGCGAGGTTGCCTCTTAGAGGGCGGTCTACGGCGCTCTGCTGACGCTTCCACGCCTACATATGCAAACGCTTCTGGGCTCACGAAAGAAGACGTCCGTTGAAAGCTGCCTTGTACCCCGACGCGTTTTCCGGAGTTAGGTCCAGAGAACGGTCCCTGTGCGATCACACGCAGCCTTGAGATGGCTCAGCTCTTTTCGATCGTCAGGGAGGACGTTTTTCGGAGTTAGGTCCAGGGAAAGGTAGTAAAGCGTACGGCACTTTCATGATGCTTCCACACCCACTTTTGGAAATGCTTCTCTCTCCAGGATACCTGAAGATGCTAGTGGCGAGTCGCCATAGACGCAGACTTGCTTTTCCCAGGTCAGTACATGGCACTCTCCTTATTCACTCACGCACGCGCGCGCGCGCGTGCCCCCCCCCCCACACACACACAGAGTTGAACATGTTTCTGTCTCGTCAGGAAAGAAGGTGATCGTTGAGAGACGGTTTCTCGCCGATGCTTTTGGGTTCTTGCTTTTTTCCCCCCGGAGAGAGAAGTGTAGCCGCTTTTTCCCTAGGCTTCCGTACACACACTTGAGAAGCCTTCCGTCAGCCAGAAACAAGCCATGAGTTGAAAGAGGCGTTCCACGCAGACCTCCTTCTCAGAGCGAAGCCTGTCACACTTTTCCTTGTGAAGTAAACTAGAGAGATACAAATACTTTCTCAATGATTGCTTTAACAAAAAAGGACTAAATATCCCAATCAGAAAACATAGACTGTAAAGAGGAAGCAAGACCCATCTCTATGCTGCCTACCAGAGAATCACTTCAGACCTAAAAATAAAAGCAGATTGGAAGTAATGGGACACAAAACCATTTATCATGCAAATGGAAGTGAAAAGAAAGTTGGAGTCGTTATATTTTTATGAGACAAAATAAACTGAATTGTGGGGAAGATGGCAGAGTAGAAGGACCCTAAACTCACCTCATCCCACAGATACAACTAGGTAACACTCACACCAGAGTCACCCAGAAATGGACCTTCAGATTTCCCCACAAAACTATACAACTAAATGGAGAGAGGGAATCACATCAAAGATGGTAGGAAGGACAAGGACTCTGTAGGAATCTGAAGCCCATATTTCTGACCACCAGAGGGAGGGAACCACAGTCACAGAGGGGCCAGAAACAAACTACTACACCGGGGAGCCTCTAAAGCGTAGAGACATCCTCATAGCTTATGGCTTTGAAAATCAGAAGGGATGACATTTGTGAGCGTATACAACCAGCAGACTTAAAGCTTGGAACTTTTAAAAATCAGCTGTCTCAGCTCTGAGAGAGCACAGAAGGTGATAGGAAGCTGAGATCTGTCCTTAAAGATTAAGCAGAGCAAAGAGTGTGGAGAAGCTTGGGTGAAGCAGGTTGAAAGGTGCTTGAGGATTAAACAAGGGAGACATAGTTCCTGAACTCAGAGTTTGCTAAGGGACTTGTCCAGGAACAAAGGAGCTGGCAGGTGCCATTTCCCTCTACGGCCCCTCATTATAAACACACACCTACCTGCAAGACCAAGCACAATCTAGCAATCACTAACTTGCATAAACCATGGCCCATCCCCACACCTACCACACCTGCTTCAGTCCCAGTGCTGTGGATACCCTCCCTGATAAGACCCACACAATCCTTGACAACAATATGTCTCCCCATCACCCACAGAACACGCATGCATCTTGTTAAAACAGCACACCCCATGTGTTGTGCACAATGACACAGTCCAGATCCAGTCTCTGTTGTTGCTATGCATTACCTTCAGAGGAGAACCAGCATCACCAAGTGAAAAATGTATGTTCTGCCCCGTATTTTCAAGAACAAGCAATATATCTGACCTTCCTAACCGAGAGATATTCTCTGAGAAGTAGGCCAAATGAGCAGACAGAGGACTATGTCCTAAACGAAAGAAGAGGACAAAGCCACAGCAAGAGACCTAAACAAAATGGATATAAGGAACATGCCTGACAGAAAATTTAAGATAACAATTATAAAGATACTCACTGGGGAAATGAAAAGAGGGAGGACATCAGAAGGGGGAACATCATTGAGACTCTTAACAAAGAGATATGAAAGAAATAATCAGAGATGTGGAACACAAGAAATGAAATGAAGAATATACTAGATAGAATAATTAGCAGGATGGACGAAGCAGAGGAACAAATTAATGAACTAGAAGACAGTAATGGAAAGTAATCAAGCGGAACAAATGAGAGGAAAAAGAAGTATGCAAAAATGAGAAGAGACATAGGGAATTCAGTGACTCCATCCAGTGTAACAACACCCACATGAGAGGGATCCCAGAAGGTGAAAAGGGGGAAAAGGGGGCAGAAAATCTATTTGACCAAAGAAGAGCTGAAAACTTAACCTAATCTGGTGAAGGAAACCTATACAAATCCATAAGGCATAGAGATCCCCTCCCACAAAATCAACCTAAGGAGGTCCACATCAAGATACATTGTAATCCAAATGGGAAAAGGTAGTGATAAAGAAAAAACATTTAAAGCAGCAAGATAAAAGAAGACAGTTAACATGCAAGGGAAAGCCCATAAATCTATCAGCTGAGTTTTCAGCAGAAACTATGCAGGACAGAAGAAAGTGGCGTTAAATATTCAAAGTGCTGAATGAGAAAAATCTGCAGCAAGGAATAATTTATCCAGCAAGCCTATCCTTCAGAAAAGAAGGGGAGAAAAAGAGTTTCTTAGCCACACAAACTAAAAGAGTTCATTACCACTAAATTAACTACAAAAAATATTGAAGGGGACACTATGAGTGGAAAAAAATCGTAAGTGAGAGTATGACAATAATGAATCAAGGAAGCAGTAAAAATAAGTATTTCTGTAAAAATCAGTTAAGGGATTCACAAAATAAAAGTATGTAAAATATGAAAACATATACCCTAACACATGAGGAGGAGTCAACAGTGGGTTTGAACTTAAACAGCATTCAACTTAATATAGACTGAAAAGGCTATATATAATCCAGGGGGTCACCACAAACCCAAACCTCTAATACACATGCAAAAGATAAAGGGAAAGAAATCCAAGAATATCATTAAAGAAAACGAGCAAACCATGAGAGAGAGAGCAAGAGAAGAAAGGATCAGAGAAAAACTACACAAAAAACTATGAAACAAGTAACAAAACATCAATAAATACATGTCTAATGATAATTAGTTTGAATGTAAATGGACTAAATGCTCCAAGCAAAAGAGCATGACAGAGTTTGTATATATATATAAAAGATTTCACACCTAAAGACACCTGCAGATGGAAATTAAGAGATGGAGAAACATTAATCATGCAAGTGGATGTCAAAAGAAGTCAGAGTAGCAATCCTTATAACAGACAAAATAGACTTTTTTAACATTGAAATTGAATTAGCCAACATAGAGTACACCAGTAGTTTCAAATGTAGCGTTCCACAATTCATCAGTTGTGTATAACACCCAGTGTTCATCACATCACTTGCATTCCTTAATGCCCATCACACAGTTACTCCATCTCCCCACCCACCTTTCCTCCAGCAACCCTCAGTTTGTTTCCAATAGTTAGGAACCTGTCATGGATTTTCTTCCTCTCTGGTTTCTTCGCATTCATTTTCCCTCCCTTCCCCTATGATCCTCTGTGCTGTTCCTTCTATTCCACATATGAGTAAAACCATATAATAATTGTTTTTCTCTGACTGACTTATTTTGCTCAGCATAATACCCTCCAGTGCCATCCACATCGATATGCTAAATATTGATCCTTTCTGATGGCTGATTCATATTCCTTTGTATATGTATATACCATGTTTTCTTTATCCATTATCTGTCGATGGATGTCTTGGTTCCTTCCACGGTTTGGCTATTGTGGACAATGTCGCTATAAACATTTGGGGTGCAGTTGCCCCTTCAGATCACTACATTGGTAGCTTTGGGGTAAATAAAATTGCTGGGTTGTAAGGGAGCTCTGTTTTAACTTCGTGAGGAACCTCCATATTGTTTTCCAAAGTGGCTGTACCAGTTTTCATTCCCACTTAGAAGTGTAAGAGAGTTCCCCTTTCTCCTCACCAACATTTGTTATTTCTTCGCTTGTTAATTTTTGCAATTCTGACTGGTGTGAAGTGGTATCTCATTGTCATTTGGATTTCTTTTTCCCCATGCCAAGTGCTGTTGAGCAGTTTCTCATATGTCTGTTGGCCATTTGTGTGTCTTCTTTGGAGAAATACCTGTTCATATCTTCTGCCCATTTCTTGACTCGGTTATTTGTATTTTGGGTGTTGAGTTTGGGTGTTGAACGGTAGTAAAGCGTACGGCACTTTCATGATGCTTCCACACCCACTTTTGGAAATGCTTCTCTCTCAAGGATACCTGAAGATGTTAGTGGAGAGTTGCCGTATACGCAGACTTGCTTTTCCCAGGTGAGTGCATGGCACATTCCTTATTCACTCACGCGCGCGCGCGCGCGCACACACACACACACACACACAGAGTTGAACATGTTTCTGTCTCGTCAGGAAAGGAGGTGTTCGTTGAGAGACGGTTTCTCACCAATGCTTTTGGGTGCTTGCCCTTTTCCCCCCGGAGAGTGAAGTGTATGCGCTTTTTGCCTAGGCTTCCGTACACACCCTTGAGAAGCCTTCCCTCAGCCAGAAACAAGCCGTGAGTTGAAAGAGGCGTTCCACACAGACCTCCTTCTCAGAGCGAAGCCTGTCACACTTTTCCTTGGGCCTCCACACGCACTTTAGAAAAACTTCCTCCGGGAAGCTGTGAGTTGAACGACGGGTTTCCTACAGCGGTTTTCCGTGGGGGTAAGGATATATGGCACTTGGCCTTAGGCTTCCACGCACAGATTGGAAAGGCTTCTCTCTTCGTGAAACAAGATGTGCGCTGAACGTTGCGTTCTGCGCAGGCTTGGTTTTCACACATCAGCCCATGGTACTTTCCCTAGGCTTCCACACGCGCAGTGAGTATCCCTTCCCTAAACCTGAACCAAGACGCGGGGGAAAGCTGCCTTCTACACCACCTTCTTTTCCGAGTTTCGTATAGAACCCTTGCGTTGTGCTTCCACATCCACTTTTGTCACTGCTTCGATATATCCTCCGGAGAGGGGTTCGCTTGAAAGACGGTCTCCCTCCGTCACGCTTTCAAGGAGTTAAGGATAGGGCACTCTCCTTATGCCTGCACACGTCCACTTGCAATCTCGACTGACTTCATGACCCCGTCCATATGCTACGCTGAAAGTCCCATTGCGCGCGGCCTTGTTTCTAAGAGATGAGGACAGGGCACGGCACGTTCCTTGTGCTTCCACCACGACTATATAAAAGGCTCCCGTCTCCAAGGCAAAGGATGTCAGGTGCAAGACGGCTTCGCAAAAGCGAGGTTGCCTCTTAGAGGGCGGTCTACGGCGCTCTCCTGACGCTTCCACGCCTACATATGCAAACGCTTCTGGGCTCACGAAAGAAGACGTCCGTTGAAAGCTGCCTTGTACCCCGACGCGTTTCTCGGAGTTAGGTCCAGGGAACGGTCCCTGTGCGATCACACGCAGCCTTGAGATGACTCAGCTCTTTTCGATCGTCAGGGAGGACGTTTCTCGGAGTTAGGTCCAGGGAAAGGTAGTAAAGCGTACGGCACTTTCATGATGCTTCCACACCCACTTTTGGAAATGCTTCTCTCTCCAGGATACCTGAAGATGCTAGTGGCGAGTCGCCGTAGACGCAGACTTGCTTTTCCCAGGTCAGTACATGGCACTCTCCTTATTCACTCACGCACGCGCGCGCGCACGTGCCCTCACACACACAGACACACACACACACACACAGAGTTGAACATGTTTCTGTCTCGTCAGGAAAGAAGGTGATCGTTGAGAGACGGTTTCTCGCCGATGCTTTTGGGTTCTTGCTTTTTTCCCCCCGGAGAGAGAAGTGTAGCCGCTTTTTCCCTAGGCTTCCGTACACACCCTTGAGAAGCCTTCCGTCAGCCAGAAACAAGCCATGAGTTGAAAGAGGCGTTCCACGCAGACCTCCTTCTCAGAGCGAAGCCTGTCACACTTTTCCTTGTGAAGTAAACTAGAGAGATACAAATACTTTCTCAATGATTGCTTTAACAAAAAAGGACTAAATATCCCAATCAGAAAACATAGACTGTAAAGAGGAAGCAAGACCCATCTCTATGCTGCCTACCAGAGAATCACTTCAGACCTAAAAATAAAAGCAGATTGGAAGTAATGGCACACAAAAGCATTTATCATGCAAATGGAAGTGAAAAGAAAGTTGGAGTCGTAATAATTTTATGAGACAAAATAAACTGAATTGTGGGGAAGATGGCAGAGTAGAAGGACCCTAAACTCACCTCATCCCACAGATACAACTAGGTAACACTCACACCAGAGTCACCCAGAAATGGACCTTCAGATTTCCCCACAAAACTATACAACTAAATGGAGAGAGGGAATCACATCAAAGATGGTAGGAAGGACAAGGACTCTGTAGGAATCTGAAGCCCATATTTCTGACCACCAGAGGGAGGGAACCACAGTCACAGAGGGGCCAGAAACAAACTACTACACCGGGGAGCCTCTAAAGCGTAGAGACATCCTCATAGCTTATGGCTTTGAAAATCAGAAGGGATGACATTTGTGAGCGTATACAACCAGCAGACTTAAAGCTTGGAACTTTTAAAAATCAGCTGTCTCAGCTCTGAGAGAGCACAGAAGGTGATAGGAAGCTGAGATCTGTCCTTAAAGATTAAGCAGAGCAAAGAGTGTGGAGAAGCTTGGGTGAAGCAGGTTGAAAGGTGCTTGAGGATTAAACAAGGGAGACATAGTTCCTGAACTCAGAGTTTGCTAAGGGACTTGTCCAGGAACAAAGGAGCTGGCAGGTGCCATTTCCCTCTACGGCCCCTCATTATAAACACACACCTACCTGCAAGACCAAGCACAATCTAGCAATCACTAACTTGCATAAACCATGGCCCATCCCCACACGTACCACACCTGCTTCAGTCCCAGTGCTGTGGATACCCTCCCTGATAAGACCCACACAATCCTTGACAACAATATGTCTCCCCATCACCCACAGAACACGCATGCATCTTGTTAAAACAGCACACCCCATGTGTTGTGCACAATGACACAGTCCAGATCCAGTCTCTGTTGTTGCTATGCATTACCTTCAGAGGAGAACCAGCATCACCAAGTGAAAAATGTATGTTCTGCCCCGTATTTTCAAGAACAAGCAATATATCTGACCTTCCTAACCGAGAGATATTCTCTGAGAAGTAGGCCAAATGAGCAGACAGAGGACTATGTCCTAAACGAAAGAAGAGGACAAAGCCACAGCAAGAGACCTAAACAAAATGGATATAAGGAACATGCCTGACAGAAAATTTAAGATAACAATTATAAAGATACTCACTGGGGAAATGAAAAGAGGGAGGACATCAGAAGGGGGAACATCATTGAGACTCTTAACAAAGAGATATGAAAGAAATAATCAGAGATGTGGAACACAAGAAATGAAATGAAGAATATACTAGATAGAATAATTAGCAGGATGGACGAAGCAGAGGAACAAATTAATGAACTAGAAGACAGTAATGGAAAGTAATCAAGCGGAACAAATGAGAGGAAAAAGAAGTATGCAAAAATGAGAAGAGACTTAGGGAATTCAGTGACTCCATCCAGTGTAACAACACCCACATGAGAGGGATCCCAGAAGGTGAAAAGGGGGAAAAGGGGGCAGAAAATCTATTTGACCAAAGAAGAGCTGAAAACTTAACCTAATCTGGTGAAGGAAACCTATACAAATCCATAAGGCATAGAGATCCCCTCCCACAAAATCAACCTAAGGAGGTCCACATCAAGATACATAGTAATCCAAATGGGAAAAGGTAGTGATAAAGAAAAAACATTTAAAGCAGCAAGATAAAAGAAGACAGTTAACATGCAAGGGAAAGCCCATAAATCTATCAGCTGAGTTTTCAGCAGAAACTATGCAGGACAGAAGAAAGTGGCGTTAAATATTCAAAGTGCTGAAGGAGAAAAATCTGCAGCAAGGAATAATTTATCCAGCAAGCCTATCCTTCAGAAAAGAAGGGGAGAAAAAGAGTTTCTTAGCCACACAAACTAAAAGAGTTCATGACCACTAAATTATCTACAAAAAATATTGAAGGGGACACTATGAGTGGAAAAAAATCGTAAGTGAGAGTATGACAATAATGAATCAAGGAAGCAGTAAAAATAAGTATTTCTGTAAAAATCAGTTAAGGGATTCACAAAATAAAAGTATGTAAAATATGAAAACATATACCCTAACACATGAGGAGGAGTCAACAGTGGGTTTGAACTTAAACAGCATTCAACTTAATATAGACTGAAAAGGCTATATATAATCCAGGGGGTCACAACAAACCCAAACCTCTAATACACATGCAAAAAATAAAGGGAAAGAAATCCAAGAATATCATTAAAGAAAACGAGCAAACCATGAGAGAGAGAGCAAGAGAAGAAAGGATCAGAGAAAAACTACACAAAAAACTATGAAACAAGTAACAAAACATCAATAAATACATGTCTAATGATAATTAGTTTGAATGTAAATGGACTAAATGCTCCAAGCAAAAGAGCATGACAGAGTTTGTATATATATATAAAAGATTTCACACCTAAAGACACCTGCAGATGGAAATTAAGAGATGGAGAAACATTAATCATGCAAGTGGATGTCAAAAGAAGTCAGAGTAGCAATCCTTATATCAGACAAAATAGACTTTTTTAACATTGAAATTGAATTAGCCAACATAGAGTACACCAGTAGTTTCAAATGTAGCGTTCCACAATTCATCAGTTGTGTATAACACCCAGTGTTCATCACATCACATGCATTCCTTAATGCCCATCACACAGTTACTCCATCTCCCCACCCACCTTTCCTCCAGCAACCCTCAGTTTGTTTCCAATAGTTAGGAACCTGTCATGGATTTTCTTCCTCTCTGGTTTCTTCGCATTCATTTTCCCTCCCTTCCCCTATGATCCTCTGTGCTGTTCCTTCTATTCCACATATGAGTAAAACCATATAATAATTGTTTTTCTCTGACTGACTTATTTTGCTCAGCATAATACCCTCCAGTGCCATCCACATCGATATGCTAAATATTGATCCTTTCTGATGGCTGAGTCATATTCCTTTGTATATGTATATACCATGTTTTCTTTATCCATTATCTGTCGATGGATGTCTTGGTTCCTTCCACGGTTTGGCTATTGTGGACAATGTCGCTATAAACATTTGGGGTGCAGTTGCCCCTTCAGATCACTACATTTGTAGCTTTGGGGTAAATAAAATTGCTGGGTTGTAAGGGAGCTCTGTTTTAACTTCGTGAGGAACCTCCATATTGTTTTCCAAAGTGGCTGTACCAGTTTTCATTCCCACTTAGAAGTGTAAGAGAGTTCCCCTTTCTCCTCACCAACATTTGTTATTTCTTCGCTTGTTAATTTTTGCAATTCTGACTGGTGTGAAGTGGTATCTCATTGTCATTTGGATTTCTTTTTCCCCATGCCAAGTGCTGTTGAGCAGTTTCTCATATGTCTGTTGGCCATTTGTGTGTCTTCTTTGGAGAAATACCTGTTCATATCTTCTGCCCATTTCTTGACTCGGTTATTTGTATTTTGGGTGTTGAGTTTGGGTGTTGAACGGTAGTAAAGCGTACGGCACTTTCATGATGCTTCCACACCCACTTTTGGAAATGCTTCTCTCTCAAGGATACCTGAAGATGTTAGTGGAGAGTTGCCGTATACGCAGACTTGCTTTTCCCAGGTGAGTGCATGGCACATTCCTTATTCACTCACGCGCGCGCGCGCGCGCACACACACACACACACACACAGAGTTGAACATGTTTCTGTCTCGTCAGGAAAGGAGGTGTTCGTTGAGAGACGGTTTCTCGCCAATGCTTTTGGGTGCTTGCCCTTTTCCCCCTGGAGAGTGAAGTGTATGCGCTTTTTCCGTAGGCTTCAGTACACACCCTTGAGAAGCCTTCCGTCAGTCAGAAACAAGCCGTGAGTTGAAAGAGGCGTTCCACACAGACCTCCTTCTCAGAGCGAAGCCTGTCACACTTTTCCTTGGGCCTCCACACGCACTTTAGAAAAACTTCCTCCGGGAAGCTGTGAGTTGAACGACGGGTTTCCTACAGCGGTTTTCCGTGGGGGTAAGGATATATGGCACTTGGCCTTAGGCTTCCACGCACACATTGGAAACGGCTTCTCTCTTCGTGAAACAAGATGTGCGCTGAACGTTGCGTTCTGCGCAGGCTTGCTTTTCACACATCAGCCGATGGTACTTTCCCTAGGCTTCCACACGCGCAGTGAGTATCCCTTCCCTAAACCTGAACCAAGACGCGGGGGAAAGCTGCCTTCTACACCACCTTCTTTTCCGAGTTTCGTATAGAACCCTTGCGTTGTGCTTCCACATCCACTTTTGTCACTGCTTCGATATATCCTCCGGAGAGGGGTTCGCTTGAAAGACGGTCTCCCTCCGTCACGCTTTCAAGGAGTTAAGGATAGGGCACTCTCCTTATGCCTGCACACGTCCACTTGCAATCTCGACTGACTTCATGACCCCGTCCATATGCTACGCTGAAAGTCCCATTGCGCGCGGCCTTGTTTCTAAGAGATGAGGACAGGGCACGGCACGTTCCTTGTGCTTCCACCACGACTATATAAAAGGCTCCCGTCTCCAAGGCAAAGGATGTCAGGTGCAAGACGGCTTCGCAAAAGCGAGGTTGCCTCTTAGAGGGCGGTCTACGGCGCTCTGCTGACGCTTCCACGCCTACATATGCAAACGCTTCTGGGCTCACGAAAGAAGACGTCCGTTGAAAGCTGCCTTGTACCCCGACGCGTTTTCCGGAGTTAGGTCCAGAGAACGGTCCCTGTGCGATCACACGCAGCCTTGAGATGGCTCAGCTCTTTTCGATCGTCAGGGAGGACGTTTTTCGGAGTTAGGTCCAGGGAAAGGTAGTAAAGCGTACGGCACTTTCATGATGCTTCCACACCCACTTTTGGAAATGCTTCTCTCTCCAGGATACCTGAAGATGCTAGTGGCGAGTCGCCATAGACGCAGACTTGCTTTTCCCAGGTCAGTACATGGCACTCTCCTTATTCACTCACGCACGCGCGCGCGCGCGTGCCCCCCCCCCCACACACACACAGAGTTGAACATGTTTCTGTCTCGTCAGGAAAGAAGGTGATCGTTGAGAGACGGTTTCTCGCCGATGCTTTTGGGTTCTTGCTTTTTTCCCCCCGGAGAGAGAAGTGTAGCCGCTTTTTCCCTAGGCTTCCGTACACACACTTGAGAAGCCTTCCGTCAGCCAGAAACAAGCCATGAGTTGAAAGAGGCGTTCCACGCAGACCTCCTTCTCAGAGCGAAGCCTGTCACACTTTTCCTTGTGAAGTAAACTAGAGAGATACAAATACTTTCTCAATGATTGCTTTAACAAAAAAGGACTAAATATCCCAATCAGAAAACATAGACTGTAAAGAGGAAGCAAGACCCATCTCTATGCTGCCTACCAGAGAATCACTTCAGACCTAAAAATAAAAGCAGATTGGAAGTAATGGGACACAAAACCATTTATCATGCAAATGGAAGTGAAAAGAAAGTTGGAGTCGTTATATTTTTATGAGACAAAATAAACTGAATTGTGGGGAAGATGGCAGAGTAGAAGGACCCTAAACTCACCTCATCCCACAGATACAACTAGGTAACACTCACACCAGAGTCACCCAGAAATGGACCTTCAGATTTCCCCACAAAACTATACAACTAAATGGAGAGAGGGAATCACATCAAAGATGGTAGGAAGGACAAGGACTCTGTAGGAATCTGAAGCCCATATTTCTGACCACCAGAGGGAGGGAACCACAGTCACAGAGGGGCCAGAAACAAACTACTACACCGGGGAGCCTCTAAAGCGTAGAGACATCCTCATAGCTTATGGCTTTGAAAATCAGAAGGGATGACATTTGTGAGCGTATACAACCAGCAGACTTAAAGCTTGGAACTTTTAAAAATCAGCTGTCTCAGCTCTGAGAGAGCACAGAAGGTGATAGGAAGCTGAGATCTGTCCTTAAAGATTAAGCAGAGCAAAGAGTGTGGAGAAGCTTGGGTGAAGCAGGTTGAAAGGTGCTTGAGGATTAAACAAGGGAGACATAGTTCCTGAACTCAGAGTTTGCTAAGGGACTTGTCCAGGAACAAAGGAGCTGGCAGGTGCCATTTCCCTCTACGGCCCCTCATTATAAACACACACCTACCTGCAAGACCAAGCACAATCTAGCAATCACTAACTTGCATAAACCATGGCCCATCCCCACACCTACCACACCTGCTTCAGTCCCAGTGCTGTGGATACCCTCCCTGATAAGACCCACACAATCCTTGACAACAATATGTCTCCCCATCACCCACAGAACACGCATGCATCTTGTTAAAACAGCACACCCCATGTGTTGTGCACAATGACACAGTCCAGATCCAGTCTCTGTTGTTGCTATGCATTACCTTCAGAGGAGAACCAGCATCACCAAGTGAAAAATGTATGTTCTGCCCCGTATTTTCAAGAACAAGCAATATATCTGACCTTCCTAACCGAGAGATATTCTCTGAGAAGTAGGCCAAATGAGCAGACAGAGGACTATGTCCTAAACGAAAGAAGAGGACAAAGCCACAGCAAGAGACCTAAACAAAATGGATATAAGGAACATGCCTGACAGAAAATTTAAGATAACAATTATAAAGATACTCACTGGGGAAATGAAAAGAGGGAGGACATCAGAAGGGGGAACATCATTGAGACTCTTAACAAAGAGATATGAAAGAAATAATCAGAGATGTGGAACACAAGAAATGAAATGAAGAATATACTAGATAGAATAATTAGCAGGATGGACGAAGCAGAGGAACAAATTAATGAACTAGAAGACAGTAATGGAAAGTAATCAAGCGGAACAAATGAGAGGAAAAAGAAGTATGCAAAAATGAGAAGAGACATAGGGAATTCAGTGACTCCATCCAGTGTAACAACACCCACATGAGAGGGATCCCAGAAGGTGAAAAGGGGGAAAAGGGGGCAGAAAATCTATTTGACCAAAGAAGAGCTGAAAACTTAACCTAATCTGGTGAAGGAAACCTATACAAATCCATAAGGCATAGAGATCCCCTCCCACAAAATCAACCTAAGGAGGTCCACATCAAGATACATTGTAATCCAAATGGGAAAAGGTAGTGATAAAGAAAAAACATTTAAAGCAGCAAGATAAAAGAAGACAGTTAACATGCAAGGGAAAGCCCATAAATCTATCAGCTGAGTTTTCAGCAGAAACTATGCAGGACAGAAGAAAGTGGCGTTAAATATTCAAAGTGCTGAATGAGAAAAATCTGCAGCAAGGAATAATTTATCCAGCAAGCCTATCCTTCAGAAAAGAAGGGGAGAAAAAGAGTTTCTTAGCCACACAAACTAAAAGAGTTCATGACCACTAAATTAACTACAAAAAATATTGAAGGGGACACTATGAGTGGAAAAAAATCGTAAGTGAGAGTATGACAATAATGAATCAAGGAAGCAGTAAAAATAAGTATTTCTGTAAAAATCAGTTAAGGGATTCACAAAATAAAAGTATGTAAAATATGAAAACATATACCCTAACACATGAGGAGGAGTCAACAGTGGGTTTGAACTTAAACAGCATTCAACTTAATATAGACTGAAAAGGCTATATATAATCCAGGGGGTCACCACAAACCCAAACCTCTAATACACATGCAAAAGATAAAGGGAAAGAAATCCAAGAATATCATTAAAGAAAACGAGCAAACCATGAGAGAGAGAGCAAGAGAAGAAAGGATCAGAGAAAAACTACACAAAAAACTATGAAACAAGTAACAAAACATCAATAAATACATGTCTAATGATAATTAGTTTGAATGTAAATGGACTAAATGCTCCAAGCAAAAGAGCATGACAGAGTTTGTATATATATATAAAAGATTTCACACCTAAAGACACCTGCAGATGGAAATTAAGAGATGGAGAAACATTAATCATGCAAGTGGATGTCAAAAGAAGTCAGAGTAGCAATCCTTATAACAGACAAAATAGACTTTTTTAACATTGAAATTGAATTAGCCAACATAGAGTACACCAGTAGTTTCAAATGTAGCGTTCCACAATTCATCAGTTGTGTATAACACCCAGTGTTCATCACATCACTTGCATTCCTTAATGCCCATCACACAGTTACTCCATCTCCCCACCCACCTTTCCTCCAGCAACCCTCAGTTTGTTTCCAATAGTTAGGAACCTGTCATGGATTTTCTTCCTCTCTGGTTTCTTCGCATTCATTTTCCCTCCCTTCCCCTATGATCCTCTGTGCTGTTCCTTCTATTCCACATATGAGTAAAACCATATAATAATTGTTTTTCTCTGACTGACTTATTTTGCTCAGCATAATACCCTCCAGTGCCATCCACATCGATATGCTAAATATTGATCCTTTCTGATGGCTGATTCATATTCCTTTGTATATGTATATACCATGTTTTCTTTATCCATTATCTGTCGATGGATGTCTTGGTTCCTTCCACGGTTTGGCTATTGTGGACAATGTCGCTATAAACATTTGGGGTGCAGTTGCCCCTTCAGATCACTACATTGGTAGCTTTGGGGTAAATAAAATTGCTGGGTTGTAAGGGAGCTCTGTTTTAACTTCGTGAGGAACCTCCATATTGTTTTCCAAAGTGGCTGTACCAGTTTTCATTCCCACTTAGAAGTGTAAGAGAGTTCCCCTTTCTCCTCACCAACATTTGTTATTTCTTCGCTTGTTAATTTTTGCAATTCTGACTGGTGTGAAGTGGTATCTCATTGTCATTTGGATTTCTTTTTCCCCATGCCAAGTGCTGTTGAGCAGTTTCTCATATGTCTGTTGGCCATTTGTGTGTCTTCTTTGGAGAAATACCTGTTCATATCTTCTGCCCATTTCTTGACTCGGTTATTTGTATTTTGGGTGTTGAGTTTGGGTGTTGAACGGTAGTAAAGCGTACGGCACTTTCATGATGCTTCCACACCCACTTTTGGAAATGCTTCTCTCTCAAGGATACCTGAAGATGTTAGTGGAGAGTTGCCGTATACGCAGACTTGCTTTTCCCAGGTGAGTGCATGGCACATTCCTTATTCACTCACGCGCGCGCGCGCGCGCACACACACACACACACACACAGAGTTGAACATGTTTCTGTCTCGTCAGGAAAGGAGGTGTTCGTTGAGAGACGGTTTCTCACCAATGCTTTTGGGTGCTTGCCCTTTTCCCCCCGGAGAGTGAAGTGTATGCGCTTTTTGCCTAGGCTTCCGTACACACCCTTGAGAAGCCTTCCCTCAGCCAGAAACAAGCCGTGAGTTGAAAGAGGCGTTCCACACAGACCTCCTTCTCAGAGCGAAGCCTGTCACACTTTTCCTTGGGCCTCCACACGCACTTTAGAAAAACTTCCTCCGGGAAGCTGTGAGTTGAACGACGGGTTTCCTACAGCGGTTTTCCGTGGGGGTAAGGATATATGGCACTTGGCCTTAGGCTTCCACGCACAGATTGGAAAGGCTTCTCTCTTCGTGAAACAAGATGTGCGCTGAACGTTGCGTTCTGCGCAGGCTTGGTTTTCACACATCAGCCCATGGTACTTTCCCTAGGCTTCCACACGCGCAGTGAGTATCCCTTCCCTAAACCTGAACCAAGACGCGGGGGAAAGCTGCCTTCTACACCACCTTCTTTTCCGAGTTTCGTATAGAACCCTTGCGTTGTGCTTCCACATCCACTTTTGTCACTGCTTCGATATATCCTCCGGAGAGGGGTTCGCTTGAAAGACGGTCTCCCTCCGTCACGCTTTCAAGGAGTTAAGGATAGGGCACTCTCCTTATGCCTGCACACGTCCACTTGCAATCTCGACTGACTTCATGACCCCGTCCATATGCTACGCTGAAAGTCCCATTGCGCGCGGCCTTGTTTCTAAGAGATGAGGACAGGGCACGGCACGTTCCTTGTGCTTCCACCACGACTATATAAAAGGCTCCCGTCTCCAAGGCAAAGGATGTCAGGTGCAAGACGGCTTCGCAAAAGCGAGGTTGCCTCTTAGAGGGCGGTCTACGGCGCTCTCCTGACGCTTCCACGCCTACATATGCAAACGCTTCTGGGCTCACGAAAGAAGACGTCCGTTGAAAGCTGCCTTGTACCCCGACGCGTTTCTCGGAGTTAGGTCCAGGGAACGGTCCCTGTGCGATCACACGCAGCCTTGAGATGACTCAGCTCTTTTCGATCGTCAGGGAGGACGTTTCTCGGAGTTAGGTCCAGGGAAAGGTAGTAAAGCGTACGGCACTTTCATGATGCTTCCACACCCACTTTTGGAAATGCTTCTCTCTCCAGGATACCTGAAGATGCTAGTGGCGAGTCGCCGTAGACGCAGACTTGCTTTTCCCAGGTCAGTACATGGCACTCTCCTTATTCACTCACGCACGCGCGCGCGCACGTGCCCTCACACACACAGACACACACACACACACACAGAGTTGAACATGTTTCTGTCTCGTCAGGAAAGAAGGTGATCGTTGAGAGACGGTTTCTCGCCGATGCTTTTGGGTTCTTGCTTTTTTCCCCCCGGAGAGAGAAGTGTAGCCGCTTTTTCCCTAGGCTTCCGTACACACCCTTGAGAAGCCTTCCGTCAGCCAGAAACAAGCCATGAGTTGAAAGAGGCGTTCCACGCAGACCTCCTTCTCAGAGCGAAGCCTGTCACACTTTTCCTTGTGAAGTAAACTAGAGAGATACAAATACTTTCTCAATGATTGCTTTAACAAAAAAGGACTAAATATCCCAATCAGAAAACATAGACTGTAAAGAGGAAGCAAGACCCATCTCTATGCTGCCTACCAGAGAATCACTTCAGACCTAAAAATAAAAGCAGATTGGAAGTAATGGCACACAAAAGCATTTATCATGCAAATGGAAGTGAAAAGAAAGTTGGAGTCGTAATAATTTTATGAGACAAAATAAACTGAATTGTGGGGAAGATGGCAGAGTAGAAGGACCCTAAACTCACCTCATCCCACAGATACAACTAGGTAACACTCACACCAGAGTCACCCAGAAATGGACCTTCAGATTTCCCCACAAAACTATACAACTAAATGGAGAGAGGGAATCACATCAAAGATGGTAGGAAGGACAAGGACTCTGTAGGAATCTGAAGCCCATATTTCTGACCACCAGAGGGAGGGAACCACAGTCACAGAGGGGCCAGAAACAAACTACTACACCGGGGAGCCTCTAAAGCGTAGAGACATCCTCATAGCTTATGGCTTTGAAAATCAGAAGGGATGACATTTGTGAGCGTATACAACCAGCAGACTTAAAGCTTGGAACTTTTAAAAATCAGCTGTCTCAGCTCTGAGAGAGCACAGAAGGTGATAGGAAGCTGAGATCTGTCCTTAAAGATTAAGCAGAGCAAAGAGTGTGGAGAAGCTTGGGTGAAGCAGGTTGAAAGGTGCTTGAGGATTAAACAAGGGAGACATAGTTCCTGAACTCAGAGTTTGCTAAGGGACTTGTCCAGGAACAAAGGAGCTGGCAGGTGCCATTTCCCTCTACGGCCCCTCATTATAAACACACACCTACCTGCAAGACCAAGCACAATCTAGCAATCACTAACTTGCATAAACCATGGCCCATCCCCACACCTACCACACCTGCTTCAGTCCCAGTGCTGTGGATACCCTCCCTGATAAGACCCACACAATCCTTGACAACAATATGTCTCCCCATCACCCACAGAACACGCATGCATCTTGTTAAAACAGCACACCCCATGTGTTGTGCACAATGACACAGTCCAGATCCAGTCTCTGTTGTTGCTATGCATTACCTTCAGAGGAGAACCAGCATCACCAAGTGAAAAATGTATGTTCTGCCCCGTATTTCAAGAACAAGCAATATATCTGACCTTCCTAACCGAGAGATATTCTCTGAGAAGTAGGCCAAATGAGCAGACAGAGGACTATGTCCTAAACGAAAGAAGAGGACAAAGCCACAGCAAGAGACCTAAACAAAATGGATATAAGGAACATGCCTGACAGAAAATTTAAGATAACAATTATAAAGATACTCACTGGGGAAATGAAAAGAGGGAGGACATCCGAAGGGGGAACATCATTGAGACTCTTAACAAAGAGATATGAAAGAAATAATCAGAGATGTGGAACACAAGAAATGAAATGAAGAATATACTAGATAGAATAATTAGCAGGATGGACGAAGCAGAGGAACAAATTAATGAACTAGAAGACAGTAATGGAAAGTAATCAAGCGGAACAAATGAGAGGAAAAAGAAGTATGCAAAAATGAGAAGAGACATAGGGAATTCAGTGACTCCATCCAGTGTAACAACACCCACATGAGAGGGATCCCAGAAGGTGAAAAGGGGGAAAAGGGGGCAGAAAATCTATTTGACCAAAGAAGAGCTGAAAACTTAACCTAATCTGGTGAAGGAAACCTATACAAATCCATAAGGCATAGAGATCCCCTCCCACAAAATCAACCTAAGGAGGTCCACATCAAGATACATAGTAATCCAAATGGGAAAAGGTAGTGATAAAGAAAAAACATTTAAAGCAGCAAGATAAAAGAAGACAGTTAACATGCAAGGGAAAGCCCATAAATCTATCAGCTGAGTTTTCAGCAGAAACTATGCAGGACAGAAGAAAGTGGCGTTAAATATTCAAAGTGCTGAAGGAGAAAAATCTGCAGCAAGGAATAATTTATCCAGCAAGCCTATCCTTCAGAAAAGAAGGGGAGAAAAAGAGTTTCTTAGCCACACAAACTAAAAGAGTTCATGACCACTAAATTAACTACAAAAAATATTGAAGGGGACACTATGAGTGGAAAAAAATCGTAAGTGAGAGTATGACAATAATGAATCAAGGAAGCAGTAAAAATAAGTATTTCTGTAAAAATCAGTTAAGGGATTCACAAAATAAAAGTATGTAAAATATGAAAACATATACCCTAACACATGAGGAGGAGTCAACAGTGGGTTTGAACTTAAACAGCATTCAACTTAATATAGACTGAAAAGGCTATATAGAATCCAGGGGGTCACCACAAACCCAAACCTCTAATACACATGCAAAAGATAAAGGGAAAGAAATCCAAGAATATCATTAAAGAAAACGAGCAAACCATGAGAGAGAGAGCAAGAGAAGAAAGGATCAGAGAAAAACTACACAAAAAACTATGAAACAAGTAACAAAACATCAATAAATACATGTCTAATGATAATTAGTTTGAATGTAAATGGACTAAATGCTCCAAGCAAAAGAGCATGACAGAGTTTGTATATATATATAAAAGATTTCACACCTAAAGACACCTGCAGATGGAAATTAAGAGATGGAGAAACATTAATCATGCAAGTGGATGTCAAAAGAAGTCAGAGTAGCAATCCTTATATCAGACAAAATAGACTTTTTTAACATTGAAATTGAATTAGCCAACATAGAGTACACCAGTAGTTTCAAATGTAGCGTTCCACAATTCATCAGTTGTGTATAACACCCAGTGTTCATCACATCACATGCATTCCTTAATGCCCATCACACAGTTACTCCATCTCCCCACCCACCTTTCCTCCAGCAACCCTCAGTTTGTTTCCAATAGTTAGGAACCTGTCATGGATTTTCTTCCTCTCTGGTTTCTTCGCATTCATTTTCCCTCCCTTCCCCTATGATCCTCTGTGCTGTTCCTTCTATTCCACATATGAGTAAAACCATATAATAATTGTTTTTCTCTGACTGACTTATTTTGCTCAGCATAATACCCTCCAGTGCCTTCCACATCGATATGCTAAATATTGATCCTTTCTGATGGCTGAGTCATATTCCTTTGTATATGTATATACCATGTTTTCTTTATCCATTATCTGTCGATGGATGTCTTGGTTCCTTCCACGGTTTGGCTATTGTGGACAATGTCGCTATAAACATTTGGGGTGCAGTTGCCCCTTCAGATCACTACATTTGTAGCTTTGGGGTAAATAAAATTGCTGGGTTGTAAGGGAGCTCTGTTTTAACTTCGTGAGGAACCTCCATATTGTTTTCCAAAGTGGCTGTACCAGTTTTCATTCCCACTTAGAAGTGTAAGAGAGTTCCCCTTTCTCCTCACCAACATTTGTTATTTCTTCGCTTGTTAATTTTTGCAATTCTGACTGGTGTGAAGTGGTATCTCATTGTCATTTGGATTTCTTTTTCCCCATGCCAAGTGCTGTTGAGCAGTTTCTCATATGTCTGTTGGCCATTTGTGTGTCTTCTTTGGAGAAATACCTGTTCATATCTTCTGCCCATTTCTTGACTCGGTTATTTGTATTTTGGGTGTTGAGTTTGGGTGTTGAACGGTAGTAAAGCGTACGGCACTTTCATGATGCTTCCACACCCACTTTTGGAAATGCTTCTCTCTCAAGGATACCTGAAGATGTTAGTGGAGAGTTGCCGTATACGCAGACTTGCTTTTCCCAGGTGAGTGCATGGCACATTCCTTATTCACTCACGCGCGCGCGCGCGCGCACACACACACACACACACACAGAGTTGAACATGTTTCTGTCTCGTCAGGAAAGGAGGTGTTCGTTGAGAGACGGTTTCTCACCAATGCTTTTGGGTGCTTGCCCTTTTCCCCCCGGAGAGTGAAGTGTATGCGCTTTTTGCCTAGGCTTCCGTACACACCCTTGAGAAGCCTTCCCTCAGCCAGAAACAAGCCGTGAGTTGAAAGAGGCGTTCCACACAGACCTCCTTCTCAGAGCGAAGCCTGTCACACTTTTCCTTGGGCCTCCACACGCACTTTAGAAAAACTTCCTCCGGGAAGCTGTGAGTTGAACGACGGGTTTCCTACAGCGGTTTTCCGTGGGGGTAAGGATATATGGCACTTGGCCTTAGGCTTCCACGCACACATTGGAAACGGCTTCTCTCTTCGTGAAACAAGATGTGCGCTGAACGTTGCGTTCTGCGCAGGCTTGCTTTTCACACATCAGCCCATGGTACTTTCCCTAGGCTTCCACACGCGCAGTGAGTATCCCTTCCCTAAACCTGAACCAAGACGCGGGGGAAAGCTGCCTTCTACACCACCTTCTTTTCCGAGTTTCCTATAGAACCCTTGCGTTGTGCTTCCACATCCACTTTTGTCACTGCTTCGATATATCCTCCGGAGAGGGGTTCGCTTGAAAGACGGTCTCCCTCCGTCACGCTTTCAAGGAGTTAAGGATAGGGCACTCTCCTTATGCCTGCACACGTCCACTTGCAATCTCGACTGACTTCATGACCCCGTCCATATGCTACGCTGAAAGTCCCATTGCGCGCGGCCTTGTTTCTAAGAGATGAGGACAGGGCACGGCACGTTCCTTGTGCTTCCACCACGACTATATAAAAGGCTCCCGTCTCCAAGGCAAAGGATGTCAGGTGCAAGACGGCTTCGCAAAAGCGAGGTTGCCTCTTAGAGGGCGGTCTACGGCGCTCTCCTGACGCTTCCACGCCTACATATGCAAACGCTTCTGGGCTCACGAAAGAAGACGTCCGTTGAAAGCTGCCTTGTACCCCGACGCGTTTCTCGGAGTTAGGTCCAGGGAACGGTCCCTGTGCGATCACACGCAGCCTTGAGATGACTCAGCTCTTTTCGATCGTCAGGGAGGACGTTTCTCGGAGTTAGGTCCAGGGAAAGGTAGTAAAGCGTACGGCACTTTCATGATGCTTCCACACCCACTTTTGGAAATGCTTCTCTCTCCAGGATACCTGAAGATGCTAGTGGCGAGTCGCCGTAGACGCAGACTTGCTTTTCCCAGGTCAGTACATGGCACTCTCCTTATTCACTCACGCACGCGCGCGCGCACGTGCCCTCACACACACAGACACACACACACACACACAGAGTTGAACATGTTTCTGTCTCGTCAGGAAAGAAGGTGATCGTTGAGAGACGGTTTCTCGCCGATGCTTTTGGGTTCTTGCTTTTTTCCCCCCGGAGAGAGAAGTGTAGCCGCTTTTTCCCTAGGCTTCCGTACACACCCTTGAGAAGCCTTCCGTCAGCCAGAAACAAGCCATGAGTTGAAAGAGGCGTTCCACGCAGACCTCCTTCTCAGAGCGAAGCCTGTCACACTTTTCCTTGTGAAGTAAACTAGAGAGATACAAATACTTTCTCAATGATTGCTTTAACAAAAAAGGACTAAATATCCCAATCAGAAAACATAGACTGTAAAGAGGAAGCAAGACCCATCTCTATGCTGCCTACCAGAGAATCACTTCAGACCTAAAAATAAAAGCAGATTGGAAGTAATGGCACACAAAAGCATTTATCATGCAAATGGAAGTGAAAAGAAAGTTGGAGTCGTAATAATTTTATGAGACAAAATAAACTGAATTGTGGGGAAGATGGCAGAGTAGAAGGACCCTAAACTCACCTCATCCCACAGATACAACTAGGTAACACTCACACCAGAGTCACCCAGAAATGGACCTTCAGATTTCCCCACAAAACTATACAACTAAATGGAGAGAGGGAATCACATCAAAGATGGTAGGAAGGACAAGGACTCTGTAGGAATCTAAACCCCATATTTCTGACCACCAGAGGGAGGGAACCACAGTCACAGAGGGGCCAGAAACAAACTACTACACCGGGGAGCCTCTAAAGCGTAGAGACATCCTCATAGCTTATGGCTTTGAAAATCAGAAGGGATGACATTTGTGAGCGTATACAACCAGCAGACTTAAAGCTTGGAACTTTTAAAAATCAGCTGTCTCAGCTCTGAGAGAGCACAGAAGGTGATAGGAAGCTGAGATCTGTCCTTAAAGATTAAGCAGAGCAAAGAGTGTGGAGAAGCTTGGGTGAAGCAGGTTGAAAGGTGCTTGAGGATTAAACAAGGGAGACATAGTTCCTGAACTCAGAGTTTGCTAAGGGACTTGTCCAGGAACAAAGGAGCTGGCAGGTGCCATTTCCCTCTACGGCCCCTCATTATAAACACACACCTACCTGCAAGACCAAGCACAATCTAGCAATCACTAACTTGCATAAACCATGGCCCATCCCCACACCTACCACACCTGCTTCAGTCCCAGTGCTGTGGATACCCTCCCTGATAAGACCCACACAATCCTTGACAACAATATGTCTCCCCATCACCCACAGAACACGCATGCATCTTGTTAAAACAGCACACCCCATGTGTTGTGCACAATGACACAGTCCAGATCCAGTCTCTGTTGTTGCTATGCATTACCTTCAGAGGAGAACCAGCATCACCAAGTGAAAAATGTATGTTCTGCCCCGTATTTCAAGAACAAGCAATATATCTGACCTTCCTAACCGAGAGATATTCTCTGAGAAGTAGGCCAAATGAGCAGACAGAGGACTATGTCCTAAACGAAAGAAGAGGACAAAGCCACAGCAAGAGACCTAAACAAAATGGATATAAGGAACATGCCTGACAGAAAATTTAAGATAACAATTATAAAGATACTCACTGGGGAAATGAAAAGAGGGAGGACATCAGAAGGGGGAACATCATTGAGACTCTTAACAAAGAGATATGAAAGAAATAATCAGAGATGTGGAACACAAGAAATGAAATGAAGAATATACTAGATAGAATAATTAGCAGGATGGACGAAGCAGAGGAACAAATTAATGAACTAGAAGACAGTAATGGAAAGTAATCAAGCGGAACAAATGAGAGGAAAAAGAAGTATGCAAAAATGAGAAGAGACATAGGGAATTCAGTGACTCCATCCAGTGTAACAACACCCACATGAGAGGGATCCCAGAAGGTGAAAAGGGGGAAAAGGGGGCAGAAAATCTATTTGACCAAAGAAGAGCTGAAAACTTAACCTAATCTGGTGAAGGAAACCTATACAAATCCATAAGGCATAGAGATCCCCTCCCACAAAATCAACCTAAGGAGGTCCACATCAAGATACATAGTAATCCAAATGGGAAAAGGTAGTGATAAAGAAAAAACATTTAAAGCAGCAAGATAAAAGAAGACAGTTAACATGCAAGGGAAAGCCCATAAATCTATCAGCTGAGTTTTCAGCAGAAACTATGCAGGACAGAAGAAAGTGGCGTTAAATATTCAAAGTGCTGAATGAGAAAAATCTGCAGCAAGGAATAATTTATCCAGCAAGCCTATCCTTCAGAAAAGAAGGGGAGAAAAAGAGTTTCTTAGCCACACAAACTAAAAGAGTTCATGACCACTAAATTAACTACAAAAAATATTGAAGGGGACACTATGAGTGGAAAAAAATCGTAAGTGAGAGTATGACAATAATGAATCAAGGAAGCAGTAAAAATAAGTATTTCTGTAAAAATCAGTTAAGGGATTCACAAAATAAAAGTATGTAAAATATGAAAACATATACCCTAACACATGAGGAGGAGTCAACAGTGGGTTTGAACTTAAACAGCATTCAACTTAATATAGACTGAAAAGGCTATATATAATCCAGGGGGTCACCACAAACCCAAACCTCTAATACACATGCAAAAGATAAAGGGAAAGAAATCCAAGAATATCATTAAAGAAAACGAGCAAACCATGAGAGAGAGAGCAAGAGAAGAAAGGATCAGAGAAAAACTACACAAAAAACTATGAAACAAGTAACAAAACATCAATAAATACATGTCTAATGATAATTAGTTTGAATGTAAATGGACTAAATGCTCCAAGCAAAAGAGCATGACAGAGTTTGTATATATATATAAAAGATTTCACACCTAAAGACACCTGCAGATGGAAATTAAGAGATGGAGAAACATTAATCATGCAAGTGGATGTCAAAAGAAGTCAGAGTAGCAATCCTTATATCAGACAAAATAGACTTTTTTAACATTGAAATTGAATTAGCCAACATAGAGTACACCAGTAGTTTCAAATGTAGCGTTCCACAATTCATCAGTTGTGTATAACACCCAGTGTTCATCACATCACATGCATTCCTTAATGCCCATCACACAGTTACTCCATCTCCCCACCCACCTTTCCTCCAGCAACCCTCAGTTTGTTTCCAATAGCTGGGAACCTGTCATGGATTTTCTTCCTCTCTGGTTTCTTCGCATTCATTTTCCCTCCCTTCCCCTATGATCCTCTGTGCTGTTCCTTCTATTCCACATATGAGTAAAACCATATAATAATTGTTTTTCTCTGACTGACTTATTTTGCTCAGCATAATACCCTCCAGTGCCATCCACATCGATATGCTAAATATTGATCCTATCTGATGGCTGAGTCATATTCCTTTGTATATGTATATACCATGTTTCCTTTATCCATTATCTGTCGATGGATGTCTTGGTTCCTTCCACGGTTTGGCTATTGTGGACAATGTCGCTATAAACATTCGGGGTGCAGTTGCCCCTTCAGATCACTACATTTGTAGCTTTGGGGTAAATAAAATTGCTGGGTTGTAAGGGAGCTCTGTTTTAACTTCGTGAGGAACCTCCATATTGTTTTCCAAAGTGGCTGTACCAGTTTTCATTCCCACTTAGAAGTGTAAGAGAGTTCCCCTTTCTCCTCACCAACATTTGTTATTTCTTCGCTTGTTAATTTTTGCAATTCTGACTGGTGTGAAGTGGTATCTCATTGTCATTTGGATTTCTTTTTCCCCATGCCAAGTGATGTTGAGCAGTTTGTCATATGTCTGTTGGCCATTTGTGTGTCTTCTTTGGAGAAATATCTGTTCATATCTTCTGCCCATTTCTTGACTCGCTTATTTGTTTTTTGGGTGTTGAGTTTGGGTGTTGAACGGTAGTAAAGCGTACGGCACTTTCATGATGCTTCCACACCCACTTTTGGAAATGCTTCTCTCTCCAGGATACCTGAAGATGTTAGTGGAGAGTTGCCGTATACGCAGACTTGCTTTTCCCAGGTGAGTGCATGGCACATTCCTTATTCACTCACGCGCGCGCGCGCGCACACACACACACACACACACACAGAGTTGAACATGTTTCTGTCTCGTCAGGAAAGGAGGTGTTCGTTGAGAGACGGCTTCTCGCCAATGCTTTTGGGTGCTTGCCCTTTTCCCCCCGGAGAGTGAAGTGTATGCGCTTTTTGCCTAGGCTTCCGTACACACCCTTGAGAAGCCTTCCCTCAGCCAGAAACAAGCCGTGAGTTGAAAGAGGCGTTCCACACAGACCTCCTTCTCAGAGCGAAGCCTGTCACACTTTTCCTTGGGCCTCCACACGCACTTTAGAAAAACTTCCTCCGGGAAGCTGTGAGTTGAACGACGGGTTTCCTACAGCGGTTTTCCGTGGGGGTAAGGATATATGGCACTTGGCCTTAGGCTTCCACGCACAGATTGGAAAGGCTTCTCTCTTCGTGAAACAAGATGTGCGCTGAACGTTGCGTTCTGCGCAGGCTTGGTTTTCACACATCAGCCCATGGTACTTTCCCTAGGCTTCCACACGCGCAGTGAGTATCCCTTCCCTAAACCTGAACCAAGACGCGGGGGAAAGCTGCCTTCTACACCACCTTCTTTTCCGAGTTTCGTATAGAACCCTTGCGTTGTGCTTCCACATCCACTTTTGTCACTGCTTCGATATATCCTCCGGAGAGGGGTTAGCTTGAAAGACGGTCTCCCTCCGTCACGCTTTCAAGGAGTTAAGGATAGGGCACTCTCCTTATGCCTGCACACGTCCACTTGCAATCTCGACTGACTTCATGACCCCGTCCATATGCTACGCTGAAAGTCCCATTGCGCGCGGCCTTGTTTCTAAGAGATGAGGACAGGGCACGGCACGTTCCTTGTGCTTCCAGCACGACTATATAAAAGGCTCCCGTCTCCAAGGCAAAGGATGTCAGGTGCAAGACGGCTTCGCAAAAGCGAGGTTGCCTCTTAGAGGGCGGTCTACGGCGCTCTCCTGACGCTTCCACGCCTACATATGCAAACGCTTCTGGGCTCACGAAAGAAGACGTCCGTTGAAAGCTGCCTTGTACCCCGACGCGTTTCTCGGAGTTAGGTCCAGGGAACGGTCCCTGTGCGATCACACGCAGCCTTGAGATGGCTCAGCTCTTTTCGATCGTCAGGGAGGACGTTTCTCGGAGTTAGGTCCAGGGAAAGGTAGTAAAGCGTACGGCACTTTCATGATGCTTCCACACCCACTTTTGGAAATGCTTCTCTCTCCAGGATACCTGAAGATGCTAGTGGCGAGTCGCCGTAGACGCAGACTTGCTTTTCCCAGGTCAGTACATGGCACTCTCCTTATTCACTCACGCACGCGCGCGCGCGCGGGCCCTAACACACACACACACACACACACACACACACACAGAGTTGAACATGTTTCTGTCTCGTCAGGAAAGAAGGTGATCGTTGAGAGACGGTTTCTCGCCGATGCTTTTGGGTTCTTGCTTTTTTCCCCCCGGAGAGAGAAGTGTAGCCGCTTTTTCCCTAGGCTTCCGTACACACCCTTGAGAAGCCTTCCGTCAGCCAGAAACAAGCCATGAGTTGAAAGAGGCGTTCCACGCAGACCTCCTTCTCAGAGCGAAGCCTGTCACACTTTTCCTTGTGAAGTAAACTAGAGAGATACAAATACTTTCTCAATGATTGCTTTAACAAAAAAGGACTAAATATCCCAATCAGAAAACATAGACTGTAAAGAGGAAGCAAGACCCATCTCTATGCTGCCTAGCAGAGAATCACTTCAGACCTAAAAATAAAAGCAGATTGGAAGTAATGGGACACAAAACCATTTATCATGCAAATGGAAGTGAAAAGAAAGTTGGAGTCGTAATATTTTTATGAGACAAAATAAACTGAATTGTGGGGAAGATGGCAGAGTAGAAGGACCCTAAACTCACCTCATCCCACAGATACAACTAGGTAACACTCACACCAGAGTCACCCAGAAATGGACCTTCAGATTTCCCCACAAAACTATACAACTAAATGGAGAGAGGGAATCACATCAAAGATGGTAGGAAGGACAAGGACTCTGTAGGAATCTAAAGCCCATATTTCTGACCACCAGAGGGAGGGAACCACAGTCACAGAGGGGCCAGAAACAAACTACTACACCGGGGAGCCTCTAAAGCGTAGAGACATCCTCATAGCTTATGGCTTTGAAAATCAGAAGGGATGACATTTGTGAGCGTATACAACCAGCAGACTTAAAGCTTGGAACTTTTAAAAATCAGCTGTCTCAGCTCTGAGAGAGCACAGAAGGTGATAGGAAGCTGAGATCTGTCCTTAAAGATTAAGCAGAGCAAAGAGTGTGGAGAAGCTTGGGTGAAGCAGGTTGAAAGGTGCTTGAGGATTAAACAAGGGAGACATAGTTCCTGAACTCAGAGTTTGCTAAGGGACTTGTCCAGGAACAAAGGAGCTGGCAGGTGCCATTTCCCTCTACGGCCCCTCATTATAAACACACACCTACCTGCAAGACCAAGCACAATCTAGCAATCACTAACTTGCATAAACCATGGCCCATCCCCACACCTACCACACCTGCTTCAGTCCCAGTGCTGTGGATACCCTCCCTGATAAGACCCACACAATCCTTGACAACAATATGTCTCCCCATCACCCACAGAACACGCATGCATCTTGTTAAAACAGCACACCCCATGTGTTGTGCACAATGACACAGTCCAGATCCAGTCTCTGTTGTTGCTATGCATTACCTTCAGAGGAGAACCAGCATCACCAAGTGAAAAATGTATGTTCTGCCCCGTATTTCAAGAACAAGCAATATATCTGACCTTCCTAACCGAGAGATATTCTCTGAGAAGTAGGCCAAATGAGCAGACAGAGGACTATGTCCTAAACGAAAGAAGAGGACAAAGCCACAGCAAGAGACCTAAACAAAATGGATATAAGGAACATGCCTGACAGAAAATTTAAGATAACAATTATAAAGATACTCACTGGGGAAATGAAAAGAGGGAGGACATCAGAAGGGGGAACATCATTGAGACTCTTAACAAAGAGATATGAAAGAAATAATCAGAGATGTGGAACACAAGAAATGAAATGAAGAATATACTAGATAGAATAATTAGCAGGATGGACGAAGCAGAGGAACAAATTAATGAACTAGAAGACAGTAATGGAAAGTAATCAAGCGGAACAAATGAGAGGAAAAAGAAGTATGCAAAAATGAGAAGAGACATAGGGAATTCAGTGACTCCATCCAGTGTAACAACACCCACATGAGAGGGATCCCAGAAGGTGAAAAGGGGGAAAAGGGGGCAGGAAATCTATTTGACCAAAGAAGAGCTGAAAACTTAACCTAATCTGGTGAAGGAAACCTATACAAATCCATAAGGCATAGAGATCCCCTCCCACAAAATCAACCTAAGGAGGTCCACATCAAGATACATAGTAATCCAAATGGGAAAAGGTAGTGATAAAGAAAAAACATTTAAAGCAGCAAGATAAAAGAAGACAGTTAACATGCAAGGGAAAGCCCATAAATCTATCAGCTGAGTTTTCAGCAGAAACTATGCAGGACAGAAGAAAGTGGCGTTAAATATTCAAAGTGCTGAAGGAGAAAAATCTGCAGCAAGGAATAATTTATCCAGCAAGCCTATCCTTCAGAAAAGAAGGGGAGAAAAAGAGTTTCTTAGCCACACAAACTAAAAGAGTTCATGACCACTAAATTAACTACAAAAAATATTGAAGGGGACACTATGAGTGGAAAAAAATCGTAAGTGAGAGTATGACAATAATGAATCAAGGAAGCAGTAAAAATAAGTATTTCTGTAAAAATCAGTTAAGGGATTCACAAAATAAAAGTATGTAAAATATGAAAACATATACCCTAACACATGAGGAGGAGTCAACAGTGGGTTTGAACTTAAACAGCATTCAACTTAATATAGACTGAAAAGGCTATATATAATCCAGGGGGTCACCACAAACCCAAACCTCTAATACACATGCAAAAGATAAAGGGAAAGAAATCCAAGAATATCATTAAAGAAAACGAGCAAACCATGAGAGAGAGAGCAAGAGAAGAAAGGATCAGAGAAAAACTACACAAAAAACTATGAAACAAGTAACAAAACATCAATAAATACATGTCTAATGATAATTAGTTTGAATGTAAATGGACTAAATGCTCCAAGCAAAAGAGCATGACAGAGTTTGTATATATATATAAAAGATTTCACACCTAAAGACACCTGCAGATGGAAATTAAGAGATGGAGAAACATTAATCATGCAAGTGGATGTCAAAAGAAGTCAGAGTAGCAATCCTTATATCAGACAAAATAGACTTTTTTAACATTGAAATTGAATTAGCCAACATAGAGTACACCAGTAGTTTCAAATGTAGCGTTCCACAATTCATCAGTTGTGTATAACACCCAGTGTTCATCACATCACATGCATTCCTTAATGCCCATCACACAGTTACTCCATCTCCCCACCCACCTTTCCTCCAGCAACCCTCAGTTTGTTTCCAATAGCTGGGAACCTGTCATGGATTTTCTTCCTCTCTGGTTTCTTCGCATTCATTTTCCCTCCCTTCCCCTATGATCCTCTGTGCTGTTCCTTCTATTCCACATATGAGTAAAACCATATAATAATTGTTTTTCTCTGACTGACTTATTTTGCTCAGCATAATACCCTCCAGTGCCATCCACATCGATATGCTAAATATTGATCCTATCTGATGGCTGAGTCATATTCCTTTGTATATGTATATACCATGTTTCCTTTATCCATTATCTGTCGATGGATGTCTTGGTTCCTTCCACGGTTTGGCTATTGTGGACAATGTCGCTATAAACATTCGGGGTGCAGTTGCCCCTTCAGATCACTACATTTGTAGCTTTGGGGTAAATAAAATTGCTGGGTTGTAAGGGAGCTCTGTTTTAACTTCGTGAGGAACCTCCATATTGTTTTCCAAAGTGGCTGTACCAGTTTTCATTCCCACTTAGAAGTGTAAGAGAGTTCCCCTTTCTCCTCACCAACATTTGTTATTTCTTCGCTTGTTAATTTTTGCAATTCTGACTGGTGTGAAGTGGTATCTCATTGTCATTTGGATTTCTTTTTCCCCATGCCAAGTGATGTTGAGCAGTTTGTCATATGTCTGTTGGCCATTTGTGTGTCTTCTTTGGAGAAATATCTGTTCATATCTTCTGCCCATTTCTTGACTCGCTTATTTGTTTTTTGGGTGTTGAGTTTGGGTGTTGAACGGTAGTAAAGCGTACGGCACTTTCATGATGCTTCCACACCCACTTTTGGAAATGCTTCTCTCTCCAGGATACCTGAAGATGTTAGTGGAGAGTTGCCGTATACGCAGACTTGCTTTTCCCAGGTGAGTGCATGGCACATTCCTTATTCACTCACGCGCGCGCGCGCGCACACACACACACACACACACACACAGAGTTGAACATGTTTCTGTCTCGTCAGGAAAGGAGGTGTTCGTTGAGAGACGGGTTCTCGCCAATGCTTTTGGGTGCTTGCCCTTTTCCCCCCGGAGAGTGAAGTGTATGCGCTTTTTGCCTAGGCTTCCGTACACACCCTTGAGAAGCCTTCCCTCAGCCAGAAACAAGCCGTGAGTTGAAAGAGGCGTTCCACACAGACCTCCTTCTCAGAGCGAAGCCTGTCACACTTTTCCTTGGGCCTCCACACGCACTTTAGAAAAACTTCCTCCGGGAAGCTGTGAGTTGAACGACGGGTTTCCTACAGCGGTTTTCCGTGGGGGTAAGGATATATGGCACTTGGCCTTAGGCTTCCACGCACAGATTGGAAAGGCTTCTCTCTTCGTGAAACAAGATGTGCGCTGAACGTTGCGTTCTGCGCAGGCTTGGTTTTCACACATCAGCCCATGGTACTTTCCCTAGGCTTCCACACGCGCAGTGAGTATCCCTTCCCTAAACCTGAACCAAGACGCGGGGGAAAGCTGCCTTCTACACCACCTTCTTTTCCGAGTTTCGTATAGAACCCTTGCGTTGTGCTTCCACATCCACTTTTGTCACTGCTTCGATATATCCTCCGGAGAGGGGTTCGCTTGAAAGACGGTCTCCCTCCGTCACGCTTTCAAGGAGTTAAGGATAGGGCACTCTCCTTATGCCTGCACACGTCCACTTGCAATCTCGACTGACTTCATGACCCCGTCCATATGCTACGCTGAAAGTCCCATTGCGCGCGGCCTTGTTTCTAAGAGATGAGGACAGGGCACGGCAC
This sequence comes from Eumetopias jubatus, assembly GCF_037043125.1. Lineage (NCBI taxonomy): Eukaryota > Metazoa > Chordata > Mammalia > Carnivora > Otariidae > Eumetopias > Eumetopias jubatus. Next base: position 1,286,886 of record NW_028274834.1, on the reverse strand, counting down.
GTTCCTTGTGCTTCCACCACGACTATATAAAAGGCTCCCGTCTCCAAGGCAAAGGATGTCAGGTGCAAGACGGCTTCGCAAAAGCGAGGTTGCCTCTTAGAGGGCGGTCTACGGCGCTCTCCTGACGCTTCCACGCCTACATATGCAAACGCTTCTGGGCTCACGAAAGAAGACGTCCGTTGAAAGCTGCCTTGTACCCCGACGCGTTTCTCGGAGTTAGGTCCAGGGAACGGTCCCTGTGCGATCACACGCAGCCTTGAGATGGCTCAGCTCTTTTCGATCGTCAGGGAGGACGTTTCTCGGAGTTAGGTCCAGGGAAAGGTAGTAAAGCGTACGGCACTTTCATGATGCTTCCACACCCACTTTTGGAAATGCTTCTCTCTCCAGGATACCTGAAGATGCTAGTGGCGAGTCGCCGTAGACGCAGACTTGCTTTTCCCAGGTCAGTACATGGCACTCTCCTTATTCACTCACGCACGCGCGCGCGCGCGGGCCCTAACACACACACACACACACAGACACACACACACAGAGTTGAACATGTTTCTGTCTCGTCAGGAAAGAAGGTGATCGTTGAGAGACGGTTTCTCGCCGATGCTTTTGGGTTCTTGCTTTTTTCCCCCCGGAGAGAGAAGTGTAGCCGCTTTTTCCCTAGGCTTCCGTACACACCCTTGAGAAGCCTTCCGTCAGCCAGAAACAAGCCATGAGTTGAAAGAGGCGTTCCACGCAGACCTCCTTCTCAGAGCGAAGCCTGTCACACTTTTCCTTGTGAAGTCAACTAGAGAGATACAAATACTTTCTCAATGATTGCTTTAACAAAAAAGGACTAAATATCCCAATCAGAAAACATAGACTGTAAAGAGGAAGCAAGACCCATCTCTATGCTGCCTACCAGAGAATCACTTCAGACCTAAAAATAAAAGCAGATTGGAAGTAATGGGACACAAAACCATTTATCATGCAAATGGAAGTGAAAAGAAAGTTGGAGTCGTAATATTTTTATGAGACAAAATAAACTGAATTGTGGGGAAGATGGCAGAGTAGAAGGACCCTAAACTCACCTCATCCCACAGATACAACTAGGTAACACTCACACCAGAGTCACCCAGAAATGGACCTTCAGATTTCCCCACAAAACTATACAACTAAATGGAGAGAGGGAATCACATCAAAGATGGTAGGAAGGACAAGGACTCTGTAGGAATCTAAAGCCCATATTTCTGACCACCAGAGGGAGGGAACCACAGTCACAGAGGGGCCAGAAACAAACTACTACACCGGGGAGCCTCTAAAGCGTAGAGACATCCTCATAGCTTATGGCTTTGAAAATCAGAAGGGATGACATTTGTGAGCGTATACAACCAGCAGACTTAAAGCTTGGAACTTTTAAAAATCAGCTGTCTCAGCTCTGAGAGAGCACAGAAGGTGATAGGAAGCTGAGATATGTCCTTAAAGATTAAGCAGAGCAAAGAGTGTGGAGAAGCTTGGGTGAAGCAGGTTGAAAGGTGCTTGAGGATTAAACAAGGGAGACATAGTTCCTGAACTCAGAGTTTGCTAAGGGACTTGTCCAGGAACAAAGGAGCTGGCAGGTGCCATTTCCCTCTACGGCCCCTCATTATAAACACACACCTACCTGCAAGACCAAGCACAATCTAGCAATCACTAACTTGCATAAACCATGGCCCATCCCCACACCTACCACACCTGCTTCAGTCCCAGTGCTGTGGATACCCTCCCTGATAAGACCCACACAATCCTTGACAACAATATGTCTCCCCATCACCCACAGAACACGCATGCATCTTGTTAAAACAGCACACCCCATGTGTTGTGCACAATGACAGAGTCCAGATCCAGTCTCTGTTGTTGCTATGCATTACCTTCAGGGGAGAACCAGCATCACCAAGTGAAAAATGTATGTTCTGCCCCGTATTTTCAAGAACAAGCAATATATCTGACCTTCCTAACCGAGAGATATTCTCTGAGAAGTAGGCCAAATGAGCAGACAGAGGACTATGTCCTAAACGAAAGAAGAGGACAAAGCCACAGCAAGAGACCTAAACAAAATGGATATAAGGAACATGCCTGACAGAAAATTTAAGATAACAATTATAAAGATACTCACTGGGGAAATGAAAAGAGGGAGGAAATCAGAAGGGGGAACATCATTGCGACTCTTAACAAAGAGATATGAAAGAAATAATCAGAGATGTGGAACACAAGAAATGAAATGAAGAATATACTAGATAGAATAATTAGCAGGATGGACGAAGCAGAGGAACAAATTAATGAACTAGAAGACAGTAATGGAAAGTAATCAAGCGGAACAAATGAGAGGAAAAAGAAGTATGCAAAAATGAGAAGAGACATAGGGAATTCAGTGACTCCATCCAGTGTAACAACACCCACATGAGAGGGATCCCAGAAGGTGAAAAGGGGGAAAAGGGGGCAGAAAACCTATTTGACCAAAGAAGAGCTGAAAACTTAACCTAATGTGGTGAAGGAAACCTATACAAATCCATAAGGCATAGAGATCCCCTCCCACAAAATCAACCTAAGGAGGTCCACATCAAGATACATAGTAATCAAAATGGGAAAAGGTAGTGATAAAGAAAAAAACATTTAAAGCAGCAAGATAAAAGAAGACAGTTAACATGCAAGGGAAAGCCCATAAATCTATCAGCTGAGTTTTCAGCAGAAACTATGCAGGACAGAAGAAAGTGGCGTTAAATATTCAAAGTGCTGAAGGAGAAAAATCTGCAGCAAGGAATAATTTATCCAGCAAGCCTATCCTTCAGAAAAGAAGGGGAGAAAAAGAGTTTCTTAGCCACACAAACTAAAAGAGTTCATGACCACTAAATTAACTACAAAAAATATTGAAGGGGACACTATGAGTGGAAAAAAATCGTAAGTGAGAGTATGACAATAATGAATCAAGGAAGCAGTAAAAATAAGTATTTCTGTAAAAATCAGTTAAGGGATTCACAAAATAAAAGTATGTAAAATATGAAAACATATACCCTAACACATGAGGAGGAGTCAACAGTGGGTTTGAACTTAAACAGCATTCAACTTAATATAGACTGAAAAGGCTATATATAATCCAGGGGGTCACCACAAACCCAAACCTCTAATACACATGCAAAAGGTAAAGGGAAAGAAATCCAAGAATATCATTAAAGAAAACGAGCAAACCATGAGAGAGAGAGCAAGAGAAGAAAGGATCAGAGAAAAACTACACAAAAAACTTTGAAACAAGTAACAAAACATCAATAAATACATGTCTACTGATAATTAGTTTGAATGTAAATGGACTAAATGCTCCAAGCAAAAGAGCATGACAGAGTTTGTATATATATATAAAAGATTTCACACCTAAAGACACCTGCAGATGGAAATTAAGAGATGGAGAAACATTAATCATGCAAGTGGATGTCAAAAGAAGTCAGAGTAGCAATCCTTATATCAGACAAAATAGAATTTTTTAACATTGAAATTGAATTAGCCAACATAGAGTACACCAGTAGTATCAAATGTAGCGTTCCACTATTCATCAGTTGTGTATAACACCCAGTGTTCATCACATCACATGCATTCCTTAATGCCCATCACACAGTTACTCCATCTCCCCACCCACCTTTCCTCCAGCAACCCTCAGTTTGTTTCCAATAGTTAGGAACCTGTCATGGATTTTCTTCCTCTCTGGTTTCTTCGCATTCATTTTCCCTCCCTTCCCCTATGATCCTCTGTGCTGTTCCTTCTATTCCACATATGAGTAAAACCATATAATAATTGTTTTTCTCTGACTGACTTATTCTGCTCAGCATAATACCCTCCAGTGCCATCCACATCGATATGCTAAATATTGATCCTTTCTGATGGCTGAGTCATATTCCTTTGTATATGTATATACCATGTTTTCTTTATCCATTTATCTGTCGATGGATGTCTTGGTTCCTTCCACGGTTTGGCTATTGTGGACAATGTCGCTATAAACATTCGGGGTGCAGTTGCCCCTTCAGATCACTACATTTGTAGCTTTGGGGTAAATAAAATTGCTGGGTTGTAAGGGAGCTCTGTTTTAAGTTCTTGAGGAACCTCCATATTGTTTTCCAAAGTGGCTGTACCAGTTTTCATTCCCACTTAGAAGTGTAAGAGAGTTCCCCTTTCTCCTCACCAACATTTGTTATTTTTTCGCTTGTTAATTTTTGCAATTCTGACTGGTGTGAAGTGGTATCTCATTGTCATTTGGATTTCTTTTTCCACATGCCAAGTGCTGTTGAGCAGTTTCTCATATGTCTGTTGGCCATTTGTGTGTCTTCTTTGGAGAAATACCTGTTCATATCTTCTGCCCATTTCTTGACTCGGTTATTTGTATTTTGGGTGTTGAGTTTGGGTGTTGAACGGTAGTAAAGCGTACGGCACTTTCATGATGCTTCCACACCCACTTTTGGAAATGCTTCTCTCTCAAGGATACCTGAAGATGTTAGTGGAGAGTTGCCGTATACGCAGACTTGCTTTTCCCAGGTGAGTGCATGGCACATTCCTTATTCACTCACGCGCGCGCGCGCGCGCACACACACACACACACACACACACACAGAGTTGAACATGTTTCTCTCTCGTCAGGAAAGGAGGTGTTCGTTGAGAGACGGTTTCTCGCCAATGCTTTTGGGTGCTTGCCCTTTTCCCCCCGGAGAGTGAAGTGTATGCGCTTTTTCCGTAGGCTTCAGTACACACCCTTGAGAAGCCTTCCTTCAGTCAGAAACAAGCCGTGAGTTGAAAGAGGCGTTCCACACAGACCTCCTTCTCAGAGCGAAGCCTGTCACACTTTTCCTTGGGCCTCCACACGCACTTTAGAAAAACTTCCTCCGGGAAGCTGTGAGTTGAACGACGGGTTTCCTACAGCGGTTTTCCGTGGGGGTAAGGATATATGACACTTGGCCTTAGGCTTCCACGCACACATTGGAAACGGCTTCTCTCTTCGTGAAACAAGACGTGCGCTGAACGTTGCGTTCTGCGCAGGCTTGCTTTTCACACATCAGCCGATGGTACTTTCCCTAGGCTTCCACACGCGCAGAGAGTATCCCTTCCCTAAACCTGAACCAAGACGCGGGGGAAAGCTGCCTTCTACACCACCTTCTTTTCCGAGTTTCGTATAGAACCCTTGCGTTGTGCTTCCACATCCACTTTTGTCACTTCTTCGATATATCCTCCGGAGAGGGGTTCGCTTTAAAGACGGTCTCCCTCCGTCACGCTTTCAAGGAGTTAAGGATAGGGCACTCTCCTTATGCCTGCACACGTCCACTTGCAATCTCGACTGACTTCATGACCCCGTCCATATGCTACGCTGAAAGTCCCATTGCGCGCGGCCTTGTTTCTAAGAGATGAGGACAGGGCACGGCACGTTCCTTGTGCTTCCACCACGACTATATAAAAGGCTCCCGTCTCCAAGGCAAAGGATGTCAGGTGCAAGACGGCTTCGCAAAAGCGAGGTTGCCTCTTAGAGAGCGGTCTACGGCGCTCTCCTGACGCTTCCACGCCTACATATGCAAACGCTTCTGGGCTCACGAAAGAAGACGTCCGTTGAAAGCTGCCTTGTACCCCGACGCGTTTTCCGAAGTTAGGTCCAGGGAACGGTCCCTGTGCGATCACACGCAGCCTTGAGATGGCTCAGCTCTTTTCGATCGTCAGGGAGGACGTTTCTCGGAGTTAGGTCCAGGGAAAGGTAGTAAAGCGTACGGCACTTTCATGATGCTTCCACACCCACTTTTGGAAATGCTTCTCTCTCCAGGATACCTAAAGATGCTAGTGGCGAGTCGCCGTATACGCAGACTTGCTTTTCCCAGGTCAGTACATGGCACTCTCCTTATTCACTCACGCACGCGCGCGCGTGCCCTCACACACACACACACACACACACACACACACACACACAGAGTTGAACATGTTTCTGTCTCGTCAGGAAAGAAGGTGATCGTTGAGAGACGGTTTCTCGCCGATGCTTTTGGGTTCTTGCTTTTTTCCCCCCGGAGAGAGAAGTGTAGCCGCTTTTTCCCTAGGCTTCCGTACACACCCTTGAGAAGCCTTCCGTCAGCCAGAAACAAGCCATGAGTTGAAAGAGGCGTTCCACGCAGACCTCCTTCTCAGAGCGAAGCCTGTCACACTTTTCCTTGTGAAGTCAACTAGAGAGATACAAATACTTTCTCAATGATTGCTTTAACAAAAAAGGACTAAATATCCCAATCAGAAAACATAGACTGTAAAGAGGAAGCAAGACCCATCTCTATGCTGCCTACCAGAGAATCACTTCAGACCTAAAAATAAAAGCAGATTGGAAGTAATGGGACACAAAACCATTTATCATGCAAATGGAAGTGAAAAGAAAGTTGGAGTCGTAATATTTTTATGAGACAAAATAAACTGAATTGTGGGGAAGATGGCAGAGTAGAAGGACCCTAAACTCACCTCATCCCACAGATACAACTAGGTAACACTCACACCAGAGTCACCCAGAAATGGACCTTCAGATTTCCCCACAAAACTATACAACTAAATGGAGAGAGGGAATCACATCAAAGATGGTAGGAAGGACAAGGACTCTGTAGGAATCTAATGCCCATATTTCTGACCACCAGAGGGAGGGAACCACAGTCACAGAGGGGCCAGAAACAAACTACTACACCGGGGAGCCTCTAAAGCGTAGAGACATCCTCATAGCTTATGGCTTTGAAAATCAGAAGGGATGACATTTGTGAGCGTATACAACCAGCAGACTTAAAGCTTGGAACTTTTAAAAATCAGCTGTCTCAGCTCTGAGAGAGCACAGAAGGTGATAGGAAGCTGAGATCTGTCCTTAAAGATTAAGCAGAGCAAAGAGTGTGGAGAAGCTTGGGTGAAGCAGGTTGAAAGGTGCTTGAGGATTAAACAAGGGAGACATAGTTCCTGAACTCAGAGTTTGCTAAGGGACTTGTCCAGGAACAAAGGAGCTGGCAGGTGCCATTTCCCTCTACGGCCCCTCATTATAAACACACACCTACCTGCAAGACCAAGCACAATCTAGCAATCACTAACTTGCATAAACCATGGCCCATCCCCACACCTACCACACCTGCTTCAGTCCCAGTGCTGTGGATACCCTCCCTGATAAGACCCACACAATCCTTGACAACAATATGTCTCCCCATCACCCACAGAACACGCATGCATCTTGTTAAAACAGCACACCCCATGTGTTGTGCACAATGACACAGTCCAGATCCAGTCTCTGTTGTTGCTATGCATTACCTTCAGAGGAGAACCAGCATCACCAAGTGAAAAATGTATGTTCTGCCCCGTATTTCAAGAACAAGCAATATATCTGACCTTCCTAACCGAGAGATATTCTCTGAGAAGTAGGCCAAATGAGCAGACAGAGGACTATGTCCTAAACGAAAGAAGAGGACAAAGCCACAGCAAGAGACCTAAACAAAATGGATATAAGGAACATGCCTGACAGAAAATTTAAGATAACAAATATAAAGATACTCACTGGGGAAATGAAAAGAGGGAGGACATCAGAAGGGGGAACATCATTGAGACTCTTAACAAAGAGATATGAAAGAAATAATCAGAGATGTGGAACACAAGAAATGAAATGAAGAATATACTAGATAGAATAATTAGCAGGATGGACGAAGCAGAGGAACAAATTAATGAACTAGAAGACAGTAATGGAAAGTAATCAAGCGGAACAAATGAGAGGAAAAGAAGTATGCAAAAATGAGAAGAGACATAGGGAATTCAGTGACTCCATCCAGTGTAACAACACCCACATGAGAGGGATCCCAGAAGGTGAAAAGGGGGAAAAGGGGGCAGAAAATCTATTTGACCAAAGAAGAGCTGAAAACTTAACCAATCTGGTGAAGGAAACCTATAGAAATCCATAAGGCATAGAGATCCCCTCCCACAAAATCAACCTAAGGAGGTCCACATCAAGATACATAGTAATCCAAATGGGAAAAGGTAGTGATAAAGAAAAAACATTTAAAGCAGCAAGATAAAAGAAGACAGTTAACATGCAAGGGAAAGCCCATAAATCTATCAGCTGAGTTTTCAGCAGAAACTATGCAGGACAGAAGAAAGTGGCGTTAAATATTCAAAGTGCTGAATGAGAAAAATCTGCAGCAAGGAATAATTTATCCAGCAAGCCTATCCTTCAGAAAAGAAGGGGAGAAAAAGAGTTTCTTAGCCACACAAACTAAAAGAGTTCATGACCACTAAATTAACTACAAAAAATATTGAAGGGGACACTATGAGTGGAAAAAAATCGTAAGTGAGAGTATGACAATAATGAATCAAGGAAGCAGTAAAAATAAGTATTTCTGTAAAAATCAGTTAAGGGATTCACAAAATAAAAGTATGTAAAATATGAAAACATATACCCTAACACATGAGGAGGAGTCAACAGTGGGTTTGAACTTAAACAGCATTCAACTTAATATAGACTGAAAAGGCTATATATAATCCAGGGGGTCACCACAAACCCAAACCTCTAATACACATGCAAAAGATAAAGGGAAAGAAATCCAAGAATATCATTAAAGAAAACGAGCAAACCATGAGAGAGAGAGCAAGAGAAGAAAGGATCAGAGAAAAACTACACAAAAAACTATGAAACAAGAAACAAAACATCAATAAATACATGTCTAATGATAATTAGTTTGAATGTAAATGGACTAAATGCTCCAAGCAAAAGAGCATGACAGAGTTTGTATATATATATAAAAGATTTCACACCTAAAGACACCTGCAGATGGAAATTAAGAGATGGAGAAACATTAATCATGCAAGTGGATGTCAAAAGAAGTCAGAGTAGCAATCCTTATATCAGACAAAATAGACTTTTTTAACATTGAAATTGAATTAGCCAACATAGAGTACACCAGTAGTTTCAAATGTAGCGTTCCACAATTCATCAGTTGTGTATAACACCCAGTGTTCATCACATCACATGCATTCCTTAATGCCCATCACACAGTTACTCCATCTCCCCACCCACATTTCCTCCAGCAACCCTCAGTTTGTTTCCAATAGTTAGGAACCTGTCATGGAATTTCTTCCTCTCTGGTTTCTTCGCATTCATTTTCCCTCCCTTCCCCTATGATCCTCTGTGCTGTTCCTTCTATTCCACATATGAGTAAAACCATATAATAATTGTTTTTCTCTGACTGACTTATTTTGCTCAGCATAATACCCTCCAGTGCCTTCCACATCGATATGCTAAATATTGATCCTTTCTGATGGCTGAGTCATATTCCTTTGTATATGTATATACCATGTTTTCTTTATCCATTATCTGTCGATGGATGTCTTGGTTCCTTCCACGGTTTGGCTATTGTGGACAATGTCGCTATAAACATTTGGGGTGCAGTTGCCCCTTCAGATCACTACATTTGTAGCTTTGGGGTAAATAAAATTGCTGGGTTGTAAGGGAGCTCTGTTTTAACTTCGTGAGGAACCTCCATATTGTTTTCCAAAGTGGCTGTACCAGTTTTCATTCCCACTTAGAAGTGTAAGAGAGTTCCCCTTTCTCCTCACCAACATTTGTTATTTCTTCGCTTGTTAATTTTTGCAATTCTGACTGGTGTGAAGTGGTATCTCATTGTCATTTGGATTTCTTTTTCCCCATGCCAAGTGCTGTTGAGCAGTTTCTCATATGTCTGTTGGCCATTTGTGTGTCTTCTTTGGAGAAATACCTGTTCATATCTTCTGCCCATTTCTTGACTCGGTTATTTGTATTTTGGGTGTTGAGTTTGGGTGTTGAACGGTAGTAAAGCGTACGGCACTTTCATGATGCTTCCACACCCACTTTTGGAAATGCTTCTCTCTCAAGGATACCTGAAGATGTTAGTGGAGAGTTGCCGTATACGCAGACTTGCTTTTCCCAGGTGAGTGCATGGCACATTCCTTATTCACTCACGCGCACGCGCTCGCACACACACACACACACACACACACAGAGTTGAACATGTTTCTGTCTCGTCAGGAAAGGAGGTGTTCGTTGAGAGACGGTTTCTCGCCAATGCTTTTGGGTGCTTGCCCTTTTCCCCCCGGAGAGTGAAGTGTATGCGCTTTTTCCGTAGGCTTCAGTACACACCCTTGAGAAGCCTTCCGTCAGTCAGAAACAAGCCGTGAGTTGAAAGAGGCGTTCCACACAGACCTCCTTCTCAGAGCGAAGCCTGTCACACTTTTCCTTGGGCCTCCACACGCACTTTAGAAAAACTTCCTCCGGGAAGCTGTGAGTTGAACGACGGGTTTCCTACAGCGGTTTTCCGTGGGGGTAAGGATATATGGCACTTGGCCTTAGGCTTCCACGCACACATTGGAAAGGGCTTCTCTCTTCGTGAAACAAGATGTGCGCTGAACGTTGCGTTCTGCGCAGGCTTGCTTTTCACACATCAGCCCATGGTACTTTCCCTAGGCTTCCACACGCGCAGTGAGTATCCCTTCCCTAAACCTGAACCAAGACGCGGGGGAAAGCTGCCTTCTACACCACCTTCTTTTCCGAGTTTCGTATAGAACCCTTGCGTTGTGCTTCCACATCCACTTTTGTCACTGCTTCGATATATCCTCCGGAGAGGGGTTCGCTTGAAAGACGGTCTCCCTCCGTCACGCTTTCAAGGAGTTAAGGATAGGGCACTCTCCTTATGCCTGCACACGTCCACTTGCAATCTCGACTGACTTCATGACCCCGTCCATATGCTACGCTGAAAGTCCCATTGCGCGCGGCCTTGTTTCTAAGAGATGAGGACAGGGCACGGCACGTTCCTTGTGCTTCCACCACGACTATATAAAAGGCTTCCGTCTCCAAGGCAAAGGATGTCAGGTGCAAGACGGCTTCGCAAAAGCGAGGTTGCCTCTTAGAGGGCGGTCTACGGCGCTCTCCTGACGCTTCCACGCCTACATATGCAAACGCTTCTGGGCTCACGAAAGAAGACGTCCGTTGAAAGCTGCCTTGTACCCCGACGCGTTTTCCGGAGTTAGGTCCAGAGAACGGTCCCTGTGCGATCACACGCAGCCTTGAGATGGCTCAGCTCTTTTCGATCGTCAGGGAGGACGTTTTTCGGAGTTAGGTCCAGGGAAAGGTAGTAAAGCGTACGGCACTTTCATGATGCTTCCACACCCACTTTTGGAAATGCTTCTCTCTCCAGGATACCTGAAGATGCTAGTGGCGAGTCGCCATAGACGCAGACTTGCTTTTCCCAGGTCAGTACATGGCACTCTCCTTATTCACTCACGCAGGCGCGCGCGCGCGTGCCCTCACACACACAGACACACACACACACACACAGAGTTGAACATGTTTCTGTCTCGTCAGGAAAGAAGGTGATCGTTGAGAGACGGTTTCTCGCCGATGCTTTTGGGTTCTTGCTTTTTTCCCCCCGGAGACAGAAGTGTAGCCGCTTTTTCCCTAGGCTTCCGTACACACCCTTGAGAAGCCTTCCGTCAGCCAGAAACAAGCCATGAGTTGAAAGAGGCGTTCCACGCAGACCTCCTTCTCAGAGCGAAGCCTGTCACACTTTTCCTTGTGAAGTAAACTAGAGAGATACAAATACTTTCTCAATGATTGCTTTAATAAAAAAGGACTAAATATCCCAATCAGAAAACATAGACTGTAAAGAGGAAGCAAGACCCATCTCTATGCTGCCTACCAGAGAATCACTTCAGACCTAAAAATAAAAGCAGATTGGAAGTAATGGCACACAAAAGCATTTATCATGCAAATGGAAGTGAAAAGAAAGTTGGAGTCATAATAATTTTATGAGACAAAATAAACTGAATTGTGGGGAAGATGGCAGAGTAGAAGGACCCTAAACTCACCTCATCCCACAGATACAACTAGGTAACACTCACACCAGAGTCACCCAGAAGTGGACCTTCAGATTTCCCCACAAAACTATACAACTAAATGGAGAGAGGGAATCACATCAAAGATGGTAGGAAGGACAAGGACTCTGTAGGAATCTAAAGCCCATATTTCTGACCACCAGAGGGAGGGAACCACAGTCACAGAGGGGCCAGAAACAAACTACTACACCGGGGAGCCTCTAAAGCGTAGAGACATCCTCATAGCTTATGGCTTTGAAAATCAGAAGGGATGACATTTGTGAGCGTATACAACCAGCAGACTTAAAGCTTGGAACTTTTAAAAATCAGCTGTCTCAGCTCTGAGAGAGCACAGAAGGTGATAGGAAGCTGAGATCTGTCCTTAAAGATTAAGCAGAGCAAAGAGTGTGGAGAAGCTTGGGTGAAGCAGGTTGAAAGGTGCTTGAGGATTAAACAAGGGAGACATAGTTCCTGAACTCAGAGTTTGCTAAGGGACTTGTCCAGGAACAAAGGAGCTGGCAGGTGCCATTTCCCTCTACGGCCCCTCATTATAAACACACACCTACCTGCAAGACCAAGCACAATCTAGCAATCACTAACTTGCATAAACCATGGCCCATCCCCACACCTACCACACCTGCTTCAGTCCCAGTGCTGTGGATACCCTCCCTGATAAGACCCACACAATCCTTGACAACAATATGTCTCCCCATCACCCACAGAACACGCATGCATCTTGTTAAAACAGCACACCCCATGTGTTGTGCACAATGACACAGTCCAGATCCAGTCTCTGTTGTTGCTATGCATTACCTTCAGAGGAGAACCAGCATCACCAAGTGAAAAATGTATGTTCTGCCCCGTATTTCAAGAACAAGCAATATATCTGACCTTCCTAACCGAGAGATATTCTCTGAGAAGTAGGCCAAATGAGCAGACAGAGGACTATGTCCTAAACGAAAGAAGAGGACAAAGCCACAGCAAGAGACCTAAACAAAATGGATATAAGGAACATGCCTGACAGAAAATTTAAGATAACAATTATAAAGATACTCACTGGGGAAATGAAAAGAGGGAGGACATCAGAAGGGGGAACATCATTGAGACTCTTAACAAAGAGATATGAAAGAAATAATCAGAGATGTGGAACACAAGAAATGAAATGAAGAATATACTAGATAGAATAATTAGCAGGATGGACGAAGCAGAGGAACAAATTAATGAACTAGAAGACAGTAATGGAAAGTAATCAAGCGGAACAAATGAGAGGAAAAAGAAGTATGCAAAAATGAGAAGAGACATAGGGAATTCAGTGACTCCATCCAGTGTAACAACACCCACATGAGAGGGATCCCAGAAGGTGAAAAGGGGGAAAAGGGGGCAGAAAATCTATTTGACCAAAGAAGAGCTGAAAACTTAACCTAATCTGGTGAAGGAAACCTATACAAATCCATAAGGCATAGAGATCCCCTCCCACAAAATCAACCTAAGGAGGTCCACATCAAGATACATAGTAATCCAAATGGGAAAAGGTAGTGATAAAGAAAAAACATTTAAAGCAGCAAGATAAAAGAAGACAGTTAACATGCAAGGGAAAGCCCATAAATCTATCAGCTGAGTTTTCAGCAGAAACTATGCAGGACAGAAGAAAGTGGCGTTAAATATTCAAAGTGCTGAATGAGAAAAATCTGCAGCAAGGAATAATTTATCCAGCAAGCCTATCCTTCAGAAAAGAAGGGGAGAAAAAGAGTTTCTTAGCCACACAAACTAAAAGAGTTCATGACCACTAAATTAACTACAAAAAATATTGAAGGGGACACTATGAGTGGAAAAAAATCGTAAGTGAGAGTATGACAATAATGAATCAAGGAAGCAGTAAAAATAAGTATTTCTGTAAAAATCAGTTAAGGGATTCACAAAATAAAAGTATGTAAAATATGAAAACATATACCCTAACACATGAGGAGGAGTCAACAGTGGGTTTGAACTTAAACAGCATTCAACTTAATATAGACTGAAAAGGCTATATATAACCCAGGGGGTCACCACAAACCCAAACCTCTAATACACATGCAAAAGATAAAGGGAAAGAAATCCAAGAATATCATTAAAGAAAACGAGCAAACCATGAGAGAGAGAGCAAGAGAAGAAAGGATCAGAGAAAAACTACACAAAAAACTATGAAACAAGAAACAAAACATCAATAAATACATGTCTAATGATAATTAGTTTGAATGTAAATGGACTAAATGCTCCAAGCAAAAGAGCATGACAGAGTTTGTATATATATATAAAAGATTTCACACCTAAAGACACCTGCAGATGGAAATTAAGAGATGGAGAAACATTAATCATGCAAGTGGATGTCAAAAGAAGTCAGAGTAGCAATCCTTATATCAGACAAAATAGACTTTTTTAACATTGAAATTGAATTAGCCAACATAGAGTACACCAGTAGTTTCAAATGTAGCGTTCCACAATTCATCAGTTGTGTATAACACCCAGTGTTCATCACATCACATGCATTCCTTAATGCCCATCACACAGTTACTCCATCTCCCCACCCACATTTCCTCCAGCAACCCTCAGTTTGTTTCCAATAGTTAGGAACCTGTCATGGATTTTCTTCCTCTCTGGTTTCTTCGCATTCATTTTCCCTCCCTTCCCCTATGATCCTCTGTGCTGTTCCTTCTATTCCACATATGAGTAAAACCATATAATAATTGTTTTTCTCTGACTGACTTATTTTGCTCAGCATAATACCCTCCAGTGCCTTCCACATCGATATGCTAAATATTGATCCTTTCTGATGGCTGAGTCATATTCCTTTGTATATGTATATACCATGTTTTCTTTATCCATTATCTGTCGATGGATGTCTTGGTTCCTTCCACGGTTTGGCTATTGTGGACAATGTCGCTATAAACATTTGGGGTGCAGTTGCCCCTTCAGATCACTACATTTGTAGCTTTGGGGTAAATAAAATTGCTGGGTTGTAAGGGAGCTCTGTTTTAACTTCGTGAGGAACCTCCATATTGTTTTCCAAAGTGGCTGTACCAGTTTTCATTCCCACTTAGAAGTGTAAGAGAGTTCCCCTTTCTCCTCACCAACATTTGTTATTTCTTCGCTTGTTAATTTTTGCAATTCTGACTGGTGTGAAGTGGTATCTCATTGTCATTTGGATTTCTTTTTCCCCATGCCAAGTGCTGTTGAGCAGTTTCTCATATGTCTGTTGGCCATTTGTGTGTCTTCTTTGGAGAAATACCTGTTCATATCTTCTGCCCATTTCTTGACTCGGTTATTTGTATTTTGGGTGTTGAGTTTGGGTGTTGAACGGTAGTAAAGCGTACGGCACTTTCATGATGCTTCCACACCCACTTTTGGAAATGCTTCTCTCTCAAGGATACCTGAAGATGTTAGTGGAGAGTTGCCGTATACGCAGACTTGCTTTTCCCAGGTGAGTGCATGGCACATTCCTTATTCACTCACGCGCGCGCGCTCGCACACACACACACACACACACACACAGAGTTGAACATGTTTCTGTCTCGTCAGGAAAGGAGGTGTTCGTTGAGAGACGGTTTCTCGCCAATGCTTTTGGGTGCTTGCCCTTTTCCCCCCGGAGAGTGAAGTGTATGCGCTTTTTCCGTAGGCTTCAGTACACACCCTTGAGAAGCCTTCCGTCAGTCAGAAACAAGCCGTGAGTTGAAAGAGGCGTTCCACACAGACCTCCTTCTCAGAGCGAAGCCTGTCACACTTTTCCTTGGGCCTCCACACGCACTTTAGAAAAACTTCCTCCGGGAAGCTGTGAGTTGAACGACGGGTTTCCTACAGCGGTTTTCCGTGGGGGTAAGGATATATGGCACTTGGCCTTAGGCTTCCACGCACACATTGGAAAGGGCTTCTCTCTTCGTGAAACAAGATGTGCGCTGAACGTTGCGTTCTGCGCAGGCTTGCTTTTCACACATCAGCCGATGGTACTTTCCCTAGGCTTCCACACGCGCAGTGAGTATCCCTTCCCTAAACCTGAACCAAGACGCGGGGGAAAGCTGCCTTCTACACCACCTTCTTTTCCGAGTTTCGTATAGAACCCTTGCGTTGTGCTTCCACATCCACTTTTGTCACTGCTTCGATATATCCTCCGGAGAGGGGTTCGCTTGAAAGACGGTCTCCCTCCGTCACGCTTTCAAGGAGTTAAGGATAGGGCACTCTCCTTATGCCTGCACACGTCCACTTGCAATCTCGACTGACTTCATGACCCCGTCCATATGCTACGCTGAAAGTCCCATTGCGCGCGGCCTTGTTTCTAAGAGATGAGGACAGGGCACGGCACGTTCCTTGTGCTTCCACCACGACTATATAAAAGGCTCCCGTCTCCAAGGCAAAGGATGTCAGGTGCAAGACGGCTTCGCAAAAGCGAGGTTGCCTCTTAGAGGGCGGTCTACGGCGCTCTCCTGACGCTTCCACGCCTACATATGCAAACGCTTCTGGGCTCACGAAAGAAGACGTCCGTTGAATGCTGCCTTGTACCCCGACGCGTTTTCCGGATTTAGGTCCAGAGAACGGTCCCTGTGCGATCACACGCAGCCTTGAGATGGCTCAGCTCTTTTCGATCGTCAGGGAGGACGTTTTTCGGAGTTAGGTCCAGGGAAAGGTAGTAAAGCGTACGGCACTTTCATGATGCTTCCACACCCACTTTTGGAAATGCTTCTCTCTCCAGGATACCTGAAGATGCTAGTGGCGAGTCGCCATAGACGCAGACTTGCTTTTCCCAGGTCAGTACATGGCACTCTCCTTATTCACTCACGCAGGCGCGCGCGCGCGTGCCCTCACACACACAGACACACACACACACACACAGAGTTGAACATGTTTCTGTCTCGTCAGGAAAGAAGGTGATCGTTGAGAGACGGTTTCTCGCCGATGCTTTTGGGTTCTTGCTTTTTTCCCCCCGGAGACAGAAGTGTAGCCGCTTTTTCCCTAGGCTTCCGTACACACCCTTGAGAAGCCTTCCGTCAGCCAGAAACAAGCCATGAGTTGAAAGAGGCGTTCCACGCAGACCTCCTTCTCAGAGCGAAGCCTGTCACACTTTTCCTTGTGAAGTAAACTAGAGAGATACAAATACTTTCTCAATGATTGCTTTAATAAAAAAGGACTAAATATCCCAATCAGAAAACATAGACTGTAAAGAGGAAGCAAGACCCATCTCTATGCTGCCTACCAGAGAATCACTTCAGACCTAAAAATAAAAGCAGATTGGAAGTAATGGCACACAAAAGCATTTATCATGCAAATGGAAGTGAAAAGAAAGTTGGAGTCATAATAATTTTATGAGACAAAATAAACTGAATTGTGGGGAAGATGGCAGAGTAGAAGGACCCTAAACTCACCTCATCCCACAGATACAACTAGGTAACACTCACACCAGAGTCACCCAGAAATGGACCTTCAGATTTCCCCACAAAACTATACAACTAAATGGAGAGAGGGAATCACATCAAAGATGGTAGGAAGGACAAGGACTCTGTAGGAATCTAAAGCCCATATTTCTGACCACCAGAGGGAGGGAACCACAGTCACAGAGGGGCCAGAAACAAACTACTACACCGGGGAGCCTCTAAAGCGTAGAGACATCCTCATAGCTTATGGCTTTGAAAATCAGAAGGGATGACATTTGTGAGCGTATACAACCAGCAGACTTAAAGCTTGGAACTTTTAAAAATCAGCTGTCTCAGCTCTGAGAGAGCACAGAAGGTGATAGGAAGCTGAGATCTGTCCTTAAAGATTAAGCAGAGCAAAGAGTGTGGAGAAGCTTGGGTGAAGCAGGTTGAAAGGTGCTTGAGGATTAAACAAGGGAGACATAGTTCCTGAACTCAGAGTTTGCTAAGGGACTTGTCCAGGAACAAAGGAGCTGGCAGGTGCCATTTCCCTCTACGGCCCCTCATTATAAACACACACCTACCTGCAAGACCAAGCACAATCTAGCAATCACTAACTTGCATAAACCATGGCCCATCCCCACACCTACCACACCTGCTTCAGTCCCAGTGCTGTGGATACCCTCCCTGATAAGACCCACACAATCCTTGACAACAATATGTCTCCCCATCACCCACAGAACACGCATGCATCTTGTTAAAACAGCACACCCCATGTGTTGTGCACAATGACACAGTCCAGATCCAGTCTCTGTTGTTGCTATGCATTACCTTCAGAGGAGAACCAGCATCACCAAGTGAAAAATGTATGTTCTGCCCCGTATTTCAAGAACAAGCAATATATCTGACCTTCCTAACCGAGAGATATTCTCTGAGAAGTAGGCCAAATGAGCAGACAGAGGACTATGTCCTAAACGAAAGAAGAGGACAAAGCCACAGCAAGAGACCTAAACAAAATGGATATAAGGAACATGCCTGACAGAAAATTTAAGATAACAATTATAAAGATACTCACTGGGGAAATGAAAAGAGGGAGGACATCAGAAGGGGGAACATCATTGAGACTCTTAACAAAGAGATATGAAAGAAATAATCAGAGATGTGGAACACAAGAAATGAAATGAAGAATATACTAGATAGAATAATTAGCAGGATGGACGAAGCAGAGGAACAAATTAATGAACTAGAAGACAGTAATGGAAAGTAATCAAGCGGAACAAATGAGAGGAAAAAGAAGTATGCAAAAATGAGAAGAGACATAGGGAATTCAGTGACTCCATCCAGTGTAACAACACCCACATGAGAGGGATCCCAGAAGGTGAAAAGGGGGAAAAGGGGGCAGAAAATCTATTTGACCAAAGAAGAGCTGAAAACTTAACCTAATCTGGTGAAGGAAACCTATACAAATCCATAAGGCATAGAGATCCCCTCCCACAAAATCAACCTAAGGAGGTCCACATCAAGATACATAGTAATCCAAATGGGAAAAGGTAGTGATAAAGAAAAAACATTTAAAGCAGCAAGATAAAAGAAGACAGTTAACATGCAAGGGAAAGCCCATAAATCTATCAGCTGAGTTTTCAGCAGAAACTATGCAGGACAGAAGAAAGTGGCGTTAAATATTCAAAGTGCTGAATGAGAAAAATCTGCAGCAAGGAATAATTTATCCAGCAAGCCTATCCTTCAGAAAAGAAGGGGAGAAAAAGAGTTTCTTAGCCACACAAACTAAAAGAGTTCATGACCACTAAATTAACTACAAAAAATATTGAAGGGGACACTATGAGTGGAAAAAAATCGTAAGTGAGAGTATGACAATAATGAATCAAGGAAGCAGTAAAAATAAGTATTTCTGTAAAAATCAGTTAAGGGATTCACAAAATAAAAGTATGTAAAATATGAAAACATATACCCTAACACATGAGGAGGAGTCAACAGTGGGTTTGAACTTAAACAGCATTCAACTTAATATAGACTGAAAAGGCTATATATAATCCAGGGGGTCACCACAAACCCAAACCTCTAATACACATGCAAAAGATAAAGGGAAAGAAATCCAAGAATATCATTAAAGAAAACGAGCAAACCATGAGAGAGAGAGCAAGAGAAGAAAGGATCAGAGAAAAACTACACAAAAAACTATGAAACAAGTAACAAAACATCAATAAATACATGTCTAATGATAATTAGTTTGAATGTAAATGGACTAAATGCTCCAAGCAAAAGAGCATGACAGAGTTTGTATATATATATAAAAGATTTCACACCTAAAGACACCTGCAGATGGAAATTAAGAGATGGAGAAACATTAATCATGCAAGTGGATGTCAAAAGAAGTCAGAGTAGCAATCCTTATATCAGACAAAATAGACTTTTTTAACATTGAAATTGAATTAGCCAACATAGAGTACACCAGTAGTTTCAAATGTAGCGTTCCACAATTCATCAGTTGTGTATAACACCCAGTGTTCATCACATCACATGCATTCCTTAATGCCCATCACACAGTTACTCCATCTCCCCACCCACCTTTCCTCCAGCAACCCTCAGTTTGTTTCCAATAGCTGGGAACCTGTCATGGATTTTCTTCCTCTCTGGTTTCTTCGCATTCATTTTCCCTCCCTTCCCCTATGATCCTCTGTGCTGTTCCTTCTATTCCACATATGAGTAAAACCATATAATAATTGTTTTTCTCTGACTGACTTATTTTGCTCAGCATAATACCCTCCAGTGCCATCCACATCGATATGCTAAATATTGATCCTATCTGATGGCTGTGTCATATTCCTTTGTATATGTATATACCATGTTTTCTTTATCCATTATCTGTCGATGGATGTCTTGGTTCCTTCCACGGTTTGGCTATTGTGGACAATGTCGCTATAAACATTCGGGGTGCAGTTGCCCCTTCAGATCACTACATTTGTAGCTTTGGGGTAAATAAAATTGCTGGGTTGTAAGGGAGCTCTGTTTTAACTTCGTGAGGAACCTCCATATTGTTTTCCAAAGTGGCTGTACCAGTTTTCATTCCCACTTAGAAGTGTAAGAGAGTTCCCCTTTCTCCTCACCAACATTTGTTATTTCTTCGCTTGTTAATTTTTGCAATTCTGACTGGTGTGAAGTGGTATCTCATTGTCATTTGGATTTCTTTTTCCCCATGCCAAGTGATGTTGAGCAGTTTGTCATATGTCTGTTGGCCATTTGTGTGTCTTCTTTGGAGAAATATCTGTTCATATCTTCTGCCCATTTCTTGACTCGCTTATTTGTTTTTTGGGTGTTGAGTTTGGGTGTTGAACGGTAGTAAAGCGTACGGCACTTTCATGATGCTTCCACACCCACTTTTGGAAATGCTTCTCTCTCCAGGATACCTGAAATGTTAGTGGAGAGTTGCCGTATACGCAGACTTGCTTTTCCCAGGTGAGTGCATGGCACATTCCTTATTCACTCACGCGCGCCCGCGCGCACACACACACACACACACACACAGAGTTGAACATGTTTCTGTCTCGTCAGGAAAGGAGGTGTTCGTTGAGAGACGGTTTCTCGCCAATGCTTTTGGGTGCTTGCCCTTTTCCCCCCGGAGAGTGAAGTGTATGCGCTTTTTCCGTAGGCTTCCGTACACACCCTTGAGAAGCCTTCCCTCAGCCAGAAACAAGCCGTGAGTTGAAAGAGGCGTTCCACACAGACCTCCTTCTCAGAGCGAAGCCTGTCACACTTTTCCTTGGGCCTCCACACGCACTTTAGAAAAACTTCCTCCGGGAAGCTGTGAGTTGAACGACGGGTTTCCTACAGCGGTTTTCCGTGGGGGTAAGGATATATGGCACTTGGCCTTAGGCTTCCACGCACAGATTGGAAAGGCTTCTCTCTTCGTGAAACAAGATGTGCGCTGAACGTTGCGTTCTGCGCAGGCTTGGTTTTCACACATCAGCCCATGGTACTTTCCCTAGGCTTCCACACGCGCAGTGAGTATCCCTTCCCTAAACCTGAACCAAGACGCGGGGGAAAGCTGCCTTCTACACCACCTTCTTTTCCGAGTTTCGTATAGAACCCTTGCGTTGTGCTTCCACATCCACTTTTGTCACTGCTTCGATATATCCTCCGGAGAGGGGTTCGCTTGAAAGACGGTCTCCCTCCGTCACGCTTTCAAGGAGTTAAGGATAGGGCACTCTCCTTATGCCTGCACACGTCCACTTGCAATCTCGACTGACTTCATGACCCCGTCCATATGCTACGCTGAAAGTCCCATTGCGCGCGGCCTTGTTTCTAAGAGATGAGGACAGGGCACGGCACGTTCCTTGTGCTTCCACCACGACTATATAAAAGGCTCCCGTCTCCAAGGCAAAGGATGTCAGGTGGAAGACGGCTTCGCAAAAGCGAGGTTGCCTCTTAGAGGGCGGTCTACGGCGCTCTCCTGACGCTTCCACGCCTACATATGCAAACGCTTCTGGGCTCACGAAAGAAGACGTCCGTTGAAAGCTGCCTTGTACCCCGACGCGTTTCTCGGAGTTAGGTCCAGGGAACGGTCCCTGTGCGATCACACGCAGCCTTGAGATGGCTCAGCTCTTTTCGATCGTCAGGGAGGACGTTTCTCGGAGTTAGGTCCAGGGAAAGGTAGTAAAGCGTACGGCACTTTCATGATGCTTCCACACCCACTTTTGGAAATGCTTCTCTCTCCAGGATACCTGAAGATGCTAGTGGCGAGTCGCCGTAGACGCAGACTTGCTTTTCCCAGGTCAGTACATGGCACTCTCCTTATTCACTCACGCACGCGCGCGCGCGCGGGCCCTAACACACACACACTCACACACACACACACACACACACACACACACACACACACACACAGAGTTGAACATGTTTCTGTCTCGTCAGGAAAGAAGGTGATCGTTGAGAGACGGTTTCTCGCCGATGCTTTTGGGTTCTTGCTTTTTTCCCCCCGGAGAGAGAAGTGTAGCCGCTTTTTCCCTAGGCTTCCGTACACACCCTTGAGAAGCCTTCCGTCAGCCAGAAACAAGCCATGAGTTGAAAGAGGCGTTCCACGCAGACCTCCTTCTCAGAGCGAAGCCTGTCACACTTTTCCTTGTGAAGTCAACTAGAGAGATACAAATACTTTCTCAATGATTGCTTTAACAAAAAAGGACTAAATATCCCAATCAGAAAACATAGACTGTAAAGAGGAAGCAAGACCCATCTCTATGCTGCCTACCAGAGAATCACTTCAGACCTAAAAATAAAAGCAGATTGGAAGTAATGGGACACAAAACCATTTATCATGCAAATGGAAGTGAAAAGAAAGTTGGAGTCGTAATATTTTTATGAGACAAAATAAACTGAATTGTGGGGAAGATGGCAGAGTAGAAGGACCCTAAACTCACCTCATCCCACAGATACAACTAGGTAACACTCACACCAGAGTCACCCAGAAATGGACCTTCAGATTTCCCCACAAAACTATACAACTAAATGGAGAGAGGGAATCACATCAAAGATGGTAGGAAGGACAAGGACTCTGTAGGAATCTAAAGCCCATATTTCTGACCACCAGAGGGAGGGAACCACAGTCACAGAGGGGCCAGAAACAAACTACTACACCGGGGAGCCTCTAAAGCGTAGAGACATCCTCATAGCTTATGGCTTTGAAAATCAGAAGGGATGACATTTGTGAGCGTATACAACCAGCAGACTTAAAGCTTGGAACTTTTAAAAATCAGCTGTCTCAGCTCTGAGAGAGCACAGAAGGTGATAGGAAGCTGAGATCTGTCCTTAAAGATTAAGCAGAGCAAAGAGTGTGGAGAAGCTTGGGTGAAGCAGGTTGAAAGGTGCTTGAGGATTAAACAAGGGAGACATAGTTCCTGAACTCAGAGTTTGCTAAGGGACTTGTCCAGGAACAAAGGAGCTGGCAGGTGCCATTTCCCTCTACGGCCCCTCATTATAAACACACACCTACCTGCAAGACCAAGCACAATCTAGCAATCACTAACTTGCATAAACCATGGCCCATCCCCACACCTACCACACCTGCTTCAGTCCCAGTGCTGTGGATACCCTCCCTGATAAGACCCACACAATCCTTGACAACAATATGTCTCCCCATCACCCACAGAACACGCATGCATCTTGTTAAAACAGCGCACCCCATGTGTTGTGCACAATGACACAGTCCAGATCCAGTCTCTGTTGTTGCTATGCATTACCTTCAGAGGAGAACCAGCATCACCAAGTGAAAAATGTATGTTCTGCCACGTATTTTCAAGAACAAGCAATATATCTGACCTTCCTAACAGAGAGATATTCTCTGAGAAGTAGGCCAAATGAGCAGACAGAGGACTATGTCCTAAACGAAAGAAGAGGACAAAGCCACAGCAAGAGACCTAAACAAAATGGATATAAGGAACATGCCTGACAGAAAATTTAAGATAACAAATATAAAGATACTCACTGGGGAAATGAAAAGAGGAAGGACATCAGAAGGGGGAACATCATTGAGACTCTTAACAAAGAGATATGAAAGAAATAATCAGAGATGTGGAACACAAGAAATGAAATGAAGAATATACTAGATAGAATAATTAGCAGGATGGACGAAGCAGAGGAACAAATTAATGAACTAGAAGACAGTAATGGAAAGTAATCAAGCGGAACAAATGAGAGGAAAAAGAAGTATGCAAAAATGAGAAGAGACATAGGGAATTCAGTGACTCCATCCAGTGTAACAACACCCACATGAGAGGGATCCCAGAAGGTGAAAAGGGGGAAAAGGGGGCAGAAAATCTATTTGACCAAAGAAGAGCTGAAAACTTAACCTAATCTGGTGAAGGAAACCTATACAAATCCATAAGGCATAGAGATCCCCTCCCACAAAATCAACCTAAGGAGGTCCACATCAAGATACATAGTAATCCAAATGGGAAAAGGTAGTGATAAAGAAAAAACATTTAAAGCAGCAAGATAAAAGAAGACAGTTAACATGCAAGGGAAAGCCCATAAATCTATCAGCTGAGTTTTCAGCAGAAACTATGCAGGACAGAAGAAAGTGGCGTTAAATATTCAAAGTGCTGAATGAGAAAAATCTGCAGCAAGGAATAATTTATCCAGCAAGCCTATCCTTCAGAAAAGAAGGGGAGAAAAAGAGTTTCTTAGCCACACAAACTAAAAGAGTTCATGACCACTAAATTAACTACAAAAAATATTGAAGGGGACACTATGAGTGGAAAAAAATCGTAAGTGAGAGTATGACAATAATGAATCAAGGAAGCAGTAAAAATAAGTATTTCTGTAAAAATCAGTTAAGGGATTCACAAAATAAAAGTATGTAAAATATGAAAACATATACCCTAACACATGAGGAGGAGTCAACAGTGGGTTTGAACTTAAACAGCATTCAACTTAATATAGACTGAAAAGGCTATATATAATCCAGGGGGTCACCACAAACCCAAACCTCTAATACACATGCAAAAGATAAAGGGAAAGAAATCCAAGAATATCATTAAAGAAAACGAGCAAACCATGAGAGAGAGAGCAAGAGAAGAAAGGATCAGAGAAAAACTACACAAAAAATATGAAACAAGTAACAAAACATCAATAAATACATGTCTAATGATAATTAGTTTGAATGTAAATGGACTAAATGCTCCAAGCAAAAGAGCATGACAGAGTTTGTATATATATATAAAAGATTTCACACCTAAAGACACCTGCAGATGGAAATTAAGAGATGGAGAAACATTAATCATGCAAGTGGATGTCAAAAGAAGTCAGAGTAGCAATCCTTATATCAGACAAAATAGACTTTTTTAACATTGAAATTGAATTAGCCAACATAGAGTACACCAGTAATTTCAAATGTAGCGTTCCACAATTCATCAGTTGTGTATAACACCCAGTGTTCATCACACCACATGCATTCCTTAATGCCCATCACACAGTTACTCCATCTCCCCACCCACCTTTCCTCCAGCAACCCTCAGTTTGTTTCCAATAGCTGGGAACCTGTCATGGATTTTCTTCCTCTCTGGTTTCTTCGCATTCATTTTCCCTCCCTTCCCCTATGATCCTCTGTGCTGTTCCTTCTATTCCACATATGAGTAAAACCATATAGTAATTGTTTTTCTCTGACTGACTTATTTTGCTCAGCATAATACCCTCCAGTGCCTTCCACATCGATATGCTAAATATTGATCCTTTCTGATGGCTGAGTCATATTCCATTGTATATGTATATACCATGTTTTCTTTATCCATTTATCTGTCGATGGATGTCTTGGTTCCTTCCACGGTTTGGCTATTGTGGACAATGTCGCTATAAACATTCGGGGTGCAGTTGCCCCTTCAGATCACTACATTTGTAGCTTTGGGGTAAATAAAATTGCTGGGTTGTAAGGGAGCTCTCTTTTAAGTTCTTGGGGAACCTCCATATTGTTTTCCAAAGTGGCTGTACCAGTTTTCATTCCCACTTAGAAGTGTAAGAGAGTTCCCCTTTCTCCTCACCAACATTTGTTATTTCTTCGCTTGTTAATTTTTGCAATTCTGACTGGTGTGAAGTGGTATCTCATTGTCATTTGGATTTCTTTTTCCCCATGCCAAGTGATGTTGAGCAGTTTGTCATATGTCTGTTGGCCATTTGTGTGTCTTCTTTGGAGAAATATCTGTTCATATCTTCTGCCCATTTCTTGACCCGCTTATTTGTTTTTTGGGTGTTGAGTTTGGGTGTTGAACGGTAGTAAAGCGTACGGCACTTTCATGATGCTTCCACACCCACTTTTGGAAATGCTTCTCTCTCCAGGATACCTGAAGATGTTAGTGGAGAGTTGCCGTATACGCAGACTTGCTTTTCCCAGGTGAGTGCATGGCACATTCCTTATTCACTCATGCGCGCGCGCGCGCGCACACACACACACACACACACAGAGTTGAACATGTTTCTGTCTCGTCAGGAAAGAAGGTGATCGTTGAGAGACGGTTTCTCGCCGATGCTTTTGGGTTCTTGCTTTTTTCCCCCCGGAGAGAGAAGTGTAGCCGCTTTTTCCCTAGGCTTCCGTACACACCCTTGAGAAGCCTTCCGTCAGACAGAAACAAGCCATGAGTTGAAAGAGGCGTTCCACGCAGACCTCCTTCTCAGAGCGAAGCCTGTCACACTTTTCCTTGTGAAGTCAACTAGAGAGATACAAATACTTTCTCAATGATTGCTTTAACAAAAAAGGACTAAATATCCCAATCAGAAAACATAGACTGTAAAGAGGAAGCAAGACCCATCTCTATGCTGCCTACCAGAGAATCACTTCAGACCTAAAAATAAAAGCAGATTGGAAGTAATGGGACACAAAACCATTTATCATGCAAATTGAAGTGAAAAGAAAGTTGGATTCGTAATATTTTTATGAGACAAAATAAACTGAATTGTGGGGAAGATGGCAGAGTAGAAGGACCCTAAACTCACCTCATCCCACAGATACAACTAGGTAACACGCACACCAGAGTCACCCAGAAATGGACCTTCAGATTTCCCCACAAAACTATACAACTAAATGGAGAGAGGGAATCACATCAAAGATGGTAGGAAGGACAAGGACTCTGTAGGAATCTAAAGCCCATATTTCTGACCACCAGAGGGAGGGAACCACAGTCACAGAGGGGCCAGAAACAAACTACTACACCGGGGAGCCTCTAAAGCGTAGAGACATCCTCATAGCTTATGGCTTTGAAAATCAGAAGGGATGACATTTGTGAGCGTATACAACCAGCAGACTTAAAGCTTGGAACTTTTAAAAATCAGCTGTCTCAGCTCTGAGAGAGCACAGAAGGTGATAGGAAGCTGAGATCTGTCCTTAAAGATTAAGCAGAGCAAAGAGTGTGGAGAAGCTTGGGTGAAGCAGGTTGAAAGGTGCTTGAGGATTAAACAAGGGAGACATAGTTCCTGAACTCAGAGTTTGCTAAGGGACTTGTCCAGGAACAAAGGAGCTGGCAGGTGCCATTTCCCTCTACGGCCCCTCATTATAAACACACACCTACCTGCAAGACCAAGCACAATCTAGCAATCACTAACTTGCATAAACCATGGCCCATCCCCACACCTACCACACCTGCTTCAGTCCCAGTGCTGTGGATACCCTCCCTGATAAGACCCACACAATCCTTGACAACAATATGTCTCCCCATCACCCACAGAACACGCATGCATCTTGTTAAAACAGCACACCCCATGTGTTGTGCACAATGACACAGTCCAGATCCAGTCTCTGTTGTTGCTATGCATTACCTTCAGAGGAGAACCAGCATCACCAAGTGAAAAATGTATGTTCTGCCCCGTATTTCAAGAACAAGCAATATATCTGACCTTCCTAACCGAGAGATATTCTCTGAGAAGTAGGCCAAATGAGCAGACAGAGGACTATGTCCTAAACGAAAGAAGAGGACAAAGCCACAGCAAGAGACCTAAACAAAATGGATATAAGGAACATGCCTGACAGAAAATTTAAGATAACAAATATAAAGATACTCACTGGGGAAATGAAAAGAGGGAGGACATCAGAAGGGGGAACATCATTGAGACTCTTAACAAAGAGATATGAAAGAAATAATCAGAGATGTGGAACACAAGAAATGAAATGAAGAATATACTAGATAGAATAATTAGCAGGATGGACGAAGCAGAGGAACAAATTAATGAACTAGAAGACAGTAATGGAAAGTAATCAAGCGGAACAAATGAGAGGAAAAGAAGTATGCAAAAATGAGAAGAGACATAGGGAATTCAGTGACTCCATCCAGTGTAACAACACCCACATGAGAGGGATCCCAGAAGGTGAAAAGGGGGAAAAGGGGGCAGAAAATCTATTTGACCAAAGAAGAGCTGAAAACTTAACCAATCTGGTGAAGGAAACCTATACAAATCCATAAGGCATAGAGATCCCCTCCCACAAAATCAACCTAAGGAGGTCCACATCAAGATACATAGTAATCCAAATGGGAAAAGGTAGTGATAAAGAAAAAACATTTAAAGCAGCAAGATAAAAGAAGACAGTTAACATGCAAGGGAAAGCCCATAAATCTATCAGCTGAGTTTTCAGCAGAAACTATGCAGGACAGAAGAAAGTGGCGTTAAATATTCAAAGTGCTGAATGAGAAAAATCTGCAGCAAGGAATAATTTATCCAGCAAGCCTATCCTTCAGAAAAGAAGGGGAGAAAAAGAGTTTCTTAGCCACACAAACTAAAAGAGTTCATGACCACTAAATTAACTACAAAAAATATTGAAGGGGACACTATGAGTGGAAAAAAATCGTAAGTGAGAGTATGACAATAATGAATCAAGGAAGCAGTAAAAATAAGTATTTCTGTAAAAATCAGTTAAGGGATTCACAAAATAAAAGTATGTAAAATATGAAAACATATACCCTAACACATGAGGAGGAGTCAACAGTGGGTTTGAACTTAAACAGCATTCAACTTAATATAGACTGAAAAGGCTATATATAATCCAGGGGGTCACCACAAACCCAAACCTCTAATACACATGCAAAAGATAAAGGGAAAGAAATCCAAGAATATCATTAAAGAAAACGAGCAAACCATGAGAGAGAGAGCAAGAGAAGAAAGGATCAGAGAAAAACTACACAAAAAACTATGAAACAAGAAACAAAACATCAATAAATACATGTCTAATGATAATTAGTTTGAATGTAAATGGACTAAATGCTCCAAGCAAAAGAGCATGACAGAGTTTGTATATATATATAAAAGATTTCACACCTAAAGACACCTGCAGATGGAAATTAAGAGATGGAGAAACATTAATCATGCAAGTGGATGTCAAAAGAAGTCAGAGTAGCAATCCTTATATCAGACAAAATAGACTTTTTTAACATTGAAATTGAATTAGCCAACATAGAGTACACCAGTAGTTTCAAATGTAGCGTTCCACAATTCATCAGTTGTGTATAACACCCAGTGTTCATCACATCACATGCATTCCTTAATGCCCATCACACAGTTACTCCATCTCCCCACCCACATTTCCTCCAGCAACCCTCAGTTTGTTTCCAATAGTTAGGAACCTGTCATGGATTTTCTTCCTCTCTGGTTTCTTCGCATTCATTTTCCCTCCCTTCCCCTATGATCCTCTGTGCTGTTCCTTCTATTCCACATATGAGTAAAACCATATAATAATTGTTTTTCTCTGACTGACTTATTTTGCTCAGCATAATACCCTCCAGTGCCTTCCACATCGATATGCTAAATATTGATCCTTTCTGATGGCTGAGTCATATTCCTTTGTATATGTATATACCATGTTTTCTTTATCCATTATCTGTCGATGGATGTCTTGGTTCCTTCCACGGTTTGGCTATTGTGGACAATGTCGCTATAAACATTTGGGGTGCAGTTGCCCCTTCAGATCACTACATTTGTAGCTTTGGGGTAAATAAAATTGCTGGGTTGTAAGGGAGCTCTGTTTTAACTTCGTGAGGAACCTCCATATTGTTTTCCAAAGTGGCTGTACCAGTTTTCATTCCCACTTAGAAGTGTAAGAGAGTTCCCCTTTCTCCTCACCAACATTTGTTATTTCTTCGCTTGTTAATTTTTGCAATTCTGACTGGTGTGAAGTGGTATCTCATTGTCATTTGGATTTCTTTTTCCCCATGCCAAGTGCTGTTGAGCAGTTTCTCATATGTCTGTTGGCCATTTGTGTGTCTTCTTTGGAGAAATACCTGTTCATATCTTCTGCCCATTTCTTGACTCGGTTATTTGTATTTTGGGTGTTGAGTTTGGGTGTTGAACGGTAGTAAAGCGTACGGCACTTTCATGATGCTTCCACACCCACTTTTGGAAATGCTTCTCTCTCAAGGATACCTGAAGATGTTAGTGGAGAGTTGCCGTATACGCAGACTTGCTTTTCCCAGGTGAGTGCATGGCACATTCCTTATTCACTCACGCGCGCGCGCTCGCACACACACACACACACACACACACAGAGTTGAACATGTTTCTGTCTCGTCAGGAAAGGAGGTGTTCGTTGAGAGACGGTTTCTCGCCAATGCTTTTGAGTGCTTGCCCTTTTCCCCCCGGAGAGTGAAGTGTATGCGCTTTTTCCGTAGGCTTCAGTACACACCCTTGAGAAGCCTTCCGTCAGTCAGAAACAAGCCGTGAGTTGAAAGAGGCGTTCCACACAGACCTCCTTCTCAGAGCGAAGCCTGTCACACTTTTCCTTGGGCCTCCACACGCACTTTAGAAAAACTTCCTCCGGGAAGCTGTGAGTTGAACGACGGGTTTCCTACAGCCGTTTTCCGTGGGGGTAAGGATATATGGCACTTGGCCTTAGGCTTCCACGCACACATTGGAAAGGGCTTCTCTCTTCGTGAAACAAGATGTGCGCTGAACGTTGCGTTCTGCGCAGGCTTGCTTTTCACACATCAGCCCATGGTACTTTCCCTAGGCTTCCACACGCGCAGTGAGTATCCCTTCCCTAAACCTGAACCAAGACGCGGGGGAAAGCTGCCTTCTACACCACCTTCTTTTCCGAGTTTCGTATAGAACCCTTGCGTTGTGCTTCCACATCCACTTTTGTCACTGCTTCGATATATCCTCCGGAGAGGGGTTCGCTTGAAAGACGGTCTCCCTCCGTCACGCTTTCAAGGAGTTAAGGATAGGGCACTCTCCTTATGCCTGCACACGTCCACTTGCAATCTCGACTGACTTCATGACCCCGTCCATATGCTACGCTGAAAGTCCCATTGCGCGCGGCCTTGTTTCTAAGAGATGAGGACAGGGCACGGCACGTTCCTTGTGCTTCCACCACGACTATATAAAAGGCTCCCGTCTCCAAGGCAAAGGATGTCAGGTGGAAGACGGCTTCGCAAAAGCGAGGTTGCCTCTTAGAGGGCGGTCTACGGCGCTCTCCTGACGCTTCCACGCCTACATATGCAAACGCTTCTGGGCTCACGAAAGAAGACGTCCGTTGAAAGCTGCCTTGTACCCCGACGCGTTTTCCGGAGTTAGGTCCAGAGAACGGTCCCTGTGCGATCACACGCAGCCTTGAGATGGCTCAGCTCTTTTCGATCGTCAGGGAGGACGTTTTTCGGAGTTAGGTCCAGGGAAAGGTAGTAAAGCGTACGGCACTTTCATGATGCTTCCACACCCACTTTTGGAAATGCTTCTCTCTCCAGGATACCTGAAGATGCTAGTGGCGAGTCGCCATAGACGCAGACTTGCTTTTCCCAGGTCAGTACATGGCACTCTCCTTATTCACTCACGCAGGCGCGCGCGCGCGTGCCCTCACACACACAGACACACACACACACACACAGAGTTGAACATGTTTCTGTCTCGTCAGGAAAGAAGGTGATCGTTGAGAGACGGTTTCTCGCCGATGCTTTTGGGTTCTTGCTTTTTTCCCCCCGGAGAGAGAAGTGTAGCCGCTTTTTCCCTAGGCTTCCGTACACACCCTTGAGAAGCCTTCCGTCAGCCAGAAACAAGCCATGAGTTGAAAGAGGCGTTCCACGCAGACCTCCTTCTCAGAGCGAAGCCTGTCACACTTTTCCTTGTGAAGTCAACTAGAGAGATACAAATACTTTCTCAATGATTGCTTTAATAAAAAAGGACTAAATATCCCAATCAGAAAACATAGACTGTAAAGAGGAAGCAAGACCCATCTCTATGCTGCCTACCAGAGAATCACTTCAGACCTAAAAATAAAAGCAGATTGGAAGTAATGGCACACAAAAGCATTTATCATGCAAATGGAAGTGAAAAGAAAGTTGGAGTCATAATAATTTTATGAGACAAAATAAACTGAATTGTGGGGAAGATGGCAGAGTAGAAGGACCCTAAACTCACCTCATCCCACAGATACAACTAGGTAACACTCACACCAGAGTCACCCAGAAATGGACCTTCAGATTTCCCCACAAAACTATACAACTAAATGGAGAGAGGGAATCACATCAAAGATGGTAGGAAGGACAAGGACTCTGTAGGAATCTAAACCCCATATTTCTGACCACCAGAGGGAGGGAACCACAGTCACAGAGGGGCCAGAAACAAACTACTACACCGGGGAGCCTCTAAAGCGTAGAGACATCCTCATAGCTTATGGCTTTGAAAATCAGAAGGGATGACATTTGTGAGCGTATACAACCAGCAGACTTAAAGCTTGGAACTTTTAAAAATCAGCTGTCTCAGCTCTGAGAGAGCACAGAAGGTGATAGGAAGCTGAGATCTGTCCTTAAAGATTAAGCAGAGCAAAGAGTGTGGAGAAGCTTGGGTGAAGCAGGTTGAAAGGTGCTTGAGGATTAAACAAGGGAGACATAGTTCCTGAACTCAGAGTTTGCTAAGGGACTTGTCCAGGAACAAAGGAGCTGGCAGGTGCCATTTCCCTCTACGGCCCCTCATTATAAACACACACCTACCTGCAAGACCAAGCACAATCTAGCAATCACTAACTTGCATAAACCATGGCCCATCCCCACACCTACCACACCTGCTTCAGTCCCAGTGCTGTGGATACCCTCCCTGATAAGACCCACACAATCCTTGACAACAATATGTCTCCCCATCACCCACAGAACACGCATGCATCTTGTTAAAACAGCACACCCCATGTGTTGTGCACAATGACACAGTCCAGATCCAGTCTCTGTTGTTGCTATGCATTACCTTCA
Source organism: Eumetopias jubatus (assembly GCF_037043125.1). NCBI lineage: Eukaryota > Metazoa > Chordata > Mammalia > Carnivora > Otariidae > Eumetopias > Eumetopias jubatus. The sequence goes on along the minus strand of NW_028274834.1, from coordinate 1,253,927 downwards.
GAGGAGAACCAGCATCACCAAGTGAAAAATGTATGTTCTGCCCCGTATTTCAAGAACAAGCAATATATCTGACCTTCCTAACCGAGAGATATTCTCTGAGAAGTAGGCCAAATGAGCAGACAGAGGACTATGTCCTAAACGAAAGAAGAGGACAAAGCCACAGCAAGAGACCTAAACAAAATGGATATAAGGAACATGCCTGACAGAAAATTTAAGATAACAATTATAAAGATACTCACTGGGGAAATGAAAAGAGGGAGGACATCAGAAGGGGGAACATCATTGAGACTCTTAACAAAGAGATATGAAAGAAATAATCAGAGATGTGGAACACAAGAAATGAAATGAAGAATATCCTAGATAGAATAATTAGCAGGATGGACGAAGCAGAGGAACAAATTAATGAACTAGAAGACAGTAATGGAAAGTAATCAAGCGGAACAAATGAGAGGAAAAAGAAGTATGCAAAAATGAGAAGAGACATAGGGAATTCAGTGACTCCATCCAGTGTAACAACACCCACATGAGAGGGATCCCAGAAGGTGAAAAGGGGGAAAAGGGGGCAGAAAATCTATTTGACCAAAGAAGAGCTGAAAACTTAACCTAATCTGGTGAAGGAAACCTATACAAATCCATAAGGCATAGAGATCCCCTCCCACAAAATCAACCTAAGGAGGTCCACATCAAGATACATAGTAATCCAAATGGGAAAAGGTAGTGATAAAGAAAAAACATTTAAAGCAGCAAGATAAAAGAAGACAGTTAACATGCAAGGGAAAGCCCATAAATCTATCAGCTGAGTTTTCAGCAGAAACTATGCAGGACAGAAGAAAGTGGCGTTAAATATTCAAAGTGCTGAATGAGAAAAATCTGCAGCAAGGAATAATTTATCCAGCAAGCCTATCCTTCAGAAAAGAAGGGGAGAAAAAGAGTTTCTTAGCCACACAAACTAAAAGAGTTCATGACCACTAAATTAACTACAAAAAATATTGAAGGGGACACTATGAGTGGAAAAAAATCGTAAGTGAGAGTATGACAATAATGAATCAAGGAAGCAGTAAAAATAAGTATTTCTGTAAAAATCAGTTAAGGGATTCACAAAATAAAAGTATGTAAAATATGAAAACATATACCCTAACACATGAGGAGGAGTCAACAGTGGGTTTGAACTTAAACAGCATTCAACTTAATATAGACTGAAAAGGCTATATATAATCCAGGGGGTCACCACAAACCCAAACCTCTAATACACATGCAAAAGATAAAGGGAAAGAAATCCAAGAATATCATTAAAGAAAACGAGCAAACCATGAGAGAGAGAGCAAGAGAAGAAAGGATCTGAGAAAAACTACACAAAAAACTATGAAACAAGTAACAAAACATCAATAAATACATGTCTAATGATAATTAGTTTGAATGTAAATGGACTAAATGCTCCAAGCAAAAGAGCATGACAGAGTTTGTATATATATATAAAAGATTTCACACCTAAAGACACCTGCAGATGGAAATTAAGAGATGGAGAAACATTAATCATGCAAGTGGATGTCAAAAGAAGTCAGAGTAGCAATCCTTATATCAGACAAAATAGACTTTTTTAACATTGAAATTGAATTAGCCAACATAGAGTACACCAGTAGTTTCAAATGTAGCGTTCCACAATTCATCAGTTGTGTATAACACCCAGTGTTCATCACATCACATGCATTCCTTAATGCCCATCACACAGTTACTCCATCTCCCCACCCACCTTTCCTCCAGCAACCCTCAGTTTGTTTCCAATAGCTGGGAACCTGTCATGGATTTTCTTCCTCTCTGGTTTCTTCGCATTCATTTTCCCTCCCTTCCCCTATGATCCTCTGTGCTGTTCCTTCTATTCCACATATGAGTAAAACCATATAATAATTGTTTTTCTCTGACTGACTTATTTTGCTCAGCATAATACCCTCCAGTGCCATCCACATCGATATGCTAAATATTGATCCTATCTGATGGCTGTGTCATATTCCTTTGTATATGTATATACCATGTTTTCTTTATCCATTATCTGTCGATGGATGTCTTGGTTCCTTCCACGGTTTGGCTATTGTGGACAATGTCGCTATAAACGTTCGGGGTGCAGTTGCCCCTTCAGATCACTACATTTGTAGCTTTGGGGTAAATAAAATTGCTGGGTTGTAAGGGAGCTCTGTTTTAACTTCGTGAGGAACCTCCATATTGTTTTCCAAAGTGGCTGTACCAGTTTTCATTCCCACTTAGAAGTGTAAGAGAGTTCCCCTTTCTCCTCACCAACATTTGTTATTTCTTCGCTTGTTAATTTTTGCAATTCTGACTGGTGTGAAGTGGTATCTCATTGTCATTTGGATTTCTTTTTCCCCATGCCAAGTGATGTTGAGCAGTTTGTCATATGTCTGTTGGCCATTTGTGTGTCTTCTTTGGAGAAATATCTGTTCATATCTTCTGCCCATTTCTTGACTCGCTTATTTGTTTTTTGGGTGTTGAGTTTGGGTGTTGAACGGTAGTAAAGCGTACGGCACTTTCATGATGCTTCCACACCCACTTTTGGAAATGCTTCTCTCTCCAGGATACCTGAAATGTTAGTGGAGAGTTGCCGTATACGCAGACTTGCTTTTCCCAGGTGAGTGCATGGCACATTCCTTATTCACTCACGCGCGCCCGCGCGCACACACACACACACACACACACAGAGTTGAACATGTTTCTGTCTCGTCAGGAAAGGAGGTGTTCGTTGAGAGACGGTTTCTCGCCAATGCTTTTGGGTGCTTGCCCTTTTCCCCCCGGAGAGTGAAGTGTATGCGCTTTTTGCCTAGGCTTCCGTACACACCCTTGAGAAGCCTTCCCTCAGCCAGAAACAAGCCGTGAGTTGAAAGAGGCGTTCCACACAGACCTCCTTCTCAGAGCGAAGCCTGTCACACTTTTCCTTGGGCCTCCACACGCACTTTAGAAAAACTTCCTCCGGGAAGCTGTGAGTTGAACGACGGGTTTCCTACAGCGGTTTTCCGTGGGGGTAAGGATATATGGCACTTGGCCTTAGGCTTCCACGCACAGATTGGAAAGGCTTCTCTCTTCGTGAAACAAGATGTGCGCTGAACGTTGCGTTCTGCGCAGGCTTGGTTTTCACACATCAGCCCATGGTACTTTCCCTAGGCTTCCACACGCGCAGTGAGTATCCCTTCCCTAAACCTGAACCAAGACGCGGGGGAAAGCTGCCTTCTACACCACCTTCTTTTCCGAGTTTCGTATAGAACCCTTGCGTTGTGCTTCCACATCCACTTTTGTCACTGCTTCGATATATCCTCCGGAGAGGGGTTCGCTTGAAAGACGGTCTCCCTCCGTCACGCTTTCAAGGAGTTAAGGATAGGGCACTCTCCTTATGCCTGCACACGTCCACTTGCAATCTCGACTGACTTCATGACCCCGTCCATATGCTACGCTGAAAGTCCCATTGCGCGCGGCCTTGTTTCTAAGAGATGAGGACAGGGCACGGCACGTTCCTTGTGCTTCCACCACGACTATATAAAAGGCTCCCGTCTCCAAGGCAAAGGATGTCAGGTGCAAGACGGCTTCGCAAAAGCGAGGTTGCCTCTTAGAGGGCGGTCTACGGCGCTCTCCTGACGCTTCCACGCCTACATATGCAAACGCTTCTGGGCTCACGAAAGAAGACGTCCGTTGAAAGCTGCCTTGTACCCCGACGCGTTTCTCGGAGTTAGGTCCAGGGAACGGTCCCTGTGCGATCACACGCAGCCTTGAGATGGCTCAGGTCTTTTCGATCGTCAGGGAGGACGTTTCTCGGAGTTAGGTCCAGGGAAAGGTAGTAAAGCGTACGGCACTTTCATGATGCTTCCACACCCACTTTTGGAAATGCTTCTCTCTCCAGGATACCTGAAGATGCTAGTGGCGAGTCGCCGTAGACGCAGACTTGCTTTTCCCAGGTCAGTACATGGCACTCTCCTTATTCACTCACGCACGCGCGCGCGCGCGGGCCCTAACACACACACACTCACACACACACACACACACACACACACACACACACACACACACACACACAGAGTTGAACATGTTTCTGTCTCGTCAGGAAAGAAGGTGATCGTTGAGAGACGGTTTCTCGCCGATGCTTTTGGGTTCTTGCTTTTTTCCCCCGGAGAGAGAAGTGTAGCGGCTTTTTCCCTAGGCTTCCGTACACACCCTTGAGAAGCCTTCCGTCAGCCAGAAACAAGCCATGAGTTGAAAGAGGCGTTCCACGCAGACCTCCTTCTCAGAGCGAAGCCTGTCACACTTTTCCTTGTGAAGTCAACTAGAGAGATACAAATACTTTCTCAATGATTGCTTTAACAAAAAAGGACTAAATATCCCAATCAGAAAACATAGACTGTAAAGAGGAAGCAAGACCCATCTCTATGCTGCCTACCAGAGAATCACTTCAGACCTAAAAATAAAAGCAGATTGGAAGTAATGGGACACAAAACCATTTATCATGCAAATGGAAGTGAAAAGAAAGTTGGAGTCGTAATATTTTTATGAGACAAAATAAACTGAATTGTGGGGAAGATGGCAGAGTAGAAGGACCCTAAACTCACCTCATCCCACAGATACAACTAGGTAACACTCACACCAGAGTCACCCAGAAATGGACCTTCAGATTTCCCCACAAAACTATACAACTAAATGGAGAGAGGGAATCACATCAAAGATGGTAGGAAGGACAAGGACTCTGTAGGAATCTAAAGCCCATATTTCTGACCACCAGAGGGAGGGAACCACAGTCACAGAGGGGCCAGAAACAAACTACTACACCGGGGAGCCTCTAAAGCGTAGAGACATCCTCATAGCTTATGGCTTTGAAAATCAGAAGGGATGACATTTGTGAGCGTATACAACCAGCAGACTTAAAGCTTGGAACTTTTAAAAATCAGCTGTCTCAGCTCTGAGAGAGCACAGAAGGTGATAGGAAGCTGAGATCTGTCCTTAAAGATTAAGCAGAGCAAAGAGTGTGGAGAAGCTTGGGTGAAGCAGGTTGAAAGGTGCTTGAGGATTAAACAAGGGAGACATAGTTCCTGAACTCAGAGTTTGCTAAGGGACTTGTCCAGGAACAAAGGAGCTGGCAGGTGCCATTTCCCTCTACGGCCCCTCATTATAAACACACACCTACCTGCAAGACCAAGCACAATCTAGCAATCACTAACTTGCATAAACCATGGCCCATCCCCACACCTACCACACCTGCTTCAGTCCCAGTGCTGTGGATACCCTCCCTGATAAGACCCACACAATCCTTGACAACAATATGTCTCCCCATCACCCACAGAACACGCATGCATCTTGTTAAAACAGCACACCCCATGTGTTGTGCACAATGACACAGTCCAGATCCAGTCTCTGTTGTTGCTATGCATTACCTTCAGAGGAGAACCAGCATCACAAAGTGAAAAATGTATGTTCTGCCCCGTATTTTCAAGAACAAGCAATATATCTGACCTTCCTAACAGAGAGATATTCTCTGAGAAGTAGGCCAAATGAGCAGACAGAGGACTATGTCCTAAACGAAAGAAGAGGACAAAGCCACAGCAAGAGACCTAAACAAAATGGATATAAGGAACATGCCTGACAGAAAATTTAAGATAACAAATATAAAGATACTCACTGGGGAAATGAAAAGAGGGAGGACATCAGAAGGGGGAACATCATTGAGACTCTTAACAAAGAGATATGAAAGAAATAATCAGAGATGTGGAACACAAGAAATGAAATGAAGAATATACTAGATAGAATAATTAGCAGGATGGACGAAGCAGAGGAACAAATTAATGAACTAGAAGACAGTAATGGAAAGTAATCAAGCGGAACAAATGAGAGGAAAAAGAAGTATGCAAAAATGAGAAGAGACATAGGGAATTCAGTGACTCCATCCAGTGTAACAACACCCACATGAGAGGGATCCCAGAAGGTGAAAAGGGGGAAAAGGGGGCAGAAAATCTATTTGACCAAAGAAGAGCTGAAAACTTAACCTAATCTGGTGAAGGAAACCTATACAAATCCATAAGGCATAGAGATCCCCTCCCACAAAATCAACCTAAGGAGGTCCACATCAAGATACATTGTAATCCAAATGGGAAAAGGTAGTGATAAAGAAAAAACATTTAAAGCAGCAAGATAAAAGAAGACAGTTAACATGCAAGGGAAAGCCCATAAATCTATCAGCTGAGTTTTCAGCAGAAACTATGCAGGACAGAAGAAAGTGGCGTTAAATATTCAAAGTGCTGAAGGAGAAAAATCTGCAGCAAGGAATAATTTATCCAGCAAGCCTATCCTTCAGAAAAGAAGGGGAGAAAAAGAGTTTCTTAGCCACACAAACTAAAAGAGTTCATGACCACTAAATTAACTACAAAAAATATTGAAGGGGACACTATGAGTGGAAAAAAATCGTAAGTGAGAGTATGACAATAATGAATCAAGGAAGCAGTAAAAATAAGTATTTCTGTAAAAATCAGTTAAGGGATTCACAAAATAAAAGTATGTAAAATATGAAAACATATACCCTAACACATGAGGAGGAGTCAACAGTGGGTTTGAACTTAAACAGCATTCAACTTAATATAGACTGAAAAGGCTATATATAATCCAGGGGGTCACCACAAACCCAAACCTCTAATACACATGCAAAAGATAAAGGGAAAGAAATCCAAGAATATCATTAAAGAAAACGAGCAAACCATGAGAGAGAGAGCAAGAGAAGAAAGGATCAGAGAAAAACTACACAAAAAATATGAAACAAGTAACAAAACATCAATAAATACATGTCTAATGATAATTAGTTTGAATGTAAATGGACTAAATGCTCCAAGCAAAAGAGCATGACAGAGTTTGTATATATATATAAAAGATTTCACACCTAAAGACACCTGCAGATGGAAATTAAGAGATGGAGAAACATTAATCATGCAAGTGGATGTCAAAAGAAGTCAGAGTAGCAATCCTTATATCAGACAAAATAGACTTTTTTAACATTGAAATTGAATTAGCCAACATAGAGTACACCAGTAATTGCAAATGTAGCGTTCCACAATTCATCAGTTGTGTATAACACCCAGTGTTCATCACACCACATGCATTCCTTAATGCCCATCACACAGTTACTCCATCTCCCCACCCACCTTTCCTCCAGCAACCCTCAGTTTGTTTCCAATAGCTGGGAACCTGTCATGGATTTTCTTCCTCTCTGGTTTCTTCGCATTCATTTTCCCTCCCTTCCCCTATGATCCTCTGTGCTGTTCCTTCTATTCCACATATGAGTAAAACCATATAGTAATTGTTTTTCTCTGACTGACTTATTTTGCTCAGCATAATACCCTCCAGTGCCTTCCACATCGATATGCTAAATATTGATCCTTTCTGATGGCTGAGTCATATTCCATTGTATATGTATATACCATGTTTTCTTTATCCATTTATCTGTCGATGGATGTCTTGGTTCCTTCCACGGTTTGGCTATTGTGGACAATGTCGCTATAAACATTCGGGGTGCAGTTGCCCCTTCAGATCACTACATTTGTAGCTTTGGGGTAAATAAAATTGCTGGGTTGTAAGGGAGCTCTCTTTTAAGTTCTTGGGGAACCTCCATATTGTTTTCCAAAGTGGCTGTACCAGTTTTCATTCCCACTTAGAAGTGTAAGAGAGTTCCCCTTTCTCCTCACCAACATTTGTTATTTCTTCGCTTGTTAATTTTTGCAATTCTGACTGGTGTGAAGTGGTATCTCATTGTCATTTGGATTTCTTTTTCCCCATGCCAAGTGATGTTGAGCAGTTTGTCATATGTCTGTTGGCCATTTGTGTGTCTTCTTTGGAGAAATATCTGTTCATATCTTCTGCCCAATTCTTGACTCGCTTATTTGTTTTTTGGGTGTTGAGTTTGGGTGTTGAACGGTAGTAAAGCGTACGGCACTTTCATGATGCTTCCACACCCACTTTTGGAAATGCTTCTCTCTCCAGGATACCTGAAGATGTTAGTGGAGAGTTGCCGTATACGCAGACTTGCTTTTCCCAGGTGAGTGCATGGCACATTCCTTATTCACTCATGCGCGCGCGCGCGCACACACACACACACACACACACAGAGTTGAACATGTTTCTGTCTCGTCAGGAAAGAAGGTGATCGTTGAGAGACGGTTTCTCGCCGATGCTTTTGGGTTCTTGCTTTTTTCCCCCCGGAGAGAGAAGTGTAGCCGCTTTTTCCCTAGGCTTCCGTACACACCCTTGAGAAGCCTTCCGTCAGCCAGAAACAAGCCATGAGTTGAAAGAGGCGTTCCACGCAGACCTCCTTCTCAGAGCGAAGCCTGTCACACTTTTCCTTGTGAAGTCAACTAGAGAGATACAAATACTTTCTCAATGATTGCTTTAACAAAAAAGGACTAAATATCCCAATCAGAAAACATAGACTGTAAAGAGGAAGCAAGACCCATCTCTATGCTGCCTACCAGAGAATCACTTCAGACCTAAAAATAAAAGCAGATTGGAAGTAATGGGACACAAAACCATTTATCATGCAAATGGAAGTGAAAAGAAAGTTGGAGTCGTAATATTTTTATGAGACAAAATAAACTGAATTGTGGGGAAGATGGCAGAGTAGAAGGACCCTAAACTCACCTCATCCCACAGATACAACTAGGTAACACTCACACCAGAGTCACCCAGAAATGGACCTTCAGATTTCCCCACAAAACTATACAACTAAATGGAGAGAGGGAATCACATCAAAGATGGTAGGAAGGACAAGGACTCTGTAGGAATCTAAAGCCCATATTTCTGACCACCAGAGGGAGGGAACCACAGTCACAGAGGGGCCAGAAACAAACTACTACACCGGGGAGCCTCTAAAGCGTAGAGACATCCTCATAGCTTATGGCTTTGAAAATCAGAAGGGATGACATTTGTGAGCGTATACAACCAGCAGACTTAAAGCTTGGAACTTTTAAAAATCAGCTGTCTCAGCTCTGAGAGAGCACAGAAGGTGATAGGAAGCTGAGATCTGTCCTTAAAGATTAAGCAGAGCAAAGAGTGTGGAGAAGCTTGGGTGAAGCAGGTTGAAAGGTGCTTGAGGATTAAACAAGGGAGACATAGTTCCTGAACTCAGAGTTTGCTAAGGGACTTGTCCAGGAACAAAGGAGCTGGCAGGTGCCATTTCCCTCTACGGCCCCTCATTATAAACACACACCTACCTGCAAGACCAAGCACAATCTAGCAATCACTAACTTGCATAAACCATGGCCCATCCCCACACCTACCACACCTGCTTCAGTCCCAGTGCTGTGGATACCCTCCCTGATAAGACCCACACAATCCTTGACAACAATATGTCTCCCCATCACCCACAGAACACGCATGCATCTTGTTAAAACAGCACACCCCATGTGTTGTGCACAATGACACAGTCCAGATCCAGTCTCTGTTGTTGCTATGCATTACCTTCAGAGGAGAACCAGCATCACCAAGTGAAAAATGTATGTTCTGCCCCGTATTTTCAAGAACAAGCAATATATCTGACCTTCCTAACAGAGAGATATTCTCTGAGAAGTAGGCCAAATGAGCAGACAGAGGACTATGTCCTAAACGAAAGAAGAGGACAAAGCCACAGCAAGAGACCTAAACAAAATGGATATAAGGAACATGCCTGACAGAAAATTTAAGATAACAAATATAAAGATACTCACTGGGGAAATGAAAAGAGGGAAGACATCAGAAGGGGGAACATCATTGAGACTCTTAACAAAGAGATATGAAAGAAATAATCAGAGATGTGGAACACAAGAAATGAAATGAAGAATATACTAGATAGAATAATTAGCAGGATGGACGAAGCAGAGGAACAAATTAATGAACTAGAAGACAGTAATGGAAAGTAATCAAGCGGAACAAATGAGAGGAAAAAGAAGTATGCAAAAATGAGAAGAGACATAGGGAATTCAGTGACTCCATCCAGTGTAACAACACCCACATGAGAGGGATCCCAGAAGGTGAAAAGGGGGAAAAGGGGGCAGAAAATCTATTTGACCAAAAAAGAGCTGAAAACTTAACCTAATCTGGTGAAGGAAACCTATACAAATCCATAAGGCATAGAGATCCCCTCCCACAAAATCAACCTAAGGAGGTCCACATCAAGATACATAGTAATCCAAATGGGAAAAGGTAGTGATAAAGAAAAAACATTTAAAGCAGCAAGATAAAAGAAGACAGTTAACATGCAAGGGAAAGCCCATAAATCTATCAGCTGAGTTTTCAGCAGAAACTATGCAGGACAGAAGAAAGTGGCGTTAAATATTCAAAGTGCTGAATGAGAAAAATCTGCAGCAAGGAATAATTTATCCAGCAAGCCTATCCTTCAGAAAAGAAGGGGAGAAAAAGAGTTTCTTAGCCACACAAACTAAAAGAGTTCATGACCACTAAATTAACTACAAAAAATATTGAAGGGGACACTATGAGTGGAAAAAAATCGTAAGTGAGAGTATGACAATAATGAATCAAGGAAGCAGTAAAAATAAGTATTTCTGTAAAAATCAGTTAAGGGATTCACAAAATAAAAGTATGTAAAATATGAAAACATATACCCTAACACATGAGGAGGAGTCAACAGTGGGTTTGAACTTAAACAGCATTCAACTTAATATAGACTGAAAAGGCTATATATAATCCAGGGGGTCACCACAAACCCAAACCTCTAATACACATGCAAAAGATAAAGGGAAAGAAATCCAAGAATATCATTAAAGAAAACGAGCAAACCATGAGAGAGAGAGCAAGAGAAGAAAGGATCAGAGAAAAACTACACAAAAAATATGAAACAAGTAACAAAACATCAATAAATACATGTCTAATGATAATTAGTTTGAATGTAAATGGACTAAATGCTCCAAGCAAAAGAGCATGACAGAGTTTGTATATATATATAAAAGATTACACACCTAAAGACACCTGCAGATGGAAATTAAGAGATGGAGAAACATTAATCATGCAAGTGGATGTCAAAAGAAGTCAGAGTAGCAATCCTTATATCAGACAAAATAGACTTTTTTAACATTGAAATTGAATTAGCCAACATAGAGTACACCAGTAATTTCAAATGTAGCGTTCCACAATTCATCAGTTGTGTATAACACCCAGTGTTCATCACACCACATGCATTCCTTAATGCCCATCACACAGTTACTCCATCTCCCCACCCACCTTTCCTCCAGCAACCCTCAGTTTGTTTCCAATAGCTGGGAACCTGTCATGGATTTTCTTCCTCTCTGGTTTCTTCGCATTCATTTTCCCTCCCTTCCCCTATGATCCTCTGTGCTGTTCCTTCTATTCCACATATGAGTAAAACCATATAGTAATTGTTTTTCTCTGACTGACTTATTTTGCTCAGCATAATACCCTCCAGTGCCTTCCACATCGATATGCTAAATATTGATCCTTTCTGATGGCTGAGTCATATTCCATTGTATATGTATATACCATGTTTTCTTTATCCATTTATCTGTCGATGGATGTCTTGGTTCCTTCCACGGTTTGGCTATTGTGGACAATGTCGCTATAAACATTCGGGGTGCAGTTGCCCCTTCAGATCACTACATTTGTAGCTTTGGGGTAAATAAAATTGCTGGGTTATAAGGGAGCTCTCTTTTAAGTTCTTGGGGAACCTCCATATTGTTTTCCAAAGTGGCTGTACCAGTTTTCATTCCCACTTAGAAGTGTAAGAGAGTTCCCCTTTCTCCTCACCAACATTTGTTATTTCTTCGCTTGTTAATTTTTGCAATTCTGACTGGTGTGAAGTGGTATCTCATTGTCATTTGGATTTCTTTTTCCCCATGCCAAGTGATGTTGAGCAGTTTGTCATATGTCTGTTGGCCATTTGTGTGTCTTCTTTGGAGAAATATCTGTTCATATCTTCTGCCCATTTCTTGACTCGCTTATTTGTTTTTTGGGTGTTGAGTTTGGGTGTTGAACGGTAGTAAAGCGTACGGCACTTTCATGATGCTTCCACACCCACTTTTGGAAATGCTTCTCTCTCCAGGATACCTGAAGATGTTAGTGGAGAGTTGCCGTATACGCAGACTTGCTTTTCCCAGGTGAGTGCATGGCACATTCCTTATTCACTCATGCGCGCGCGCGCGCGCACACACACACACACACACACAGAGTTGAACATGTTTCTGTCTCGTCAGGAAAGGAGGTGTTCGTTGAGAGACGGTTTCTCGCCAATGCTTTTGGGTGCTTGCCCTTTTCCCCCCGGAGAGTGAAGTGTATGCGCTTTTTGCCTAGGCTTCCGTACACACCCTTGAGAAGCCTTCCCTCAGCCAGAAACAAGCCGTGAGTTGAAAGAGGCGTTCCACACAGACCTCCTTCTCAGAGCGAAGCCTGTCACACTTTTCCTTGGGCCTCCACACGCACTTTAGAAAAACTTCCTCCGGGAAGCTGTGAGTTGAACGACGGGTTTCCTACAGCGGTTTTCCTTGGGGGTAAGGATATATGGCACTTGGCCTTAGGCTTCCACGCACAGATTGGAAAGGCTTCTCTCTTCGTGAAACAAGATGTGCGCTGAACGTTGCGTTCTGCGCAGGCTTGGTTTTCACACATCAGCCCATGGTACTTTCCCTAGGCTTCCACACGCGCAGTGAGTATCCCTTCCCTAAACCTGAACCAAGACGCGGGGGAAAGCTGCCTTCTACACCACCTTCTTTTCCGAGTTTCGTATAGAACCCTTGCGTTGTGCTTCCACATCCACTTTTGTCACTGCTTCGATATATCCTCCGGAGAGGGGTTCGCTTGAAAGACGGTCTCCCTCCGTCACGCTTTCAAGGAGTTAAGGATAGGGCACTCTCCTTATGCCTGCACACGTCCACTTGCAATCTCGACTGACTTCATGACCCCGTCCATATGCTACGCTGAAAGTCCCATTGCGCGCGGCCTTGTTTCTAAGAGATGAGGACAGGGCACGGCACGTTCCTTGTGCTTCCACCACGACTATATAAAAGGCTCCCGTCTCCAAGGCAAAGGATGTCAGGTGCAAGACGGCTTCGCAAAACCGAGGTTGCCTCTTAGAGGGCGGTCTACGGCGCTCTGCTCACGCTTCCACGCCTACATATGCAAACGCTTCTGGGCTCACGAAAGAAGACGTCCGTTGAAAGCTGCCTTGTACCCCGACGCGTTTCTCGGAGTTAGGTCCAGGGAACGGTCCCTGTGCGATCACACGCAGCCTTGAGATGGCTCAGCTCTTTTCGATCGTCAGGGAGGACGTTTCTCGGAGTTAGGTCCAGGGAAAGGTAGTAAAGCGTACGGCACTTTCATGATGCTTCCACACCCACTTTTGGAAATGCTTCTCTCTCCAGGATACCTGAAGATGCTAGTGGCGAGTCGCCGTAGACGCAGACTTGCTTTTCCCAGGTCAGTACATGGCACTCTCCTTATTCACTCACGCACGCGCGCGCGCGCGGGCCCTAACACACACACACACACACACACACACACACACACACACACACACAGAGTTGAACATGTTTCTGTCTCGTCAGGAAAGAAGGTGATCGTTGAGAGACGGTTTCTCGCCGATGCTTTTGGGTTCTTGCTTTTTTCCCCCCGGAGAGAGAAGTGTAGCCGCTTTTTCCCTAGGCTTCCGTACACACCCTTGAGAAGCCTTCCGTCAGCCAGAAACAAGCCATGAGTTGAAAGAGGCGTTCCACGCAGACCTCCTTCTCAGAGCGAAGCCTGTCACACTTTTCCTTGTGAAGTAAACTAGAGAGATACAAATACTTTCTCAATGATTGCTTTAACAAAAAAGGACTAAATATCCCAATCAGAAAACATAGACTGTAAAGAGGAAGCAAGACCCATCTCTATGCTGCCTACCAGAGAATCACTTCAGACCTAAAAATAAAAGCAGATTGGAAGTAATGGGACACAAAACCATTTATCATGCAAATGGAAGTGAAAAGAAAGTTGGAGTCGTAATATTTTTATGAGACAAAATAAACTGAATTGTGGGGAAGATGGCAGAGTAGAAGGACCCTAAACTCACCTCATCCCACAGATACAACTAGGTAACACTCACACCAGAGTCACCCAGAAATGGACCTTCAGATTTCCCCACAAAACTATACAACTAAATGGAGAGAGGGAATCACATCAAAGATGGTAGGAAGGACAAGGACTCTGTAGGAATCTAAAGCCCATATTTCTGACCACCAGAGGGAGGGAACCACAGTCACAGAGGGGCCAGAAACAAACTACTACACCGGGGAGCCTCTAAAGCGTAGAGACATCCTCATAGCTTATGGCTTTGAAAATCAGAAGGGATGACATTTGTGAGCGTATACAACCAGCAGACTTAAAGCTTGGAACTTTTAAAAATCAGCTGTCTCAGCTCTGAGAGAGCACAGAAGGTGATAGGAAGCTGAGATCTGTCCTTAAAGATTAAGCAGAGCAAAGAGTGTGGAGAAGCTTGGGTGAAGCAGGTTGAAAGGTGCTTGAGGATTAAACAAGGGAGACATAGTTCCTGAACTCAGAGTTTGCTAAGGGACTTGTCCAGGAACAAAGGAGCTGGCAGGTGCCATTTCCCTCTACGGCCCCTCATTATAAACACACACCTACCTGCAAGACCAAGCACAATCTAGCAATCACTAACTTGCATAAACCATGGCCCATCCCCACACCTACCACACCTGCTTCAGTCCCAGTGCTGTGGATACCCTCCCTGATAAGACCCACACAATCCTTGACAACAATATGTCTCCCCATCACCCACAGAACACGCATGCATCTTGTTAAAACAGCACACCCCATGTGTTGTGCACAATGACACAGTCCAGATCCAGTCTCTGTTGTTGCTATGCATTACCTTCAGAGGAGAACCAGCATCACCAAGTGAAAAATGTATGTTCTGCCCCGTATTTTCAAGAACAAGCAATATATCTGACCTTCCTAACAGAGAGATATTCTCTGAGAAGTAGGCCAAATGAGCAGACAGAGGACTATGTCCTAAACGAAAGAAGAGGACAAAGCCACAGCAAGAGACCTAAACAAAATGGATATAAGGAACATGCCTGACAGAAAATTTAAGATAACAAATATAAAGATACTCACTGGGGAAATGAAAAGAGGAAGGACATCAGAAGGGGGAACATCATTGAGACTCTTAACAAAGAGATATGAAAGAAATAATCAGAGATGTGGAACACAAGAAATGAAATGAAGAATATACTAGATAGAATAATTAGCAGGATGGACGAAGCAGAGGAACAAATTAATGAACTAGAAGACAGTAATGGAAAGTAATCAAGCGGAACAAATGAGAGGAAAAAGAAGTATGCAAAAATGAGAAGAGACATAGGGAATTCAGTGACTCCATCCAGTGTAACAACACCCACATGAGAGGGATCCCAGAAGGTGAAAAGGGGGAAAAGGGGGCAGAAAATCTATTTGACCAAAAAAGAGCTGAAAACTTAACCTAATCTGGTGAAGGAAACCTATACAAATCCATAAGGCATAGAGATCCCCTCCCACAAAATCAACCTAAGGAGGTCCACATCAAGATACATAGTAATCCAAATGGGAAAAGGTAGTGATAAAGAAAAAACATTTAAAGCAGCAAGATAAAAGAAGACAGTTAACATGCAAGGGAAAGCCCATAAATCTATCAGCTGAGTTTTCAGCAGAAACTATGCAGGACAGAAGAAAGTGGCGTTAAATATTCAAAGTGCTGAATGAGAAAAATCTGCAGCAAGGAATAATTTATCCAGCAAGCCTATCCTTCAGAAAAGAAGGGGAGAAAAAGAGTTTCTTAGCCACACAAACTAAAAGAGTTCATGACCACTAAATTAACTACAAAAAATATTGAAGGGGACACTATGAGTGGAAAAAAATCGTAAGTGAGAGTATGACAATAATGAATCAAGGAAGCAGTAAAAATAAGTATTTCTGTAAAAATCAGTTAAGGGATTCACAAAATAAAAGTATGTAAAATATGAAAACATATACCCTAACACATGAGGAGGAGTCAACAGTGGGTTTGAACTTAAACAGCATTCAACTTAATATAGACTGAAAAGGCTATATATAATCCAGGGGGTCACCACAAACCCAAACCTCTAATACACATGCAAAAGATAAAGGGAAAGAAATCCAAGAATATCATTAAAGAAAACGAGCAAACCATGAGAGAGAGAGCAAGAGAAGAAAGGATCAGAGAAAAACTACACAAAAAATATGAAACAAGTAACAAAACATCAATAAATACATGTCTAATGATAATTAGTTTGAATGTAAATGGACTAAATGCTCCAAGCAAAAGAGCATGACAGAGTTTGTATATATATATAAAAGATTTCACACCTAAAGACACCTGCAGATGGAAATTAAGAGATGGAGAAACATTAATCATGCAAGTGGATGTCAAAAGAAGTCAGAGTAGCAATCCTTATATCAGACAAAATAGACTTTTTTAACATTGAAATTGAATTAGCCAACATAGAGTACACCAGTAATTTCAAATGTAGCGTTCCACAATTCATCAGTTGTGTATAACACCCAGTGTTCATCACACCACATGCATTCCTTAATGCCCATCACACAGTTACTCCATCTCCCCACCCACCTTTCCTCCAGCAACCCTCAGTTTGTTTCCAATAGCTGGGAACCTGTCATGGATTTTCTTCCTCTCTGGTTTCTTCGCATTCATTTTCCCTCCCTTCCCCTATGATCCTCTGTGCTGTTCCTTCTATTCCACATATGAGTAAAACCATATAGTAATTGTTTTTCTCTGACTGACTTATTTTGCTCAGCATAATACCCTCCAGTGCCTTCCACATCGATATGCTAAATATTGATCCTTTCTGATGGCTGAGTCATATTCCATTGTATATGTATATACCATGTTTTCTTTATCCATTTATCTGTCGATGGATGTCTTGGTTCCTTCCACGGTTTGGCTATTGTGGACAATGTCGCTATAAACATTCGGGGTGCAGTTGCCCCTTCAGATCACTACATTTGTAGCTTTGGGGTAAATAAAATTGCTGGGTTGTAAGGGAGCTCTCTTTTAAGTTCTTGGGGAACCTCCATATTGTTTTCCAAAGTGGCTGTACCAGTTTTCATTCCCACTTAGAAGTGTAAGAGAGTTCCCCTTTCTCCTCACCAACATTTGTTATTTCTTCGCTTGTTAATTTTTGCAATTCTGACTGGTGTGAAGTGGTATCTCATTGTCATTTGGATTTCTTTTTCCCCATGCCAAGTGATGTTGAGCAGTTTGTCATATGTCTGTTGGCCATTTGTGTGTCTTCTTTGGAGAAATATCTGTTCATATCTTCTGCCCATTTCTTGACTCGCTTATTTGTTTTTTGGGTGTTGAGTTTGGGTGTTGAACGGTAGTAAAGCGTACGGCACTTTCATGATGCTTCCACACCCACTTTTGGAAATGCTTCTCTCTCCAGGATACCTGAAGATGTTAGTGGAGAGTTGCCGTATACGCAGACTTGCTTTTCCCAGGTGAGTGCATGGCACATTCCTTATTCACTCATGCGCGCGCGCGCGCCCACACACACACACACACACACAGAGTTGAACATGTTTCTGTCTCGTCAGGAAAGGAGGTGTTCGTTGAGAGACGGTTTCTCGCCAATGCTTTTGGGTGCTTGCCCTTTTCCCCCCGGAGAGTGAAGTGTATGCGCTTTTTGCCTAGGCTTCCCTACACACCCTTGAGAAGCCTTCCCTCAGCCAGAAACAAGCCGTGAGTTGAAAGAGGCGTTCCACACAGACCTCCTTCTCAGAGCGAAGCCTGTCACACTTTTCCTTGGGCCTCCACACGCACTTTAGAAAAACTTCCTCCGGGAAGCTGTGAGTTGAACGACGGGTTTCCTACAGCGGTTTTCCTTGGGGGTAAGGATATATGGCACTTGGCCTTAGGCTTCCACGCACAGATTGGAAAGGCTTCTCTCTTCGTGAAACAAGATGTGCGCTGAACGTTGCGTTCTGCGCAGGCTTGGTTTTCACACATCAGCCCATGGTACTTTCCCTAGGCTTCCACACGCGCAGTGAGTATCCCTTCCCTAAACCTGAACCAAGACGCGGGGGAAAGCTGCCTTCTACACCACCTTCTTTTCCGAGTTTCGTATAGAACCCTTGCGTTGTGCTTCCACATCCACTTTTGTCACTGCTTCGATATATCCTCCGGAGAGGGGTTCGCTTGAAAGATGGTCTCCCTCCGTCACGCTTTCAAGGAGTTAAGGATAGGGCACTCTCCTTATGCCTGCACACGTCCACTTGCAATCTCGACTGACTTCATGACCCCGTCCATATGCTACGCTGAAAGTCCCATTGCGCGCGGCCTTGTTTCTAAGAGATGAGGACAGGGCACGGCACGTTCCTTGTGCTTCCACCACGACTATATAAAAGGCTCCCGTCTCCAAGGCAAAGGATGTCAGGTGCAAGACGGCTTCGCAAAACCGAGGTTGCCTCTTAGAGGGCGGTCTACGGCGCTCTGCTGACGCTTCCACGCCTACATATGCAAACGCTTCTGGGCTCACGAAAGAAGACGTCCGTTGAAAGCTGCCTTGTACCCCGACGCGTTTCTCGGAGTTAGGTCCAGGGAACGGTCCCTGTGCGATCACACGCAGCCTTGAGATGGCTCAGCTCTTTTCGATCGTCAGGGAGGACGTTTCTCGGAGTTAGGTCCAGGGAAAGGTAGTAAAGCGTACGGCACTTTCATGATGCTTCCACACCCACTTTTGGAAATGCTTCTCTCTCCAGGATACCTGAAGATGCTAGTGGCGAGTCGCCGTAGACGCAGACTTGCTTTTCCCAGGTCAGTACATGGCACTCTCCTTATTCACTCACGCACGCGCGCGCGCGCGGGCCCTAACACACACACACACACACACACACACACACACACACACACACAGAGTTGAACATGTTTCTGTCTCGTCAGGAAAGAAGGTGATCGTTGAGAGACGGTTTCTCGCCGATGCTTTTGGGTTCTTGCTTTTTTCCCCCCGGAGAGAGAAGTGTAGCCGCTTTTTCCCTAGGCTTCCGTACACACCCTTGAGAAGCCTTCCGTCAGCCAGAAACAAGCCATGAGTTGAAAGAGGCGTTCCACGCAGACCTCCTTCTCAGAGCGAAGCCTGTCACACTTTTCCTTGTGAAGTAAACTAGAGAGATACAAATACTTTCTCAATGATTGCTTTAACAAAAAAGGACTAAATATCCCAATCAGAAAACATAGACTGTAAAGAGGAAGCAAGACCCATCTCTATGCTGCCTACCAGAGAATCACTTCAGACCTAAAAATAAAAGCAGATTGGAAGTAATGGGACACAAAACCATTTATCATGCAAATGGAAGTGAAAAGAAAGTTGGAGTCGTAATATTTTTATGAGACAAAATAAACTGAATTGTGGGGAAGATGGCAGAGTAGAAGGACCCTAAACTCACCTCATCCCACAGATACAACTAGGTAACACTCACACCAGAGTCACCCAGAAATGGACCTTCAGATTTCCCCACAAAACTATACAACTAAATGGAGAGAGGGAATCACATCAAAGATGGTAGGAAGGACAAGGACTCTGTAGGAATCTAAAGCCCATATTTCTGACCACCAGAGGGAGGGAACCACAGTCACAGAGGGGCCAGAAACAAACTACTACACCGGGGAGCCTCTAAAGCGTAGAGACATCCTCATAGCTTATGGCTTTGAAAATCAGAAGGGATGACATTTGTGAGCGTATACAACCAGCAGACTTAAAGCTTGGAACTTTTAAAAATCAGCTGTCTCAGCTCTGAGAGAGCACAGAAGGTGATAGGAAGCTGAGATCTGTCCTTAAAGATTAAGCAGAGCAAAGAGTGTGGAGAAGCTTGGGTGAAGCAGGTTGAAAGGTGCTTGAGGATTAAACAAGGGAGACATAGTTCCTGAACTCAGAGTTTGCTAAGGGACTTGTCCAGGAACAAAGGAGCTGGCAGGTGCCATTTCCCTCTACGGCCCCTCATTATAAACACACACCTACCTGCAAGACCAAGCACAATCTAGCAATCACTAACTTGCATAAACCATGGCCCATCCCCACACCTACCACACCTGCTTCAGTCCCAGTGCTGTGGATACCCTCCCTGATAAGACCCACACAATCCTTGACAACAATATGTCTCCCCATCACCCACAGAACACGCATGCATCTTGTTAAAACAGCACACCCCATGTGTTGTGCACAATGACACAGTCCAGATCCAGTCTCTGTTGTTGCTATGCATTACCTTCAGAGGAGAACCAGCATCACCAAGTGAAAAATGTATGTTCTGCCCCGTATTTTCAAGAACAAGCAATATATCTGACCTTCCTAACAGAGAGATATTCTCTGAGAAGTAGGCCAAATGAGCAGACAGAGGACTATGTCCTAAACGAAAGAAGAGGACAAAGCCACAGCAAGAGACCTAAACAAAATGGATATAAGGAACATGCCTGACAGAAAATTTAAGATAACAATTATAAAGATACTCACTGGGGAAATGAAAAGAGGGAGGACATCAGAAGGGGGAACATCATTGAGACTCTTAACAAAGAGATATGAAAGAAATAATCAGAGATGTGGAACACAAGAAATGAAATGAAGAATATACTAGATAGAATAATTAGCAGGATGGACGAAGCAGAGGAACAAATTAATGAACTAGAAGACAGTAATGGAAAGTAATCAAGCGGAACAAATGAGAGGAAAAAGAAGTATGCAAAAATGAGAAGAGACATAGGGAATTCAGTGACTCCATCCAGTGTAACAACACCCACATGAGAGGGATCCCAGAATGTGAAAAGGGGGAAAAGGGGGCAGGAAATCTATTTGACCAAAGAAGAGCTGAAAACTTAACCTAATCTGGTGAAGGAAACCTATACAAATCCATAAGGCATAGAGATCCCCTCCCACAAAATCAACCTAAGGAGGTCCACATCAAGATACATAGTAATCCAAATGGGAAAAGGTAGTGATAAAGAAAAAACATTTAAAGCAGCAAGATAAAAGAAGACAGTTAACATGCAAGGGAAAGCCCATAAATCTATCAGCTGAGTTTTCAGCAGAAACTATGCAGGACAGAAGAAAGTGGCGTTAAATATTCAAAGTGCTGAAGGAGAAAAATCTGCAGCAAGGAATAATTTATCCAGCAAGCCTATCCTTCAGAAAAGAAGGGGAGAAAAAGAGTTTCTTAGCCACACAAACTAAAAGAGTTCATGACCACTAAATTAACTACAAAAAATATTGAAGGGGACACTATGAGTGGAAAAAAATCGTAAGTGAGAGTATGACAATAATGAATCAAGGAAGCAGTAAAAATAAGTATTTCTGTAAAAATCAGTTAAGGGATTCACAAAATAAAAGTATGTAAAATATGAAAACATATACCCTAACACATGAGGAGGAGTCAACAGTGGGTTTGAACTTAAACAGCATTCAACTTAATATAGACTGAAAAGGCTATATATAATCCAGGGGGTCACCACAAACCCAAACCTCTAATACACATGCAAAAGATAAAGGGAAAGAAATCCAAGAATATCATTAAAGAAAACGAGCAAACCATGAGAGAGAGAGCAAGAGAAGAAAGGATCAGAGAAAAACTACACAAAAAACTATGAAACAAGTAACAAAACATCAATAAATACATGTCTAATGATAATTAGTTTGAATGTAAATGGACTAAATGCTCCAAGCAAAAGAGCATGACAGAGTTTGTATATATATATAAAAGATTTCACACCTAAAGACACCTGCAGATGGAAATTAAGAGATGGAGAAACATTAATCATGCAAGTGGATGTCAAAAGAAGTCAGAGTAGCAATCCTTATATCAGACAAAATAGACTTTTTTAACATTGAAATTGAATTAGCCAACATAGAGTACACCAGTAGTTTCAAATGTAGCGTTCCACAATTCATCAGTTGTGTATAACACCCAGTGTTCATCACATCACATGCATTCCTTAATGCCTATCACACAGTTACTCCATCTCCCCACCCACCTTTCCTCCAGCAACCCTCAGTTTGTTTCCAATAGTTAGGAACCTGTCATGGATTTTCTTCCTCTCTGGTTTCTTCGCATTCATTTTCCCTCCCTTCCCCTATGATCCTCTGTGCTGTTCCTTCTATTCCACATATGAGTAAAACCATATAATAATTGTTTTTCTCTGACTGACTTATTTTGCTCAGCATAATACCCTCCAGTGCCATCCACATCGATATGCTAAATATTGATCCTTTCTGATGGCTGAGTCATATTCCTTTGTATATGTATATACCATGTTTTCTTTATCCATTATCTGTCGATGGATGTCTTGGTTCCTTCCACGGTTTGGCTATTGTGGACAATGTCGCTATAAACATTTGGGGTGCAGTTGCCCCTTCAGATCACTACATTGGTAGCTTTGGGGTAAATAAAATTGCTGGGTTGTAAGGGAGCTCTGTTTTAACTTCGTGAGGAACCTCCATATTGTTTTCCAAAGTGGCTGTACCAGTTTTCATTCCCACTTAGAAGTGTAAGAGAGTTCCCCTTTCTCCTCACCAACATTTGTTATTTCTTCGCTTGTTAATTTTTGCAATTCTGACTGGTGTGAAGTGGTATCTCATTGTCATTTGGATTTCTTTTTCCCCATGCCAAGTGCTGTTGAGCAGTTTCTCATATGTCTGTTGGCCATTTGTGTGTCTTCTTTGGAGAAATACCTGTTCATATCTTCTGCCCATTTCTTGACTCGGTTATTTGTATTTTGGGTGTTGAGTTTGGGTGTTGAACGGTAGTAAAGCGTACGGCACTTTCATGATGCTTCCACACCCACTTTTGGAAATGCTTCTCTCTCAAGGATACCTGAAGATGTTAGTGGAGAGTTGCCGTATACGCAGACTTGCTTTTCCCAGGTGAGTGCATGGCACATTCCTTATTCACTCACGCGAGCGCGCGCGCGCACACACACACACACACACACAGAGTTGAACATGTTTCTGTCTCGTCAGGAAAGGAGGTGTTCGTTGAGAGACGGTTTCTCGCCAATGCTTTTGGGTGCTTTCCCTTTTCCCCCTGGAGAGTGAAGTGTATGCGCTTTTTCCGTAGGCTTCAGTACACACCCTTGAGAAGCCTTCCGTCAGTCAGAAACAAGCCGTGAGTTGAAAGAGGCGTTCCACACAGACCTCCTTCTCAGAGCGAAGCCTGTCACACTTTTCCTTGGGCCTCCACACGCACTTTAGAAAAACTTCCTCCGGGAAGCTGTGAGTTGAACGACGGGTTTCCTACAGCGGTTTTCCGTGGGGGTAAGGATATATGGCACTTGGCCTTAGGCTTCCACGCACACATTGGAAACGGCTTCTCTCTTCGTGAAACAAGATGTGCGCTGAACGTTGCGTTCTGCGCAGGCTTGCTTTTCACACATCAGCCGATGGTACTTTCCCTAGGCTTCCACACGCGCAGTGAGTATCCCTTCACTAAACCTGAACCAAGACGCGGGGGAAAGCTGCCTTCTACACCACCTTCTTTTCCGAGTTTCGTATAGAACCCTTGCGTTGTGCTTCCACATCCACTTTTGTCACTGCTTCGATATATCCTCCGGAGAGGGGTTCGCTTGAAAGACGGTCTCCCTCCGTCACGCTTTCAAGGAGTTAAGGATAGGGCACTCTCCTTATGCCTGCACACGTCCACTTGCAATCTCGACTGACTTCATGACCCCGTCCATATGCTACGCTGAAAGTCCCATTGCGCGCGGCCTTGTTTCTAAGAGATGAGGACAGGGCACGGCACGTTCCTTGTGCTTCCACCACGACTATATAAAAGGCTCCCGTCTCCAAGGCAAAGGATGTCAGGTGCAAGACGGCTTCGCAAAAGCGAGGTTGCCTCTTAGAGGGCGGTCTACGGCGCTCTGCTGACGCTTCCACGCCTACATATGCAAACGCTTCTGGGCTCACGAAAGAAGACGTCCGTTGAAAGCTGCCTTGTACCCCGACGCGTTTTCCGGAGTTAGGTCCAGAGAACGGTCCCTGTGCGATCACACGCAGCCTTGAGATGGCTCAGCTCTTTTCGATCGTCAGGGAGGACGTTTTTCGGAGTTAGGTCCAGGGAAAGGTAGTAAAGCATACGGCACTTTCATGATGCTTCCACACCCACTTTTGGAAATGCTTCTCTCTCCAGGATACCTGAAGATGCTAGTGGCGAGTCGCCATAGACGCAGACTTGCTTTTCCCAGGTCAGTACATGGCACTCTCCTTATTCACTCACGCACGCGCGCGCGCGCGTGCCCCCCCCCCCCACACACAGAGTTGAACATGTTTCTGTCTCGTCAGGAAAGAAGGTGATCGTTGAGAGACGGTTTCTCGCCGATGCTTTTGGGTTCTTGCTTTTTTCCCCCCGGAGAGAGAAGTGTAGCCGCTTTTTCCCTAGGCTTCCGTACACACCCTTGAGAAGCCTTCCGTCAGCCAGAAACAAGCCATGAGTTGAAAGAGGCGTTCCACGCAGACCTCCTTCTCAGAGCGAAGCCTGTCACACTTTTCCTTGTGAAGTCAACTAGAGAGATACAAATACTTTCTCAATGATTGCTTTAACAAAAAAGGACTAAATATCCCAATCAGAAAACATAGACTGTAAAGAGGAAGCAAGACCCATCTCTATGCTGCCTACCAGAGAATCACTTCAGACCTAAAAATAAAAGCAGATTGGAAGTAATGGGACACAAAACCATTTATCATGCAAATGGAAGTGAAAAGAAAGTTGGAGTCGTAATATTTTTATGAGACAAAATAAACTGAATTGTGGGGAAGATGGCAGAGTAGAAGGACCCTAAACTCACCTCATCCCACAGATACAACTAGGTAACACTCACACCAGAGTCACCCAGAAATGGACCTTCAGATTTCCCCACAAAACTATACAACTAAATGGAGAGAGGGAATCACATCAAAGATGGTAGGAAGGACAAGGACTCTGTAGGAATCTGAAGCCCATATTTCTGACCACCAGAGGGAGGGAACCACAGTCACAGAGGGGCCAGAAACAAACTACTACACCGGGGAGCCTCTAAAGCGTAGAGACATCCTCATAGCTTATGGCTTTGAAAATCAGAAGGGATGACATTTGTGAGCGTATACAACCAGCAGACTTAAAGCTTGGAACTTTTAAAAATCAGCTGTCTCAGCTCTGAGAGAGCACAGAAGGTGATAGGAAGCTGAGATCTGTCCTTAAAGATTAAGCAGAGCAAAGAGTGTGGAGAAGCTTGGGTGAAGCAGGTTGAAAGGTGCTTGAGGATTAAACAAGGGAGACATAGTTCCTGAACTCAGAGTTTGCTAAGGGACTTGTCCAGGAACAAAGGAGCTGGCAGGTGCCATTTCCCTCTACGGCCCCTCATTATAAACACACACCTACCTGCAAGACCAAGCACAATCTAGCAATCACTAACTTGCATAAACCATGGCCCATCCCCACACCTACCACACCTGCTTCAGTCCCAGTGCTGTGGATACCCTCCCTGATAAGACCCACAGAATCCTTGACAACAATATGTCTCCCCATCACCCACAGAACACGCATGCATCTTGTTAAAACAGCACACCCCATGTGTTGTGCACAATGACACAGTCCAGATCCAGTCTCTGTTGTTGCTATGCATTACCTTCAGAGGAGAACCAGCATCACCAAGTGAAAAATATATGTTCTGCCCCGTATTTTCAAGAACAAGCAATATATCTGACCTTCCTAACCGAGAGATATTCTCTGAGAAGTAGGCCAAATGAGCAGACAGAGGACTATGTCCTAAACGAAAGAAGAGGACAAAGCCACAGCAAGAGACCTAAACAAAATGGATATAAGGAACATGCCTGACAGAAAATTTAAGATAACAATTATAAAGATACTCACTGGGGAAATGAAAAGGGGGAGGACATCAGAAGGGGGAACATCATTGAGACTCTTAACAAAGAGATATGAAAGAAATAATCAGAGATGTGGAACACAAGAAATGAAATGAAGAATATACTAGATAGAATAATTAGCAGGATGGACGAAGCAGAGGAACAAATTAATGAACTAGAAGACAGGAATGGAAAGTAATCAAGCGGAACAAATGAGAGGAAAAAGAAGTATGCAAAAATGAGAAGAGACATAGGGAATTCAGTGACTCCATCCAGTGTAACAACACCCACATGAGAGGGATCCCAGAAGGTGAAAAGGGGGAAAAGGGGGCAGAAAATCTATTTGACCAAAGAAGAGCTGAAAACTTAACCTAATCTGGTGAAGGAAACCTATACAAATCCATAAGGCATAGAGATCCCCTCCCACAAAATCAACCTAAGGAGGTCCACATCAAGATACATTGTAATCCAAATGGGAAAAGGTAGTGATAAAGAAAAAACATTTAAAGCAGCAAGATAAAAGAAGACAGTTAACATGCAAGGGAAAGCCCATAAATCTATCAGCTGAGTTTTCAGCAGAAACTATGCAGGACAGAAGAAAGTGGCGTTAAATATTCAAAGTGCTGAAGGAGAAAAATCTGCAGCAAGGAATAATTTATCCAGCAAGCCTATCCTTCAGAAAAGAAGGGGAGAAAAAGAGTTTCTTAGCCACACAAACTAAAAGAGTTCATGACCACTAAATTAACTACAAAAAATATTGAAGGGGACACTATGAGTGGAAAAAAATCGTAAGTGAGAGTATGACAATAATGAATCAAGGAAGCAGTAAAAATAAGTATTTCTGTAAAAATCAGTTAAGGGATTCACAAAATAAAAGTATGTAAAATATGAAAACATATACCCTAACACATGAGGAGGAGTCAACAGTGGGTTTGAACTTAAACAGCATTCAACTTAATATAGACTGAAAAGGCTATATATAATCCAGGGGGTCACCACAAACCCAAACCTCTAATACACATGCAAAAGATAAAGGGAAAGAAATCCAAGAATATCATTAAAGAAAACGAGCAAACCATGAGAGAGAGAGCAAGAGAAGAAAGGATCAGAGAAAAACTACACAAAAAACTATGAAACAAGTAACAAAACATCAATAAATACATGTCTAATGATAATTAGTTTGAATGTAAATGGACTAAATGCTCCAAGCAAAAGAGCATGACAGAGTTTGTATATATATATAAAAGATTTCACACCTAAAGACACCTGCAGATGGAAATTAAGAGATGGAGAAACATTAATCATGCAAGTGGATGTCAAAAGAAGTCAGAGTAGCAATCCTTATATCAGACAAAATAGACTTTTTTAACATTGAAATTGAATTAGCCAACATAGAGTACACCAGTAGTTTCAAATGTAGCGTTCCACAATTCATCAGTTGTGTATAACACCCAGTGTTCATCACATCACATGCATTCCTTAATGCCCATCACACAGTTACTCCATCTCCCCACCCACCTTTCCTCCAGCAACCCTCAGTTTGTTTCCAATAGTTAGGAACCTGTCATGGATTTTCTTCCTCTCTGGTTTCTTCGCATTCATTTTCCCTCCCTTCCCCTATGATCCTCTGTGCTGTTCCTTCTATTCCACATATGAGTAAAACCATATAATAATTGTTTTTCTCTGACTGACTTATTTTGCTCAGCATAATACCCTCCAGTGCCATCCACATCGATATGCTAAATATTGATCCTTTCTGATGGCTGAGTCATATTCCTTTGTATATGTATATACCATGTTTTCTTTATCCATTATCTGTCGATGGATGTCTTGGTTCCTTCCACGGTTTGGCTATTGTGGACAATGTCGCTATAAACATTTGGGGTGCAGTTGCCCCTTCAGATCACTACATTGGTAGCTTTGGGGTAAATAAAATTGCTGGGTTGTAAGGGAGCTCTGTTTTAACTTCGTGAGGAACCTCCATATTGTTTTCCAAAGTGGCTGTACCAGTTTTCATTCCCACTTAGAAGTGTAAGAGACTTCCCCTTTCTCCTCACCAACATTTGTTATTTCTTCGCTTGTTAATTTTTGCAATTCTGACTGGTGTGAAGTGGTATCTCATTGTCATTTGGATTTCTTTTTCCCCATGCCAAGTGCTGTTGAGCAGTTTCTCATATGTCTGTTGGCCATTTGTGTGTCTTCTTTGGAGAAATACCTGTTCATATCTTCTGCCCATTTCTTGACTCGGTTATTTGTATTTTGGGTGTTGAGTTTGGGTGTTGAACGGTAGTAAAGCGTACGGCACTTTCATGATGCTTCCACACCCACTTTTGGAAATGCTTCTCTCTCCAGGATACCTGAAGATGTTAGTGGAGAGTTGCCGTATACGCAGACTTGCTTTTCCCAGGTGAGTGCATGGCACATTCCTTATTCACTCACGCGCGCGCGCGCGCGCGCACACACACACACACACACACAGAGTTGAACATGTTTCTGTCTCGTCAGGAAAGGAGGTGTTCGTTGAGAGACGGTTTCTCGCCAATGCTTTTGGGTGCTTGCCCTTTTCCCCCTGGAGAGTGAAGTGTATGCGCTTTTTCCGTAGGCTTCAGTACACACCCTTGAGAAACCTTCCGTCAGTCAGAAACAAGCCGTGAGTTGAAAGAGGCGTTCCACACAGACCTCCTTCTCAGAGCGAAGCCTGTCACACTTTTCCTTGGGCCTCCACACGCACTTTAGAAAAACTTCCTCTGGGAAGCTGTGAGTTGAACGACGGGTTTCCTACAGCGGTTTTCCGTGGGGGTAAGGATATATGGCACTTGGCCTTAGGCTTCCACGCACACATTGGAAACGGCTTCTCTCTTCGTGAAACAAGATGTGCGCTGAACGTTGCGTTCTGCGCAGGCTTGCTTTTCACACATCAGCCCATGGTACTTTCCCTAGGCTTCCACACGCGCAGTGAGTATCCCTTCCCTAAACCTGAACCAAGACGCGGGGGAAAGCTGCCTTCTAAACCACCTTCTTTTCCGAGTTTCGTATAGAACCCTTGCGTTGTGCTTCCACATCCACTTTTGTCACTGCTTCGATATATCCTCCGGAGAGGGGTTCGCTTGAAAGACGGTCTCCCTCCGTCACGCTTTCAAGGAGTTAAGGATAGGGCACTCTCCTTATGCCTGCACACGTCCACTTGCAATCTCGACTGACTTCATGACCCCGTCCATATGCTACGCTGAAAGTCCCATTGCGCGCGGCCTTGTTTCTAAGAGATGAGGACAGGGCACGGCACGTTCCTTGTGCTTCCACCACGACTATATAAAAGGCTCCCGTCTCCAAGGCAAAGGATGTCAGGTGCAAGACGGCTTCGCAAAAGCGAGGTTGCCTCTTAGAGGGCGGTCTACGGCGCTCTCCTGACGCTTCCACGCCTACATATGCAAACGCTTCTGGGCTCACGAAAGAAGACGTCCGTTGAAAGCTGCCTTGTACCCCGACGCGTTTTCCGGAGTTAGGTCCAGAGAACGGTCCCTGTGCGATCACACGCAGCCTTGAGATGGCTCAGCTCTTTTCGATCGTCAGGGAGGACGTTCCTCGGAGTTAGGTCCAGGGAAAGGTAGTAAAGCGTACGGCACTTTCATGATGCTTCCACACCCACTTTTGGAAATGCTTCTCTCTCCAGGATACCTGAAGATGCTAGTGGCGAGTCGCCGTAGACGCAGACTTGCTTTTCCCAGGTCAGTACATGGCACTCTCCTTATTCACTCACGCACGCGCGTCTGCCCGTGCCCTCACACACACACACACACACACACACACACACACACACACACACACACACACAGAGTTGAACATGTTTCTGTCTCGTCAGGAAAGAAGGTGATCGTTGAGAGACGGTTTCTCGCCGATGCTTTTGGGTTCTTGCTTTTTTCCCCCCGGAGAGAGAAGTGTAGCCGCTTTTTCCCTAGGCTTCCGTACACACCCTTGGGAAGCCTTCCGTCAGCCAGAAACAAGCCATGAGTTGAAAGAGGCGTTCCACGCAGACCTCCTTCTCAGAGCGAAGCCTGTCACACTTTTCCTTGTGAAGTAAACTAGAGAGATACAAATACTTTCTCAATGATTGCTTTAACAAAAAAGGACTAAATATCCCAATCAGAAAACATAGACTGTAAAGAGGAAGCAAGACCCATCTCTATGCTGCCTACCAGAGAATCACTTCAGACCTAAAAATAAAAGCAGATTGGAAGTAATGGGACACAAAACCATTTATCATGCAAATGGAAGTGAAAAGAAAGTTGGAGTCGTAATATTTTTATGAGACAAAATAAACTGAATTGTGGGGAAGATGGCAGAGTAGAAGGACCCTAAACTCACCTCATCCCACAGATACAACTAGGTAACACTCACACCAGAGTCACCCAGAAATGGACCTTCAGATTTCCCCACAAAACTATACAACTAAATGGAGAGAGGGAATCACATCAAAGATGGTAGGAAGGACAAGGACTCTGTAGGAATCTGAAGCCCATATTTCTGACCACCAGAGGGAGGGAACCACAGTCACAGAGGGGCCAGAAACAAACTACTACACCGGGGAGCCTCTAAAGCGTAGAGACACCCTCATAGCTTATGGCTTTGAAAATCAGAAGGGATGACATTTGTGAGCGTATACAACCAGCAGACTTAAAGCTTGGAACTTTTAAAAATCAGCTGTCTCAGCTCTGAGAGAGCACAGAAGGTGATAGGAAGCTGAGATCTGTCCTTAAAGATCAAGCAGAGCAAAGAGTGTGGAGAAGCTTGGGTGAAGCAGGTTGAAAGGTGCTTGAGGATTAAACAAGGGAGACATAGTTCCTGAACTCAGAGTTTGCTAAGGGACTTGTCCAGGAACAAAGGAGCTGGCAGGTGCCATTTCCCTCTACGGCCCCTCATTATAAACACACACCTACCTGCAAGACCAAGCACAATCTAGCAATCACTAACTTGCATAAACCATGGCCCATCCCCACACCTACCACACCTGCTTCAGTCCCAGTGCTGTGGATACCCTCCCTGATAAGACCCACACAATCCTTGACAACAATATGTCTCCCCATCACCCACAGAACACGCATGCATCTTGTTAAAACAGAACACCCCATGTGTTGTGCACAATGACACAGTCCAGATCCAGTCTCTGTTGTTGCTATGCATTACCTTCAGAGGAGAACCAGCATCACCAAGTGAAAAATATATGTTCTGCCCCGTATTTTCAAGAACAAGCAATATATCTGACCTTCCTAACCGAGAGATATTCTCTGAGAAGTAGGCCAAATGAGCAGACAGAGGACTATGTCCTAAACGAAAGAAGAGGACAAAGCCACAGCAAGAGACCTAAACAAAATGGATATAAGGAACATGCCTGACAGAAAATTTAAGATAACAATTATAAAGATACTCACTGGGGAAATGAAAAGAGGGAGGACATCAGAAGGGGGAACATCATTGAGACTCTTAACAAAGAGATATGAAAGAAATAATCAGAGATGTGGAACACAAGAAATGAAATGAAGAATATACTAGATAGAATAATTAGCAGGATGGACGAAGCAGAGGAACAAATTAATGAACTAGAAGACAGTAATGGAAAGTAATCAAGCGGAACAAATGAGAGGAAAAAGAAGTATGCAAAAATGAGAAGAGACATAGGGAATTCAGTGACTCCATCCAGTGTAACAACACCCACATGAGAGGGATCCCAGAAGGTGAAAAGGGGGAAAAGGGGGCAGGAAATCTATTTGACCAAAGAAGAGCTGAAAACTTAACCTAATCTGGTGAAGGAAACCTATACAAATCCATAAGGCATAGAGATCCCCTCCCACAAAATCAACCTAAGGAGGTCCACATCAAGATACATAGTAATCCAAATGGGAAAAGGTAGTGATAAAGAAAAAACATTTAAAGCAGCAAGATAAAAGAAGACAGTTAACATGCAAGGGAAAGCCCATAAATCTATCAGCTGAGTTTTCAGCAGAAACTATGCAGGACAGAAGAAAGTGGCGTTAAATATTCAAAGTGCTGAATGAGAAAAATCTGCAGCAAGGAATAATTTATCCAGCAAGCCTATCCTTCAGAAAAGAAGGGGAGAAAAAGAGTTTCTTAGCCACACAAACTAAAAGAGTTCATGACCACTAAATTAACTACAAAAAATATTGAAGGGGACACTATGAGTGGAAAAAAATCGTAAGTGAGAGTATGACAATAATGAATCAAGGAAGCAGTAAAAATAAGTATTTCTGTAAAAATCAGTTAAGGGATTCACAAAATAAAAGTATGTAAAATATGAAAACATATACCCTAACACATGAGGAGGAGTCAACAGTGGGTTTGAACTTAAACAGCATTCAACTTAATATAGACTGAAAAGGCTATATATAATCCAGGGGGTCACCACAAACCCAAACCTCTAATACACATGCAAAAGATAAAGGGAAAGAAATCCAAGAATATCATTAAAGAAAACGAGCAAACCATGAGAGAGAGAGCAAGAGAAGAAAGGATCAGAGAAAAACTACACAAAAAACTATGAAACAAGTAACAAAACATCAATAAATACATGTCTAATGATAATTAGTTTGAATGTAAATGGACTAAATGCTCCAAGCAAAAGAGCATGACAGAGTTTGTATATATATATAAAAGATTTCACACCTAAAGACACCTGCAGATGGAAATTAAGAGATGGAGAAACATTAATCATGCAAGTGGATGTCAAAAGAAGTCAGAGTAGCAATCCTTATAACAGACAAAATAGACTTTTTTAACATTGAAATTGAATTAGCCAACATAGAGTACACCAGTAGTTTCAAATGTAGCGTTCCACAATTCATCAGTTGTGTATAACACCCAGTGTTCATCACATCACATGCATTCCTTAATGCCCATCACACAGTTATTCCATCTCCCCACCCACCTTTCCTCCAGCAACCCTCAGTTTGTTTCCAATAGTTAGGAACCTGTCATGGATTTTCTTCCTCTCTGGTTTCTTCGCATTCATTTTCCCTCCCTTCCCCTATGATCCTCTGTGCTGTTCCTTCTATTCCACATATGAGTAAAACCATATAATAATTGTTTTTCTCTGACTGACTTATTTTGCTCAGCATAATACCCTCCAGTGCCATCCACATCGATATGCTAAATATTGATCCTTTCTGATGGCTGAGTCATATTCCTTTGTATATGTATATACCATGTTTTCTTTATCCATTATCTGTCGATGGATGTCTTGGTTCCTTCCACGGTTTGGCTATTGTGGACAATGTCGCTATAAACATTTGGGGTGCAGTTGCCCCTTCAGATCACTACATTGGTAGCTTTGGGGTAAATAAAATTGCTGGGTTGTAAGGGAGCTCCGTTTTAACTTCGTGAGGAACCTCCATATTGTTTTCCAAAGTGGCTGTACCAGTTTTCATTCCCACTTAGAAGTGTAAGAGAGTTCCCCTTTCTCCTCACCAACATTTGTTATTTCTTCGCTTGTTAATTTTTGCAATTCTGACTGGTGTGAAGTGGTATCTCATTGTCATTTGGATTTCTTTTTCCCCATGCCAAGTGCTGTTGAGCAGTTTCTCATATGTCTGTTGGCCATTTGTGTGTCTTCTTTGGAGAAATACCTGTTCATATCTTCTGCCCATTTCTTGACTCGGTTATTTGTATTTTGGGTGTTGAGTTTGGGTGTTGAACGGTAGTAAAGCGTACGGCACTTTCATGATGCTTCCACACCCACTTTTGGAAATGCTTCTCTCTCAAGGATACCTGAAGATGTTAGTGGAGAGTTGCCGTATACGCAGACTTGCTTTTCCCAGGTGAGTGCATGGCACATTCCTTATTCACTCACGCGCGCGCGCGCGCGCACACACACACACACACACACACACAGAGTTGAACATGTTTCTGTCTCGTCAGGAAAGGAGGTGTTCGTTGAGAGACGGTTTCTCGCCAATGCTTTTGGGTGCTTGCCCTTTTCCCCCTGGAGAGTGAAGTGTATGCGCTTTTTCCGTAGGCTTCAGTACACACCCTTGAGAAACCTTCCGTCAGTCAGAAACAAGCCGTGAGTTGAAAGAGGCGTTCCACACAGACCTCCTTCTCAGAGCGAAGCCTGTCACACTTTTCCTTGGGCCTCCACACGCACTTTAGAAAAACTTCCTCTGGGAAGCTGTGAGTTGAACGACGGGTTTCCTACAGCGGTTTTCCGTGGGGGTAAGGATATATGGCACTTGGCCTTAGGCTTCCACGCACACATTGGAAACGGCTTCTCTCTTCGTGAAACAAGATGTGCGCTGAACGTTGCGTTCTGCGCAGGCTTGCTTTTCACACATCAGCCCATGGTACTTTCCCTAGGCTTCCACACGCGCAGTGAGTATCCCTTCCCTAAACCTGAACCAAGACGCGGGGGAAAGCTGCCTTCTAAACCACCTTCTTTTCCGAGTTTCGTATAGAACCCTTGCGTTGTGCTTCCACATCCACTTTTGTCACTGCTTCGATATATCCTCCGGAGAGGGGTTCGCTTGAAAGACGGTCTCCCTCCGTCACGCTTTCAAGGAGTTAAGGATAGGGCACTCTCCTTATGCCTGCACACGTCCACTTGCAATCTCGACTGACTTCATGACCCCGTCCATATGCTACGCTGAAAGTCCCATTGCGCGCGGCCTTGTTTCTAAGAGATGAGGACAGGGCACGGCACGTTCCTTGTGCTTCCACCACGACTATATAAAAGGCTCCCGTCTCCAAGGCAAAGGATGTCAGGTGCAAGACGGCTTCGCAAAAGCGAGGTTGCCTCTTAGAGGGCGGTCTACGGCGCTCTCCTGACGCTTCCACGCCTACATATGCAAACGCTTCTGGGCTCACGAAAGAAGACGTCCGTTGAAAGCTGCCTTGTACCCCGACGCGTTTTCCGGAGTTAGGTCCAGAGAACGGTCCCTGTGCGATCACACGCAGCCTTGAGATGGCTCAGCTCTTTTCGATCGTCAGGGAGGACGTTCCTCGGAGTTAGGTCCAGGGAAAGGTAGTAAAGCGTACGGCACTTTCATGATGCTTCCACACCCACTTTTGGAAATGCTTCTCTCTCCAGGATACCTGAAGATGCTAGTGGCGAGTCGCCGTAGACGCAGACTTGCTTTTCCCAGGTCAGTACATGGCACTCTCCTTATTCACTCACGCACGCGCGTCTGCCCGTGCCCTCACACACACACACACACACACACACACACACACACACACACACACACACACACACAGAGTTGAACATGTTTCTGTCTCGTCAGGAAAGAAGGTGATCGTTGAGAGACGGTTTCTCGCCGATGCTTTTGGGTTCTTGCTTTTTTCCCCCCGGAGAGAGAAGTGTAGCCGCTTTTTCCCTAGGCTTCCGTACACACCCTTGGGAAGCCTTCCGTCAGCCAGAAACAAGCCATGAGTTGAAAGAGGCGTTCCACGCAGACCTCCTTCTCAGAGCGAAGCCTGTCACACTTTTCCTTGTGAAGTAAACTAGAGAGATACAAATACTTTCTCAATGATTGCTTTAACAAAAAAGGACTAAATATCCCAATCAGAAAACATAGACTGTAAAGAGGAAGCAAGACCCATCTCTATGCTGCCTACCAGAGAATCACTTCAGACCTAAAAATAAAAGCAGATTGGAAGTAATGGGACACAAAACCATTTATCATGCAAATGGAAGTGAAAAGAAAGTTGGAGTCGTAATATTTTTATGAGACAAAATAAACTGAATTGTGGGGAAGATGGCAGAGTAGAAGGACCCTAAACTCACCTCAACCCACAGATACAACTAGGTAACACTCACACCAGAGTCACCCAGAAATGGACCTTCAGATTTCCCCACAAAACTATACAACTAAATGGAGAGAGGGAATCACATCAAAGATGGTAGGAAGGACAAGGACTCTGTAGGAATCTGAAGCCCATATTTCTGACCACCAGAGGGAGGGAACCACAGTCACAGAGGGGCCAGAAACAAACTACTACACCGGGGAGCCTCTAAAGCGTAGAGACACCCTCATAGCTTATGGCTTTGAAAATCAGAAGGGATGACATTTGTGAGCGTATACAACCAGCAGACTTAAAGCTTGGAACTTTTAAAAATCAGCTGTCTCAGCTCTGAGAGAGCACAGAAGGTGATAGGAAGCTGAGATCTGTCCTTAAAGATTAAGCAGAGCAAAGAGTGTGGAGAACCTTGGGTGAAGCAGGTTGAAAGGTGCTTGAGGATTAAACAAGGGAGACATAGTTCCTGAACTCAGAGTTTGCTAAGGGACTTGTCCAGGAACAAAGGAGCTGGCAGGTGCCATTTCCCTCTACGGCCCCTCATTATAAACACACACCTACCTGCAAGACCAAGCACAATCTAGCAATCACTAACTTGCATAAACCATGGCCCATCCCCACACCTACCACACCTGCTTCAGTCCCAGTGCTGTGGATACCCTCCCTGATAAGACCCACACAATCCTTGACAACAATATGTCTCCCCATCACCCACAGAACACGCATGCATCTTGTTAAAACAGCACACCCCATGTGTTGTGCACAATGACACAGTCCAGATCCAGTCTCTGTTGTTGCTATGCATTACCTTCAGAGGAGAACCAGCATCACCAAGTGAAAAATATATGTTCTGCCCCGTATTTTCAAGAACAAGCAATATATCTGACCTTCCTAACCGAGAGATATTCTCTGAGAAGTAGGCCAAATGAGCAGACAGAGGACTATGTCCTAAACGAAAGAAGAGGACAAAGCCACAGCAAGAGACCTAAACAAAATGGATATAAGGAACATGCCTGACAGAAAATTTAAGATAACAATTATAAAGATACTCACTGGGGAAATGAAAAGAGGGAGGACATCAGAAGGGGGAACATCATTGAGACTCTTAACAAAGAGATATGAAAGAAATAATCAGAGATGTGGAACACAAGAAATGAAATGAAGAATATACTAGATAGAATAATTAGCAGGATGGACGAAGCAGAGGAACAAATTAATGAACTAGAAGACAGTAATGGAAAGTAATCAAGCGGAACAAATGAGAGGAAAAAGAAGTATGCAAAAATGAGAAGAGACATAGGGAATTCAGTGACTCCATCCAGTGTAACAACACCCACATGAGAGGGATCCCAGAAGGTGAAAAGGGGGAAAAGGGGGCAGGAAATCTATTTGACCAAAGAAGAGCTGAAAACTTAACCTAATCTGGTGAAGGAAACCTATACAAATCCATAAGGCATAGAGATCCCCTCCCACAAAATCAACCTAAGGAGGTCCACATCAAGATACATAGTAATCCAAATGGGAAAAGGTAGTGATAAAGAAAAAACATTTAAAGCAGCAAGATAAAAGAAGACAGTTAACATGCAAGGGAAAGCCCATAAATCTATCAGCTGAGTTTTCAGCAGAAACTATGCAGGACAGAAGAAAGTGGCGTTAAATATTCAAAGTGCTGAATGAGAAAAATCTGCAGCAAGGAATAATTTATCCAGCAAGCCTATCCTTCAGAAAAGAAGGGGAGAAAAAGAGTTTCTTAGCCACACAAACTAAAAGAGTTCATGACCACTAAATTAACTACAAAAAATATTGAAGGGGACACTATGAGTGGAAAAAAATCGTAAGTGAGAGTATGACAATAATGAATCAAGGAAGCAGTAAAAATAAGTATTTCTGTAAAAATCAGTTAAGGGATTCACAAAATAAAAGTATGTAAAATATGAAAACATATACCCTAACACATGAGGAGGAGTCAACAGTGGGTTTGAACTTAAACAGCATTCAACTTAATATAGACTGAAAAGGCTATATATAATCCAGGGGGTCACCACAAACCCAAACCTCTAATACACATGCAAAAGATAAAGGGAAAGAAATCCAAGAATATCATTAAAGAAAACGAGCAAACCATGAGAGAGAGAGCAAGAGAAGAAAGGATCAGAGAAAAACTACACAAAAAACTATGAAACAAGTAACAAAACATCAATAAATACATGTCTAATGATAATTAGTTTGAATGTAAATGGACTAAATGCTCCAAGCAAAAGAGCATCACAGAGTTTGTATATATATATAAAAGATTTCACACCTAAAGACACCTGCAGATGGAAATTAAGAGATGGAGAAACATTAATCATGCAAGTGGATGTCAAAAGAAGTCAGAGTAGCAATCCTTATATCAGACAAAATAGACTTTTTTAACATTGAAATTGAATTAGCCAACATAGAGTACACCAGTAGTTTCAAAAGTAGCGTTCCACAATTCATCAGTTGTGTATAACACCCAGTGTTCATCACATCACATGCATTCCTTAATGCCCATCACACAGTTACTCCATCTCCCCACCCACCTTTCCTCCAGCAACCCTCAGTTTGTTTCCAATAGTTAGGAACCTGTCATGGATTTTCTTCCTCTCTGGTTTCTTCGCATTCATTTTCCCTCCCTTCCCCTATGATCCTCTGTGCTGTTCCTTCTATTCCACATATGAGTAAAACCATATAATAATTGTTTCTCTCTGACTGACTTATTTTGCTCAGCATAATACCCTCCAGTGCCTTCCACATCGATATGCTAAATATTGATCCTATCTGATGGCTGAGTCATATTCCTTTGTATATGTATATACCATGTTTTCTTTATCCATTATCTGTCGATGGATGTCTTGGTTCCTTCCACGGTTTGGCTATTGTGGACAATGTCGCTATAAACATTCGGGGTGCAGTTGCCCCTTCAGATCACTACATTTGTAGCTTTGGGGTAAATAAAATTGCTGGGTTGTAAGGGAGCTCTGTTTTAACTTCGTGAGGAACCTCCATATTGTTTTCCAAAGTGGCTGTACCAGTTTTCATTCCCACTTAGAAGTGTAAGAGAGTTCCCCTTTCTCCTCACCAACATTTGTTATTTCTTCGCTTGTTAATTTTTGCAAATCTGACTGGTGTGAAGTGGTATCTCATTGTCATTTGGATTTCTTTTTCCCCATGCCAAGTGATGTTGAGCAGTTTGTCATATGTCTGTTGGCCATTTGTGTGTCTTCTTTGGAGAAATATCTGTTCATATCTTCTGCCCATTTCTTGACTCGCTTATTTGTTTTTTGGGTGTTGAGTTTGGGTGTTGAACGGTAGTAAAGCGTACGGCACTTTCATGATGCTTCCACACCCACTTTTGGAAATGCTTCTCTCTCCAGGATACCTGAAGATGTTAGTGGAGAGTTGCCGTATACGCAGACTTGCTTTTCCCAGGTGAGTGCATGGCACATTCCTTATTCACTGACGCGCGCGCGCGCGCACAGACACACACACACACACACAGAGTTGAACATGTTTCTGTCTCGTCAGGAAAGGAGGTGTTCGTTGAGAGACGGTTTCTCGCCAATGCTTTTGGGTGCTTGCCCTTTTCCCCCCGGAGAGTGAAGTGTATGCGCTTTTTGCCTAGGCTTCCGTACACACCCTTGAGAAGCCTTCCCTCAGCCAGAAACAAGCCGTGAGTTGAAAGAGGCGTTCCACACAGACCTCCTTCTCAGAGCGAAGCCTGTCACACTTTTCCTTGGGCCTCCACACGCACTTTAGAAAAACTTCCTCCGGGAAGCTGTGAGTTGAACGACGGGTTTCCTACAGCGGTTTTCCGTGGGGGTAAGGATATATGGCACTTGGCCTTAGGCTTCCACGCACAGATTGGAAAGGCTTCTCTCTTCGTGAAACAAGATGTGCGCTGAACGTTGCGTTCTGCGCAGGCTTGGTTTTCACACATCAGCCCATGGTACTTTCCCTAGGCTTCCACACGCGCAGTGAGTATCCCTTCCCTAAACCTGAACCAAGACGCGGGGGAAAGCTGCCTTCTACACCACCTTCTTTTCCGAGTTTCGTATAGAACCCTTGCGTTGTGCTTCCACATCCACTTTTGTCACTGCTTCGATATATCCTCCGGAGAGGGGTTCGCTTGAAAGACGGTCTCCCTCCGTCACGCTTTCAAGGAGTTAAGGATAGGGCACTCTCCTTATGCCTGCACACGTCCACTTGCAATCTCGACTGACTTCATGACCCCGTCCATATGCTACGCTGAAAGTCCCATTGCGCGCGGCCTTGTTTCTAAGAGATGAGGACAGGGCACGGCACGTTCCTTGTGCTTCCAGCACGACTATATAAAAGGCTCCCGTCTCCAAGGCAAAGGATGTCAGGTGCAAGACGGCTTCGCAAAAGCGAGGTTGCCTCTTAGAGGGCGGTCTACGGCGCTCTCCTGACGCTTCCACGCCTACATATGCAAACGCTTCTGGGCTCACGAAAGAAGACGTCCGTTGAAAGCTGCCTTGTACCCCGACGCGTTTCTCGGAGTTAGGTCCAGGGAACGGTCCCTGTGCGATCACACGCAGCCTTGAGATGACTCAGCTCTTTTCGATCGTCAGGGAGGACGTTTCTCGGAGTTAGGTCCAGGGAAAGGTAGTAAAGCGTACGGCACTTTCATGATGCTTCCACACCCACTTTTGGAAATGCTTCTCTCTCCAGGATACCTGAAGATGCTAGTGGCGAGTCGCCGTAGACGCAGACTTGCTTTTCCCAGGTCAGTACATGGCACTCTCCTTATTCACTCACGCACGCGCGCGCGCGCGGGCCCTAACACACACACACACACACACACACACACACACACACACACACACAGAGTTGAACATGTTTCTGTCTCGTCAGGAAAGAAGGTGATCGTTGAGAGACGGTTTCTCGCCGATGCTTTTGGGTTCTTGCTTTTTTCCCCCCGGAGAGAGAAGTGTAGCGGCTTTTTCCCTAGGCTTCCGTACACACCCTTGAGAAGCCTTCCGTCAGCCAGAAACAAGCCATGAGTTGAAAGAGGCGTTCCACGCAGACCTCCTTCTCAGAGCGAAGCCTGTCACACTTTTCCTTGTGAAGTAAACTAGAGAGATACAAATAGTTTCTCAATGATTGCTTTAACAAAAAAGGACTAAATATCCCAATCAGAAAACATAGACTGTAAAGAGGAAGCAAGACCCATCTCTATGCTGCCTACCAGAGAATCACTTCAGACCTAAAAATAAAAGCAGATTGGAAGTAATGGGACACAAAACCATTTATCATGCAAATGGAAGTGAAAAGAAAGTTGGAGTCGTAATATTTTTATGAGACAAAATAAACTGAATTGTGGGGAAGATGGCAGAGTAGAAGGACCCTAAACTCACCTCATCCCACAGATACAACTAGGTAACACTCACACCAGAGTCACCCAGAAATGGACCTTCAGATTTCCCCACAAAACTATACAACTAAATGGAGAGAGGGAATCACATCAAAGATGGTAGGAAGGACAAGAACTCTGTAGGAATCTGAAGCCCATATTTCTGACCACCAGAGGGAGGGAACCACAGTCACAGAGGGGCCAGAAACAAACTACTACACCGGGGAGCCTCTAAAGCGTAGAGACATCCTCATAGCTTATGGCTTTGAAAATCAGAAGGGATGACATTTGTGAGCGTATACAACCAGCAGACTTAAAGCTTGGAACTTTTAAAAATCAGCTGTCTCAGCTCTGAGAGAGCACAGAAGGTGATAGGAAGCTGAGACCTGTCCTTAAAGATTAAGCAGAGCAAAGAGTGTGGAGAAGCTTGGGTGAAGCAGGTTGAAAGGTGCTTGAGGATTAAACAAGGGAGACATAGTTCCTGAACTCAGAGTTTGCTAAGGGACTTGTCCAGGAACAAAGGAGCTGGTAGGTGCCATTTCCCTCTACGGCCCCTCATTATAAACACACACCTACCTGCAAGACCAAGCACAATCTAGCAATCACTAACTTGCATAAACCATGGCCCATCCCCACACCTACCACACCTGCTTCAGTCCCAGTGCTGTGGATACCCTCCCTGATAAGACCCACACAATCCTTGACAACAATATGTCTCCCCATCACCCACAGAACACGCATGCATCTTGTTAAAACAGCACACCCCATGTGTTGTGCACAATGACACAGTCCAGATCCAGTCTCTGTTGTTGCTATGCATTACCTTCAGAGGAGAACCAGCATCACCAAGTGAAAAATGTATGTTCTGCCCCGTATTTTCAAGAACAAGCAATATATCTGACCTTCCTAACCGAGAGATATTCTCTGAGAAGTAGGCCAAATGAGCAGACAGAGGACTATGTCCTAAACGAAAGAAGAGGACAAAGCCACAGCAAGAGACCTAAACAAAATGGATATAAGGAACATGCCTGACAGAAAATTTAAGATAACAATTATAAAGATACTCACTGGGGAAATGAAAAGAGGGAGGACATCAGAAGGGGGAACATCATTGAGACTCTTAACAAAGAGATATGAAAGAAATAATCAGAGATGTGGAACACAAGAAATGAAATGAAGAATATACTAGATAGAATAATTAGCAGGATGGACGAAGCAGAGGAACAAATTAATGAACTAGAAGACAGTAATGGAAAGTAATCAAGCGGAACAAATGAGAGGAAAAAGAAGTATGCAAAAATGAGAAGAGACATAGGGAATTCAGTGACTCCATCCAGTGTAACAACACCCACATGAGAGGGATCCCAGAAGGTGAAAAGGGGGAAAAGGGGGCAGAAAATCTATTTGACCAAAGAAGAGCTGAAAACTTAACCTAATCTGGTGAAGGAAACCTATACAAATCCATAAGGCATAGAGATCCCCTCCCACAAAATCAACCTAAGGAGGTCCACATCAAGATACATAGTAATCCAAATGGGAAAAGGTAGTGATAAAGAAAAAACATTTAAAGCAGCAAGATAAAAGAAGACAGTTAACATGCAAGGGAAAGCCCATAAATCTATCAGCTGAGTTTTCAGCAGAAACTATGCAGGACAGAAGAAAGTGGCGTTAAATATTCAAAGTGCTGAATGAGAAAAATCTGCAGCAAGGAATAATTTATCCAGCAAGCCTATCCTTCAGAAAAGAAGGGGAGAAAAAGAGTTTCTTAGCCACACAAACTAAAAGAGTTCATGACCACTAAATTAACTACAAAAAATATTGAAGGGGACACTATGAGTGGAAAAAAATCGTAAGTGAGAGTATGACAATAATGAATCAAGGAAGCAGTAAAAATAAGTATTTCTGTAAAAATCAGTTAAGGGATTCACAAAATAAAAGTATGTAAAATATGAAAACATATACCCTAACACATGAGGAGGAGTCAACAGTGGGTTTGAACTTAAACAGCATTCAACTTAATATAGACTGAAAAGGCTATATATAATCCAGGGGGTCACCACAAACCCAAACCTCTAATACACATGCAAAAGATAAAGGGAAAGAAATCCAAGAATATCATTAAAGAAAACGAGCAAACCATGAGAGAGAGAGCAAGAGAAGAAAGGATCAGAGAAAAACTACACAAAAAACTATGAAACAAGTAACAAAACATCAATAAATACATGTCTAATGATAATTAGTTTGAATGTAAATGGACTAAATGCTCCAAGCAAAAGAGCATGACAGAGTTTGTATATATATATAAAAGATTTCACACCTAAAGACACCTGCAGATGGAAATTAAGAGATGGAGAAACATTAATCATGCAAGTGGATGTCAAAAGAAGTCAGAGTAGCAATCCTTATATCAGACAAAATAGACTTTTTTAACATTGAAATTGAATTAGCCAACATAGAGTACACCAGTAGTTTCAAATGTAGCGTTCCACAATTCATCAGTTGTGTATAACACCCAGTGTTCATCACATCACATGCATTCCTTAATGCCCATCACACAGTTACTCCATCTCCCCACCCACCTTTCCTCCAGCAACCCTCAGTTTGTTTCCAATAGTTAGGAACCTGTCATGGATTTTCTTCCTCTCTGGTTTCTTCGCATTCATTTTCCCTCCCTTCCCCTATGATCCTCTGTGCTGTTCCTTCTATTCCACATATGAGTAAAACCATATAATAATTGTTTTTCTCTGACTGACTTATTTTGCTCAGCATAATACCCTCCAGTGCCATCCACATCGATATGCTAAATATTGATCCTTTCTGATGGCTGAGTCATATTCCTTTGTATATGTATATACCATGTTTTCTTTATCCATTATCTGTCGATGGATGTCTTGGTTCCTTCCACGGTTTGGCTATTGTGGACAATGTCGCTATAAACATTTGGGGTGCA
Organism: Eumetopias jubatus; assembly: GCF_037043125.1. Taxonomy (NCBI): domain Eukaryota; kingdom Metazoa; phylum Chordata; class Mammalia; order Carnivora; family Otariidae; genus Eumetopias; species Eumetopias jubatus. The sequence goes on along the minus strand of NW_028274834.1, from coordinate 1,209,865 downwards.
GTTGCCCCTTCAGATCACTACATTGGTAGCTTTGGGGTAAATAAAATTGCTGGGTTGTAAGGGAGCTCTGTTTTAACTTCGTGAGGAACCTCCATATTGTTTTCCAAAGTGGCTGTACCAGTTTTCATTCCCACTTAGAAGTGTAAGAGAGTTCCCCTTTCTCCTCACCAACATTTGTTATTTCTTCGCTTGTTAATTTTTGCAATTCTGACTGGTGTGAAGTGGTATCTCATTGTCATTTGGATTCCTTTTTCCCCATGCCAAGTGCTGTTGAGCAGTTTCTCATATGTCTGTTGGCCATTTGTGTGTCTTCTTTGGAGAAATACCTGTTCATATCTTCTGCCCATTTCTTGACTCGGTTATTTGTATTTTGGGTGTTGAGTTTGGGTGTTGAACGGTAGTAAAGCGTACGGCACTTTCATGATGCTTCCACACCCACTTTTGGAAATGCTTCTCTCTCAAGGATACCTGAAGATGTTAGTGGAGAGTTGCCGTATACGCAGACTTGCTTTTCCCAGGTGAGTGCATGGCACATTCCTTATTCACTCACGCGCGTGCGCGCGCGCACACACACACACACACACACACAGAGTTGAACATGTTTCTGTCTCGTCAGGAAAGGAGGTGTTCGTTGAGAGACGGGTTCTCGCCAATGCTTTTGGGTGCTTGCCCTTTTCCCCCCGGAGAGTGAAGTGTATGCGCTTTTTCCGTAGGCTTCAGTACACACCCTTGAGAAGCCTTCCGTCAGTCAGAAACAAGCCGTGAGTTGAAAGAGGCGTTCCACACAGACCTCCTTCTCAGAGCGAAGCCTGTCACACTTTTCCTTGGGCCTCCACACGCACTTTAGAAAAACTTCCTCCGGGAAGCTGTGAGTTGAACGACGGGTTTCCTACAGCGGTTTTCCGTGGGGGTAAGGATATATGGCACTTGGCCTTAGGCTTCCACGCACAGATTGGAAACGGCTTCTCTCTTCGTGAAACAAGATGTGCGCTGAACGTTGCGTTCTGCGCAGGCTTGGTTTTCACACATCAGCCCATGGTACTTTCCCTAGGCTTCCACACGCGCAGTGAGTATCCCTTCCCTAAACCTGAACCAAGACGCGGGGGAAAGCTGCCTTCTACACCACCTTCTTTTCCGAGTTTCGTATAGAACCCTTGCGTTGTGCTTCCACATCCACTTTTGTCACTGCTTCGATATATCCTCCGGAGAGGGGTTCGCTTGAAAGACGGTCTCCCTCCGTCACGCTTTCAAGGAGTTAAGGATAGGGCACTCTCCTTATGCCTGCACACGTCCACTTGCAATCTCGACTGACTTCATGACCCCGTCCATATGCTACGCTGAAAGTCCCATTGCGCGCGGCCTTGTTTCTAAGAGATGAGGACAGGGCACGGCACGTTCCTTGTGCTTCCACCACGACTATATAAAAGGCTCCCGTCTCCAAGGCAAAGGATGTCAGGTGCAAGACGGCTTCGCAAAAGCGAGGTTGCCTCTTAGAGTGCGGTCTACGGCGCTCTCCTGACGCTTCCACGCCTACATATGCAAACGCTTCTGGGCTCACGAAAGAAGACGTCCGTTGAAAGCTGCCTTGTACCCCGACGCGTTTTCCGGAGTTAGGTCCAGAGAACGGTCCCTGTGCGATCACACGCAGCCTTGAGATGGCTCAGCTCTTTTCGATCGTCAGGGAGGACGTTTTTCGGAGTTAGGTCCAGGGAAAGGTAGTAAAGCGTACGGCACTTTCATGATGCTTCCACACCCACTTTTGGAAATGCTTCTCTCTCCAGGATACCTGAAGATGCTAGTGGCGAGTCGCCATAGACGCAGACTTGCTTTTCCCAGGTCAGTACATGGCACACTCCTTATTCACTCACGCAGGCGCGCGCGCACGTGCCCTCACACACACAGACACACACACACACACACAGAGTTGAACATGTTTCTGTCTCGTCAGGAAAGAAGGTGATCGTTGAGAGACGGTTTCTCGCCGATGCTTTTGGGTTCTTGCTTTTTTCCCCCCGGAGAGAGAAGTGTAGCCGCTTTTTCCCTAGGCTTCCGTACACACCCTTGAGAAGCCTTCCGTCAGCCAGAAACAAGCCATGAGTTGAAAGAGGCGTTCCACGCAGACCTCCTTCTCAGAGCGAAGCCTGTCACACTTTTCCTTGTGAAGTAAACTAGAGAGATACAAATACTTTCTCAATGATTGCTTTAACAAAAAAGGACTAAATATCCCAATCAGAAAACATAGACTGTAAAGAGGAAGCAAGACCCATCTCTATGCTGCCTACCAGAGAATCACTTCAGACCTAAAAATAAAAGCAGATTGGAAGTAATGGGACACAAAACCATTTATCATGCAAATGGAAGTGAAAAGAAAGTTGGAGTCGTAATATTTTTATGAGACAAAATAAACTGAATTGTGGGGAAGATGGCAGAGTAGAAGGACCCTAAACTCACCTCATCCCACAGATACAACTAGGTAACACTCACACCAGAGTCACCCAGAAATGGACCTTCAGATTTCCCCACAAAACTATACAACTAAATGGAGAGAGGGAATCACATCAAAGATGGTAGGAAGGACAAGGACTCTGTAGGAATCTAAACCCCATATTTCTGACCACCAGAGGGAGGGAACCACAGTCACAGAGGGGCCAGAAACAAACTACTACACCGGGGAACCTCTAAAGCGTAGAGACATCCTCATAGCTTATGGCTTTGAAAATCAGAAGGGATGACATTTGTGAGCGTATACAACCAGCAGACTTAAAGCTTGGAACTTTTAAAAATCAGCTGTCTCAGCTCTGAGAGAGCACAGAAGGTGATAGGAAGCTGAGATCTGTCCTTAAAGATTAAGCAGAGCAAAGAGTGTGGAGAAGCTTGGGTGAAGCAGGTTGAAAGGTGCTTGAGGATTAAACAAGGGAGACATAGTTCCTGAACTCAGAGTTTGCTAAGGGACTTGTCCAGGAACAAAGGAGCTGGCAGGTGCCATTTCCCTCTACGGCCCCTCATTATAAACACACACCTACCTGCAAGACCAAGCACAATCTAGCAATCACTAACTTGCATAAACCATGGCCCATCCCCACACCTACCACACCTGCTTCAGTCCCAGTGCTGTGGATACCCTCCCTGATAAGACCCACACAATCCTTGACAACAATATGTCTCCCCATCACCCACAGAACACGCATGCATCTTGTTAAAACAGCACACCCCATGTGTTGTGCACAATGACACAGTCCAGATCCAGTCTCTGTTGTTGCTATGCATTACCTTCAGAGGAGAACCAGCATCACCAAGTGAAAAATGTATGTTCTGCCCCGTATTTTCAAGAACAAGCAATATATCTGACCTTCCTAACCGAGAGATATTCTCTGAGAAGTAGGCCAAATGAGCAGACAGAGGACTATGTCCTAAACGAAAGAAGAGGACAAAGCCACAGCAAGAGACCTAAACAAAATGGATATAAGGAACATGCCTGACAGAAAATTTAAGATAACAATTATAAAGATACTCACTGGGGAAATGAAAAGAGGGAGGACATCAGAAGGGGGAACATCATTGAGACTCTTAACAAAGAGATATGAAAGAAATAATCAGAGATGTGGAACACAAGAAATGAAATGAAGAATATACTAGATAGAATAATTAGCAGGATGGACGAAGCAGAGGAACAAATTAATGAACTAGAAGACAGTAATGGAAAGTAATCAAGCGGAACAAATGAGAGGAAAAAGAAGTATGCAAAAATGAGAAGAGACATAGGGAATTCAGTGACTCCATCCAGTGTAACAACACCCACATGAGAGGGATCCCAGAAGGTGAAAAGGGGGAAAAGGGGGCAGAAAATCTATTTGACCAAAGAAGAGCTGAAAACTTAACCTAATCTGGTGAAGGAAACCTATACAAATCCATAAGGCATAGAGATCCCCTCCCACAAAATCAACCTAAGGAGGTCCACATCAAGATACATAGTAATCCAAATGGGAAAAGGTAGTGATAAAGAAAAAACATTTAAAGCAGCAAGATAAAAGAAGACAGTTAACATGCAAGGGAAAGCCCATAAATCTATCAGCTGAGTTTTCAGCAGAAACTATGCAGGACAGAAGAAAGTGGCGTTAAATATTCAAAGTGCTGAATGAGAAAAATCTGCAGCAAGGAATAATTTATCCAGCAAGCCTATCCTTCAGAAAAGAAGGGGAGAAAAAGAGTTTCTTAGCCACACAAACTAAAAGAGTTCATGACCACTAAATTAACTACAAAAAATATTGAAGGGGACACTATGAGTGGAAAAAAATCGTAAGTGAGAGTATGACAATAATGAATCAAGGAAGCAGTAAAAATAAGTATTTCTGTAAAAATCAGTTAAGGGATTCACAAAATAAAAGTATGTAAAATATGAAAACATATACCCTAACACATGAGGAGGAGTCAACAGTGGGTTTGAACTTAAACAGCATTCAACTTAATATAGACTGAAAAGGCTATATATAATCCAGGGGGTCACCACAAACCCAAACCTCTAATACACATGCAAAAGATAAAGGGAAAGAAATCCAAGAATATCATTAAAGAAAACGAGCAAACCATGAGAGAGAGAGCAAGAGAAGAAAGGATCAGAGAAAAACTACACAAAAAACTATGAAACAAGTAACAAAACATCAATAAATACATGTCTAATGATAATTAGTTTGAATGTAAATGGACTAAATGCTCCAAGCAAAAGAGCATCACAGAGTTTGTATATATATATATATATAAAAGATTTCACACCTAAAGACACCTGCAGATGGAAATTAAGAGATGGAGAAACATTAATCATGCAAGTGGATGTCAAAAGAAGTCAGAGTAGCAATCCTTATATCAGACAAAATAGACTTTTTTAACATTGAAATTGAATTAGCCAACATAGAGTACACCAGTAATTTCAAATGTAGCGTTCCACAATTCATCAGTTGTGTATAACACCCAGTGTTCATCACATCACATGCATTCCTTAATGCCCATCACACAGTTACTCCATCTCCCCACCCACCTTTCCTCCAGCAACCCTCAGTTTGTTTCCAATAGCTGGGAACCTGTCATGGATTTTCTTCCTCTCTGGTTTCTTCGCATTCATTTTCCCTCCCTTCCCCTATGATCCTCTGGGCTGTTCCTTCTATTCCACATATGAGTAAAACCATATAATAATTGTTTTTCTCTGACTGACTTATTTTGCTCAGCATAATACCCTCCAGTGCCTTCCACATCGATATGCTAAATATTGATCCTTTCTGATGGCTGAGTCATATTCCATTGTATATGTATATACCATGTTTTCTTTATCCATTTATCTGTCGATGGATGTCTTGGTTCCTTCCACGGTTTGGCTATTGTGGACAATGTCGCTATAAACATTCGGGGTGCAGTTGCCCCTTCAGATCACTACATTTGTAGCTTTGGGGTAAATAAAATTGCTGGGTTGTAAGGGAGCTCTCTTTTAAGTTCTTGGGGAACCTCCATATTGTTTTCCAAAGTGGCTGTACCAGTTTTCATTCCCACTTAGAAGTGTAAGAGAGTTCCCCTTTCTCCTCACCAACATTTGTTATTTCTTCGCTTGTTAATTTTTGCAATTCTGACTGGTGTGAAGTGGTATCTCATTGTCATTTGGATTTCTTTTTCCCCATGCCAAGTGATGTTGAGCAGTTTGTCATATGTCTGTTGGCCATTTGTGTGTCTTCTTTGGAGAAATATCTGTTCATATCTTCTGCCCATTTCTTGACTCGCTTATTTGTTTTTTGGGTGTTGAGTTTGGGTGTTGAACGGTAGTAAAGCGTACGGCACTTTCATGATGCTTCCACACCCACTTTTGGAAATGCTTCTCTCTCCAGGATACCTGAAGATGTTAGTGGAGAGTTGCCGTATACGCAGACTTGCTTTTCCCAGGTGAGTGCATGGCACATTCCTTATTCACTCACGCGCGCGCGCGCGCGCACACACACACACACACACACACAGAGTTGAACATGTTTCTGTCTCGTCAGGAAAGGAGGTGTTCGTTGAGAGACGGTTTCTCGCCAATGCTTTTGGGTGCTTGCCCTTTTCCCCCCGGAGAGTGAAGTGTATGCGCTTTTTGCCTAGGCTTCCGTACACACCCTTGAGAAGCCTTCCCTCAGCCAGAAACAAGCCGTGAGTTGAAAGAGGCGTTCCACACAGACCTCCTTCTCAGAGCGAAGCCTGTCACACTTTTCCTTGGGCCTCCACACGCACTTTAGAAAAACTTCCTCCGGGAAGCTGTGAGTTGAACGACGGGTTTCCTACAGCGGTTTTCCGTGGGGGTAAGGATATATGGCACTTGGCCTTAGGCTTCCACGCACAGATTGGAAAGGCTTCTCTCTTCGTGAAACAAGATGTGCGCTGAACGTTGCGTTCTGCGCAGGCTTGGTTTTCACACATCAGCCCATGGTACTTTCCCTAGGCTTCCACACGCGCAGTGAGTATCCCTTCCCTAAACCTGAACCAAGACGCGGGGGAAAGCTGCCTTCTACACCACCTTCTTTTCCGAGTTTCGTATAGAACCCTTGCGTTGTGCTTCCACATCCACTTTTGTCACTGCTTCGATATATCCTCCGGAGAGGGGTTCGCTTGAAAGACGGTCTCCCTCCGTCACGCTTTCAAGGAGTTAAGGATAGGGCACTCTCCTTATGCCTGCACACGTCCACTTGCAATCTCGACTGACTTCATGACCCCGTCCATATGCTACGCTGAAAGTCCCATTGCGCGCGGCCTTGTTTCTAAGAGATGAGGACAGGGCACGGCACGTTCCTTGTGCTTCCACCACGACTATATAAAAGGCTCCCGTCTCCAAGGCAAAGGATGTCAGGTGCAAGACGGCTTCGCAAAAGCGAGGTTGCCTCTTAGAGTGCGGTCTACGGCGCTCTCCTGACGCTTCCACGCCTACATATGCAAACGCTTCTGGGCTCACGAAAGAAGACGTCCGTTGAAAGCTGCCTTGTACCCCGACGCGTTTTCCGGAGTTAGGTCCAGAGAACGGTCCCTGTGCGATCACACGCAGCCTTGAGATGGCTCAGCTCTTTTCGATCGTCAGGGAGGACGTTTTTCGGAGTTAGGTCCAGGGAAAGGTAGTAAAGCGTACGGCACTTTCATGATGCTTCCACACCCACTTTTGGAAATGCTTCTCTCTCCAGGATACCTGAAGATGCTAGTGGCGAGTCGCCATAGACGCAGACTTGCTTTTCCCAGGTCAGTACATGGCACACTCCTTATTCACTCACGCAGGCGCGCGCGCACGTGCCCTCACACACACAGACACACACACACACACACAGAGTTGAACATGTTTCTGTCTCGTCAGGAAAGAAGGTGATCGTTGAGAGACGGTTTCTCGCCGATGCTTTTGGGTTCTTGCTTTTTTCCCCCCGGAGAGAGAAGTGTAGCCGCTCTTTCCCTAGGCTTCCGTACACACCCTTGAGAAGCCTTCCGTCAGCCAGAAACAAGCCATGAGTTGAAAGAGGCGTTCCACGCAGACCTCCTTCTCAGAGCGAAGCCTGTCACACTTTTCCTTGTGAAGTAAACTAGAGAGATACAAATACTTTCTCAATGATTGCTTTAACAAAAAAGGACTAAATATCCCAATCAGAAAACATAGACTGTAAAGAGGAAGCAAGACCCATCTCTATGCTGCCTACCAGAGAATCACTTCAGACCTAAAAATAAAAGCAGATTGGAAGTAATGGGACACAAAACCATTTATCATGCAAATGGAAGTGAAAAGAAAGTTGGAGTCGTAATATTTTTATGAGACAAAATAAACTGAATTGTGGGGAAGATGGCAGAGTAGAAGGACCCTAAACTCACCTCATCCCACAGATACAACTAGGTAACACTCACACCAGAGTCACCCAGAAGTGGACCTTCAGATTTCCCCACAAAACTATACAACTAAATGGAGAGAGGGAATCACATCAAAGATGGTAGGAAGGACAAGGACTCTGTAGGAATCTAAACCCCATATTTCTGACCACCAGAGGGAGGGAACCACAGTCACAGAGGGGCCAGAAACAAACTACTACACCGGGGAGCCTCTAAAGCGTAGAGACATCCTCATAGCTTATGGCTTTGAAAATCAGAAGGGATGACATTTGTGAGCGTATACAACCAGCAGACTTAAAGCTTGGAACTTTTAAAAATCAGCTGTCTCAGCTCTGAGAGAGCACAGAAGGTGATAGGAAGCTGAGATCTGTCCTTAAAGATTAAGCAGAGCAAAGAGTGTGGAGAAGCTTGGGTGAAGCAGGTTGAAAGGTGCTTGAGGATTAAACAAGGGAGACATAGTTCCTGAACTCAGAGTTTGCTAAGGGACTTGTCCAGGAACAAAGGAGCTGGCAGGTGCCATTTCCCTCTACGGCCCCTCATTATAAACACACACCTACCTGCAAGACCAAGCACAATCTAGCAATCACTAACTTGCATAAACCATGGCCCATCCCCACACCTACCACACCTGCTTCAGTCCCAGTGCTGTGGATACCCTCCCTGATAAGACCCACACAATCCTTGACAACAATATGTCTCCCCATCACCCACAGAACACGCATGCATCTTGTTAAAACAGCACACCCCATGTGTTGTGCACAATGACACAGTCCAGATCCAGTCTCTGTTGTTGCTATGCATTACCTTCAGAGGAGAACCAGCATCACCAAGTGAAAAATGTATGTTCTGCCCCGTATTTTCAAGAACAAGCAATATATCTGACCTTCCTAACCGAGAGATATTCTCTGAGAAGTAGGCCAAATGAGCAGACAGAGGACTATGTCCTAAACGAAAGAAGAGGACAAAGCCACAGCAAGAGACCTAAACAAAATGGATATAAGGAACATGCCTGACAGAAAATTTAAGATAACAATTATAAAGATACTCACTGGGGAAATGAAAAGAGGGAGGACATCAGAAGGGGGAACATCATTGAGACTCTTAACAAAGAGATATGAAAGAAATAATCAGAGATGTGGAACACAAGAAATGAAATGAAGAATATACTAGATAGAATAATTAGCAGGATGGACGAAGCAGAGGAACAAATTAATGAACTAGAAGACAGTAATGGAAAGTAATCAAGCGGAACAAATGAGAGGAAAAAGAAGTATGCAAAAATGAGAAGAGACATAGGGAATTCAGTGACTCCATCCAGTGTAACAACACCCACATGAGAGGGATCCCAGAAGGTGAAAAGGGGGAAAAGGGGGCAGAAAATCTATTTGACCAAAGAAGAGCTGAAAACTTAACCTAATCTGGTGAAGGAAACCTATACAAATCCATAAGGCATAGAGATCCCCTCCCACAAAATCAACCTAAGGAGGTCCACATCAAGATACATAGTAATCCAAATGGGAAAAGGTAGTGATAAAGAAAAAACATTTAAAGCAGCAAGATAAAAGAAGACAGTTAACATGCAAGGGAAAGCCCATAAATCTATCAGCTGAGTTTTCAGCAGAAACTATGCAGGACAGAAGAAAGTGGCGTTAAATATTCAAAGTGCTGAATGAGAAAAATCTGCAGCAAGGAATAATTTATCCAGCAAGCCTATCCTTCAGAAAAGAAGGGGAGAAAAAGAGTTTCTTAGCCACACAAACTAAAAGAGTTCATGACCACTAAATTAACTACAAAAAATATTGAAGGGGACACTATGAGTGGAAAAAAATCGTAAGTGAGAGTATGACAATAATGAATCAAGGAAGCAGTAAAAATAAGTATTTCTGTAAAAATCAGTTAAGGGATTCACAAAATAAAAGTATGTAAAATATGAAAACATATACCCTAACACATGAGGAGGAGTCAACAGTGGGTTTGAACTTAAACAGCATTCAACTTAATATAGACTGAAAAGGCTATATATAATCCAGGGGGTCACCACAAACCCAAACCTCTAATACACATGCAAAAGATAAAGGGAAAGAAATCCAAGAATATCATTAAAGAAAACGAGCAAACCATGAGAGAGAGAGCAAGAGAAGAAAGGATCAGAGAAAAACTACACAAAAAACTATGAAACAAGTAACAAAACATCAATAAATACATGTCTAATGATAATTAGTTTGAATGTAAATGGACTAAATGCTCCAAGCAAAAGAGCATGACAGAGTTTGTATATATATATAAAAGATTTCACACCTAAAGACACCTGCAGATGGAAATTAAGAGATGGAGAAACATTAATCATGCAAGTGGATGTCAAAAGAAGTCAGAGTAGCAATCCTTATATCAGACAAAATAGACTTTTTTAACATTGAAATTGAATTAGCCAACATAGAGTACACCAGTAGTTTCAAATGTAGCGTTCCACAATTCATCAGTTGTGTATAACACCCAGTGTTCATCACATCACATGCATTCCTTAATGCCCATCACACAGTTACTCCATCTCCCCACCCACATTTCCTCCAGCAACCCTCAGTTTGTTTCCAATAGTTAGGAACCTGTCATGGATTTTCTTCCTCTCTGGTTTCTTCGCATTCATTTTCCCTCCCTTCCCCTATGATCCTCTGTGCTGTTCCTTCTATTCCACATATGAGTAAAACCATATAATAATTGTTTTTCTCTGACTGACTTATTTTGCTCAGCATAATACCCTCCAGTGCCTTCCACATCGATATGCTAAATATTGATCCTTTCTGATGGCTGAGTCATATTCCTTTGTATATGTATATACCATGTTTTCTTTATCCATTATCTGTCGATGGATGTCTTGGTTCCTTCCACGGTTTGGCTATTGTGGACAATGTCGCTATAAACATTTGGGGTGCAGTTGCCCCTTCAGATCACTACATTGGTAGCTTTGGGGTAAATAAAATTGCTGGGTTGTAAGGGAGCTCTGTTTTAACTTCGTGAGGAACCTCCATATTGTTTTCCAAAGTGGCTGTACCAGTTTTCATTCCCACTTAGAAGTGTAAGAGAGTTCCCCTTTCTCCTCACCAACATTTGTTATTTCTTCGCTTGTTAATTTTTGCAATTCTGACTGGTGTGAAGTGGTATCTCATTGTCATTTGGATTCCTTTTTCCCCATGCCAAGTGCTGTTGAGCAGTTTCTCATATGTCTGTTGGCCATTTGTGTGTCTTCTTTGGAGAAATACCTGTTCATATCTTCTGCCCATTTCTTGACTCGGTTATTTGTATTTTGGGTGTTGAGTTTGGGTGTTGAACGGTAGTAAAGCGTACGGCACTTTCATGATGCTTCCACACCCACTTTTGGAAATGCTTCTCTCTCAAGGATACCTGAAGATGTTAGTGGAGAGTTGCCGTATACGCAGACTTGCTTTTCCCAGGTGAGTGCATGGCACATTCCTTATTCACTCACGCGCGTGCGCGCGCGCACACACACACACACACACACACAGAGTTGAACATGTTTCTGTCTCGTCAGGAAAGGAGGTGTTCGTTGAGAGACGGGTTCTCGCCAATGCTTTTGGGTGCTTGCCCTTTTCCCCCCGGAGAGTGAAGTGTATGCGCTTTTTCCGTAGGCTTCAGTACACACCCTTGAGAAGCCTTCCGTCAGTCAGAAACAAGCCGTGAGTTGAAAGAGGCGTTCCACACAGACCTCCTTCTCAGAGCGAAGCCTGTCACACTTTTCCTTGGGCCTCCACACGCACTTTAGAAAAACTTCCTCCGGGAAGCTCTGAGTTGAACGACGGGTTTCCTACAGCGGTTTTCCGTGGGGGTAAGGATATATGGCACTTGGCCTTAGGCTTCCACGCAGATTGGAAACGGCTTCTCTCTTCGTGAAACAAGATGTGCGCTGAACGTTGCGTTCTGCGCAGGCTTGGTTTTCACACATCAGCCCATGGTACTTTCCCTAGGCTTCCACACGCGCAGTGAGTATCCCTTCCCTAAACCTGAACCAAGACGCGGGGGAAAGCTGCCTTCTACACCACCTTCTTTTCCGAGTTTCGTATAGAACCCTTGCGTTGTGCTTCCACATCCACTTTTGTCACTGCTTCGATATATCCTCCGGAGAGGGGTTCGCTTGAAAGACGGTCTACCTCCGTCACGCTTTCAAGGAGTTAAGGATAGGGCACTCTCCTTATGCCTGCACACGTCCACTTGCAATCTCGACTGACTTCATGACCCCGTCCATATGCTACGCTGAAAGTCCCATTGCGCGCGGCCTTGTTTCTAAGAGATGAGGACAGGGCACGGCACGTTCCTTGTGCTTCCACCACGACTATATAAAAGGCTCCCGTCTCCAAGGCAAAGGATGTCAGGTGCAAGACGGCTTCGCAAAAGCGAGGTTGCCTCTTAGAGTGCGGTCTACGGCGCTCTCCTGACGCTTCCACGCCTACATATGCAAACGCTTCTGGGCTCACGAAAGAAGACGTCCGTTGAAAGCTGCCTTGTACCCCGACGCGTTTTCCGGAGTTAGGTCCAGAGAACGGTCCCTGTGCGATCACACGCAGCCTTGAGATGGCTCAGCTCTTTTCGATCGTCAGGGAGGACGTTTTTCGGAGTTAGGTCCAGGGAAAGGTAGTAAAGCGTACGGCACTTTCATGATGCTTCCACACCCACTTTTGGAAATGCTTCTCTCTCCAGGATACCTGAAGATGCTAGTGGCGAGTCGCCATAGACGCAGACTTGCTTTTCCCAGGTCAGTACATGGCACACTCCTTATTCACTCACGCAGGCGCGCGCGCACGTGCCCTCACACACACAGACACACACACACACACACAGAGTTGAACATGTTTCTGTCTCGTCAGGAAAGAAGGTGATCGTTGAGAGACGGTTTCTCGCCGATGCTTTTGGGTTCTTGCTTTTTTCCCCCCGGAGAGAGAAGTGTAGCCGCTTTTTCCCTAGGCTTCCGTACACACCCTTGAGAAGCCTTCCGTCAGCCAGAAACAAGCCATGAGTTGAAAGAGGCGTTCCACGCAGACCTCCTTCTCAGAGCGAAGCCTGTCACACTTTTCCTTGTGAAGTAAACTAGAGAGATACAAATACTTTCTCAATGATTGCTTTAACAAAAAAGGACTAAATATCCCAATCAGAAAACATAGACTGTAAAGAGGAAGCAAGACCCATCTCTATGCTGCCTACCAGAGAATCACTTCAGACCTAAAAATAAAAGCAGATTGGAAGTAATGGGACACAAAACCATTTATCATGCAAATGGAAGTGAAAAGAAAGTTGGAGTCGTAATATTTTTATGAGACAAAATAAACTGAATTGTGGGGAAGATGGCAGAGTAGAAGGACCCTAAACTCACCTCATCCCACAGATACAACTAGGTAACACTCACACCAGAGTCACCCAGAAATGGACCTTCAGATTTCCCCACAAAACTATACAACTAAATGGAGAGAGGGAATCACATCAAAGATGGTAGGAAGGACAAGGACTCTGTAGGAATCTAAACCCCATATTTCTGACCACCAGAGGGAGGGAACCACAGTCACAGAGGGGCCAGAAACAAACTACTACACCGGGGAACCTCTAAAGCGTAGAGACATCCTCATAGCTTATGGCTTTGAAAATCAGAAGGGATGACATTTGTGAGCGTATACAACCAGCAGACTTAAAGCTTGGAACTTTTAAAAATCAGCTGTCTCAGCTCTGAGAGAGCACAGAAGGTGATAGGAAGCTGAGATCTGTCCTTAAAGATTAAGCAGAGCAAAGAGTGTGGAGAAGCTTGGGTGAAGCAGGTTGAAAGGTGCTTGAGGATTAAACAAGGGAGACATAGTTCCTGAACTCAGAGTTTGCTAAGGGACTTGTCCAGGAACAAAGGAGCTGGCAGGTGCCATTTCCCTCTACGGCCCCTCATTATAAACACACACCTACCTGCAAGACCAAGCACAATCTAGCAATCACTAACTTGCATAAACCATGGCCCATCCCCACACCTACCACACCTGCTTCAGTCCCAGTGCTGTGGATACCCTCCCTGATAAGACCCACACAATCCTTGACAACAATATGTCTCCCCATCACCCACAGAACACGCATGCATCTTGTTAAAACAGCACACCCCATGTGTTGTGCACAATGACACAGTCCAGATCCAGTCTCTGTTGTTGCTATGCATTACCTTCAGAGGAGAACCAGCATCACCAAGTGAAAAATGTATGTTCTGCCCCGTATTTTCAAGAACAAGCAATATATCTGACCTTCCTAACCGAGAGATATTCTCTGAGAAGTAGGCCAAATGAGCAGACAGAGGACTATGTCCTAAACGAAAGAAGAGGACAAAGCCACAGCAAGAGACCTAAACAAAATGGATATAAGGAACATGCCTGACAGAAAATTTAAGATAACAATTATAAAGATACTCACTGGGGAAATGAAAAGAGGGAGGACATCAGAAGGGGGAACATCATTGAGACTCTTAACAAAGAGATATGAAAGAAATAATCAGAGATGTGGAACACAAGAAATGAAATGAAGAATATACTAGATAGAATAATTAGCAGGATGGACGAAGCAGAGGAACAAATTAATGAACTAGAAGACAGTAATGGAAAGTAATCAAGCGGAACAAATGAGAGGAAAAAGAAGTATGCAAAAATGAGAAGAGACATAGGGAATTCAGTGACTCCATCCAGTGTAACAACACCCACATGAGAGGGATCCCAGAAGGTGAAAAGGGGGAAAAGGGGGCAGAAAATCTATTTGACCAAAGAAGAGCTGAAAACTTAACCTAATCTGGTGAAGGAAACCTATACAAATCCATAAGGCATAGAGATCCCCTCCCACAAAATCAACCTAAGGAGGTCCACATCAAGATACATAGTAATCCAAATGGGAAAAGGTAGTGATAAAGAAAAAACATTTAAAGCAGCAAGATAAAAGAAGACAGTTAACATGCAAGGGAAAGCCCATAAATCTATCAGCTGAGTTTTCAGCAGAAACTATGCAGGACAGAAGAAAGTGGCGTTAAATATTCAAAGTGCTGAATGAGAAAAATCTGCAGCAAGGAATAATTTATCCAGCAAGCCTATCCTTCAGAAAAGAAGGGGAGAAAAAGAGTTTCTTAGCCACACAAACTAAAAGAGTTCATGACCACTAAATTAACTACAAAAAATATTGAAGGGGACACTATGAGTGGAAAAAAATCGTAAGTGAGAGTATGACAATAATGAATCAAGGAAGCAGTAAAAATAAGTATTTCTGTAAAAATCAGTTAAGGGATTCACAAAATAAAAGTATGTAAAATATGAAAACATATACCCTAACACATGAGGAGGAGTCAACAGTGGGTTTGAACTTAAACAGCATTCAACTTAATATAGACTGAAAAGGCTATATATAATCCAGGGGGTCACCACAAACCCAAACCTCTAATACACATGCAAAAGATAAAGGGAAAGAAATCCAAGAATATCATTAAAGAAAACGAGCAAACCATGAGAGAGAGAGCAAGAGAAGAAAGGATCAGAGAAAAACTACACAAAAAACTATGAAACAAGTAACAAAACATCAATAAATACATGTCTAATGATAATTAGTTTGAATGTAAATGGACTAAATGCTCCAAGCAAAAGAGCATGACAGAGTTTGTATATATATATATATATAAAAGATTTCACACCTAAAGACACCTGCAGATGGAAATTAAGAGATGGAGAAACATTAATCATGCAAGTGGATGTCAAAAGAAGTCAGAGTAGCAATCCTTATATCAGACAAAATAGACTTTTTTAACATTGAAATTGAATTAGCCAACATAGAGTACACCAGTAATTTCAAATGTAGCGTTCCACAATTCATCAGTTGTGTATAACACCCAGTGTTCATCACATCACATGCATTCCTTAATGCCCATCACACAGTTACTCCATCTCCCCACCCACCTTTCCTCCAGCAACCCTCAGTTTGTTTCCAATAGCTGGGAACCTGTCATGGATTTTCTTCCTCTCTGGTTTCTTCGCATTCATTTTCCCTCCCTTCCCCTATGATCCTCTGTGCTGTTCCTTCTATTCCACATATGAGTAAAACCATATAATAATTGTTTTTCTCTGACTGACTTATTTTGCTCAGCATAATACCCTCCAGTGCCTTCCACATCGATATGCTAAATATTGATCCTTTCTGATGGCTGAGTCATATTCCATTGTATATGTATATACCATGTTTTCTTTATCCATTTATCTGTCGATGGATGTCTTGGTTCCTTCCACGGTTTGGCTATTGTGGACAATGTCGCTATAAACATTCGGGGTGCAGTTGCCCCTTCAGATCACTACATTTGTAGCTTTGGGGTAAATAAAATTGCTGGGTTGTAAGGGAGCTCTCTTTTAAGTTCTTGGGGAACCTCCATATTGTTTTCCAAAGTGGCTGTACCAGTTTTCATTCCCACTTAGAAGTGTAAGAGAGTTCCCCTTTCTCCTCACCAACATTTGTTATTTCTTCGCTTGTTAATTTTTGCAATTCTGACTGGTGTGAAGTGGTATCTCATTGTCATTTGGATTTCTTTTTCCCCATGCCAAGTGATGTTGAGCAGTTTGTCATATGTCTGTTGGCCATTTGTGTGTCTTCTTTGGAGAAATATCTGTTCATATCTTCTGCCCATTTCTTGACTCGCTTATTTGTTTTTTGGGTGTTGAGTTTGGGTGTTGAACGGTAGTAAAGCGTACGGCACTTTCATGATGCTTCCACACCCACTTTTGGAAATGCTTCTCTCTCCAGGATACCTGAAGATGTTAGTGGAGAGTTGCCGTATACGCAGACTTGCTTTTCCCAGGTGAGTGCATGGCACATTCCTTATTCACTCACGCGCGCGCGCGCGCGCACACACACACACACACACACACAGAGTTGAACATGTTTCTGTCTCGTCAGGAAAGGAGGTGTTCGTTGAGAGACGGTTTCTCGCCAATGCTTTTGGGTGCTTGCCCTTTTCCCCCCGGAGAGTGAAGTGTATGCGCTTTTTGCCTAGGCTTCCGTACACACCCTTGAGAAGCCTTCCCTCAGCCAGAAACAAGCCGTGAGTTGAAAGAGGCGTTCCACACAGACCTCCTTCTCAGAGCGAAGCCTGTCACACTTTTCCTTGGGCCTCCACACGCACTTTAGAAAAACTTCCTCCGGGAAGCTGTGAGTTGAACGACGGGTTTCCTACAGCGGTTTTCCGTGGGGGTAAGGATATATGGCACTTGGCCTTAGGCTTCCACGCACAGATTGGAAAGGCTTCTCTCTTCGTGAAACAAGATGTGCGCTGAACGTTGCGTTCTGCGCAGGCTTGGTTTTCACACATCAGCCCATGGTACTTTCCCTAGGCTTCCACACGCGCAGTGAGTATCCCTTCCCTAAACCTGAACCAAGACGCGGGGGAAAGCTGCCTTCTACACCACCTTCTTTTCCGAGTTTCGTATAGAACCCTTGCGTTGTGCTTCCACATCCACTTTTGTCACTGCTTCGATATATCCTCCGGAGAGGGGTTCGCTTGAAAGACGGTCTCCCTCCGTCACGCTTTCAAGGAGTTAAGGATAGGGCACTCTCCTTATGCCTGCACACGTCCACTTGCAATCTCGACTGACTTCATGACCCCGTCCATATGCTACGCTGAAAGTCCCATTGCGCGCGGCCTTGTTTCTAAGAGATGAGGACAGGGCACGGCACGTTCCTTGTGCTTCCACCACGACTATATAAAAGGCTCCCGTCTCCAAGGCAAAGGATGTCAGGTGCAAGACGGCTTCGCAAAAGCGAGGTTGCCTCTTAGAGGGCGGTCTACGGCGCTCTGCTGACGCTTCCACGCCTACATATGCAAACGCTTCTGGGCTCACGAAAGAAGACGTCCGTTGAAAGCTGCCTTGTACCCCGACGCGTTTCTCGGAGTTAGGTCCAGGGAACGGTCCCTGTGCGATCACACGCAGCCTTGAGATGGCTCAGCTCTTTTCGATCGTCAGGGAGGACGTTTCTCGGAGTTAGGTCCAGGGAAAGGTAGTAAAGCGTACGGCACTTTCATGATGCTTCCACACCCACTTTTGGAAATGCTTCTCTCTCCAGGATACCTGAAGATGCTAGTGGCGAGTCGCCGTAGACGCAGACTTGCTTTTCCCAGGTCAGTACATGGCACTCTCCTTATTCACTCACGCAAGCGCGCGCGCGCGGGCCCTAACACACACACACACACACACACACACACACACACACACACACACACACACACACACAGAGTTGAACATGTTTCTGTCTCGTCAGGAAAGAAGGTGATCGTTGAGAGACGGTTTCTCGCCGATGCTTTTGGGTTCTTGCTTTTTTCCCCCCGGAGAGAGAAGTGTAGCCGCTCTTTCCCTAGGCTTCCGTACACACCCTTGAGAAGCCTTCCGTCAGCCAGAAACAAGCCATGAGTTGAAAGAGGCGTTCCACGCAGACCTCCTTCTCAGAGCGAAGCCTGTCACACTTTTCCTTGTGAAGTAAACTAGAGAGATACAAATACTTTCTCAATGATTGCTTTAACAAAAAAGGACTAAATATCCCAATCAGAAAACATAGACTGTAAAGAGGAAGCAAGACCCATCTCTATGCTGCCTACCAGAGAATCACTTCAGACCTAAAAATAAAAGCAGATTGGAAGTAATGGGACACAAAACCATTTATCATGCAAATGGAAGTGAAAAGAAAGTTGGAGTCGTAATATTTTTATGAGACAAAATAAACTGAATTGTGGGGAAGATGTCAGAGTAGAAGGACCCTAAACTCACCTCATCCCACAGATACAACTAGGTAACACTCACACCAGAGTCACCCAGAAGTGGACCTTCAGATTTCCCCACAAAACTATACAACTAAATGGAGAGAGGGAATCACATCAAAGATGGTAGGAAGGACAAGGACTCTGTAGGAATCTAAAGCCCATATTTCTGACCACCAGAGGGAGGGAACCACAGTCACAGAGGGGCCAGAAACAAACTACTACACCGGGGAGCCTCTAAAGCGTAGAGACATCCTCATAGCTTATGGCTTTGAAAATCAGAAGGGATGACATTTGTGAGCGTATACAACCAGCAGACTTAAAGCTTGGAACTTTTAAAAATCAGCTGTCTCAGCTCTGAGAGAGCACAGAAGGTGATAGGAAGCTGAGATCTGTCCTTAAAGATTAAGCAGAGCAAAGAGTGTGGAGAAGCTTGGGTGAAGCAGGTTGAAAGGTGCTTGAGGATTAAACAAGGGAGACATAGTTCCTGAACTCAGAGTTTGCTAAGGGACTTGTCCAGGAACAAAGGAGCTGGCAGGTGCCATTTCCCTCTACGGCCCCTCATTATAAACACACACCTACCTGCAAGACCAAGCACAATCTAGCAATCACTAACTTGCATAAACCATGGCCCATCCCCACACCTACCACACCTGCTTCAGTCCCAGTGCTGTGGATACCCTCCCTGATAAGACCCACACAATCCTTGACAACAATATGTCTCCCCATCACCCACAGAACACGCATGCATCTTGTTAAAACAGCACACCCCATGTGTTGTGCACAATGACACAGTCCAGATCCAGTCTCTGTTGTTGCTATGCATTACCTTCAGAGGAGAACCAGCATCACCAAGTGAAAAATGTATGTTCTGCCCCGTATTTTCAAGAACAAGCAATATATCTGACCTTCCTAACCGAGAGATATTCTCTGAGAAGTAGGCCAAATGAGCAGACAGAGGACTATGTCCTAAAGGAAAGAAGAGGACAAAGCCACAGCAAGAGACCTAAACAAAATGGATATAAGGAACATGCCTGACAGAAAATTTAAGATAACAATTATAAAGATACTCACTGGGGAAATGAAAAGAGGGAGGACATCAGAAGGGGGAACATCATTGAGACTCTTAACAAAGAGATATGAAAGAAATAATCAGAGATGTGGAACACAAGAAATGAAATGAAGAATATACTAGATAGAATAATTAGCAGGATGGACGAAGCAGAGGAACAAATTAATGAACTAGAAGACAGTAATGGAAAGTAATCAAGCGGAACAAATGAGAGGAAAAAGAAGTATGCAAAAATGAGAAGAGACATAGGGAATTCAGTGACTCCATCCAGTGTAACAACACCCACATGAGAGGGATCCCAGAAGGTGAAAAGGGGGAAAAGGGGGCAGAAAATCTATTTGACCAAAGAAGAGCTGAAAACTTAACCTAATCTGGTGAAGGAAACCTATACAAATCCATAAGGCATAGAGATCCCCTCCCACAAAATCAACCTAAGGAGGTCCACATCAAGATACATAGTAATCCAAATGGGAAAAGGTAGTGATAAAGAAAAAACATTTAAAGCAGCAAGATAAAAGAAGACAGTTAACATGCAAGGGAAAGCCCATAAATCTATCAGCTGAGTTTTCAGCAGAAACTATGCAGGACAGAAGAAAGTGGCGTTAAATATTCAAAGCGCTGAATGAGAAAAATCTGCAGCAAGGAATAATTTATCCAGCAAGCCTATCCTTCAGAAAAGAAGGGGAGAAAAAGAGTTTCTTAGCCACACAAACTAAAAGAGTTCATGACCACTAAATTAACTACAAAAAATATTGAAGGGGACACTATGAGTGGAAAAAAATCGTAAGTGAGAGTATGACAATAATGAATCAAGGAAGCAGTAAAAATAAGTATTTCTGTAAAAA
Organism: Eumetopias jubatus; assembly: GCF_037043125.1. Classification (NCBI taxonomy): domain Eukaryota; kingdom Metazoa; phylum Chordata; class Mammalia; order Carnivora; family Otariidae; genus Eumetopias; species Eumetopias jubatus. The sequence goes on along the minus strand of NW_028274834.1, from coordinate 1,189,278 downwards.
TCAGTTAAGGGATTCACAAAATAAAAGTATGTAAAATATGAAAACATATACCCTAACACATGAGGAGGAGTCAACAGTGGGTTTGAACTTAAACAGCATTCAACTTAATATAGACTGAAAAGGCTATATAGAATCCAGGGGGTCACCACAAACCCAAACCTCTAATACACATGCAAAAGATAAAGGGAAAGAAATCCAAGAATATCATTAAAGAAAACGAGCAAACCATGAGAGAGAGAGCAAGAGAAGAAAGGATCAGAGAAAAACTACACAAAAAACTATGAAACAAGTAACAAAACATCAATAAATACATGTCTAATGATAATTAGTTTGAATGTAAATGGACTAAATGCTCCAAGCAAAAGAGCATGACAGAGTTTGTATATATATATAAAAGATTTCACACCTAAAGACACCTGCAGATGGAAATTAAGAGATGGAGAAACATTAATCATGCAAGTGGATGTCAAAAGAAGTCAGAGTAGCAATCCTTATATCAGACAAAATAGACTTTTTTAACATTGAAATTGAATTAGCCAACATAGAGTACACCAGTAGTTTCAAATGTAGCGTTCCACAATTCATCAGTTGTGTATAACACCCAGTGTTCATCACATCACATGCATTCCTTAATGCCCATCACACAGTTACTCCATCTCCCCACCCACATTTCCTCCAGCAACCCTCAGTTTGTTTCCAATAGTTAGGAACCTGTCATGGATTTTCTTCCTCTCTGGTTTCTTCGCATTCATTTTCCCTCCCTTCCCCTATGATACTCTGTGCTGTTCCTTCTATTCCACATATGAGTAAAACCATATAATAATTGTTTTTCTCTGACTGACTTATTTTGCTCAGCATAATACCCTCCAGTGCCTTCCACATCGATATGCTAAATATTGATCCTTTCTGATGGCTGAGTCATATTCCTTTGTATATGTATATACCATGTTTTCTTTATCCATTATCTGTCGATGGATGTCTTGGTTCCTTCCACGGTTTGGCTATTGTGGACAATGTCGCTATAAACATTTGGGGTGCAGTTGCCCCTTCAGATCACTACATTTGTAGCTTTGGGGTAAATAAAATTGCTGGGTTGTAAGGGAGCTCTGTTTTAACTTCGTGAGGAACCTCCATATTGTTTTCCAAAGTGGCTGTACCAGTTTTCATTCCCACTTAGAAGTGTAAGAGAGTTCCCCTTTCTCCTCACCAACATTTGTTATTTCTTCGCTTGTTAATTTTTGCAATTCTGACTGGTGTGAAGTGGTATCTCATTGTCATTTGGATTTCTTTTTCCCCATGCCAAGTGCTGTTGAGCAGTTTCTCATATGTCTGTTGGCCATTTGTGTGTCTTCTTTGGAGAAATACCTGTTCATATCTTCTGCCCATTTCTTGACTCGGTTATTTGTATTTTGGGTGTTGAGTTTGGGTGTTGAACGGTAGTAAAGCGTACGGCACTTTCATGATGCTTCCACACCCACTTTTGGAAATGCTTCTCTCTCAAGGATACCTGAAGATGTTAGTGGAGAGTTGCCGTATACGCAGACTTGCTTTTCCCAGGTGAGTGCATGGCACATTCCTTATTCACTCACGCGCGCGCGCGCGCGCACACACACACACACACACACAGAGTTGAACATGTTTCTGTCTCGTCAGGAAAGGAGGTGTTCGTTGAGAGACGGTTTCTCACCAATGCTTTTGGGTGCTTGCCCTTTTCCCCCCGGAGAGTGAAGTGTATGCGCTTTTTGCCTAGGCTTCCGTACACACCCTTGAGAAGCCTTCCCTCAGCCAGAAACAAGCCGTGAGTTGAAAGAGGCGTTCCACACAGACCTCCTTCTCAGAGCGAAGCCTGTCACACTTTTCCTTGGGCCTCCACACGCACTTTAGAAAAACTTCCTCCGGGAAGCTGTGAGTTGAACGACGGGTTTCCTACAGCGGTTTTCCGTGGGGGTAAGGATATATGGCACTTGGCCTTAGGCTTCCACGCACACATTGGAAACGGCTTCTCTCTTCGTGAAACAAGATGTGCGCTGAACGTTGCGTTCTGCGCAGGCTTGCTTTTCACACATCAGCCCATGGTACTTTCCCTAGGCTTCCACACACGCAGTGAGTATCCCTTCCCTAAACCTGAACCAAGACGCGGGGGAAAGCTGCCTTCTACACCACCTTCTTTTCCGAGTTTCCTATAGAACCCTTGCGTTGTGCTTCCACATCCACTTTTGTCACTGCTTCGATATATCCTCCGGAGAGGGGTTCGTTTGAAAGACGGTCTCCCTCCGTCACGCTTTCAAGGAGTTAAGGATAGGGCACTCTCCTTATGCCTGCACACGTCCACTTGCAATCTCGACTGACTTCATGACCCCGTCCATATGCTACGCTGAAAGTCCCATTGCGCGCGGCCTTGTTTCTAAGAGATGAGGACAGGGCACGGCACGTTCCTTGTGCTTCCACCACGACTATATAAAAGGCTCCCGTCTCCAAGGCAAAGGATGTCAGGTGCAAGACGGCTTCGCAAAAGCGAGGTTGCCTCTTAGAGGGCGGTCTACGGCGCTCTCCTGACGCTTCCACGCCTACATATGCAAACGCTTCTGGGCTCACGAAAGAAGACGTCCGTTGAAAGCTGCCTTGTACCCCGACGCGTTTTCCGGAGTTAGGTCCAGAGAACTGTCCCTGTGCGATCACACGCAGCCTTGAGATGGCTCAGCTCTTTTCGATCGTCAGGGAGGACGTTTTTCGGAGTTCGGTCCAGGGAAAGGTAGTAAAGCGTACGGCACTTTCATGATGCTTCCACACCCACTTTTGGAAATGCTTCTCTCTCCAGGATACCTGAAGATGCTAGTGGCGAGTCGCCATAGACGCAGACTTGCTTTTCCCAGGTCAGTACATGGCACTCTCCATATTCACTCACGCACGCGCGCGCGCACGTGCCCTCACACACACAGACACACACACACACACACAGAGTTGAACATGTTTCTGTCTCGTCAGGAAAGAAGGTGATCGTTGAGAGACGGTTTCTCGCCGATGCTTTTGGGTTCTTGCTTTTTTCCCCCCGGAGAGAGAAGTGTAGCCGCTTTTTCCCTAGGCTTCCGTACACACCCTTGAGAAGCCTTCCATCAGCCAGAAACAAGCCATGAGTTGAAAGAGGCGTTCCACGCAGACCTCCTTCTCAGAGCGAAGCCTGTCACACTTTTCCTTGTGAAGTAAACTAGAGAGATACAAATACTTTCTCAATGATTGCTTTAACAAAAAAGGACTAAATATCCCAATCAGAAAACATAGACTGTAAAGAGGAAGCAAGACCCATCTCTATGCTGCCTACCAGAGAATCACTTCAGACCTAAAAATAAAAGCAGATTGGAAGTAATGGCACACAAAAGCATTTATCATGCAAATGGAAGTGAAAAGAAAGTTGGAGTCGTAATAATTATATGAGACAAAATAAACTGAATTGTGGGGAAGATGGCAGAGTAGAAGGACCCTAAACTCACCTCATCCCACAGATACAACTAGGTAACACTCACACCAGAGTCACCCAGAAATGGACCTTCAGATTTCCCCACAAAACTATACAACTAAATGGAGAGAGGGAATCACATCAAAGATGGTAGGAAGGACAAGGACTCTGTAGGAATCTAAACCCCATATTTCTGACCACCAGAGGGAGGGAACCACAGTCACAGAGGGGCCAGAAACAAACTACTACACCGGGGAGCCTCTAAAGCGTAGAGACATCCTCATAGCTTATGGCTTTGAAAATCAGAAGGGATGACATTTGTGAGCGTATACAACCAGCAGACTTAAAGCTTGGAACTTTTAAAAATCAGCTGTCTCAGCTCTGAGAGAGCACAGAAGGTGATAGGAAGCTGAGATCTGTCCTTAAAGATTAAGCAGAGCAAAGAGTGTGGAGAAGCTTGGGTGAAGCAGGTTGAAAGGTGCTTGAGGATTAAACAAGGGAGACATAGTTCCTGAACTCAGAGTTTGCTAAGGGACTTGTCCAGGAACAAAGGAGCTGGCAGGTGCCATTTCCCTCTACGGCCCCTCATTATAAACACACACCTACCTGCAAGACCAAGCACAATCTAGCAATCACTAACTTGCATAAACCATGGCCCATCCCCACACCTACCACACCTGCTTCAGTCCCAGTGCTGTGGATACCCTCCCTGATAAGACCCACACAATCCTTGACAACAATATGTCTCCCCATCACCCACAGAACACGCATGCATCTTGTTAAAACAGCACACCCCATGTGTTGTGCACAATGACACAGTCCAGATCCAGTCTCTGTTGTTGCTATGCATTACCTTCAGAGGAGAACCAGCATCACCAAGTGAAAAATGTATGTTCTGCCCCGTATTTCAAGAACAAGCAATATATCTGACCTTCCTAACCGAGAGATATTCTCTGAGAAGTAGGCCAAATGAGCAGACAGAGGACTATGTCCTAAACGAAAGAAGAGGACAAAGCCACAGCAAGAGACCTAAACAAAATGGATATAAGGAACATGCCTGACAGAAAATTTAAGATAACAATTATAAAGATACTCACTGGGGAAATGAAAAGAGGGAGGACATCAGAAGGGGGAACATCATTGAGACTCTTAACAAAGAGATATGAAAGAAATAATCAGAGATGTGGAACACAAGAAATGAAATGAAGAATATACTAGATAGAATAATTAGCAGGATGGACGAAGCAGAGGAACAAATTAATGAACTAGAAGACAGTAATGGAAAGTAATCAAGCGGAACAAATGAGAGGAAAAAGAAGTATGCAAAAATGAGAAGAGACATAGGGAATTCAGTGACTCCATCCAGTGTAACAACACCCACATGAGAGGGATCCCAGAAGGTGAAAAGGGGGAAAAGGGGGCAGAAAATCTATTTGACCAAAGAAGAGCTGAAAACTTAACCTAATCTGGTGAAGGAAACCTATACAAATCCATAAGGCATAGAGATCCCCTCCCACAAAATCAACCTAAGGAGGTCCACATCAAGATACATAGTAATCCAAATGGGAAAAGGTAGTGATAAAGAAAAAACATTTAAAGCAGCAAGATAAAAGAAGACAGTTAACATGCAAGGGAAAGCCCATAAATCTATCAGCTGAGTTTTCAGCAGAAACTATGCAGGACAGAAGAAAGTGGCGTTAAATATTCAAAGTGCTGAAGGAGAAAAATCTGCAGCAAGGAATAATTTATCCAGCAAGCCTATCCTTCAGAAAAGAAGGGGAGAAAAAGAGTTTCTTAGCCACACAAACTAAAAGAGTTCATGACCACTAAATTAACTACAAAAAATATTGAAGGGGACACTATGAGTGGAAAAAAATCGTAAGTGAGAGTATGACAATAATGAATCAAGGAAGCAGTAAAAATAAGTATTTCTGTAAAAATCAGTTAAGGGATTCACAAAATAAAAGTATGTAAAATATGAAAACATATACCCTAACACATGAGGAGGAGTCAACAGTGGGTTTGAACTTAAACAGCATTCAACTTAATATAGACTGAAAAGGCTATATATAATCCAGGGGGTCACCACAAACCCAAACCTCTAATACACATGCAAAAGATAAAGGGAAAGAAATCCAAGAATATCATTAAAGAAAACGAGCAAACCATGAGAGAGAGAGCAAGAGAAGAAAGGATCAGAGAAAAACTACACAAAAAACTATGAAACAAGTAACAAAACATCAATAAATACATGTCTAATGATAATTAGTTTGAATGTAAATGGACTAAATGCTCCAAGCAAAAGAGCATGACAGAGTTTGTATATATATATAAAAGATTTCACACCTAAAGACACCTGCAGATGGAAATTAAGAGATGGAGAAACATTAATCATGCAAGTGGATGTCAAAAGAAGTCAGAGTAGCAATCCTTATATCAGACAAAATAGACTTTTTTAACATTGAAATTGAATTAGCCAACATAGAGTACACCAGTAGTTTCAAATGTAGCGTTCCACAATTCATCAGTTGTGTATAACACCCAGTGTTCATCACATCACATGCATTCCTTAATGCCCATCACACAGTTACTCCATCTCCCCACCCACCTTTCCTCCAGCAACCCTCAGTTTGTTTCCAATAGCTGGGAACCTGTCATGGATTTTCTTCCTCTCTGGTTTCTTCGCATTCATTTTCCCTCCCTTCCCCTATGATCCTCTGTGCTGTTCCTTCTATTCCACATATGAGTAAAACCATATAATAATTGTTTTTCTCTGACTGACTTATTTTGCTCAGCATAATACCCTCCAGTGCCATCCACATCGATATGCTAAATATTGATCCTATCTGATGGCTGAGTCATATTCCTTTGTATATGTATATACCATGTTTCCTTTATCCATTATCTGTCGATGGATGTCTTGGTTCCTTCCACGGTTTGGCTATTGTGGACAATGTCGCTATAAACATTCGGGGTGCAGTTGCCCCTTCAGATCACTACATTTGTAGCTTTGGGGTAAATAAAATTGCTGGGTTGTAAGGGAGCTCTGTTTTAACTTCGTGAGGAACCTCCATATTGTTTTCCAAAGTGGCTGTACCAGTTTTCATTCCCACTTAGAAGTGTAAGAGAGTTCCCCTTTCTCCTCACCAACATTTGTTATTTCTTCGCTTGTTAATTTTTGCAATTCTGACTGGTGTGAAGTGGTATCTCATTGTCATTTGGATTTCTTTTTCCCCATGCCAAGTGATGTTGAGCAGTTTGTCATATGTCTGTTGGCCATTTGTGTGTCTTCTTTGGAGAAATATCTGTTCATATCTTCTGCCCATTTCTTGACTCGCTTATTTGTTTTTTGGGTGTTGAGTTTGGGTGTTGAACGGTAGTAAAGCGTACGGCACTTTCATGATGCTTCCACACCCACTTTTGGAAATGCTTCTCTCTCCAGGATACCTGAAGATGTTAGTGGAGAGTTGCCGTATACGCAGACTTGCTTTTCCCAGGTGAGTGCATGGCACATTCCTTATTCACTCACGCGCGCGCGCGCGCACACACACACACACACACACACAGAGTTGAACATGTTTCTGTCTCGTCAGGAAAGGAGGTGTTCGTTGAGAGACGGTTTCTCGCCAATGCTTTTGGGTGCTTGCCCTTTTCCCCCCGGAGAGTGAAGTGTATGCGCTTTTTGCCTAGGCTTCCGTACACACCCTTGAGAAGCCTTCCCTCAGCCAGAAACAAGCCGTGAGTTGAAAGAGGCGTTCCACACAGACCTCCTTCTCAGAGCGAAGCCTGTCACACTTTTCCTTGGGCCTCCACACGCACTTTAGAAAAACTTCCTCCGGGAAGCTGTGAGTTGAACGACGGGGTTCCTACAGCGGTTTTCCGTGGGGGTAAGGATATATGGCACTTGGCCTTAGGCTTCCACGCACAGATTGGAAAGGCTTCTCTCTTCGTGAAACAAGATGTGCGCTGAACGTTGCGTTCTGCGCAGGCTTGGTTTTCACACATCAGCCCATGGTACTTTCCCTAGGCTTCCACACGCGCAGTGAGTATCCCTTCCCTAAACCTGAACCAAGACGCGGGGGAAAGCTGCCTTCTACACCACCTTCTTTTCCGAGTTTCGTATAGAACCCTTGCGTTGTGCTTCCACATCCACTTTTGTCACTGCTTCGATATATCCTCCGGAGAGGGGTTCGCTTGAAAGACGGTCTCCCTCCGTCACGCTTTCAAGGAGTTAAGGATAGGGCACTCTCCTTATGCCTGCACACGTCCACTTGCAATCTCGACTGACTTCATGACCCCGTCCATATGCTACGCTGAAAGTCCCATTGCTCGCGGCCTTGTTTCTAAGAGATGAGGACAGGGCACGGCACGTTCCTTGTGCTTCCACCACGACTATATAAAAGGCTCCCGTCTCCAAGGCAAAGGATGTCAGGTGCAAGACGGCTTCGCAAAAGCGAGGTTGCCTCTTAGAGGGCGGTCTACGGCGCTCTCCTGACGCTTCCACGCCTACATATGCAAACGCTTCTGGGCTCACGAAAGAAGACGTCCGTTGAAAGCTGCCTTGTACCCCGACGCGTTTCTCGGAGTTAGGTCCAGGGAACGGTCCCTGTGCGATCACACGCAGCCTTGAGATGGCTCAGCTCTTTTCGATCGTCAGGGAGGACGTTTCTCGGAGTTAGGTCCAGGGAAAGGTAGTAAAGCGTACGGCACTTTCATGATGCTTCCACACCCACTTTTGGAAATGCTTCTCTCTCCAGGATACCTGAAGATGCTAGTGGCGAGTCGCCGTAGACGCAGACTTGCTTTTCCCAGGTCAGTACATGGCACTCTCCTTATTCACTCACGCACGCGCGCGCGCGCGGGCCCTAACACACACACACACACACACACACACACACACAGAGTTGAACATGTTTCTGTCTCGTCAGGAAAGAAGGTGATCGTTGAGAGACGGTTTCTCGCCGATGCTTTTGGGTTCTTGCTTTTTTCCCCCCGGAGAGAGAAGTGTAGCCGCTTTTTCCCTAGGCTTCCGTACACACCCTTGAGAAGCCTTCCGTCAGCCAGAAACAAGCCATGAGTTGAAAGAGGCGTTCCACGCAGACCTCCTTCTCAGAGCGAAGCCTGTCACACTTTTCCTTGTGAAGTAAACTAGAGAGATACAAATACTTTCTCAATGATTGCTTTAACAAAAAAGGACTAAATATCCCAATCAGAAAACATAGACTGTAAAGAGGAAGCAAGACCCATCTCTATGCTGCCTACCAGAGAATCACTTCAGACCTAAAAATAAAAGCAGATTGGAAGTAATGGGACACAAAACCATTTATCATGCAAATGGAAGTGAAAAGAAAGTTGGAGTCGTAATATTTTTATGAGACAAAATAAACTGAATTGTGGGGAAGATGGCAGAGTAGAAGGACCCTAAACTCACCTCATCCCACAGATACAACTAGGTAACACTCACACCAGAGTCACCCAGAAATGGACCTTCAGATTTCCCCACAAAACTATACAACTAAATGGAGAGAGGGAATCACATCAAAGATGGTAGGAAGGACAAGGACTCTGTAGGAATCTAAAGCCCATATTTCTGACCACCAGAGGGAGGGAACCACAGTCACAGAGGGGCCAGAAACAAACTACTACACCGGGGAGCCTCTAAAGCGTAGAGACATCCTCATAGCTTATGGCTTTGAAAATCAGAAGGGATGACATTTGTGAGCGTATACAACCAGCAGACTTAAAGCTTGGAACTTTTAAAAATCAGCTGTCTCAGCTCTGAGAGAGCACAGAAGGTGATAGGAAGCTGAGACCTGTCCTTAAAGATTAAGCAGAGCAAAGAGTGTGGAGAAGCTTGGGTGAAGCAGGTTGAAAGGTGCTTGAGGATTAAACAAGGGAGACATAGTTCCTGAACTCAGAGTTTGCTAAGGGACTTGTCCAGGAACAAAGGAGCTGGCAGGTGCCATTTCCCTCTACGGCCCCTCATTATAAACACACACCTACCTGCAAGACCAAGCACAATCTAGCAATCACTAACTTGCATAAACCATGGCCCATCCCCACACCTACCACACCTGCTTCAGTCCCAGTGCTGTGGATACCCTCCCTGATAAGACCCACACAATCCTTGACAACAATATGTCTCCCCATCACCCACAGAACACGCATGCATCTTGTTAAAACAGCACACCCCATGTGTTGTGCACAATGACACAGTCCAGATCCAGTCTCTGTTGTTGCTATGCATTACCTTCAGAGGAGAACCAGCATCACCAAGTGAAAAATGTATGTTCTGCCCCGTATTTTCAAGAACAAGCAATATATCTGACCTTCCTAACCGAGAGATATTCTCTGAGAAGTAGGCCAAATGAGCACACAGAGGACTATGTCCTAAACGAAAGAAGAGGACAAAGCCACAGCAAGAGGCCTAAACAAAATGGATATAAGGAACATGCCTGACAGAAAATTTAAGATAACAATTATAAAGATACTCACTGGGGAAATGAAAAGAGGGAGGACATCAGAAGGGGGAACATCATTGAGACTCTTAACAAAGAGATATGAAAGAAATAATCAGAGATGTGGAACACAAGAAATGAAATGAAGAATATACTAGATAGAATAATTAGCAGGATGGACGAAGCAGAGGAACAAATTAATGAACTAGAAGACAGTAATGGAAAGTAATCAAGCGGAACAAATGAGAGGAAAAAGAAGTATGCAAAAATGAGAAGAGACATAGGGAATTCAGTGACTCCATCCAGTGTAACAACACCCACATGAGAGGGATCCCAGAAGGTGAAAAGGGGGAAAAGGGGGCAGAAAACCTATTTGACCAAAGAAGAGCTGAAAACTTAACCTAATGTGGTGAAGGAAACCTATACAAATCCATAAGGCATAGAGATCCCCTCCCACAAAATCAACCTAAGGAGGTCCACATCAAGATACATAGTAATCAAAATGGGAAAAGGTAGTGATAAAGAAAAAAACATTTAAAGCAGCAAGATAAAAGAAGACAGTTAACATGCAAGGGAAAGCCCATAAATCTATCAGCTGAGTTTTCAGCAGAAACTATGCAGGACAGAAGAAAGTGGCGTTAAATATTCAAAGTGCTGAAGGAGAAAAATCTGCAGCAAGGAATAATTTATCCAGCAAGCCTATCCTTCAGAAAAGAAGGGGAGAAAAAGAGTTTCTTAGCCACACAAACTAAAAGAGTTCATGACCACTAAATTAACTACAAAAAATATTGAAGGGGACACTATGAGTGGAAAAAAATCGTAAGTGAGAGTATGACAATAATGAATCAAGGAAGCAGTAAAAATAAGTATTTCTGTAAAAATCAGTTAAGGGATTCAGAAAATAAAAGTATGTAAAATATGAAAACATATACCCTAACACATGAGGAGGAGTCAACAGTGGGTTTGAACTTAAACAGCATTCAACTTAATATAGACTGAAAAGGCTATATATAATCCAGGGGGTCACCACAAACCCAAACCTCTAATACACATGCAAAAGGTAAAGGGAAAGAAATCCAAGAATATCATTAAAGAAAACGAGCAAACCATGAGAGAGAGAGCAAGAGAAGAAAGGATCAGAGAAAAACTACACAAAAAACTTTGAAACAAGTAACAAAACATCAATAAATACATGTCTACTGATAATTAGTTTGAATGTAAATGGACTAAATGCTCCAAGCAAAAGAGCATGACAGAGTTTGTATATATATATAAAAGATTTCACACCTAAAGACACCTGCAGATGGAAATTAAGAGATGGAGAAACATTAATCATGCAAGTGGATGTCAAAAGAAGTCAGAGTAGCAATCCTTATATCAGACAAAATAGAATTTTTTAACATTGAAATTGAATTAGCCAACATAGAGTACACCAGTAGTATCAAATGTAGCGTTCCACTATTCATCAGTTGTGTATAACACCCAGTGTTCATCACATCACATGCATTCCTTAATGCCCATCACACAGTTACTCCATCTCCCCACCCACCTTTCCTCCAGCAACCCTCAGTTTGTTTCCAATAGTTAGGAATCTGTCATGGATTTTCTTCCTCTCTGGTTTCTTCGCATTCATTTTCCCTCCCTTCCCCTATGATCCTCTGTGCTGTTCCTTCTATTCCACATATGAGTAAAACCATATAATAATTGTTTTTCTCTGACTGACTTATTTTGCTCAGCATAATACCCTCCAGTGCCATCCACATCGATATGCTAAATATTGATCCTTTCTGATGGCTGAGTCATATTCCTTTGTATATGTATATACCATGTTTTCTTTATCCATTTATCTGTCGATGGATGTCTTGGTTCCTTCCACGGTTTGGCTATTGTGGACAATGTCGCTATAAACATTCGGGGTGCAGTTGCCCCTTCAGATCACTACATTTGTAGCTTTGGGGTAAATAAAATTGCTGGGTTGTAAGGGAGCTCTGTTTTAAGTTCTTGAGGAACCTCCATATTGTTTTCCAAAGTGGCTGTACCAGTTTTCATTCCCACTTAGAAGTGTAAGAGAGTTCCCCTTTCTCCTCACCAACATTTGTTATTTCTTCGCTTGTTAATTTTTGCAATTCTGACTGGTGTGAAGTGGTATCTCATTGTCATTTGGATTTCTTTTTCCCCATGCCAAGTGCTGTTGAGCAGTTTCTCATATGTCTGTTGGCCATTTGTGTGTCTTCTTTGGAGAAATACCTGTTCATATCTTCTGCCCATTTCTTGACTCGGTTATTTGTATTTTGGGTGTTGAGTTTGGGTGTTGAACGGTAGTAAAGCGTACGGCACTTTCATGATGCTTCCACACCCACTTTTGGAAATGCTTCTCTCTCAAGGATACCTGAAGATGTTAGTGGAGAGTTGCCGTATACGCAGACTTGCTTTTCCCAGGTGAGTGCATGGCACATTCCTTATTCACTCACGCGCGCGCGCGCGCGCACACACACACACACACACACACACAGAGTTGAACATGTTTCTCTCTCGTCAGGAAAGGAGGTGTTCGTTGAGAGACGGTTTCTCGCCAATGCTTTTGGGTGCTTGCCCTTTTCCCCCCGGAGAGTGAAGTGTATGCGCTTTTTGCCTAGGCTTCCGTACACACCCTTGAGAAGCCTTCCCTCAGCCAGAAACAAGCCGTGAGTTGAAAGAGGCGTTCCACACAGACCTCCTTCTCAGAGCGAAGCCTGTCACACTTTTCCTTGGGGCTCCACACGCACTTTAGAAAAACTTCCTCCGGGAAGCTGTGAGTTGAACGACGGGTTTCCTACAGCGGTTTTCCGTGGGGGTAAGGATATATGGCACTTGGCCTTAGGCTTCCACGCACACATTGGAAAGGGCTTCTCTCTTCGTGAAACAAGATGTGCGCTGAACGTTGCGTTCTGCGCAGGCTTGCTTTTCACACATCAGCCCATGGTACTTTCCCTAGGCTTCCACACGCGCAGTGAGTATCCCTTCCCTAAACCTGAACCAAGACGCGGGGGAAAGCTGCCTTCTACACCACCTTCTTTTCCGAGTTTCGTATAGAACCCTTGCGTTGTGCTTCCACATCCACTTTTGTCACTGCTTCGATATATCCTCCGGAGAGGGGTTCGCTTGAAAGACGGTCTCCCTCCGTCACGCTTTCAAGGAGTTAAGGATAGGGCACTCTCCTTATGCCTGCACACGTCCACTTGCAATCTCGACTGACTTCATGACCCCGTCCATATGCTACGCTGAAAGTCCCATTGCGCGCGGCCTTGTTTCTAAGAGATGAGGACAGGGCACGGCACGTTCCTTGTGCTTCCACCACGACTATATAAAAGGCTCCCGTCTCCAAGGCAAAGGATGTCAGGTGCAAGACGGCTTCGCAAAAGCGAGGTTGCCTCTTAGAGGGCGGTCTAGGGCGCTCTCCTGACGCTTCCACGCCTACATATGCAAACGCTTCTGGGCTCACGAAAGAAGACGTCCGTTGAAAGCTGCCTTGTACCCCGACGCGTTTTCCGGAGTTAGGTCCAGAGAACGGTCCCTGTGCGATCACACGCAGCCTTGAGATGGCTCAGCTCTTTTCGATCGTCAGGGAGGACGTTTTTCGGAGTTAGGTCCAGGGAAAGGTAGTAAAGCGTACGGCACTTTCATGATGCTTCCACACCCACTTTTGGAAATGCTTCTCTCTCCAGGATACCTGAAGATGCTAGTGGCGAGTCGCCATAGACGCAGACTTGCTTTTCCCAGGTCAGTACATGGCACTCTCCTTATTCACTCACGCAGGCGCGCGCGCGCGTGCCCTCACACACACAGACACACACACACACACACAGAGTTGAACATGTTTCTGTCTCGTCAGGAAAGAAGGTGATCGTTGAGAGACGGTTTCTCGCCGATGCTTTTGGGTTCTTGCTTTTTTCCCCCCGGAGACAGAAGTGTAGCCGCTTTTTCCCTAGGCTTCCGTACACACCCTTGAGAAGCCTTCCGTCAGCCAGAAACAAGCCATGAGTTGAAAGAGGCGTTCCACGCAGACCTCCTTCTCAGAGCGAAGCCTGTCACACTTTTCCTTGTGAAGTAAACTAGAGAGATACAAATACTTTCTCAATGATTGCTTTAATAAAAAAGGACTAAATATCCCAATCAGAAAACATAGACTGTAAAGAGGAAGCAAGACCCATCTCTATGCTGCCTACCAGAGAATCACTTCAGACCTAAAAATAAAAGCAGATTGGAAGTAATGGCACACAAAAGCATTTATCATGCAAATGGAAGTGAAAAGAAAGTTGGAGTCGTAATAATTTTATGAGACAAAATAAACTGAATTGTGGGGAAGATGGCAGAGTAGAAGGACCCTAAACTCACCTCATCCCACAGATACAACTAGGTAACACTCACACCAGAGTCACCCAGAAATGGACCTTCAGATTTCCCCACAAAATTATACAACTAAATGGAGAGAGGGAATCACATCAAAGATGGTAGGAAGGACAAGGACTCTGTAGGAATCTAAACCCCATATTTCTGACCACCAGAGGGAGGGAACCACAGTCACAGAGGGGCCAGAAACAAACTACTACACCGGGGAGCCTCTAAAGCGTAGAGACATCCTCATAGCTTATGGCTTTGAAAATCAGAAGGGATGACATTTGTGAGCGTATACAACCAGCAGACTTAAAGCTTGGAACTTTTAAAAATCAGCTGTCTCAGCTCTGAGAGAGCACAGAAGGTGATAGGAAGCTGAGATCTGTCCTTAAAGATTAAGCAGAGCAAAGAGTGTGGAGAAGCTTGGGTGAAGCAGGTTGAAAGGTGCTTGAGGATTAAACAAGGGAGACATAGTTCCTGAACTCAGAGTTTGCTAAGGGACTTGTCCAGGAACAAAGGAGCTGGCAGGTGCCATTTCCCTCTACGGCCCCTCATTATAAACACACACCTACCTGCAAGACCAAGCACAATCTAGCAATCACTAACTTGCATAAACCATGGCCCATCCCCACACCTACCACACCTGCTTCAGTCCCAGTGCTGTGGATACCCTCCCTGATAAGACCCACACAATCCTTGACAACAATATGTCTCCCCATCACCCACAGAACACGCATGCGTCTTGTTAAAACAGCACACCCCATGTGTTGTGCACAATGACACAGTCCAGATCCAGTCTCTGTTGTTGCTATGCATTACCTTCAGAGGAGAACCAGCATCACCAAGTGAAAAATGTATGTTCTGCCCCGTATTTCAAGAACAAGCAATATATCTGACCTTCCTAACCGAGAGATATTCTCTGAGAAGTAGGCCAAATGAGCAGACAGAGGACTATGTCCTAAACGAAAGAAGAGGACAAAGCCACAGCAAGAGACCTAAACAAAATGGATATAAGGAACATGCCTGACAGAAAATTTAAGATAACAATTATAAAGATACTCACTGGGGAAATGAAAAGAGGGAGGACATCAGAAGGGGGAACATCATTGAGACTCTTAACAAAGAGATATGAAAGAAATAATCAGAGATGTGGAACACAAGAAATGAAATGAAGAATATACTAGATAGAATAATTAGCAGGATGGACGAAGCAGAGGAACAAATTAATGAACTAGAAGACAGTAATGGAAAGTAATCAAGCGGAACAAATGAGAGGAAAAAGAAGTATGCAAAAATGAGAAGAGACATAGGGAATTCAGTGACTCCATCCAGTGTAACAACACCCACATGAGAGGGATCCCAGAAGGTGAAAAGGGGGAAAAGGGGGCAGAAAATCTATTTGACCAAAGAAGAGCTGAAAACTTAACCTAATCTGGTGAAGGAAACCTATACAAATCCATAAGGCATAGAGATCCCCTCCCACAAAATCAACCTAAGGAGGTCCACATCAAGATACATAGTAATCCAAATGGGAAAAGGTAGTGATAAAGAAAAAACATTTAAAGCAGCAAGATAAAAGAAGACAGTTAACATGCAAGGGAAAGCCCATAAATCTATCAGCTGAGTTTTCAGCAGAAACTATGCAGGACAGAAGAAATTGGCGTTAAATATTCAAAGTGCTGAATGAGAAAAATCTGCAGCAAGGAATAATTTATCCAGCAAGCCTATCCTTCAGAAAAGAAGGGGAGAAAAAGAGTTTCTTAGCCACACAAACTAAAAGAGTTCATGACCACTAAATTAACTACAAAAAATATTGAAGGGGACACTATGAGTGGAAAAAAATCGTAAGTGAGAGTATGACAATAATGAATCAAGGAAGCAGTAAAAATAAGTATTTCTGTAAAAATCAGTTAAGGGATTCACAAAATAAAAGTATGTAAAATATGAAAACATATACCCTAACACATGAGGAGGAGTCAACAGTGGGTTTGAACTTAAACAGCATTCAACTTAATATAGACTGAAAAGGCTATATATAATCCAGGGGGTCACCACAAACCCAAACCTCTAATACACATGCAAAAGATAAAGGGAAAGAAATCCAAGAATATCATTAAAGAAAACGAGCAAACCATGAGAGAGAGAGCAAGAGAAGAAAGGATCTGAGAAAAACTACACAAAAAACTATGAAACAAGTAACAAAACATCAATAAATACATGTCTAATGATAATTAGTTTGAATGTAAATGGACTAAATGCTCCAAGCAAAAGAGCATGACAGAGTTTGTATATATATATAAAAGATTTCACACCTAAAGACACCTGCAGATGGAAATTAAGAGATGGAGAAACATTAATCATGCAAGTGGATGTCAAAAGAAGTCAGAGTAGCAATCCTTATATCAGACAAAATAGACTTTTTTAACATTGAAATTGAATTAGCCAACATAGAGTACACCAGTAGTTTCAAATGTAGCGTTCCACAATTCATCAGTTGTGTATAACACCCAGTGTTCATCACATCACATGCATTCCTTAATGCCCATCACACAGTTACTCCATCTCCCCACCCACCTTTCCTCCAGCAACCCTCAGTTTGTTTCCAATAGCTGGGAACCTGTCATGGATTTTCTTCCTCTCTGGTTTCTTCGCATTCATTTTCCCTCCCTTCCCCTATGATCCTCTGTGCTGTTCCTTCTATTCCACATATGAGTAAAACCATATAATAATTGTTTTTCTCTGACTGACTTATTTTGCTCAGCATAATACCCTCCAGTGCCATCCACATCGATATGCTAAATATTGATCCTTTCTGATGGCTGAGTCATATTCCTTTGTATATGTATATACCATGTTTTCTTTATCCATTATCTGTCGATGGATGTCTTGGTTCCTTCCACGGTTTGGCTATTGTGGACAATGTCGCTATAAACATTCGGGGTGCAGTTGCCCCTTCAGATCACTACATTTGTAGCTTTGGGGTAAATAAAATTGCTGGGTTGTAAGGGAGCTCTGTTTTAACTTCGTGAGGAACCTCCATATTGTTTTCCAAAGTGGCTGTACCAGTTTTCATTCCCACTTAGAAGTGTAAGAGAGTTCCCCTTTCTCCTCACCAACATTTGTTATTTCTTCGCTTGTTAATTTTTGCAATTCTGACTGGTGTGAAGTGGTATCTCATTGTCATTTGGATTTCTTTTTCCCCATGCCAAGTGATGTTGAGCAGTTTGTCATATGTCTGTTGGCCATTTGTGTGTCTTCTTTGGAGAAATATCTGTTCATATCTTCTGCCCATTTCTTGACTCGCTTATTTGTTTTTTGGGTGTTGAGTTTGGGTGTTGAACGGTAGTAAAGCGTACGGCACTTTCATGATGCTTCCACACCCACTTTTGGAAATGCTTCTCTCTCCAGGATACCTGAAGATGTTAGTGGAGAGTTGCCGTATACGCAGACTTGCTTTTCCCAGGTGAGTGCATGGCACATTCCTTATTCACTCACGCGCGCCCGCGCGCACACACACACACACACACACACACAGAGTTGAACATGTTTCTGTCTCGTCAGGAAAGGAGGTGTTCGTTGAGAGACGGTTTCTCGCCAATGCTTTTGGGTGCTTGCCCTTTTCCCCCCGGAGAGTGAAGTGTTTGCGCTTTTTGCCTAGGCTTCCGTACACACCCTTGAGAAGCCTTCCCTCAGCCAGAAACAAGCCGTGAGTTGAAAGAGGCGTTCCACACAGACCTCCTTCTCAGAGCGAAGCCTGTCACACTTTTCCTTGGGCCTCCACACGCACTTTAGAAAAACTTCCTCCGGGAAGCTGTGAGTTGAACGACGGGTTTCCTACAGCGGTTTTCCGTGGGGGTAAGGATATATGGCACTTGGCCTTAGGCTTCCACGCACAGATTGGAAAGGCTTCTCTCTTCGTGAAACAAGATGTGCGCTGAACGTTGCGTTCTGCGCAGGCTTGGTTTTCACACATCAGCCCATGGTACTTTCCCTAGGCTTCCACACGCGCAGTGAGTATCCCTTCCCTAAACCTGAACCAAGACGCGGGGGAAAGCTGCCTTCTACACCACCTTCTTTTCCGAGTTTCGTATAGAACCCTTGCGTTGTGCTTCCACATCCACTTTTGTCACTGCTTCGATATATCCTCCGGAGAGGGGTTCGCTTGAAAGACGGTCTCCCTCCGTCACGCTTTCAAGGAGTTAAGGATAGGGCACTCTCCTTATGCCTGCACACGTCCACTTGCAATCTCGACTGACTTCATGACCCCGTCCATATGCTACGCTGAAAGTCCCATTGCTCGCGGCCTTGTTTCTAAGAGATGAGGACAGGGCACGGCACGTTCCTTGTGCTTCCACCACGACTATATAAAAGGCTCCCGTCTCCAAGGCAAAGGATGTCAGGTGCAAGACGGCTTCGCAAAAGCGAGGTTGCCTCTTAGAGGGCGGTCTACGGCGCTCTGCTGACGCTTCCACGCCTACATATGCAAACGCTTCTGGGCTCACGAAAGAAGACGTCCGTTGAAAGCTGCCTTGTACCCCGACGCGTTCCTCGGAGTTAGGTCCAGGGAACGGTCCCTGTGCGATCACACGCAGCCTTGAGATGGCTCAGCTCTTTTCGATCGTCAGGGAGGACGTTTCTCGGAGTTAGGTCCAGGGAAAGGTAGTAAAGCGTACGGCACTTTCATGATGCTTCCACACCCACTTTTGGAAATGCTTCTCTCTCCAGGATACCTGAAGATGCTAGTGGCGAGTCGCCGTAGACGCAGACTTGCTTTTCCCAGGTCAGTACATGGCACTCTCCTTATTCACTCACGCACGCGCGCGCGCGCGGGCCCTAACACACACACACTCACACACACACACACACACACACACACACACACACACACACACACAGAGTTGAACATGTTTCTCTCTCGTCAGGAAAGAAGGTGATCGTTGAGAGACTGTTTCTCGCCGATGCTTTTGGGTTCTTGCTTTTTTCCCCCCGGAGAGAGAAGTGTAGCCGCTTTTTCCCTAGGCTTCCGTACACACCCTTGAGAAGCCTTCCGTCAGCCAGAAACAAGCCATGAGTTGAAAGAGGCGTTCCACGCAGACCTCCTTCTCAGAGCGAAGCCTGTCACACTTTTCCTTGTGAAGTCAACTAGAGAGATACAAATACTTTCTCAATGATTGCTTTAACAAAAAAGGACTAAATATCCCAATCAGAAAACATAGACTGTAAAGAGGAAGCAAGACCCATCTCTATGCTGCCTACCAGAGAATCACTTCAGACCTAAAAATAAAAGCAGATTGGAAGTAATGGGACACAAAACCATTTATCATGCAAATGGAAGTGAAAAGAAAGTTGGAGTCGTAATATTTTTATGAGACAAAATAAACTGAATTGTGGGGAAGATGGCAGAGTAGAAGGACCCTAAACTCACCTCATCCCACAGATACAACTAGGTAACACTCACACCAGAGTCACCCAGAAATGGACCTTCAGATTTCCCCACAAAACTATACAACTAAATGGAGAGAGGGAATCACATCAAAGATGGTAGGAAGGACAAGGACTCTGTAGGAATCTAAAGCCCATATTTCTGACCACCAGAGGGAGGGAACCACAGTCACAGAGGGGCCAGAAACAAACTACTACACCGGGGAGCCTCTAAAGCGTAGAGACATCCTCATAGCTTATGGCTTTGAAAATCAGAAGGGATGACATTTGTGAGCGTATACAACCAGCAGACTTAAAGCTTGGAACTTTTAAAAATCAGCTGTCTCAGCTCTGAGAGAGCACAGAAGGTGATAGGAAGCTGAGATCTGTCCTTAAAGATTAAGCAGAGCAAAGAGTGTGGAGAAGCTTGGGTGAAGCAGGTTGAAAGGTGCTTGAGGATTAAACAAGGGAGACATAGTTCCTGAACTCAGAGTTTGCTAAGGGACTTGTCCAGGAACAAAGGAGCTGGCAGGTGCCATTTCCCTCTACGGCCCCTCATTATAAACACACACCTACCTGCAAGACCAAGCACAATCTAGCAATCACTAACTTGCATAAACCATGGCCCATCCCCACACCTACCACACCTGCTTCAGTCCCAGTGCTGTGGATACCCTCCCTGATAAGACCCACACAATCCTTGACAACAATATGTCTCCCCATCACCCACAGAACACGCATGCATCTTGTTAAAACAGCACACCCCATGTGTTGTGCACAATGACACAGTCCAGATCCAGTCTCTGTTGTTGCTATGCATTACCTTCAGAGGAGAACCAGCATCACCAAGTGAAAAATGTATGTTCTGCCCCGTATTTTCAAGAACAAGCAATATATCTGACCTTCCTAACCGAGAGATATTCTCTGAGAAGTAGGCCAAATGAGCAGACAGAGGACTATGTCCTAAACGAAAGAAGAGGACAAAGCCACAGCAAGAGACCTAAACAAAATGGATATAAGGAACATGCCTGACAGAAAATTTAAGATAACAAATATAAAGATACTCACTGGGGAAATGAAAAGAGGGAGGACATCAGAAGGGGGAACATCATTGAGACTCTTAACAAAGAGATATGAAAGAAATAATCAGAGATGTGGAACACAAGAAATGAAATGAAGAATATACTAGATAGAATAATTAGCAGGATGGACGAAGCAGAGGAACAAATTAATGAACTAGAAGACAGTAATGGAAAGTAATCAAGCGGAACAAATGAGAGGAAAAAGAAGTATGCAAAAATGAGAAGAGACATAGGGAATTCAGTGACTCCATCCAGTGTAACAACACCCACATGAGAGGGATCCCAGAAGGTGAAAAGGGGGAAAAGGGGGCAGAAAATCTATTTGACCAAAGAAGAGCTGAAAACTTAACCTAATCTGGTGAAGGAAACCTATACAAATCCATAAGGCATAGAGATCCCCTCCCACAAAATCAACCTAAGGAGGTCCACATCAAGATACATAGTAATCCAAATGGGAAAAGGTAGTGATAAAGAAAAAACATTTAAAGCAGCAAGATAAAAGAAGACAGTTAACATGCAAGGGAAAGCCCATAAATCTATCAGCTGAGTTTTCAGCAGAAACTATGCAGGACAGAAGAAAGTGGCGTTAAATATTCAAAGTGCTGAAGGAGAAAAATCTGCAGCAAGGAATAATTTATCCAGCAAGCCTATCCTTCAGAAAAGAAGGGGAGAAAAAGAGTTTCTTAGCCACACAAACTAAAAGAGTTCATGACCACTAAATTAACTACAAAAAATATTGAAGGGGACACTATGAGTGGAAAAAAATCGTAAGTGAGAGTATGACAATAATGAATCAAGGAAGCAGTAAAAATAAGTATTTCTGTAAAAATCAGTTAAGGGATTCACAAAATAAAAGTATGTAAAATATGAAAACATATACCCTAACACATGAGGAGGAGTCAACAGTGGGTTTGAACTTAAACAGCATTCAACTTAATATAGACTGAAAAGGCTATATATAATCCAGGGGGTCACCACAAACCCAAACCTCTAATACACATGCAAAAGATAAAGGGAAAGAAATCCAAGAATATCATTAAAGAAAACGAGCAAACCATGAGAGAGAGAGCAAGAGAAGAAAGGATCAGAGAAAAACTACACAAAAAACTATGAAACAAGTAACAAAACATCAATAAATACATGTCTAATGATAATTAGTTTGAATGTAAATGGACTAAATGCTCCAAGCAAAAGAGCATGACAGAGTTTGTATATATATATAAAAGATTTCACACCTAAAGACACCTGCAGATGGAAATTAAGAGATGGAGAAACATTAATCATGCAAGTGGATGTCAAAAGAAGTCAGAGTAGCAATCCTTATATCAGACAAAATAGACTTTTTTAACATTGAAATTGAATTAGCCAACATAGAGTACACCAGTAGTTTCAAATGTAGCGTTCCACAATTCATCAGTTGTGTATAACACCCAGTGTTCATCACATCACATGCATTCCTTAATGCCCATCACACAGTTACTCCCTCTCCCCACCCACATTTCCTCCAGCAACCCTCACTTTGTTTCCAATAGTTAGGAACCTGTCATGGATTTTCTTCCTCTCTGGTTTCTTCGCATTCATTTTCCCTCCCTTCCCCTATGATCCTCTGTGCTGTTCCTTCTATTCCACATATGAGTAAAACCATATAATAATTGTTTTTCTCTGACTGACTTATTTTGCTCAGCATAATACCCTCCAGTGCCTTCCACATCGATATGCTAAATATTGATCCTTTCTGATGGCTGAGTCATATTCCTTTGTATATGTATATACCATGTTTTCTTTATCCATTATCTGTCGATGGATGTCTTGGTTCCTTCCACGGTTTGGCTATTGTGGACAATGTCGCTATAAACATTTGGGGTGCAGTTGCCCCTTCAGATCACTACATTTGTAGCTTTGGGGTAAATAAAATTGCTGGGTTGTAAGGGAGCTCTGTTTTAACTTCGTGAGGAACCTCCATATTGTTTTCCAAAGTGGCTGTACCAGTTTTCATTCCCACTTAGAAGTGTAAGAGAGTTCCCCTTTCTCCTCACCAACATTTGTTATTTCTTCGCTTGTTAATTTTTGCAATTCTGACTGGTGTGAAGTGGTATCTCATTGTCATTTGGATTTCTTTTTCCCCATGCCAAGTGCTGTTGAGCAGTTTCTCATATGTCTGTTGGCCATTTGTGTGTCTTCTTTGGAGAAATACCTGTTCATATCTTCTGCCCATTTCTTGACTCGGTTATTTGTATTTTGGGTGTTGAGTTTGGGTGTTGAACGGTAGTAAAGCGTACGGCACTTTCATGATGCTTCCACACCCACTTTTGGAAATGCTTCTCTCTCAAGGATACCTGAAGATGTTAGTGGAGAGTTGCCGTATACGCAGACTTGCTTTTCCCAGGTGAGTGCATGGCACATTCCTTATTCACTCACGCGCGCGCGCGCGCGCGCACACACACACACACACACACACAGAGTTGAACATGTTTCTGTCTCGTCAGGAAAGGAGGTGTTCGTTGAGAGACGGTTTCTCGCCAATGCTTTTGGGTGCTTGCCCTTTTCCCCCCGGAGAGTGAAGTGTATGCGCTTTTTCCGTAGGCTTCAGTACACACCCTTGAGAAGCCTTCCGTCAGTCAGAAACAAGCCGTGAGTTGAAAGAGGCGTTCCACACAGACCTAGTTCTCAGAGCGAAGCCTGTCACACTTTTCCTTGGGCCTCCACACGCACTTTAGAAAAACTTCCTCCGGGAAGCTGTGAGTTGAACGACGGGTTTCCTACAGCGGTTTTCCGTGGGGGTAAGGATATATGGCACTTGGCCTTAGGCTTCCACGCACACATTGGAAAGGGCTTCTCTCTTCATGAAACAAGATGTGCGCTGAACGTTGCGTTCTGCGCAGGCTTGCTTTTCACACATCAGCCCATGGTACTTTCCCTAGGCTTCCACACGCGCAGTGAGTATCCCTTCCCTAAACCTGAACCAAGACGCGGGGGAAAGCTGCCTTCTACACCACCTTCTTTTCCGAGTTTCGTATAGAACCCTTGCGTTGTGCTTCCACATCCACTTTTGTCACTGCTTCGATATATCCTCCGGAGAGGGGTTCGCTTGAAAGACGGTCTCCCTCCGTCACGCTTTCAAGGAGTTAAGGATAGGGCACTCTCCTTATGCCTGCACACGTCCACTTGCAATCTCGACTGACTTCATGACCCCGTCCATATGCTACGCTGAAAGTCCCATTGCGCGCGGCCTTGTTTCTAAGAGATGAGGACAGGGCACGGCACGTTCCTTGTGCTTCCACCACGACTATATAAAAGGCTCCCGTCTCCAAGGCAAAGGATGTCAGGTGCAAGACGGCTTCGCAAAAGCGAGGTTGCCTCTTAGAGGGCGGTCTACGGCGCTCTCCTGACGCTTCCACGCCTACATATGCAAACGCTTCTGGGCTCACGAAAGAAGACGTCCGTTGAAAGCTGCCTTGTACCCCGACGCGTTTTCCGGAGTTAGGTCCAGAGAACGGTCCCTGTGCGATCACACGCAGCCTTGAGATGGCTCAGCTCTTTTCGATCGTCAGGGAGGACGTTTTTCGGAGTTAGGTCCAGGGAAAGGTAGTAAAGCGTACGGCACTTTCATGATGCTTCCACACCCACTTTTGGAAATGCTTCTCTCTCCAGGATACCTGAAGATGCTAGTGGCGAGTCGCCATAGACGCAGACTTGCTTCTCCCAGGTCAGTACATGGCACTCTCCTTATTCACTCACGCAGGCGCGCGCGCGCGTGCCCTCACACACACAGACACACACACACACACACAGAGTTGAACATGTTTCTGTCTCGTCAGGAAAGAAGGTGATCGTTGAGAGACGGTTTCTCGCCGATGCTTTTGGGTTCTTGCTTTTTTCCCCCCGGAGACAGAAGTGTAGCCGCTTTTTCCCTAGGCTTCCGTACACACCCTTGAGAAGCCTTCCGTCAGCCAGAAACAAGCCATGAGTTGAAAGAGGCGTTCCACGCAGACCTCCTTCTCAGAGCGAAGCCTGTCACACTTTTCCTTGTGAAGTAAACTAGAGAGATACAAATACTTTCTCAATGATTGCTTTAACAAAAAAGGACTAAATATCCCAATCAGAAAACATAGACTGTAAAGAGGAAGCAAGACCCATCTCTATGCTGCCTACCAGAGAATCACTTCAGACCTAAAAATAAAAGCAGATTGGAAGTAATGGGACACAAAACCATTTATCATGCAAATGGAAGTGAAAAGAAAGTTGGAGTCGTAATATTTTTATGAGACAAAATAAACTGAATTGTGGGGAAGATGGCAGAGTAGAAGGACCCTAAACTCACATCATCCCACAGATACAACTAGGTAACACTCACACCAGAGTCACCCAGAAATGGACCTTCAGATTTCCCCACAAAACTATACAACTAAATGGAGAGAGGGAATCACATCAAAGATGGTAGGAAGGACAAGGACTCTGTAGGAATCTAAACCCCATATTTCTGACCACCAGAGGGAGGGAACCACAGTCACAGAGGGGCCAGAAACAAACTACTACACCGGGGAACCTCTAAAGCGTAGAGACATCCTCATAGCTTATGGCTTTGAAAATCAGAAGGGATGACATTTGTGAGCGTATACAACCAGCAGACTTAAAGCTTGGAACTTTTAAAAATCAGCTGTCTCAGCTCTGAGAGAGCACAGAAGGTGATAGGAAGCTGAGACCTGTCCTTAAAGATTAAGCAGAGCAAAGAGTGTGGAGAAGGTTGGGTGAAGCAGGTTGAAAGGTGCTTGAGGATTAAACAAGGGAGACATAGTTCCTGAACTCAGAGTTTGCTAAGGGACTTGTCCAGGAACAAAGGAGCTGGCAGGTGCCATTTCCCTCTACGGCCCCTCATTATAAACACACACCTACCTGCAAGACCAAGCACAATCTAGCAATCACTAACTTGCATAAACCATGGCCCATCCCCACACCTACCACACCTGCTTCAGTCCCAGTGCTGTGGATACCCTCCCTGATAAGACCCACACAATCCTTGACAACAATATGTCTCCCCATCACCCACAGAACACGCATGCATCTTGTTAAAACAGCACACCCCATGTGTTGTGCACAATGACAGAGTCCAGATCCAGTCTCTGTTGTTGCTATGCATTACCTTCAGAGGAGAACCAGCATCACCAAGTGAAAAATGTATGTTCTGCCCCGTATTTTCAAGAACAAGCAATATATCTGACCTTCCTAACAGAGAGATATTCTCTGAGAAGTAGGCCAAATGAGCAGACAGAGGACTATGTCCTAAACGAAAGAAGAGGACAAAGCCACAGCAAGAGACCTAAACAAAATGGATATAAGGAACATGCCTGACAGAAAATTTAAGATAACAATTATAAAGATACTCACTGGGGAAATGAAAAGAGGGAGGACATCAGAAGGGGGAACATCATTGAGACTCTTAACAAAGAGATATGTAAGAAATAATCAGAGATGTGGAACACAAGAAATGAAATGAAGAATATACTAGATAGAATAATTAGCAGGATGGACGAAGCAGAGGAACAAATTAATGAACTAGAAGACAGTAATGGAAAGTAATCAAGCGGAACAAATGAGAGGAAAAAGAAGTATGCAAAAATGAGAAGAGACATAGGGAATTCAGTGACTCCATCCAGTGTAACAACACCCACATGAGAGGGATCCCAGAAGGTGAAAAGGGGGAAAAGGGGGCAGAAAATCTATTTGACCAAAGAAGAGCTGAAAACTTAACCTAATCTGGTGAAGGAAACCTATACAAATCCATAAGGCATAGAGATCCCCTCCCACAAAATCAACCTAAGGAGGTCCACATCAAGATACATAGTAATCCAAATGGGAAAAGGTAGTGATAAAGAAAAAAACATTTAAAGCAGCAAGATAAAAGAAGACAGTTAACATGCAAGGGAAAGCCCATAAATCTATCAGCTGAGTTTTCAGCAGAAACTATGCAGGACAGAAGAAAGTGGCGTTAAATATTCAAAGCGCTGAATGAGAAAAATCTGCAGCAAGGAATAATTTATCCAGCAAGCCTATCCTTCAGAAAAGAAGGGGAGAAAAAGAGTTTCTTAGCCACACAAACTAAAAGAGTTCATGACCACTAAATTAACTACAAAAAATATTGAAGGGGACACTATGAGTGGAAAAAAATCGTAAGTGAGAGTATGACAATAATGAATCAAGGAAGCAGTAAAAATAAGTATTTCTGTAAAAATCAGTTAAGGGATTCACAAAATAAAAGTATGTAAAATATGAAAACATATACCCTAACACATGAGGAGGAGTCAACAGTGGGTTTGAACTTAAACAGCATTCAACTTAATATAGACTGAAAAGGCTTTATATAATCCAGGGGGTCACCACAAACCCAAACCTCTAATACACATGCAAAAGATAAAGGGAAAGAAATCCAAGAATATCATTAAAGAAAACGAGCAAACCATGAGAGAGAGAGCAAGAGAAGAAAGGATCAGAGAAAAACTACACAAAAAACTATGAAACAAGTAACAAAACATCAATAAATACATGTCTAATGATAATGAGTTTGAATGTAAATGGACTAAATGCTCCAAGCAAAAGAGCATGACAGAGTTTGTATATATATATAAAAGATTTCACACCTAAAGACACCTGCAGATGGAAATTAAGAGATGGAGAAACATTAATCATGCAAGTGGATGTCAAAAGAAGTCAGAGTAGCAATCCTTATATCAGACAAAATAGACTTTTTTAACATTGAAATTGAATTAGCCAACATAGAGTACACCAGTAATTTCAAATGTAGCGTTCCACAATTCATCAGTTGTGTATAACACCCAGTGTTCATCACACCACATGCATTCCTTAATGCCCATCACACAGTTACTCCATCTCCCCACCCACCTTTCCTCCAGCAACCCTCAGTTTGTTTCCAATAGCTGGGAACCTGTCATGGATTTTCTTCCTCTCTGGTTTCTTCGCATTCATTTTCCCTCCCTTCCCCTATGATCCTCTGTGCTGTTCCTTCTATTCCACATATGAGTAAAACCATATAGTAATTGTTTTTCTCTGACTGACTTATTTTGCTCAGCATAATACCCTCCAGTGCCTTCCACATCGATATGCTAAATATTGATCCTTTCTGATGGCTGAGTCATATTCCATTGTATATGTATATACCATGTTTTCTTTATCCATTTATCTGTCGATGGATGTCTTGGTTCCTTCCACGGTTTGGCTATTGTGGACAATGTCGCTATAAACATTCGGGGTGCAGTTGCCCCTTCAGATCACTACATTTGTAGCTTTGGGGTAAATAAAATTGCTGGGTTGTAAGGGAGCTCTCTTTTAAGTTCTTGGGGAACCTCCATATTGTTTTCCAAAGTGGCTGTACCAGTTTTCATTCCCACTTAGAAGTGTAAGAGAGTTCCCCTTTCTCCTCACCAACATTTGTTATTTCTTCGCTTGTTAATTTTTGCAATTCTGACTGGTGTGAAGTGGTATCTCATTGTCATTTGGATTTCTTTTTCCCCATGCCAAGTGATGTTGAGCAGTTTGTCATATGTCTGTTGGCCATTTCTGTGTCTTCTTTGGAGAAATATCTGTTCATATCTTCTGCCCATTTCTTGACTCGCTTATTTGTTTTTTGGGTGTTGAGTTTGGGTGTTGAACGGTAGTAAAGCGTACGGCACTTTCATGATGCTTCCACACCCACTTTTGGAAATGCTTCTCTCTCCAGGATACCTGAAGATGTTAGTGGAGAGTTGCCGTATACGCAGACTTGCTTTTCCCAGGTGAGTGCATGGCACATTCCTTATTCACTCACGCGCGCGCGCGCGCACACACACACACACACACACACACAGAGTTGAACATGTTTCTGTCTCGTCAGGAAAGGAGGTGTTCGTTGAGAGACGGTTTCTCGCCAATGCTTTTGGGTGCTTGCCCTTTTCCCCCCGGAGAGTGAAGTGTATGCGCTTTTTGCCTAGGCTTCCTTACACACCCTTGAGAAGCCTTCCCTCAGCCAGAAACAAGCCGTGAATTGAAAGAGGCGTTCCACACAGACCTCCTTCTCAGAGCGAAGCCTGTCACACTTTTCCTTGGGCCTCCACACGCACTTTAGATAAACTTCCTCCGGGAAGCTGTGAGTTGAACGACGGGTTTCCTACAGCGGTTTTCCGTGGGGGTAAGGATATATGGCACTTGGCCTTAGGCTTCCACGCACAGATTGGAAAGGCTTCTCTCTTCGTGAAACAAGATGTGCGCTGAACGTTGCGTTCTGCGCAGGCTTGGTTTTCACACATCAGCCCATGGTACTTTCCCTAGGCTTCCACACGCGCAGTGAGTATCCCTTCCCTAAACCTGAACCAAGACGCGGGGGAAAGCTGCCTTCTACACCACCTTCTTTTCCGAGTTTCGTATAGAACCCTTGCGTTGTGCTTCCACATCCACTTTTGTCACTGCTTCGATATATCCTCCGGAGAGGGGTTCGCTTGAAAGACGGTCTCCCTCCGTCACGCTTTCAAGGAGTTAAGGATAGGGCACTCTCCTTATGCCTGCACACGTCCACTTGCAATCTCGACTGACTTCATGACCCCGTCCATATGCTACGCTGAAAGTCCCATTGCGCGCGGCCTTGTTTCTAAGAGATGAGGACAGGGCACGGCACGTTCCTTGTGCTTCCACCACGACTATATAAAAGGCTCCCGTCTCCAAGGCAAAGGATGTCAGGTGCAAGACGGCTTCGCAAAAGCGAGGTTGCCTCTTAGAGGGCGGTCTACGGCGCTCTCCTGACGCTTCCACGCCTACATATGCAAACGCTTCTGGGCTCACGAAAGAAGACGTCCGTTGAAAGCTGCCTTGTACCCCGACGCGTTTCTCGGAGTTAGGTCCAGGGAACGGTCCCTGTGCGATCACACGCAGCCTTGAGATGGCTCAGCTCTTTTCGATCGTCAGGGAGGACGTTTCTCGGAGTTAGGTCCTGGGAAAGGTAGTAAAGCGTACGGCACTTTCATGATGCTTCCACACCCACTTTTGGAAATGCTTCTCTCTCCAGGATACCTGAAGATGCTAGTGGCGAGTCGCCGTAGACGCAGACTTGCTTTTCCCAGGTCAGTACATGGCACTCTCCTTATTCACTCACGCACGCGCGCGCGCGCGGGCCCTAATACACACACACACACACACACACACACACACACACACACACACACACAGAGTTGAACATGTTTCTGTCTCGTCAGGAAAGAAGGTGATCGTTGAGAGACGGTTTCTCGCCGATGCTTTTGGGTTCTTGCTTTTTTCCCCCCGGAGAGAGAAGTGTAGCCGCTTTTTCCCTAGGCTTCCGTACACACCCTTGAGAAGCCTTCCGTCAGCCAGAAACAAGCCATGAGTTGAAAGAGGCGTTCCACGCAGACCTCCTTCTCAGAGCGAAGCCTGTCACACTTTTCCTTGTGAAGTCAACTAGAGAGATACAAATACTTTCTCAATGATTGCTTTAACAAAAAAGGACTAAATATCCCAATCAGAAAACATAGACTGTAAAGAGGAAGCAAGACCCATCTCTATGCTGCCTACCAGAGAATCACTTCAGACCTAAAAATAAAAGCAGATTGGAAGTAATGGGACACAAAACCATTTATCATGCAAATGGAAGTGAAAAGAAAGTTGGAGTCGTAATATTTTTATGAGACAAAATAAACTGAATTGTGGGGAAGATGGCAGAGTAGAAGGACCCTAAACTCACCTCATCCCACAGATACAACTAGGTAACACTCACACCAGAGTCACCCAGAAATGGACCTTCAGATTTCCCCACAAAACTATACAACTAAATGGAGAGAGGGAATCACATCAAAGATGGTAGGAAGGACAAGGACTCTGTAGGAATCTAAAGCCCATATTTCTGACCACCAGAGGGAGGGAACCACAGTCACAGAGGGGCCAGAAACAAACTACTACACCGGGGAGCCTCTAAAGCGTAGAGACATCCTCATAGCTTATGGCTTTGAAAATCAGAAGGGATGACATTTGTGAGCGTATACAACCAGCAGACTTAAAGCTTGGAACTTTTAAAAATCAGCTGTCTCAGCTCTGAGAGAGCACAGAAGGTGATAGGAAGCTGAGATCTGTCCTTAAAGATTAAGCAGAGCAAAGAGTGTGGAGAAGCTTGGGTGAAGCAGGTTGAAAGGTGCTTGAGGATTAAACAAGGGAGACATAGTTCCTGAACTCAGAGTTTGCTAAGGGACTTGTCCAGGAACAAAGGAGCTGGCAGGTGCCATTTCCCTCTACGGCCCCTCATTATAAACACACACCTACCTGCAAGACCAAGCACAATCTAGCAATCACTAACTTGCATAAACCATGGCCCATCCCCACACCTACCACACCTGCTTCAGTCCCAGTGCTGTGGATACCCTCCCTGATAAGACCCACACAATCCTTGACAACAATATGTCTCCCCATCACCCACAGAACACGCATGCATCTTGTTAAAACAGCACACCCCATGTGTTGTGCACAATGACACAGTCCAGATCCAGTCTCTGTTGTTGCTATGCATTACCTTCAGAGGAGAACCAGCATCACCAAGTGAAAAATGTATGTTCTGCCCCGTATTTTCAAGAACAAGCAATATATCTGACCTTCCTAACCGAGAGATATTCTCTGAGAAGTAGGCCAAATGAGCAGACAGAGGACTATGTCCTAAACGAAAGAAGAGGACAAAGCCACAGCAAGAGACCTAAACAAAATGGATATAAGGAACATGCCTGACAGAAAATTTAAGATAACAAATATAAAGATACTCACTGGGGAAATGAAAAGAGGGAGGACATCAGAAGGGGGAACATCATTGAGACTCTTAACAAAGAGATATGAAAGAAATAATCAGAGATGTGGAACACAAGAAATGAAATGAAGAATATACTAGATAGAATAATTAGCAGGATGGACGAAGCAGAGGAACAAATTAATGAACTAGAAGACAGTAATGGAAAGTAATCAAGCGGAACAAATGAGAGGAAAAAGAAGTATGCAAAAATGAGAAGAGACATAGGGAATTCAGTGACTCCATCCAGTGTAACAACACCCACATGAGAGGGATCCCAGAAGGTGAAAAGGGGGAAAAGGGGGCAGAAAATCTATTTGACCAAAGAAGAGCTGAAAACTTAACCTAATCTGGTGAAGGAAACCTATACAAATCCATAAGGCATAGAGATCCCCTCCCACAAAATCAACCTAAGTAGGTCCACATCAAGATACATAGTAATCCAAATGGGAAAAGGTAGTGATAAAGAAAAAACATTTAAAGCAGCAAGATAAAAGAAGACAGTTAACATGCAAGGGAAAGCCCATAAATCTATCAGCTGAGTTTTCAGCAGAAACTATGCAGGACAGAAGAAAGTGGCGTTAAATATTCAAAGTGCTGAATGAGAAAAATCTGCAGCAAGGAATAATTTATCCAGCAAGCCTATCCTTCAGAAAAGAAGGGGAGAAAAAGAGTTTCTTAGCCACACAAACTAAAAGAGTTCATGACCACTAAATTAACTACAAAAAATATTGAAGGGGACACTATGAGTGGAAAAAAATCGTAAGTGAGAGTATGACAATAATGAATCAAGGAAGCAGTAAAAATAAGTATTTCTGTAAAAATCAGTTAAGGGATTCACAAAATAAAAGTATGTAAAATATGAAAACATATACCCTAACACATGAGGAGGAGTCAACAGTGGGTTTGAACTTAAACAGCATTCAACTTAATATAGACTGAAAAGGCTATATATAATCCAGGGGGTCACCACAAACCCAAACCTCTAATACACATGCAAAAGATAAAGGGAAAGAAATCCAAGAATATCATTAAAGAAAACGAGCAAACCATGAGAGAGAGAGCAAGAGAAGAAAGGATCAGAGAAAAACTACACAAAAAACTATGAAACAAGTAACAAAACATCAATAAATACATGTCTAATGATAATTAGTTTGAATGTAAATGGACTAAATGCTCCAAGCAAAAGAGCATGACAGAGTTTGTATATATATATAAAAGATTTCACACCTAAAGACACCTGCAGATGGAAATTAAGAGATGGAGAAACATTAATCATGCAAGTGGATGTCAAAAGAAGTCAGAGTAGCAATCCTTATATCAGACAAAATAGACTTTTTTAACATTGAAATTGAATTAGCCAACATAGAGTACACCAGTAATTTCAAATGTAGCGTTCCACAATTCATCAGTTGTGTATAACACCCAGTGTTCATCACATCACATGCATTCCTTAATGCCCATCACACAGTTACTCCATCTCCCCACCCACCTTTCCTCCAGCAACCCTCAGTTTGTTTCCAATAGCTGGGAACCTGTCATGGATTTTCTTCCTCTCTGGTTTCTTCGCATTCATTTTCCCTCCCTTCCCCTATGATCCTCTGTGCTGTTCCTTCTATTCCACATATGAGTAAAACCATATAATAATTGTTTTTCTCTGACTGACTTATTTTGCTCAGCATAATACCCTCCAGTGCCTTCCACATCGATATGCTAAATATTGATCCTTTCTGATGGCTGAGTCATATTCCATTGTATATGTATATACCATGTTTTCTTTATCCATTTATCTGTCGATGGATGTCTTGGTTCCTTCCACGGTTTGGCTATTGTGGACAATGTCGCTATAAACATTCGGGGTGCAGTTGCCCCTTCAGATCACTACATTTGTAGCTTTGGGGTAAATAAAATTGCTGGGTTGTAAGGGAGCTCTCTTTTAAGTTCTTGGGGAACCTCCATATTGTTTTCCAAAGTGGCTGTACCAGTTTTCATTCCCACTTAGAAGTGTAAGAGAGTTCCCCTTTCTCCTCACCAACATTTGTTATTTCTTCGCTTGTTAATTTTTGCAATTCTGACTGGTGTGAAGTGGTATCTCATTGTCATTTGGATTTCTTTTTCCCCATGCCAAGTGATGTTGAGCAGTTTGTCATATGTCTGTTGGCCATTTGTGTGTCTTCTTTGGAGAAATATCTGTTCATATCTTCTGCCCATTTCTTGACTCGCTTATTTGTTTTTTGGGTGTTGAGTTTGGGTGTTGAACGGTAGTAAAGCGTACGGCACTTTCATGATGCTTCCACACCCACTTTTGGAAATGCTTCTCTCTCCAGGATACCTGAAGATGTTAGTGGAGAGTTGCCGTATACGCAGACTTGCTTTTCCCAGGTGAGTGCATGGCACATTCCTTATTCACTCACGCGCGCGCGCGCGCACACACACACACACACACACACAGAGTTGAACATGTTTCTGTCTCGTCAGGAAAGGAGGTGTTCGTTGAGAGACGGTTTCTCGCCAATGCTTTTGGGTGCTTGCCCTTTTCCCCCCGGAGAGTGAAGTGTATGCGCTTTTTGCCTAGGCTTCCGTACACACCCTTGAGAAGCCTTCCCTCAGCCAGAAACAAGCCGTGAGTTGAAAGAGGCGTTCCACACAGACCTCCTTCTCAGAGCGAAGCCTGTCACACTTTTCCTTGGGCCTCCACACGCACTTTAGAAAAACTTCCTCCGGGAAGCTGTGAGTTGAACGACGGGTTTCCTACAGCGGTTTTCCGTGGGGGTAAGGATATATGGCACTTGGCCTTAGGCTTCCACGCACAGATTGGAAAGGCTTCTCTCTTCGTGAAACAAGATGTGCGCTGAACGTTGCGTTCTGCGCAGGCTTGGTTTTCACACATCAGCCCATGGTACTTTCCCTAGGCTTCCACACGCGCAGTGAGTATCCCTTCCCTAAACCTGAACCAAGACGCGGGGGAAAGCTGCCTTCTACACCACCTTCTTTTCCGAGTTTCGTATAGAACCCTTGCGTTGTGCTTCCACATCCACTTTTGTCACTGCTTCGATATATCCTCCGGAGAGGGGTTCGCTTGAAAGACGGTCTCCCTCCGTCACACTTTCAAGGAGTTAAGGATAGGGCACTCTCCTTATGCCTGCACACGTCCACTTGCAATCTCGACTGACTTCATGACCCCGTCCATATGCTACGCTGAAAGTCCCATTGCGCGCGGCCTTGTTTCTAAGAGATGAGGACAGGGCACGGCACGTTCCTTGTGCTTCCACCACGACTATATAAAAGGCTCCCGTCTCCAAGGCAAAGGATGTCAGGTGCAAGACGGCTTCGCAAAAGCGAGGTTGCCTCTTAGAGGGCGGTCTACGGCGCTCTGCTGACGCTTCCACGCCTACATATGCAAACGCTTCTGGGCTCACGAAAGAAGATGTCCGTTGAAAGCTGCCTTGTACCCCGACGCGTTTCTCGGAGTTAGGTCCAGGGAACGGTCCCTGTGCGATCACACGCAGCCTTGAGATGGCTCAGCTCTTTTCGATCGTCAGGGAGGACGTTTCTCGGAGTTAGGTCCAGGGAAAGGTAGTAAAGCGTACGGCACTTTCATGATGCTTCCACACCCACTTTTGGAAATGCTTCTCTCTCCAGGATACCTGAAGATGCTAGGGCGAGTCGCCGTAGACGCAGACTTGCTTTTCCCAGGTCAGTACATGGCACTCTCCTTATTCACTCACGCACGCGCGCGCGCGCGGGCCCTAACACACACACACTCACACACACACACACACACACACACACACACACACACACAGAGTTGAACATGTTTCTGTCTCGTCAGGAAAGAAGGTGATCGTTGAGAGACGGTTTCTCGCCGATGCTTTTGGGTTCTTGCTTTTTTCCCCCCGGAGAGAGAAGTGTAGCCGCTTTTTCCCTAGGCTTCCGTACACACCCTTGAGAAGCCTTCCGTCAGCCAGAAACAAGCCATGAGTTGAAAGAGGCGTTCCACGCAGACCTCCTTCTCAGAGCGAAGCCTGTCACACTTTTCCTTGTGAAGTAAACTAGAGAGATACAAATACTTTCTCAATGATTGCTTTAACAAAAAAGGACTAAATATCCCAATCAGAAAACATAGACTGTAAAGAGGAAGCAAGACCCATCTCTATGCTGCCTACCAGAGAATCACTTCAGACCTAAAAATAAAAGCAGATTGGAAGTAATGGGACACAAAACCATTTATCATGCAAATGGAAGTGAAAAGAAAGTTGGAGTCGTAATATTTTTATGAGACAAAATAAACTGAATTGTGGGGAAGATGGCAGAGTAGAAGGACCCTAAACTCACCTCATCCCACAGATACAACTAGGTAACACTCACACCAGAGTCACCCAGAAATGGACCTTCAGATTTCCCCACAAAACTATACAACTAAATGGAGAGAGGGAATCACATCAAAGATGGTAGGAAGGACAAGGACTCTGTAGGAATCTAAAGCCCATATTTCTGACCACCAGAGGGAGGGAACCACAGTCACAGAGGGGCCAGAAACAAACTACTACACCGGGGAGCCTCTAAAGCGTAGAGACATCCTCATAGCTTATGGCTTTGAAAATCAGAAGGGATGACATTTGTGAGCGTATACAACCAGCAGACTTAAAGCTTGGAACTTTTAAAAATCAGCTGTCTCAGCTCTGAGAGAGCACAGAAGGTGATAGGAAGCTGAGATCTGTCCTTAAAGATTAAGCAGAGCAAAGAGTGTGGAGAAGCTTGGGTGAAGCAGGTTGAAAGGTGCTTGAGGATTAAACAAGGGAGACATAGTTCCTGAACTCAGAGTTTGCTAAGGGACTTGTCCAGGAACAAAGGAGCTGGCAGGTGCCATTTCCCTCTACGGCCCCTCATTATAAACACACACCTACCTGCAAGACCAAGCACAATCTAGCAATCACTAACTTGCATAAACCATGGCCCATCCCCACACCTACCACACCTGCTTCAGTCCCAGTGCTGTGGATACCCTCCCTGATAAGACCCACACAATCCTTGACAACAATATGTCTCCCCATCACCCACAGAACACGCATGCATCTTGTTAAAACAGCACACCCCATGTGTTGTGCACAATGACACAGTCCAGATCCAGTCTCTGTTGTTGCTATGCATTACCTTCAGAGGAGAACCAGCATCACCAAGTGAAAAATGTATGTTCTGCCCCGTATTTTCAAGAACAAGCAATATATCTGACCTTCCTAACCGAGAGATATTCTCTGAGAAGTAGGCCAAATGAGCAGACAGAGGACTATGTCCTAAACGAAAGAAGAGGACAAAGCCACAGCAAGAGACCTAAACAAAATGGATATAAGGAACATGCCTGACAGAAAATTTAAGATAACAAATATAAAGATACTCACTGGGGAAATGAAAAGAGGGAGGACATCAGAAGGGGGAACATCATTGAGACTCTTAACAAAGAGATATGAAAGAAATAATCAGAGATGTGGAACACAAGAAATGAAATGAAGAATATACTAGATAGAATAATTAGCAGGATGGACGAAGCAGAGGAACAAATTAATGAACTAGAAGACAGTAATGGAAAGTAATCAAGCGGAACAAATGAGAGGAAAAAGAAGTATGCAAAAATGAGAAGAGAC
This sequence comes from Eumetopias jubatus, assembly GCF_037043125.1. Taxonomy (NCBI): domain Eukaryota; kingdom Metazoa; phylum Chordata; class Mammalia; order Carnivora; family Otariidae; genus Eumetopias; species Eumetopias jubatus. The sequence goes on along the minus strand of NW_028274834.1, from coordinate 1,152,025 downwards.
ATAGGGAATTCAGTGACTCCATCCAGTGTAACAACACCCACATGAGAGGGATCCCAGAAGGTGAAAAGGGGGAAAAGGGGGCAGAAAATCTATTTGACCAAAGAAGAGCTGAAAACTTAACCTAATCTGGTGAAGGAAACCTATACAAATCCATAAGGCATAGAGATCCCCTCCCACAAAATCAACCTAAGGAGGTCCACATCAAGATACATAGTAATCCAAATGGGAAAAGGTAGTGATAAAGAAAAAACATTTAAAGCAGCAAGATAAAAGAAGACAGTTAACATGCAAGGGAAAGCCCATAAATCTATCAGCTGAGTTTTCAGCAGAAACTATGCAGGACAGAAGAAAGTGGCGTTAAATATTCAAAGTGCTGAATGAGAAAAATCTGCAGCAAGGAATAATTTATCCAGCAAGCCTATCCTTCAGAAAAGAAGGGGAGAAAAAGAGTTTCTTAGCCACACAAACTAAAAGAGTTCATGACCACTAAATTAACTACAAAAAATATTGAAGGGGACACTATGAGTGGAAAAAAATCGTAAGTGAGAGTATGACAATAATGAATCAAGGAAGCAGTAAAAATAAGTATTTCTGTAAAAATCAGTTAAGGGATTCACAAAATAAAAGTATGTAAAATATGAAAACATATACCCTAACACATGAGGAGGAGTCAACAGTGGGTTTGAACTTAAACAGCATTCAACTTAATATAGACTGAAAAGGCTATATATAATCCAGGGGGTCACCACAAACCCAAACCTCTAATACACATGCAAAAGATAAAGGGAAAGAAATCCAAGAATATCATTAAAGAAAACGAGCAAACCATGAGAGAGAGAGCAAGAGAAGAAAGGATCAGAGAAAAACTACACAAAAAACTATGAAACAAGTAACAAAACATCAATAAATACATGTCTAATGATAATTAGTTTGAATGTAAATGGACTAAATGCTCCAAGCAAAAGAGCATGACAGAGTTTGTATATATATATAAAAGATTTCACACCTAAAGACACCTGCAGATGGAAATTAAGAGATGGAGAAACATTAATCATGCAAGTGGATGTCAAAAGAAGTCAGAGTAGCAATCCTTATATCAGACAAAATAGACTTTTTTAACATTGAAATTGAATTAGCCAACATAGAGTACACCAGTAGTTTCAAATGTAGCGTTCCACAATTCATCAGTTGTGTATAACACCCAGTGTTCATCACATCACATGCATTCCTTAATGCCCATCACACAGTTACTCCATCTCCCCACCCACCTTTCCTCCAGCAACCCTCAGTTTGTTTCCAATAGCTGGGAACCTGTCATGGATTTTCTTCCTCTCTGGTTTCTTCGCATTCATTTTCCCTCCCTTCCCCTATGATCCTCTGTGCTGTTCCTTCTATTCCACATATGAGTAAAACCATATAATAATTGTTTTTCTCTGACTGACTTATTTTGCTCAGCATAATACCCTCCAGTGCCTTCCACATCGATATGCTAAATATTGATCCTTTCTGATGGCTGAGTCATATTCCATTGTATATGTATATACCATGTTTTCTTTATCCATTTATCTGTCGATGGATGTCTTGGTTCCTTCCACGGTTTGGCTATTGTGGACAATGTCGCTATAAACATTCGGGGTGCAGTTGCCCCTTCAGATCACTACATTTGTAGCTTTGGGGTAAATAAAATTGCTGGGTTGTAAGGGAGCTCTCTTTTAAGTTCTTGGGGAACCTCCATATTGTTTTCCAAAGTGGCTGTACCAGTTTTCATTCCCACTTAGAAGTGTAAGAGAGTTCCCCTTTCTCCTCACCAACATTTGTTATTTCTTCGCTTGTTAATTTTTGCAATTCTGACTGGTGTGAAGTGGTATCTCATTGTCATTTGGATTTCTTTTTCCCCATGCCAAGTGCTGTTGAGCAGTTTCTCATATGTCTGTTGGCCATTTGTGTGTCTTCTTTGGAGAAATATCTGTTCATATCTTCTGCCCATTTCTTGACTCGCTTATTTGTTTTTTGGGTGTTGAGTTTGGGTGTTGAACGGTAGTAAAGCGTACGGCACTTTCATGATGCTTCCACACCCACTTTTGGAAATGCTTCTCTCTCCAGGATACCTGAAGATGTTAGTGGAGAGTTGCCGTATACGCAGACTTGCTTTTCCCAGGTGAGTGCATGGCACATTCCTTATTCACTCACGCGCGCGCGCGCACACACACACACACACACACACACAGAGTTGAACATGTTTCTGTCTCGTCAGGAAAGGAGGTGTTCGTTGAGAGACGGTTTCTCGCCAATGCTTTTGGGTGCTTGCCCTTTTCCCCCCGGAGAGTGAAGTGTATGCGCTTTTTGCCTAGGCTTCCGTACACACCCTTGAGAAGCCTTCCCTCAGCCAGAAACAAGCCGTGAGTTGAAAGAGGCGTTCCACACAGACCTCCTTCTCAGAGCGAAGCCTGTCACACTTTTCCTTGGGCCTCCACACGCACTTTAGAAAAACTTCCTCCGGGAAGCTGTGAGTTGAACGACGGGTTTCCTACAGCGGTTTTCCGTGGGGGTAAGGATATATGGCACTTGGCCTTAGGCTTCCACGCACAGATTGGAAAGGCTTCTCTCTTCGTGAAACAAGATGTGCGCTGAACGTTGCGTTCTGCGCAGGCTTGGTTTTCACACATCAGCCCATGGTACTTTCCCTAGGCTTCCACACGCGCAGTGAGTATCCCTTCCCTAAACCTGAACCAAGACGCGGGGGAAAGCTGCCTTCTACACCACCTTCTTTTCCGAGTTTCGTATAGAACCCTTGCGTTGTGCTTCCACATCCACTTTTGTCACTGCTTCGATATATCCTCCGGAGAGGGGTTCGCTTGAAAGACGGTCTCCCTCCGTCACGCTTTCAAGGAGTTAAGGATAGGGCACTCTCCTTATGCCTGCACACGTCCACTTGCAATCTCGACTGACTTCATGACCCCGTCCATATGCTACGCTGAAAGTCCCATTGCGCGCGGCCTTGTTTCTAAGAGATGAGGACAGGGCACGGCACGTTCCTTGTGCTTCCACCACGACTATATAAAAGGCTCCCGTCTCCAAGGCAAAGGATGTCAGGTGCAAGACGGCTTCGCAAAAGCGAGGTTGCCTCTTAGAGGGCGGTCTACGGCGCTCTGCTGACGCTTCCACGCCTACATATGCAAACGCTTCTGGGCTCACGAAAGAAGACGTCCGTTGAAAGCTGCCTTGTACCCCGACGCGTTTCTCGGAGTTAGGTCCAGGGAACGGTCCCTGTGCGATCACACGCAGCCTTGAGATGGCTCAGCTCTTTTCGATCGTCAGGGAGGACGTTTCTCGGAGTTAGGTCCAGGGAAAGGTAGTAAAGCGTACGGCACTTTCATGATGCTTCCACACCCACTTTTGGAAATGCTTCTCTCTCCAGGATACCTGAAGATGCTAGTGGCGAGTCGCCGTAGACGCAGACTTGCTTTTCCCAGGTCAGTACATGGCACTCTCCTTATTCACTCACGCACGCGCGCACGCGCGGGCCCTAACACACACACACTCACACACACACACACACACACACACACACACACACACACACACAGAGTTGAACATGTTTCTGTCTCGTCAGGAAAGAAGGTGATCGTTGAGAGACGGTTTCTCGCCGATGCTTTTGGGTTCTTGCTTTTTTCCCCCCGGAGAGAGAAGTGTAGCCGCTTTTTCCCTAGGCTTCCGTACACACCCTTGAGAAGCCTTCCGTCAGCCAGAAACAAGCCATGAGTTGAAAGAGGCGTTCCACGCAGACCTCCTTCTCAGAGCGAAGCCTGTCACACTTTTCCTTGTGAAGTAAACGAGAGAGATACAAATACTTTCTCAATGATTGCTTTAACAAAAAAGGACTAAATATCCCAATCAGAAAACATAGACTGTAAAGAGGAAGCAAGACCCATCTCTATGCTGCCTACCAGAGAATCACTTCAGACCTAAAAATAAAAGCAGATTGGAAGTAATGGGACACAAAACCATTTATCATGCAAATGGAAGTGAAAAGAAAGTTGGAGTCGTAATATTTTTATGAGACAAAATAAACTGAATTGTGGGGAAGATGGCAGAGTAGAAGGACCCTAAACTCACCTCATCCCACAGATACAACTAGGTAACACTCACACCAGAGTCACCCAGAAATGGACCTTCAGATTTCCCCACAAAACTATACAACTAAATGGAGAGAGGGAATCACATCAAAGATGGTAGGAAGGACAAGGACTCTGTAGGAATCTAAACCCCATATTTCTGACCACCAGAGGGAGGGAACCACAGTCACAGAGGGGCCAGAAACAAACTACTACACCGGGGAACCTCTAAAGCGTAGAGACATCCTCATAGCTTATGGCTTTGAAAATCAGAAGGGATGACATTTGTGAGCGTATACAACCAGCAGACTTAAAGCTTGGAACTTTTAAAAATCAGCTGTCTCAGCTCTGAGAGAGCACAGAAGGTGATAGGAAGCTGAGATCTGTCCTTAAAGATTAAGCAGAGCAAAGAGTGTGGAGAAGCTTGGGTGAAGCAGGTTGAAAGGTGCTTGAGGATTAAACAAGGGAGACATAGTTCCTGAACTCAGAGTTTGCTAAGGGACTTGTCCAGGAACAAAGGAGCTGGCAGGTGCCATTTCCCTCTACGGCCCCTCATTATAAACACACACCTACCTGCAAGACCAAGCACAATCTAGCAATCACTAACTTGCATAAACCATGGCCCATCCCCACACCTACCACACCTGCTTCAGTCCCAGTGCTGTGGATACCCTCCCTGATAAGACCCACACAATCCTTGACAACAATATGTCTCCCCATCACCCACAGAACACGCATGCATCTTGTTAAAACAGCACACCCCATGTGTTGTGCACAATGACACAGTCCAGATCCAGTCTCTGTTGTTGCTATGCATTACCTTCAGAGGAGAACCAGCATCACCAAGTGAAAAATGTATGTTCTGCCCCGTATTTTCAAGAACAAGCAATATATCTGACCTTCCTAACCGAGAGATATTCTCTGAGAAGTAGGCCAAATGAGCAGACAGAGGACTATGTCCTAAACGAAAGAAGAGGACAAAGCCACAGCAAGAGACCTAAACAAAATGGATATAAGGAACATGCCTGACAGAAAATTTAAGATAACAATTATAAAGATACTCACTGGGGAAATGAAAAGAGGGAGGACATCAGAAGGGGGAACATCATTGAGACTCTTAACAAAGAGATATGAAAGAAATAATCAGAGATGTGGAACACAAGAAATGAAATGAAGAATATACTAGATAGAATAATTAGCAGGATGGACGAAGCAGAGGAACAAATTAATGAACTAGAAGACAGTAATGGAAAGTAATCAAGCGGAACAAATGAGAGGAAAAAGAAGTATGCAAAAATGAGAAGAGACATAGGGAATTCAGTGACTCCATCCAGTGTAACAACACCCACATGAGAGGGATCCCAGAAGGTGAAAAGGGGGAAAAGGGGGCAGAAAATCTATTTGACCAAAGAAGAGCTGAAAACTTAACCTAATCTGGTGAAGGAAACCTATACAAATCCATAAGGCATAGAGATCCCCTCCCACAAAATCAACCTAAGGAGGTCCACATCAAGATACATAGTAATCCAAATGGGAAAAGGTAGTGATAAAGAAAAAACATTTAAAGCAGCAAGATAAAAGAAGACAGTTAACATGCAAGGGAAAGCCCATAAATCTATCAGCTGAGTTTTCAGCAGAAACTATGCAGGACAGAAGAAAGTGGCGTTAAATATTCAAAGTGCTGAATGAGAAAAATCTGCAGCAAGGAATAATTTATCCAGCAAGCCTATCCTTCAGAAAAGAAGGGGAGAAAAAGAGTTTCTTAGCCACACAAACTAAAAGAGTTCATGACCACTAAATTAACTACAAAAAATATTGAAGGGGACACTATGAGTGGAAAAAAATCGTAAGTGAGAGTATGACAATAATGAATCAAGGAAGCAGTAAAAATAAGTATTTCTGTAAAAATCAGTTAAGGGATTCACAAAATAAAAGTATGTAAAATATGAAAACATATACCCTAACACATGAGGAGGAGTCAACAGTGGGTTTGAACTTAAACAGCATTCAACTTAATATAGACTGAAAAGGCTATATATAATCCAGGGGGTCACCACAAACCCAAACCTCTAATACACATGCAAAAGATAAAGGGAAAGAAATCCAAGAATATCATTAAAGAAAACGAGCAAACCATGAGAGAGAGAGCAAGAGAAGAAAGGATCAGAGAAAAACTACACAAAAAACTATGAAACAAGTAACAAAACATCAATAAATACATGTCTAATGATAATTAGTTTGAATGTAAATGGACTAAATGCTCCAAGCAAAAGAGCATGACAGAGTTTGTATATATATATAAAAGATTTCACACCTAAAGACACCTGCAGATGGAAATTAAGAGATGGAGAAACATTAATCATGCAAGTGGATGTCAAAAGAAGTCAGAGTAGCAATCCTTATATCAGACAAAATAGACTTTTTTAACATTGAAATTGAATTAGCCAACATAGAGTACACCAGTAATTTCAAATGTAGCGTTCCACAATTCATCAGTTGTGTATAACACCCAGTGTTCATCACATCACATGCATTCCTTAATGCCCATCACACAGTTACTCCATCTCCCCACCCACCTTTCCTCCAGCAACCCTCAGTTTGTTTCCAATAGCTGGGAACCTGTCATGGATTTTCTTCCTCTCTGGTTTCTTCGCATTCATTTTCCCTCCCTTCCCCTATGATCCTCTGTGCTGTTCCTTCTATTCCACATATGAGTAAAACCATATAATAATTGTTTTTCTCTGACTGACTTATTTTGCTCAGCATAATACCCTCCAGTGCCTTCCACATCGATATGCTAAATATTGATCCTTTCTGATGGCTGAGTCATATTCCATTGTATATGTATATACCATGTTTTCTTTATCCATTTATCTGTCGATGGATGTCTTGGTTCCTTCCACGGTTTGGCTATTGTGGACAATGTCGCTATAAACATTCGGGGTGCAGTTGCCCCTTCAGATCACTACATTTGTAGCTTTGGGGTAAATAAAATTGCTGGGTTGTAAGGGAGCTCTCTTTTAAGTTCTTGGGGAACCTCCATATTGTTTTCCAAAGTGGCTGTACCAGTTTTCATTCCCACTTAGAAGTGTAAGAGAGTTCCCCTTTCTCCTCACCAACATTTGTTATTTCTTCGCTTGTTAATTTTTGCAATTCTGACTGGTGTGAAGTGGTATCTCATTGTCATTTGGATTTCTTTTTCCCCATGCCAAGTGATGTTGAGCAGTTTGTCATATGTCTGTTGGCCATTTGTGTGTCTTCTTTGGAGAAATATCTGTTCATATCTTCTGCCCATTTCTTGACTCGCTTATTTGTTTTTTGGGTGTTGAGTTTGGGTGTTGAACGGTAGTAAAGCGTACGGCACTTTCATGATGCTTCCACACCCACTTTTGGAAATGCTTCTCTCTCCAGGATACCTGAAGATGTTAGTGGAGAGTTGCCGTATACGCAGACTTGCTTTTCCCAGGTGAGTGCATGGCACATTCCTTATTCACTCACGCGCGCGCGCGCGCACACACACACACACACACACACAGAGTTGAACATGTTTCTGTCTCGTCAGGAAAGGAGGTGTTCGTTGAGAGACGGTTTCTCGCCAATGCTTTTGGGTGCTTGCCCTTTTCCCCCCGGAGAGTGAAGTGTATGCGCTTTTTGCCTAGGCTTCCGTACACACCCTTGAGAAGCCTTCCCTCAGCCAGAAACAAGCCGTGAGTTGAAAGAGGCGTTCCACACAGACCTCCTTCTCAGAGCGAAGCCTGTCACACTTTTCCTTGGGCCTCCACACGCACTTTAGAAAAACTTCCTCCGGGAAGCTGTGAGTTGAACGACGGGTTTCCTACAGCGGTTTTCCGTGGGGGTAAGGATATATGGCACTTGGCCTTAGGCTTCCACGCACAGATTGGAAAGGCTTCTCTCTTCGTGAAACAAGATGTGCGCTGAACGTTGCGTTCTGCGCAGGCTTGGTTTTCACACATCAGCCCATGGTACTTTCCCTAGGCTTCCACACGCGCAGTGAGTATCCCTTCCCTAAACCTGAACCAAGACGCGGGGGAAAGCTGCCTTCTACACCACCTTCTTTTCCGAGTTTCGTATAGAACCCTTGCGTTGTGCTTCCACATCCACTTTTGTCACTGCTTCGATATATCCTCCGGAGAGGGGTTCGCTTGAAAGACGGTCTCCCTCCGTCACGCTTTCAAGGAGTTAAGGATAGGGCACTCTCCTTATGCCTGCACACGTCCACTTGCAATCTCGACTGACTTCATGACCCCGTCCATATGCTACGCTGAAAGTCCCATTGCGCGCGGCCTTGTTTCTAAGAGATGAGGACAGGGCACGGCACGTTCCTTGTGCTTCCACCACGACTATATAAAAGGCTCCCGTCTCCAAGGCAAAGGATGTCAGGTGCAAGACGGCTTCGCAAAAGCGAGGTTGCCTCTTAGAGGGCGGTCTACGGCGCTCTGCTGACGCTTCCACGCCTACATATGCAAACGCTTCTGGGCTCACGAAAGAAGACGTCCGTTGAAAGCTGCCTTGTACCCCGACGCGTTTCTCGGAGTTAGGTCCAGGGAACGGTCCCTGTGCGATCACACGCAGCCTTGAGATGGCTCAGCTCTTTTCGATCGTCAGGGAGGACGTTTCTCGGAGTTAGGTCCAGGGAAAGGTAGTAAAGGGTACGGCACTTTCATGATGCTTCCACACCCACTTTTGGAAATGCTTCTCTCTCCAGGATACCTGAAGATGCTAGTGGCGAGTCGCCGTAGACGCAGACTTGCTTTTCCCAGGTCAGTACATGGCACTCTCCTTATTCACTCACGCACGCGCGCGCGCGCGGGCCCTAACACACACACACTCACACACACACACACACACACACACACACACACACACACACACACAGAGTTGAACATGTTTCTGTCTCGTCAGGAAAGAAGGTGATCGTTGAGAGACGGTTTCTCGCCGATGCTTTTGGGTTCTTGCTTTTTTCCCCCCGGAGAGAGAAGTGTAGCCGCTTTTTCCCTAGGCTTCCGTACACACCCTTGAGAAGCCTTCCGTCAGCCAGAAACAAGCCATGAGTTGAAAGAGGCGTTCCACGCAGACCTCCTTCTCAGAGCGCAGCCTGTCACACTTTTCCTTGTGAAGTAAACTAGAGAGATACAAATACTTTCTCAATGATTGCTTTAACAAAAAAGGACTAAATATCCCAATCAGAAAACATAGACTGTAAAGAGGAAGCAAGACCCATCTCTATGCTGCCTACCAGAGAATCACTTCAGACCTAAAAATAAAAGCAGATTGGAAGTAATGGGACACAAAACCATTTATCATGCAAATGGAAGTGAAAAGAAAGTTGGAGTCGTAATATTTTTATGAGACAAAATAAACTGAATTGTGGGGAAGATGGCAGAGTAGAAGGACCCTAAACTCACCTCATCCCACAGATACAACTAGGTAACACTCACACCAGAGTCACCCAGAAATGGACCTTCAGATTTCCCCACAAAACTATACAACTAAATGGAGAGAGGGAATCACATCAAAGATGGTAGGAAGGACAAGGACTCTGTAGGAATCTAAACCCCATATTTCTGACCACCAGAGGGAGGGAACCACAGTCACAGAGGGGCCAGAAACAAACTACTACACCGGGGAACCTCTAAAGCGTAGAGACATCCTCATAGCTTATGGCTTTGAAAATCAGAAGGGATGACATTTGTGAGCGTATACAACCAGCAGACTTAAAGCTTGGAACTTTTAAAAATCAGCTGTCTCAGCTCTGAGAGAGCACAGAAGGTGATAGGAAGCTGAGATCTGTCCTTAAAGATTAAGCAGAGCAAAGAGTGTGGAGAAGCTTGGGTGAAGCAGGTTGAAAGGTGCTTGAGGATTAAACAAGGGAGACATAGTTCCTGAACTCAGAGTTTGCTAAGGGACTTGTCCAGGAACAAAGGAGCTGGCAGGTGCCATTTCCCTCTACGGCCCCTCATTATAAACACACACCTACCTGCAAGACCAAGCACAATCTAGCAATCACTAACTTGCATAAACCATGGCCCATCCCCACACCTACCACACCTGCTTCAGTCCCAGTGCTGTGGATACCCTCCCTGATAAGACCCACACAATCCTTGACAACAATATGTCTCCCCATCACCCACAGAACACGCATGCATCTTGTTAAAACAGCACACCCCATGTGTTGTGCACAATGACACAGTCCAGATCCAGTCTCTGTTGTTGCTATGCATTACCTTCAGAGGAGAACCAGCATCACCAAGTGAAAAATGTATGTTCTGCCCCGTATTTTCAAGAACAAGCAATATATCTGACCTTCCTAACCGAGAGATATTCTCTGAGAAGTAGGCCAAATGAGCAGACAGAGGACTATGTCCTAAACGAAAGAAGAGGACAAAGCCACAGCAAGAGACCTAAACAAAATGGATATAAGGAACATGCCTGACAGAAAATTTAAGATAACAATTATAAAGATACTCACTGGGGAAATGAAAAGAGGGAGGACATCAGAAGGGGGAACATCATTGAGACTCTTAACAAAGAGATATGAAAGAAATAATCAGAGATGTGGAACACAAGAAATGAAATGAAGAATATACTAGATAGAATAATTAGCAGGATGGACGAAGCAGAGGAACAAATTAATGAACTAGAAGACAGTAATGGAAAGTAATCAAGCGGAACAAATGAGAGGAAAAAGAAGTATGCAAAAATGAGAAGAGACATAGGGAATTCAGTGACTCCATCCAGTGTAACAACACCCACATGAGAGGGATCCCAGAAGGTGAAAAGGGGGAAAAGGGGGCAGAAAATCTATTTGACCAAAGAAGAGCTGAAAACTTAACCTAATCTGGTGAAGGAAACCTATACAAATCCATAAGGCATAGAGATCCCCTCCCACAAAATCAACCTAAGGAGGTCCACATCAAGATACATAGTAATCCAAATGGGAAAAGGTAGTGATAAAGAAAAAACATTTAAAGCAGCAAGATAAAAGAAGACAGTTAACATGCAAGGGAAAGCCCATAAATCTATCAGCTGAGTTTTCAGCAGAAACTATGCAGGACAGAAGAAAGTGGCGTTAAATATTCAAAGTGCTGAATGAGAAAAATCTGCAGCAAGGAATAATTTATCCAGCAAGCCTATCCTTCAGAAAAGAAGGGGAGAAAAAGAGTTTCTTAGCCACACAAACTAAAAGAGTTCATGACCACTAAATTAACTACAAAAAATATTGAAGGGGACACTATGAGTGGAAAAAAATCGTAAGTGAGAGTATGACAATAATGAATCAAGGAAGCAGTAAAAATAAGTATTTCTGTAAAAATCAGTTAAGGGATTCACAAAATAAAAGTATGTAAAATATGAAAACATATACCCTAACACATGAGGAGGAGTCAACAGTGGGTTTGAACTTAAACAGCATTCAACTTAATATAGACTGAAAAGGCTATATATAATCCAGGGGGTCACCACAAACCCAAACCTCTAATACACATGCAAAAGATAAAGGGAAAGAAATCCAAGAATATCATTAAAGAAAACGAGCAAACCATGAGAGAGAGAGCAAGAGAAGAAAGGATCAGAGAAAAACTACACAAAAAACTATGAAACAAGTAACAAAACATCAATAAATACATGTCTAATGATAATTAGTTTGAATGTAAATGGACTAAATGCTCCAAGCAAAAGAGCATGACAGAGTTTGTATATATATATAAAAGATTTCACACCTAAAGACACCTGCAGATGGAAATTAAGAGATGGAGAAACATTAATCATGCAAGTGGATGTCAAAAGAAGTCAGAGTAGCAATCCTTATATCAGACAAAATAGACTTTTTTAACATTGAAATTGAATTAGCCAACATAGAGTACACCAGTAATTTCAAATGTAGCGTTCCACAATTCATCAGTTGTGTATAACACCCAGTGTTCATCACATCACATGCATTCCTTAATGCCCATCACACAGTTACTCCATCTCCCCACCCACCTTTCCTCCAGCAACCCTCAGTTTGTTTCCAATAGCTGGGAACCTGTCATGGATTTTCTTCCTCTCTGGTTTCTTCGCATTCATTTTCCCTCCCTTCCCCTATGATCCTCTGTGCTGTTCCTTCTATTCCACATATGAGTAAAACCATATAATAATTGTTTTTCTCTGACTGACTTATTTTGCTCAGCATAATACCCTCCAGTGCCTTCCACATCGATATGCTAAATATTGATCCTTTCTGATGGCTGAGTCATATTCCATTGTATATGTATATACCATGTTTTCTTTATCCATTTATCTGTCGATGGATGTCTTGGTTCCTTCCACGGTTTGGCTATTGTGGACAATGTCGCTATAAACATTCGGGGTGCAGTTGCCCCTTCAGATCACTACATTTGTAGCTTTGGGGTAAATAAAATTGCTGGGTTGTAAGGGAGCTCTCTTTTAAGTTCTTGGGGAACCTCCATATTGTTTTCCAAAGTGGCTGTACCAGTTTTCATTCCCACTTAGAAGTGTAAGAGAGTTCCCCTTTCTCCTCACCAACATTTGTTATTTCTTCGCTTGTTAATTTTTGCAATTCTGACTGGTGTGAAGTGGTATCTCATTGTCATTTGGATTTCTTTTTCCCCATGCCAAGTGATGTTGAGCAGTTTGTCATATGTCTGTTGGCCATTTGTGTGTCTTCTTTGGAGAAATATCTGTTCATATCTTCTGCCCATTTCTTGACTCGCTTATTTGTTTTTTGGGTGTTGAGTTTGGGTGTTGAACGGTAGTAAAGCGTACGGCACTTTCATGATGCTTCCACACCCACTTTTGGAAATGCTTCTCTCTCCAGGATACCTGAAGATGTTAGTGGAGAGTTGCCGTATACGCAGACTTGCTTTTCCCAGGTGAGTGCATGGCACATTCCTTATTCACTCACGCGCGCGCGCGCGCACACACACACACACACACACACAGAGTTGAACATGTTTCTGTCTCGTCAGGAAAGGAGGTGTTCGTTGAGAGACGGTTTCTCGCCAATGCTTTTGGGTGCTTGCCCTTTTCCCCCCGGAGAGTGAAGTGTATGCGCTTTTTGCCTAGGCTTCCGTACACACCCTTGAGAAGCCTTCCCTCAGCCAGAAACAAGCCGTGAGTTGAAAGAGGCGTTCCACACAGACCTCCTTCTCAGAGCGAAGCCTGTCACACTTTTCCTTGGGCCTCCACACGCACTTTAGAAAAACTTCCTCCGGGAAGCTGTGAGTTGAACGACGGGTTTCCTACAGCGGTTTTCCGTGGGGGTAAGGATATATGGCACTTGGCCTTAGGCTTCCACGCACAGATTGGAAAGGCTTCTCTCTTCGTGAAACAAGATGTGCGCTGAACGTTGCGTTCTGCGCAGGCTTGGTTTTCACACATCAGCCCATGGTACTTTCCCTAGGCTTCCACACGCGCAGTGAGTATCCCTTCCCTAAACCTGAACCAAGACGCGGGGGAAAGCTGCCTTCTACACCACCTTCTTTTCCGAGTTTCGTATAGAACCCTTGCGTTGTGCTTCCACATCCACTTTTGTCACTGCTTCGATATATCCTCCGGAGAGGGGTTCGCTTGAAAGACGGTCTCCCTCCGTCACGCTTTCAAGGAGTTAAGGATAGGGCACTCTCCTTATGCCTGCACACGTCCACTTGCAATCTCGACTGACTTCATGACCCCGTCCATATGCTACGCTGAAAGTCCCATTGCGCGCGGCCTTGTTTCTAAGAGATGAGGACAGGGCACGGCACGTTCCTTGTGCTTCCACCACGACTATATAAAAGGCTCCCGTCTCCAAGGCAAAGGATGTCAGGTGCAAGACGGCTTCGCAAAAGCGAGGTTGCCTCTTAGAGGGCGGTCTACGGCGCTCTGCTGACGCTTCCACGCCTACATATGCAAACGCTTCTGGGCTCACGAAAGAAGACGTCCGTTGAAAGCTGCCTTGTACCCCGACGCGTTTCTCGGAGTTAGGTCCAGGGAACGGTCCCTGTGCGATCACACGCAGCCTTGAGATGGCTCAGCTCTTTTCGATCGTCAGGGAGGACGTTTCTCGGAGTTAGGTCCAGGGAAAGGTAGTAAAGGGTACGGCACTTTCATGATGCTTCCACACCCACTTTTGGAAATGCTTCTCTCTCCAGGATACCTGAAGATGCTAGTGGCGAGTCGCCGTAGACGCAGACTTGCTTTTCCCAGGTCAGTACATGGCACTCTCCTTATTCACTCACGCACGCGCGCGCGCGCGGGCCCTAACACACACACACTCACACACACACACACACACACACACACACACACACACACACACACACAGAGTTGAACATGTTTCTGTCTCGTCAGGAAAGAAGGTGATCGTTGAGAGACGGTTTCTCGCCGATGCTTTTGGGTTCTTGCTTTTTTCCCCCCGGAGAGAGAAGTGTAGCCGCTTTTTCCCTAGGCTTCCGTACACACCCTTGAGAAGCCTTCCGTCAGCCAGAAACAAGCCATGAGTTGAAAGAGGCGTTCCACGCAGACCTCCTTCTCAGAGCGCAGCCTGTCACACTTTTCCTTGTGAAGTAAACTAGAGAGATACAAATACTTTCTCAATGATTGCTTTAACAAAAAAGGACTAAATATCCCAATCAGAAAACATAGACTGTAAAGAGGAAGCAAGACCCATCTCTATGCTGCCTACCAGAGAATCACTTCAGACCTAAAAATAAAAGCAGATTGGAAGTAATGGGACACAAAACCATTTATCATGCAAATGGAAGTGAAAAGAAAGTTGGAGTCGTAATATTTTTATGAGACAAAATAAACTGAATTGTGGGGAAGATGGCAGAGTAGAAGGACCCTAAACTCACCTCATCCCACAGATACAACTAGGTAACACTCACACCAGAGTCACCCAGAAATGGACCTTCAGATTTCCCCACAAAACTATACAACTAAATGGAGAGAGGGAATCACATCAAAGATGGTAGGAAGGACAAGGACTCTGTAGGAATCTAAACCCCATATTTCTGACCACCAGAGGGAGGGAACCACAGTCACAGAGGGGCCAGAAACAAACTACTACACCGGGGAACCTCTAAAGCGTAGAGACATCCTCATAGCTTATGGCTTTGAAAATCAGAAGGGATGACATTTGTGAGCGTATACAACCAGCAGACTTAAAGCTTGGAACTTTTAAAAATCAGCTGTCTCAGCTCTGAGAGAGCACAGAAGGTGATAGGAAGCTGAGATCTGTCCTTAAAGATTAAGCAGAGCAAAGAGTGTGGAGAAGCTTGGGTGAAGCAGGTTGAAAGGTGCTTGAGGATTAAACAAGGGAGACATAGTTCCTGAACTCAGAGTTTGCTAAGGGACTTGTCCAGGAACAAAGGAGCTGGCAGGTGCCATTTCCCTCTACGGCCCCTCATTATAAACACACACCTACCTGCAAGACCAAGCACAATCTAGCAATCACTAACTTGCATAAACCATGGCCCATCCCCACACCTACCACACCTGCTTCAGTCCCAGTGCTGTGGATACCCTCCCTGATAAGACCCACACAATCCTTGACAACAATATGTCTCCCCATCACCCACAGAACACGCATGCATCTTGTTAAAACAGCACACCCCATGTGTTGTGCACAATGACACAGTCCAGATCCAGTCTCTGTTGTTGCTATGCATTACCTTCAGAGGAGAACCAGCATCACCAAGTGAAAAATGTATGTTCTGCCCCGTATTTTCAAGAACAAGCAATATATCTGACCTTCCTAACCGAGAGATATTCTCTGAGAAGTAGGCCAAATGAGCAGACAGAGGACTATGTCCTAAACGAAAGAAGAGGACAAAGCCACAGCAAGAGACCTAAACAAAATGGATATAAGGAACATGCCTGACAGAAAATTTAAGATAACAATTATAAAGATACTCACTGGGGAAATGAAAAGAGGGAGGACATCAGAAGGGGGAACATCATTGAGACTCTTAACAAAGAGATATGAAAGAAATAATCAGAGATGTGGAACACAAGAAATGAAATGAAGAATATACTAGATAGAATAATTAGCAGGATGGACGAAGCAGAGGAACAAATTAATGAACTAGAAGACAGTAATGGAAAGTAATCAAGCGGAACAAATGAGAGGAAAAAGAAGTATGCAAAAATGAGAAGAGACATAGGGAATTCAGTGACTCCATCCAGTGTAACAACACCCACATGAGAGGGATCCCAGAAGGTGAAAAGGGGGAAAAGGGGGCAGAAAATCTATTTGACCAAAGAAGAGCTGAAAACTTAACCTAATCTGGTGAAGGAAACCTATACAAATCCATAAGGCATAGAGATCCCCTCCCACAAAATCAACCTAAGGAGGTCCACATCAAGATACATAGTAATCCAAATGGGAAAAGGTAGTGATAAAGAAAAAACATTTAAAGCAGCAAGATAAAAGAAGACAGTTAACATGCAAGGGAAAGCCCATAAATCTATCAGCTGAGTTTTCAGCAGAAACTATGCAGGACAGAAGAAAGTGGCGTTAAATATTCAAAGTGCTGAATGAGAAAAATCTGCAGCAAGGAATAATTTATCCAGCAAGCCTATCCTTCAGAAAAGAAGGGGAGAAAAAGAGTTTCTTAGCCACACAAACTAAAAGAGTTCATGACCACTAAATTAACTACAAAAAATATTGAAGGGGACACTATGAGTGGAAAAAAATCGTAAGTGAGAGTATGACAATAATGAATCAAGGAGGCAGTAAAAATAAGTATTTCTGTAAAAATCAGTTAAGGGATTCACAAAATAAAAGTATGTAAAATATGAAAACATATACCCTAACACATGAGGAGGAGTCAACAGTGGGTTTGAACTTAAACAGCATTCAACTTAATATAGACTGAAAAGGCTATATATAATCCAGGGGGTCACCACAAACCCAAACCTCTAATACACATGCAAAAGATAAAGGGAAAGAAATCCAAGAATATCATTAAAGAAAACGAGCAAACCATGAGAGAGAGAGCAAGAGAAGAAAGGATCAGAGAAAAACTACACAAAAAACTATGAAACAAGTAACAAAACATCAATAAATACATGTCTAATGATAATTAGTTTGAATGTAAATGGACTAAATGCTCCAAGCAAAAGAGCATGACAGAGTTTGTATATATATATAAAAGATTTCACACCTAAAGACACCTGCAGATGGAAATTAAGAGATGGAGAAACATTAATCATGCAAGTGGATGTCAAAAGAAGTCAGAGTAGCAATCCTTATATCAGACAAAATAGACTTTTTTAACATTGAAATTGAATTAGCCAACATAGAGTACACCAGTAATTTCAAATGTAGCGTTCCACAATTCATCAGTTGTGTATAACACCCAGTGTTCATCACATCACATGCATTCCTTAATGCCCATCACACAGTTACTCCATCTCCCCACCCACCTTTCCTCCAGCAACCCTCAGTTTGTTTCCAATAGCTGGGAACCTGTCATGGATTTTCTTCCTCTCTGGTTTCTTCGCATTCATTTTCCCTCCCTTCCCCTATGATCCTCTGTGCTGTTCCTTCTATTCCACATATGAGTAAAACCATATAATAATTGTTTTTCTCTGACTGACTTATTTTGCTCAGCATAATACCCTCCAGTGCCTTCCACATCGATATGCTAAATATTGATCCTTTCTGATGGCTGAGTCATATTCCATTGTATATGTATATACCATGTTTTCTTTATCCATTTATCTGTCGATGGATGTCTTGGTTCCTTCCACGGTTTGGCTATTGTGGACAATGTCGCTATAAACATTCGGGGTGCAGTTGCCCCTTCAGATCACTACATTTGTAGCTTTGGGGTAAATAAAATTGCTGGGTTGTAAGGGAGCTCTCTTTTAAGTTCTTGGGGAACCTCCATATTGTTTTCCAAAGTGGCTGTACCAGTTTTCATTCCCACTTAGAAGTGTAAGAGAGTTCCCCTTTCTCCTCACCAACATTTGTTATTTCTTCGCTTGTTAATTTTTGCAATTCTGACTGGTGTGAAGTGGTATCTCATTGTCATTTGGATTTCTTTTTCCCCATGCCAAGTGATGTTGAGCAGTTTGTCATATGTCTGTTGGCCATTTGTGTGTCTTCTTTGGAGAAATATCTGTTCATATCTTCTGCCCATTTCTTGACTCGCTTATTTGTTTTTTGGGTGTTGAGTTTGGGTGTTGAACGGTAGTAAAGCGTACGGCACTTTCATGATGCTTCCACACCCACTTTTGGAAATGCTTCTCTCTCCAGGATACCTGAAGATGTTAGTGGAGAGTTGCCGTATACGCAGACTTGCTTTTCCCAGGTGAGTGCATGGCACATTCCTTATTCACTCACGCGCGCGCGCGCGCACACACACACACACACACACACAGAGTTGAACATGTTTCTGTCTCGTCAGGAAAGGAGGTGTTCGTTGAGAGACGGTTTCTCGCCAATGCTTTTGGGTGCTTGCCCTTTTCCCCCCGGAGAGTGAAGTGTATGCGCTTTTTGCCTAGGCTTCCGTACACACCCTTGAGAAGCCTTCCCTCAGCCAGAAACAAGCCGTGAGTTGAAAGAGGCGTTCCACACAGACCTCCTTCTCAGAGCGAAGCCTGTCACACTTTTCCTTGGGCCTCCACACGCACTTTAGAAAAACTTCCTCCGGGAAGCTGTGAGTTGAACGACGGGTTTCCTACAGCGGTTTTCCGTGGGGGTAAGGATATATGGCACTTGGCCTTAGGCTTCCACGCACAGATTGGAAAGGCTTCTCTCTTCGTGAAACAAGATGTGCGCTGAACGTTGCGTTCTGCGCAGGCTTGGTTTTCACACATCAGCCCATGGTACTTTCCCTAGGCTTCCACACGCGCAGTGAGTATCCCTTCCCTAAACCTGAACCAAGACGCGGGGGAAAGCTGCCTTCTACACCACCTTCTTTTCCGAGTTTCGTATAGAACCCTTGCGTTGTGCTTCCACATCCACTTTTGTCACTGCTTCGATATATCCTCCGGAGAGGGGTTCGCTTGAAAGACGGTCTCCCTCCGTCACGCTTTCAAGGAGTTAAGGATAGGGCACTCTCCTTATGCCTGCACACGTCCACTTGCAATCTCGACTGACTTCATGACCCCGTCCATATGCTACGCTGAAAGTCCCATTGCGCGCGGCCTTGTTTCTAAGAGATGAGGACAGGGCACGGCACGTTCCTTGTGCTTCCACCACGACTATATAAAAGGCTCCCGTCTCCAAGGCAAAGGATGTCAGGTGCAAGACGGCTTCGCAAAAGCGAGGTTGCCTCTTAGAGGGCGGTCTACGGCGCTCTGCTGACGCTTCCACGCCTACATATGCAAACGCTTCTGGGCTCACGAAAGAAGACGTCCGTTGAAAGCTGCCTTGTACCCCGACGCGTTTCTCGGAGTTAGGTCCAGGGAACGGTCCCTGTGCGATCACACGCAGCCTTGAGATGGCTCAGCTCTTTTCGATCGTCAGGGAGGACGTTTCTCGGAGTTAGGTCCAGGGAAAGGTAGTAAAGCGTACGGCACTTTCATGATGCTTCCACACCCACTTTTGGAAATGCTTCTCTCTCCAGGATACCTGAAGATGCTAGTGGCGAGTCGCCGTAGACGCAGACTTGCTTTTCCCAGGTCAGTACATGGCACTCTCCTTATTCACTCACGCACGCGCGCACGCGCGGGCCCTAACACACACACACTCACACACACACACACACACACACACACACACACACACACACACAGAGTTGAACATGTTTCTGTCTCGTCAGGAAAGAAGGTGATCGTTGAGAGACGGTTTCTCGCCGATGCTTTTGGGTTCTTGCTTTTTTCCCCCCGGAGAGAGAAGTGTAGCCGCTTTTTCCCTAGGCTTCCGTACACACCCTTGAGAAGCCTTCCGTCAGCCAGAAACAAGCCATGAGTTGAAAGAGGCGTTCCACGCAGACCTCCTTCTCAGAGCGAAGCCTGTCACACTTTTCCTTGTGAAGTAAACGAGAGAGATACAAATACTTTCTCAATGATTGCTTTAACAAAAAAGGACTAAATATCCCAATCAGAAAACATAGACTGTAAAGAGGAAGCAAGACCCATCTCTATGCTGCCTACCAGAGAATCACTTCAGACCTAAAAATAAAAGCAGATTGGAAGTAATGGGACACAAAACCATTTATCATGCAAATGGAAGTGAAAAGAAAGTTGGAGTCGTAATATTTTTATGAGACAAAATAAACTGAATTGTGGGGAAGATGGCAGAGTAGAAGGACCCTAAACTCACCTCATCCCACAGATACAACTAGGTAACACTCACACCAGAGTCACCCAGAAATGGACCTTCAGATTTCCCCACAAAACTATACAACTAAATGGAGAGAGGGAATCACATCAAAGATGGTAGGAAGGACAAGGACTCTGTAGGAATCTAAACCCCATATTTCTGACCACCAGAGGGAGGGAACCACAGTCACAGAGGGGCCAGAAACAAACTACTACACCGGGGAACCTCTAAAGCGTAGAGACATCCTCATAGCTTATGGCTTTGAAAATCAGAAGGGATGACATTTGTGAGCGTATACAACCAGCAGACTTAAAGCTTGGAACTTTTAAAAATCAGCTGTCTCAGCTCTGAGAGAGCACAGAAGGTGATAGGAAGCTGAGATCTGTCCTTAAAGATTAAGCAGAGCAAAGAGTGTGGAGAAGCTTGGGTGAAGCAGGTTGAAAGGTGCTTGAGGATTAAACAAGGGAGACATAGTTCCTGAACTCAGAGTTTGCTAAGGGACTTGTCCAGGAACAAAGGAGCTGGCAGGTGCCATTTCCCTCTACGGCCCCTCATTATAAACACACACCTACCTGCAAGACCAAGCACAATCTAGCAATCACTAACTTGCATAAACCATGGCCCATCCCCACACCTACCACACCTGCTTCAGTCCCAGTGCTGTGGATACCCTCCCTGATAAGACCCACACAATCCTTGACAACAATATGTCTCCCCATCACCCACAGAACACGCATGCATCTTGTTAAAACAGCACACCCCATGTGTTGTGCACAATGACACAGTCCAGATCCAGTCTCTGTTGTTGCTATGCATTACCTTCAGAGGAGAACCAGCATCACCAAGTGAAAAATGTATGTTCTGCCCCGTATTTTCAAGAACAAGCAATATATCTGACCTTCCTAACCGAGAGATATTCTCTGAGAAGTAGGCCAAATGAGCAGACAGAGGACTATGTCCTAAACGAAAGAAGAGGACAAAGCCACAGCAAGAGACCTAAACAAAATGGATATAAGGAACATGCCTGACAGAAAATTTAAGATAACAATTATAAAGATACTCACTGGGGAAATGAAAAGAGGGAGGACATCAGAAGGGGGAACATCATTGAGACTCTTAACAAAGAGATATGAAAGAAATAATCAGAGATGTGGAACACAAGAAATGAAATGAAGAATATACTAGATAGAATAATTAGCAGGATGGACGAAGCAGAGGAACAAATTAATGAACTAGAAGACAGTAATGGAAAGTAATCAAGCGGAACAAATGAGAGGAAAAAGAAGTATGCAAAAATGAGAAGAGACATAGGGAATTCAGTGACTCCATCCAGTGTAACAACACCCACATGAGAGGGATCCCAGAAGGTGAAAAGGGGGAAAAGGGGGCAGAAAATCTATTTGACCAAAGAAGAGCTGAAAACTTAACCTAATCTGGTGAAGGAAACCTATACAAATCCATAAGGCATAGAGATCCCCTCCCACAAAATCAACCTAAGGAGGTCCACATCAAGATACATAGTAATCCAAATGGGAAAAGGTAGTGATAAAGAAAAAACATTTAAAGCAGCAAGATAAAAGAAGACAGTTAACATGCAAGGGAAAGCCCATAAATCTATCAGCTGAGTTTTCAGCAGAAACTATGCAGGACAGAAGAAAGTGGCGTTAAATATTCAAAGTGCTGAATGAGAAAAATCTGCAGCAAGGAATAATTTATCCAGCAAGCCTATCCTTCAGAAAAGAAGGGGAGAAAAAGAGTTTCTTAGCCACACAAACTAAAAGAGTTCATGACCACTAAATTAACTACAAAAAATATTGAAGGGGACACTATGAGTGGAAAAAAATCGTAAGTGAGAGTATGACAATAATGAATCAAGGAGGCAGTAAAAATAAGTATTTCTGTAAAAATCAGTTAAGGGATTCACAAAATAAAAGTATGTAAAATATGAAAACATATACCCTAACACATGAGGAGGAGTCAACAGTGGGTTTGAACTTAAACAGCATTCAACTTAATATAGACTGAAAAGGCTATATATAATCCAGGGGGTCACCACAAACCCAAACCTCTAATACACATGCAAAAGATAAAGGGAAAGAAATCCAAGAATATCATTAAAGAAAACGAGCAAACCATGAGAGAGAGAGCAAGAGAAGAAAGGATCAGAGAAAAACTACACAAAAAACTATGAAACAAGTAACAAAACATCAATAAATACATGTCTAATGATAATTAGTTTGAATGTAAATGGACTAAATGCTCCAAGCAAAAGAGCATGACAGAGTTTGTATATATATATAAAAGATTTCACACCTAAAGACACCTGCAGATGGAAATTAAGAGATGGAGAAACATTAATCATGCAAGTGGATGTCAAAAGAAGTCAGAGTAGCAATCCTTATATCAGACAAAATAGACTTTTTTAACATTGAAATTGAATTAGCCAACATAGAGTACACCAGTAATTTCAAATGTAGCGTTCCACAATTCATCAGTTGTGTATAACACCCAGTGTTCATCACATCACATGCATTCCTTAATGCCCATCACACAGTTACTCCATCTCCCCACCCACCTTTCCTCCAGCAACCCTCAGTTTGTTTCCAATAGCTGGGAACCTGTCATGGATTTTCTTCCTCTCTGGTTTCTTCGCATTCATTTTCCCTCCCTTCCCCTATGATCCTCTGTGCTGTTCCTTCTATTCCACATATGAGTAAAACCATATAATAATTGTTTTTCTCTGACTGACTTATTTTGCTCAGCATAATACCCTCCAGTGCCTTCCACATCGATATGCTAAATATTGATCCTTTCTGATGGCTGAGTCATATTCCATTGTATATGTATATACCATGTTTTCTTTATCCATTTATCTGTCGATGGATGTCTTGGTTCCTTCCACGGTTTGGCTATTGTGGACAATGTCGCTATAAACATTCGGGGTGCAGTTGCCCCTTCAGATCACTACATTTGTAGCTTTGGGGTAAATAAAATTGCTGGGTTGTAAGGGAGCTCTCTTTTAAGTTCTTGGGGAACCTCCATATTGTTTTCCAAAGTGGCTGTACCAGTTTTCATTCCCACTTAGAAGTGTAAGAGAGTTCCCCTTTCTCCTCACCAACATTTGTTATTTCTTCGCTTGTTAATTTTTGCAATTCTGACTGGTGTGAAGTGGTATCTCATTGTCATTTGGATTTCTTTTTCCCCATGCCAAGTGATGTTGAGCAGTTTGTCATATGTCTGTTGGCCATTTGTGTGTCTTCTTTGGAGAAATATCTGTTCATATCTTCTGCCCATTTCTTGACTCGCTTATTTGTTTTTTGGGTGTTGAGTTTGGGTGTTGAACGGTAGTAAAGCGTACGGCACTTTCATGATGCTTCCACACCCACTTTTGGAAATGCTTCTCTCTCCAGGATACCTGAAGATGTTAGTGGAGAGTTGCCGTATACGCAGACTTGCTTTTCCCAGGTGAGTGCATGGCACATTCCTTATTCACTCACGCGCGCGCGCGCACACACACACACACACACACACACAGAGTTGAACATGTTTCTGTCTCGTCAGGAAAGGAGGTGTTCGTTGAGAGACGGTTTCTCGCCAATGCTTTTGGGTGCTTGCCCTTTTCCCCCCGGAGAGTGAAGTGTATGCGCTTTTTGCCTAGGCTTCCGTACACACCCTTGAGAAGCCTTCCCTCAGCCAGAAACAAGCCGTGAGTTGAAAGAGGCGTTCCACACAGACCTCCTTCTCAGAGCGAAGCCTGTCACACTTTTCCTTGGGCCTCCACACGCACTTTAGAAAAACTTCCTCCGGGAAGCTGTGAGTTGAACGACGGGTTTCCTACAGCGGTTTTCCGTGGGGGTAAGGATATATGGCACTTGGCCTTAGGCTTCCACGCACAGATTGGAAAGGCTTCTCTCTTCGTGAAACAAGATGTGCGCTGAACGTTGCGTTCTGCGCAGGCTTGGTTTTCACACATCAGCCCATGGTACTTTCCCTAGGCTTCCACACGCGCAGTGAGTATCCCTTCCCTAAACCTGAACCAAGACGCGGGGGAAAGCTGCCTTCTACACCACCTTCTTTTCCGAGTTTCGTATAGAACCCTTGCGTTGTGCTTCCACATCCACTTTTGTCACTGCTTCGATATATCCTCCGGAGAGGGGTTCGCTTGAAAGACGGTCTCCCTCCGTCACGCTTTCAAGGAGTTAAGGATAGGGCACTCTCCTTATGCCTGCACACGTCCACTTGCAATCTCGACTGACTTCATGACCCCGTCCATATGCTACGCTGAAAGTCCCATTGCGCGCGGCCTTGTTTCTAAGAGATGAGGACAGGGCACGGCACGTTCCTTGTGCTTCCACCACGACTATATAAAAGGCTCCCGTCTCCAAGGCAAAGGATGTCAGGTGCAAGACGGCTTCGCAAAAGCGAGGTTGCCTCTTAGAGGGCGGTCTACGGCGCTCTGCTGACGCTTCCACGCCTACATATGCAAACGCTTCTGGGCTCACGAAAGAAGACGTCCGTTGAAAGCTGCCTTGTACCCCGACGCGTTTCTCGGAGTTAGGTCCAGGGAACGGTCCCTGTGCGATCACACGCAGCCTTGAGATGGCTCAGCTCTTTTCGATCGTCAGGGAGGACGTTTCTCGGAGTTAGGTCCAGGGAAAGGTAGTAAAGCGTACGGCACTTTCATGATGCTTCCACACCCACTTTTGGAAATGCTTCTCTCTCCAGGATACCTGAAGATGCTAGTGGCGAGTCGCCGTAGACGCAGACTTGCTTTTCCCAGGTCAGTACATGGCACTCTCCTTATTCACTCACGCACGCGCGCACGCGCGGGCCCTAACACACACACACTCACACACACACACACACACACACACACACACACACACACACACAGAGTTGAACATGTTTCTGTCTCGTCAGGAAAGAAGGTGATCGTTGAGAGACGGTTTCTCGCCGATGCTTTTGGGTTCTTGCTTTTTTCCCCCCGGAGAGAGAAGTGTAGCCGCTTTTTCCCTAGGCTTCCGTACACACCCTTGAGAAGCCTTCCGTCAGCCAGAAACAAGCCATGAGTTGAAAGAGGCGTTCCACGCAGACCTCCTTCTCAGAGCGAAGCCTGTCACACTTTTCCTTGTGAAGTAAACGAGAGAGATACAAATACTTTCTCAATGATTGCTTTAACAAAAAAGGACTAAATATCCCAATCAGAAAACATAGACTGTAAAGAGGAAGCAAGACCCATCTCTATGCTGCCTACCAGAGAATCACTTCAGACCTAAAAATAAAAGCAGATTGGAAGTAATGGGACACAAAACCATTTATCATGCAAATGGAAGTGAAAAGAAAGTTGGAGTCGTAATATTTTTATGAGACAAAATAAACTGAATTGTGGGGAAGATGGCAGAGTAGAAGGACCCTAAACTCACCTCATCCCACAGATACAACTAGGTAACACTCACACCAGAGTCACCCAGAAATGGACCTTCAGATTTCCCCACAAAACTATACAACTAAATGGAGAGAGGGAATCACATCAAAGATGGTAGGAAGGACAAGGACTCTGTAGGAATCTAAACCCCATATTTCTGACCACCAGAGGGAGGGAACCACAGTCACAGAGGGGCCAGAAACAAACTACTACACCGGGGAACCTCTAAAGCGTAGAGACATCCTCATAGCTTATGGCTTTGAAAATCAGAAGGGATGACATTTGTGAGCGTATACAACCAGCAGACTTAAAGCTTGGAACTTTTAAAAATCAGCTGTCTCAGCTCTGAGAGAGCACAGAAGGTGATAGGAAGCTGAGATCTGTCCTTAAAGATTAAGCAGAGCAAAGAGTGTGGAGAAGCTTGGGTGAAGCAGGTTGAAAGGTGCTTGAGGATTAAACAAGGGAGACATAGTTCCTGAACTCAGAGTTTGCTAAGGGACTTGTCCAGGAACAAAGGAGCTGGCAGGTGCCATTTCCCTCTACGGCCCCTCATTATAAACACACACCTACCTGCAAGACCAAGCACAATCTAGCAATCACTAACTTGCATAAACCATGGCCCATCCCCACACCTACCACACCTGCTTCAGTCCCAGTGCTGTGGATACCCTCCCTGATAAGACCCACACAATCCTTGACAACAATATGTCTCCCCATCACCCACAGAACACGCATGCATCTTGTTAAAACAGCACACCCCATGTGTTGTGCACAATGACACAGTCCAGATCCAGTCTCTGTTGTTGCTATGCATTACCTTCAGAGGAGAACCAGCATCACCAAGTGAAAAATGTATGTTCTGCCCCGTATTTTCAAGAACAAGCAATATATCTGACCTTCCTAACCGAGAGATATTCTCTGAGAAGTAGGCCAAATGAGCAGACAGAGGACTATGTCCTAAACGAAAGAAGAGGACAAAGCCACAGCAAGAGACCTAAACAAAATGGATATAAGGAACATGCCTGACAGAAAATTTAAGATAACAATTATAAAGATACTCACTGGGGAAATGAAAAGAGGGAGGACATCAGAAGGGGGAACATCATTGAGACTCTTAACAAAGAGATATGAAAGAAATAATCAGAGATGTGGAACACAAGAAATGAAATGAAGAATATACTAGATAGAATAATTAGCAGGATGGACGAAGCAGAGGAACAAATTAATGAACTAGAAGACAGTAATGGAAAGTAATCAAGCGGAACAAATGAGAGGAAAAAGAAGTATGCAAAAATGAGAAGAGACATAGGGAATTCAGTGACTCCATCCAGTGTAACAACACCCACATGAGAGGGATCCCAGAAGGTGAAAAGGGGGAAAAGGGGGCAGAAAATCTATTTGACCAAAGAAGAGCTGAAAACTTAACCTAATCTGGTGAAGGAAACCTATACAAATCCATAAGGCATAGAGATCCCCTCCCACAAAATCAACCTAAGGAGGTCCACATCAAGATACATAGTAATCCAAATGGGAAAAGGTAGTGATAAAGAAAAAACATTTAAAGCAGCAAGATAAAAGAAGACAGTTAACATGCAAGGGAAAGCCCATAAATCTATCAGCTGAGTTTTCAGCAGAAACTATGCAGGACAGAAGAAAGTGGCGTTAAATATTCAAAGTGCTGAATGAGAAAAATCTGCAGCAAGGAATAATTTATCCAGCAAGCCTATCCTTCAGAAAAGAAGGGGAGAAAAAGAGTTTCTTAGCCACACAAACTAAAAGAGTTCATGACCACTAAATTAACTACAAAAAATATTGAAGGGGACACTATGAGTGGAAAAAAATCGTAAGTGAGAGTATGACAATAATGAATCAAGGAAGCAGTAAAAATAAGTATTTCTGTAAAAATCAGTTAAGGGATTCACAAAATAAAAGTATGTAAAATATGAAAACATATACCCTAACACATGAGGAGGAGTCAACAGTGGGTTTGAACTTAAACAGCATTCAACTTAATATAGACTGAAAAGGCTATATATAATCCAGGGGGTCACCACAAACCCAAACCTCTAATACACATGCAAAAGATAAAGGGAAAGAAATCCAAGAATATCATTAAAGAAAACGAGCAAACCATGAGAGAGAGAGCAAGAGAAGAAAGGATCAGAGAAAAACTACACAAAAAACTATGAAACAAGTAACAAAACATCAATAAATACATGTCTAATGATAATTAGTTTGAATGTAAATGGACTAAATGCTCCAAGCAAAAGAGCATGACAGAGTTTGTATATATATATAAAAGATTTCACACCTAAAGACACCTGCAGATGGAAATTAAGAGATGGAGAAACATTAATCATGCAAGTGGATGTCAAAAGAAGTCAGAGTAGCAATCCTTATATCAGACAAAATAGACTTTTTTAACATTGAAATTGAATTAGCCAACATAGAGTACACCAGTAATTTCAAATGTAGCGTTCCACAATTCATCAGTTGTGTATAACACCCAGTGTTCATCACATCACATGCATTCCTTAATGCCCATCACACAGTTACTCCATCTCCCCACCCACCTTTCCTCCAGCAACCCTCAGTTTGTTTCCAATAGCTGGGAACCTGTCATGGATTTTCTTCCTCTCTGGTTTCTTCGCATTCATTTTCCCTCCCTTCCCCTATG
Source organism: Eumetopias jubatus (assembly GCF_037043125.1). NCBI lineage: Eukaryota > Metazoa > Chordata > Mammalia > Carnivora > Otariidae > Eumetopias > Eumetopias jubatus. The sequence goes on along the minus strand of NW_028274834.1, from coordinate 1,123,532 downwards.
ATCCTCTGTGCTGTTCCTTCTATTCCACATATGAGTAAAACCATATAATAATTGTTTTTCTCTGACTGACTTATTTTGCTCAGCATAATACCCTCCAGTGCCTTCCACATCGATATGCTAAATATTGATCCTTTCTGATGGCTGAGTCATATTCCATTGTATATGTATATACCATGTTTTCTTTATCCATTTATCTGTCGATGGATGTCTTGGTTCCTTCCACGGTTTGGCTATTGTGGACAATGTCGCTATAAACATTCGGGGTGCAGTTGCCCCTTCAGATCACTACATTTGTAGCTTTGGGGTAAATAAAATTGCTGGGTTGTAAGGGAGCTCTCTTTTAAGTTCTTGGGGAACCTCCATATTGTTTTCCAAAGTGGCTGTACCAGTTTTCATTCCCACTTAGAAGTGTAAGAGAGTTCCCCTTTCTCCTCACCAACATTTGTTATTTCTTCGCTTGTTAATTTTTGCAATTCTGACTGGTGTGAAGTGGTATCTCATTGTCATTTGGATTTCTTTTTCCCCATGCCAAGTGATGTTGAGCAGTTTGTCATATGTCTGTTGGCCATTTGTGTGTCTTCTTTGGAGAAATATCTGTTCATATCTTCTGCCCATTTCTTGACTCGCTTATTTGTTTTTTGGGTGTTGAGTTTGGGTGTTGAACGGTAGTAAAGCGTACGGCACTTTCATGATGCTTCCACACCCACTTTTGGAAATGCTTCTCTCTCCAGGATACCTGAAGATGTTAGTGGAGAGTTGCCGTATACGCAGACTTGCTTTTCCCAGGTGAGTGCATGGCACATTCCTTATTCACTCACGCGCGCGCGCGCGCACACACACACACACACACACACAGAGTTGAACATGTTTCTGTCTCGTCAGGAAAGGAGGTGTTCGTTGAGAGACGGTTTCTCGCCAATGCTTTTGGGTGCTTGCCCTTTTCCCCCCGGAGAGTGAAGTGTATGCGCTTTTTGCCTAGGCTTCCGTACACACCCTTGAGAAGCCTTCCCTCAGCCAGAAACAAGCCGTGAGTTGAAAGAGGCGTTCCACACAGACCTCCTTCTCAGAGCGAAGCCTGTCACACTTTTCCTTGGGCCTCCACACGCACTTTAGAAAAACTTCCTCCGGGAAGCTGTGAGTTGAACGACGGGTTTCCTACAGCGGTTTTCCGTGGGGGTAAGGATATATGGCACTTGGCCTTAGGCTTCCACGCACAGATTGGAAAGGCTTCTCTCTTCGTGAAACAAGATGTGCGCTGAACGTTGCGTTCTGCGCAGGCTTGGTTTTCACACATCAGCCCATGGTACTTTCCCTAGGCTTCCACACGCGCAGTGAGTATCCCTTCCCTAAACCTGAACCAAGACGCGGGGGAAAGCTGCCTTCTACACCACCTTCTTTTCCGAGTTTCGTATAGAACCCTTGCGTTGTGCTTCCACATCCACTTTTGTCACTGCTTCGATATATCCTCCGGAGAGGGGTTCGCTTGAAAGACGGTCTCCCTCCGTCACGCTTTCAAGGAGTTAAGGATAGGGCACTCTCCTTATGCCTGCACACGTCCACTTGCAATCTCGACTGACTTCATGACCCCGTCCATATGCTACGCTGAAAGTCCCATTGCGCGCGGCCTTGTTTCTAAGAGATGAGGACAGGGCACGGCACGTTCCTTGTGCTTCCACCACGACTATATAAAAGGCTCCCGTCTCCAAGGCAAAGGATGTCAGGTGCAAGACGGCTTCGCAAAAGCGAGGTTGCCTCTTAGAGGGCGGTCTACGGCGCTCTGCTGACGCTTCCACGCCTACATATGCAAACGCTTCTGGGCTCACGAAAGAAGACGTCCGTTGAAAGCTGCCTTGTACCCCGACGCGTTTCTCGGAGTTAGGTCCAGGGAACGGTCCCTGTGCGATCACACGCAGCCTTGAGATGGCTCAGCTCTTTTCGATCGTCAGGGAGGACGTTTCTCGGAGTTAGGTCCAGGGAAAGGTAGTAAAGGGTACGGCACTTTCATGATGCTTCCACACCCACTTTTGGAAATGCTTCTCTCTCCAGGATACCTGAAGATGCTAGTGGCGAGTCGCCGTAGACGCAGACTTGCTTTTCCCAGGTCAGTACATGGCACTCTCCTTATTCACTCACGCACGCGCGCGCGCGCGGGCCCTAACACACACACACTCACACACACACACACACACACACACACACACACACACACACACACAGAGTTGAACATGTTTCTGTCTCGTCAGGAAAGAAGGTGATCGTTGAGAGACGGTTTCTCGCCGATGCTTTTGGGTTCTTGCTTTTTTCCCCCCGGAGAGAGAAGTGTAGCCGCTTTTTCCCTAGGCTTCCGTACACACCCTTGAGAAGCCTTCCGTCAGCCAGAAACAAGCCATGAGTTGAAAGAGGCGTTCCACGCAGACCTCCTTCTCAGAGCGAAGCCTGTCACACTTTTCCTTGTGAAGTAAACTAGAGAGATACAAATACTTTCTCAATGATTGCTTTAACAAAAAAGGACTAAATATCCCAATCAGAAAACATAGACTGTAAAGAGGAAGCAAGACCCATCTCTATGCTGCCTACCAGAGAATCACTTCAGACCTAAAAATAAAAGCAGATTGGAAGTAATGGGACACAAAACCATTTATCATGCAAATGGAAGTGAAAAGAAAGTTGGAGTCGTAATATTTTTATGAGACAAAATAAACTGAATTGTGGGGAAGATGGCAGAGTAGAAGGACCCTAAACTCACCTCATCCCACAGATATAACTAGGTAACACTCACACCAGAGTCACCCAGAAATGGACCTTCAGATTTCCCCACAAAACTATACAACTAAATGGAGAGAGGGAATCACATCAAAGATGGTAGGAAGGACAAGGACTCTGTAGGAATCTAAACCCCATATTTCTGACCACCAGAGGGAGGGAACCACAGTCACAGAGGGGCCAGAAACAAACTACTACACCGGGGAACCTCTAAAGCATAGAGACATCCTCATAGCTTATGGCTTTGAAAATCAGAAGGGATGACATTTGTGAGCGTATACAACCAGCAGACTTAAAGCTTGGAACTTTTAAAAATCAGCTGTCTCAGCTCTGAGAGAGCACAGAAGGTGATAGGAAGCTGAGATCTGTCCTTAAAGATTAAGCAGAGCAAAGAGTGTGGAGAAGCTTGGGTGAAGCAGGTTGAAAGGTGCTTGAGGATTAAACAAGGGAGACATAGTTCCTGAACTCAGAGTTTGCTAAGGGACTTGTCCAGGAACAAAGGAGCTGGCAGGTGCCATTTCCCTCTACGGCCCCTCATTATAAACACACACCTACCTGCAAGACCAAGCACAATCTAGCAATCACTAACTTGCATAAACCATGGCCCATCCCCACACCTACCACACCTGCTTCAGTCCCAGTGCTGTGGATACCCTCCCTGATAAGACCCACACAATCCTTGACAACAATATGTCTCCCCATCACCCACAGAACACGCATGCATCTTGTTAAAACAGCACACCCCATGTGTTGTGCACAATGACACAGTCCAGATCCAGTCTCTGTTGTTGCTATGCATTACCTTCAGAGGAGAACCAGCATCACCAAGTGAAAAATGTATGTTCTGCCCCGTATTTTCAAGAACAAGCAATATATCTGACCTTCCTAACCGAGAGATATTCTCTGAGAAGTAGGCCAAATGAGCAGACAGAGGACTATGTCCTAAACGAAAGAAGAGGACAAAGCCACAGCAAGAGACCTAAACAAAATGGATATAAGGAACATGCCTGACAGAAAATTTAAGATAACAATTATAAAGATACTCACTGGGGAAATGAAAAGAGGGAGGACATCAGAAGGGGGAACATCATTGAGACTCTTAACAAAGAGATATGAAAGAAATAATCAGAGATGTGGAACACAAGAAATGAAATGAAGAATATACTAGATAGAATAATTAGCAGGATGGACGAAGCAGAGGAACAAATTAATGAACTAGAAGACAGTAATGGAAAGTAATCAAGCGGAACAAATGAGAGGAAAAAGAAGTATGCAAAAATGAGAAGAGACATAGGGAATTCAGTGACTCCATCCAGTGTAACAACACCCACATGAGAGGGATCCCAGAAGGTGAAAAGGGGGAAAAGGGGGCAGAAAATCTATTTGACCAAAGAAGAGCTGAAAACTTAACCTAATCTGGTGAAGGAAACCTATACAAATCCATAAGGCATAGAGATCCCCTCCCACAAAATCAACCTAAGGAGGTCCACATCAAGATACATAGTAATCCAAATGGGAAAAGGTAGTGATAAAGAAAAAACATTTAAAGCAGCAAGATAAAAGAAGACAGTTAACATGCAAGGGAAAGCCCATAAATCTATCAGCTGAGTTTTCAGCAGAAACTATGCAGGACAGAAGAAAGTGGCGTTAAATATTCAAAGTGCTGAATGAGAAAAATCTGCAGCAAGGAATAATTTATCCAGCAAGCCTATCCTTCAGAAAAGAAGGGGAGAAAAAGAGTTTCTTAGCCACACAAACTAAAAGAGTTCATGACCACTAAATTAACTACAAAAAATATTGAAGGGGACACTATGAGTGGAAAAAAATCGTAAGTGAGAGTATGACAATAATGAATCAAGGAAGCAGTAAAAATAAGTATTTCTGTAAAAATCAGTTAAGGGATTCACAAAATAAAAGTATGTAAAATATGAAAACATATACCCTAACACATGAGGAGGAGTCAACAGTGGGTTTGAACTTAAACAGCATTCAACTTAATATAGACTGAAAAGGCTATATATAATCCAGGGGGTCACCACAAACCCAAACCTCTAATACACATGCAAAAGATAAAGGGAAAGAAATCCAAGAATATCATTAAAGAAAACGAGCAAACCATGAGAGAGAGAGCAAGAGAAGAAAGGATCAGAGAAAAACTACACAAAAAACTATGAAACAAGTAACAAAACATCAATAAATACATGTCTAATGATAATTAGTTTGAATGTAAATGGACTAAATGCTCCAAGCAAAAGAGCATGACAGAGTTTGTATATATATATAAAAGATTTCACACCTAAAGACACCTGCAGATGGAAATTAAGAGATGGAGAAACATTAATCATGCAAGTGGATGTCAAAAGAAGTCAGAGTAGCAATCCTTATATCAGACAAAATAGACTTTTTTAACATTGAAATTGAATTAGCCAACATAGAGTACACCAGTAATTTCAAATGTAGCGTTCCACAATTCATCAGTTGTGTATAACACCCAGTGTTCATCACATCACATGCATTCCTTAATGCCCATCACACAGTTACTCCATCTCCCCACCCACCTTTCCTCCAGCAACCCTCAGTTTGTTTCCAATAGCTGGGAACCTGTCATGGATTTTCTTCCTCTCTGGTTTCTTCGCATTCATTTTCCCTCCCTTCCCCTATGATCCTCTGTGCTGTTCCTTCTATTCCACATATGAGTAAAACCATATAATAATTGTTTTTCTCTGACTGACTTATTTTGCTCAGCATAATACCCTCCAGTGCCTTCCACATCGATATGCTAAATATTGATCCTTTCTGATGGCTGAGTCATATTCCATTGTATATGTATATACCATGTTTTCTTTATCCATTTATCTGTCGATGGATGTCTTGGTTCCTTCCACGGTTTGGCTATTGTGGACAATGTCGCTATAAACATTCGGGGTGCAGTTGCCCCTTCAGATCACTACATTTGTAGCTTTGGGGTAAATAAAATTGCTGGGTTGTAAGGGAGCTCTCTTTTAAGTTCTTGGGGAACCTCCATATTGTTTTCCAAAGTGGCTGTACCAGTTTTCATTCCCACTTAGAAGTGTAAGAGAGTTCCCCTTTCTCCTCACCAACATTTGTTATTTCTTCGCTTGTTAATTTTTGCAATTCTGACTGGTGTGAAGTGGTATCTCATTGTCATTTGGATTTCTTTTTCCCCATGCCAAGTGATGTTGAGCAGTTTGTCATATGTCTGTTGGCCATTTGTGTGTCTTCTTTGGAGAAATATCTGTTCATATCTTCTGCCCATTTCTTGACTCGCTTATTTGTTTTTTGGGTGTTGAGTTTGGGTGTTGAACGGTAGTAAAGCGTACGGCACTTTCATGATGCTTCCACACCCACTTTTGGAAATGCTTCTCTCTCCAGGATACCTGAAGATGTTAGTGGAGAGTTGCCGTATACGCAGACTTGCTTTTCCCAGGTGAGTGCATGGCACATTCCTTATTCACTCACGCGCGCGCGCGCGCACACACACACACACACACACACAGAGTTGAACATGTTTCTGTCTCGTCAGGAAAGGAGGTGTTCGTTGAGAGACGGTTTCTCGCCAATGCTTTTGGGTGCTTGCCCTTTTCCCCCCGGAGAGTGAAGTGTATGCGCTTTTTGCCTAGGCTTCCGTACACACCCTTGAGAAGCCTTCCCTCAGCCAGAAACAAGCCGTGAGTTGAAAGAGGCGTTCCACACAGACCTCCTTCTCAGAGCGAAGCCTGTCACACTTTTCCTTGGGCCTCCACACGCACTTTAGAAAAACTTCCTCCGGGAAGCTGTGAGTTGAACGACGGGTTTCCTACAGCGGTTTTCCGTGGGGGTAAGGATATATGGCACTTGGCCTTAGGCTTCCACGCACAGATTGGAAAGGCTTCTCTCTTCGTGAAACAAGATGTGCGCTGAACGTTGCGTTCTGCGCAGGCTTGGTTTTCACACATCAGCCCATGGTACTTTCCCTAGGCTTCCACACGCGCAGTGAGTATCCCTTCCCTAAACCTGAACCAAGACGCGGGGGAAAGCTGCCTTCTACACCACCTTCTTTTCCGAGTTTCGTATAGAACCCTTGCGTTGTGCTTCCACATCCACTTTTGTCACTGCTTCGATATATCCTCCGGAGAGGGGTTCGCTTGAAAGACGGTCTCCCTCCGTCACGCTTTCAAGGAGTTAAGGATAGGGCACTCTCCTTATGCCTGCACACGTCCACTTGCAATCTCGACTGACTTCATGACCCCGTCCATATGCTACGCTGAAAGTCCCATTGCGCGCGGCCTTGTTTCTAAGAGATGAGGACAGGGCACGGCACGTTCCTTGTGCTTCCACCACGACTATATAAAAGGCTCCCGTCTCCAAGGCAAAGGATGTCAGGTGCAAGACGGCTTCGCAAAAGCGAGGTTGCCTCTTAGAGGGCGGTCTACGGCGCTCTGCTGACGCTTCCACGCCTACATATGCAAACGCTTCTGGGCTCACGAAAGAAGACGTCCGTTGAAAGCTGCCTTGTACCCCGACGCGTTTCTCGGAGTTAGGTCCAGGGAACGGTCCCTGTGCGATCACACGCAGCCTTGAGATGGCTCAGCTCTTTTCGATCGTCAGGGAGGACGTTTCTCGGAGTTAGGTCCAGGGAAAGGTAGTAAAGGGTACGGCACTTTCATGATGCTTCCACACCCACTTTTGGAAATGCTTCTCTCTCCAGGATACCTGAAGATGCTAGTGGCGAGTCGCCGTAGACGCAGACTTGCTTTTCCCAGGTCAGTACATGGCACTCTCCTTATTCACTCACGCACGCGCGCGCGCGCGGGCCCTAACACACACACACTCACACACACACACACACACACACACACACACACACACACACACACACAGAGTTGAACATGTTTCTGTCTCGTCAGGAAAGAAGGTGATCGTTGAGAGACGGTTTCTCGCCGATGCTTTTGGGTTCTTGCTTTTTTCCCCCCGGAGAGAGAAGTGTAGCCGCTTTTTCCCTAGGCTTCCGTACACACCCTTGAGAAGCCTTCCGTCAGCCAGAAACAAGCCATGAGTTGAAAGAGGCGTTCCACGCAGACCTCCTTCTCAGAGCGAAGCCTGTCACACTTTTCCTTGTGAAGTAAACTAGAGAGATACAAATACTTTCTCAATGATTGCTTTAACAAAAAAGGACTAAATATCCCAATCAGAAAACATAGACTGTAAAGAGGAAGCAAGACCCATCTCTATGCTGCCTACCAGAGAATCACTTCAGACCTAAAAATAAAAGCAGATTGGAAGTAATGGGACACAAAACCATTTATCATGCAAATGGAAGTGAAAAGAAAGTTGGAGTCGTAATATTTTTATGAGACAAAATAAACTGAATTGTGGGGAAGATGGCAGAGTAGAAGGACCCTAAACTCACCTCATCCCACAGATATAACTAGGTAACACTCACACCAGAGTCACCCAGAAATGGACCTTCAGATTTCCCCACAAAACTATACAACTAAATGGAGAGAGGGAATCACATCAAAGATGGTAGGAAGGACAAGGACTCTGTAGGAATCTAAACCCCATATTTCTGACCACCAGAGGGAGGGAACCACAGTCACAGAGGGGCCAGAAACAAACTACTACACCGGGGAACCTCTAAAGCATAGAGACATCCTCATAGCTTATGGCTTTGAAAATCAGAAGGGATGACATTTGTGAGCGTATACAACCAGCAGACTTAAAGCTTGGAACTTTTAAAAATCAGCTGTCTCAGCTCTGAGAGAGCACAGAAGGTGATAGGAAGCTGAGATCTGTCCTTAAAGATTAAGCAGAGCAAAGAGTGTGGAGAAGCTTGGGTGAAGCAGGTTGAAAGGTGCTTGAGGATTAAACAAGGGAGACATAGTTCCTGAACTCAGAGTTTGCTAAGGGACTTGTCCAGGAACAAAGGAGCTGGCAGGTGCCATTTCCCTCTACGGCCCCTCATTATAAACACACACCTACCTGCAAGACCAAGCACAATCTAGCAATCACTAACTTGCATAAACCATGGCCCATCCCCACACCTACCACACCTGCTTCAGTCCCAGTGCTGTGGATACCCTCCCTGATAAGACCCACACAATCCTTGACAACAATATGTCTCCCCATCACCCACAGAACACGCATGCATCTTGTTAAAACAGCACACCCCATGTGTTGTGCACAATGACACAGTCCAGATCCAGTCTCTGTTGTTGCTATGCATTACCTTCAGAGGAGAACCAGCATCACCAAGTGAAAAATGTATGTTCTGCCCCGTATTTTCAAGAACAAGCAATATATCTGACCTTCCTAACCGAGAGATATTCTCTGAGAAGTAGGCCAAATGAGCAGACAGAGGACTATGTCCTAAACGAAAGAAGAGGACAAAGCCACAGCAAGAGACCTAAACAAAATGGATATAAGGAACATGCCTGACAGAAAATTTAAGATAACAATTATAAAGATACTCACTGGGGAAATGAAAAGAGGGAGGACATCAGAAGGGGGAACATCATTGAGACTCTTAACAAAGAGATATGAAAGAAATAATCAGAGATGTGGAACACAAGAAATGAAATGAAGAATATACTAGATAGAATAATTAGCAGGATGGACGAAGCAGAGGAACAAATTAATGAACTAGAAGACAGTAATGGAAAGTAATCAAGCGGAACAAATGAGAGGAAAAAGAAGTATGCAAAAATGAGAAGAGACATAGGGAATTCAGTGACTCCATCCAGTGTAACCACACCCACATGAGAGGGATCCCAGAAGGTGAAAAGGGGGAAAAGGGGGCAGAAAATCTATTTGACCAAAGAAGAGCTGAAAACTTAACCTAATCTGGTGAAGGAAACCTATACAAATCCATAAGGCATAGAGATCCCCTCCCACAAAATCAACCTAAGGAGGTCCACATCAAGATACATAGTAATCCAAATGGGAAAAGGTAGTGATAAAGAAAAAACATTTAAAGCAGCAAGATAAAAGAAGACAGTTAACATGCAAGGGAAAGCCCATAAATCTATCAGCTGAGTTTTCAGCAGAAACTATGCAGGACAGAAGAAAGTGGCGTTAAATATTCAAAGTGCTGAATGAGAAAAATCTGCAGCAAGGAATAATTTATCCAGCAAGCCTATCCTTCAGAAAAGAAGGGGAGAAAAAGAGTTTCTTAGCCACACAAACTAAAAGAGTTCATGACCACTAAATTAACTACAAAAAATATTGAAGGGGACACTATGAGTGGAAAAAAATCGTAAGTGAGAGTATGACAATAATGAATCAAGGAGGCAGTAAAAATAAGTATTTCTGTAAAAATCAGTTAAGGGATTCACAAAATAAAAGTATGTAAAATATGAAAACATATACCCTAACACATGAGGAGGAGTCAACAGTGGGTTTGAACTTAAACAGCATTCAACTTAATATAGACTGAAAAGGCTATATATAATCCAGGGGGTCACCACAAACCCAAACCTCTAATACACATGCAAAAGATAAAGGGAAAGAAATCCAAGAATATCATTAAAGAAAACGAGCAAACCATGAGAGAGAGAGCAAGAGAAGAAAGGATCAGAGAAAAACTACACAAAAAATATGAAACAAGTAACAAAACATCAATAAATACATGTCTAATGATAATTAGTTTGAATGTAAATGGACTAAATGCTCCAAGCAAAAGAGCATGACAGAGTTTGTATATATATATAAAAGATTTCACACCTAAAGACACCTGCAGATGGAAATTAAGAGATGGAGAAACATTAATCATGCAAGTGGATGTCAAAAGAAGTCAGAGTAGCAATCCTTATATCAGACAAAATAGACTTTTTTAACATTGAAATTGAATTAGCCAACATAGAGTACACCAGTAATTTCAAATGTAGCGTTCCACAATTCATCAGTTGTGTATAACACCCAGTGTTCATCACATCACATGCATTCCTTAATGCCCATCACACAGTTACTCCATCTCCCCACCCACCTTTCCTCCAGCAACCCTCAGTTTGTTTCCAATAGCTGGGAACCTGTCATGGATTTTCTTCCTCTCTGGTTTCTTCGCATTCATTTTCCCTCCCTTCCCCTATGATCCTCTGTGCTGTTCCTTCTATTCCACATATGAGTAAAACCATATAATAATTGTTTTTCTCTGACTGACTTATTTTGCTCAGCATAATACCCTCCAGTGCCTTCCACATCGATATGCTAAATATTGATCCTTTCTGATGGCTGAGTCATATTCCATTGTATATGTATATACCATGTTTTCTTTATCCATTTATCTGTCGATGGATGTCTTGGTTCCTTCCACGGTTTGGCTATTGTGGACAATGTCGCTATAAACATTCGGGGTGCAGTTGCCCCTTCAGATCACTACATTTGTAGCTTTGGGGTAAATAAAATTGCTGGGTTGTAAGGGAGCTCTCTTTTAAGTTCTTGGGGAACCTCCATATTGTTTTCCAAAGTGGCTGTACCAGTTTTCATTCCCACTTAGAAGTGTAAGAGAGTTCCCCTTTCTCCTCACCAACATTTGTTATTTCTTCGCTTGTTAATTTTTGCAATTCTGACTGGTGTGAAGTGGTATCTCATTGTCATTTGGATTTCTTTTTCCCCATGCCAAGTGATGTTGAGCAGTTTGTCATATGTCTGTTGGCCATTTGTGTGTCTTCTTTGGAGAAATATCTGTTCATATCTTCTGCCCATTTCTTGACTCGCTTATTTGTTTTTTGGGTGTTGAGTTTGGGTGTTGAACGGTAGTAAAGCGTACGGCACTTTCATGATGCTTCCACACCCACTTTTGGAAATGCTTCTCTCTCCAGGATACCTGAAGATGTTAGTGGAGAGTTGCCGTATACGCAGACTTGCTTTTCCCAGGTGAGTGCATGGCACATTCCTTATTCACTCACGCGCGCGCGCGCACACACACACAGACACACACACACACAGAGTTGAACATGTTTCTGTCTCGTCAGGAAAGGAGGTGTTCGTTGAGAGACGGTTTCTCGCCAATGCTTTTGGGTGCTTGCCCTTTTCCCCCCGGAGAGTGAAGTGTATGCGCTTTTTGCCTAGGCTTCCGTACACACCCTTGAGAAGCCTTCCCTCAGCCAGAAACAAGCCGTGAGTTGAAAGAGGCGTTCCACACAGACCTCCTTCTCAGAGCGAAGCCTGTCACACTTTTCCTTGGGCCTCCACACGCACTTTAGAAAAACTTCCTCCGGGAAGCTGTGAGTTGAACGACGGGTTTCCTACAGCGGTTTTCCGTGGGGGTAAGGATATATGGCACTTGGCCTTAGGCTTCCACGCACAGATTGGAAAGGCTTCTCTCTTCGTGAAACAAGATGTGCGCTGAACGTTGCGTTCTGCGCAGGCTTGGTTTTCACACATCAGCCCATGGTACTTTCCCTAGGCTTCCACACGCGCAGTGAGTATCCCTTCCCTAAACCTGAACCAAGACGCGGGGGAAAGCTGCCTTCTACACCACCTTCTTTTCCGAGTTTCGTATAGAACCCTTGCGTTGTGCTTCCACATCCACTTTTGTCACTGCTTCGATATATCCTCCGGAGAGGGGTTCGCTTGAAAGACGGTCTCCCTCCGTCACGCTTTCAAGGAGTTAAGGATAGGGCACTCTCCTTATGCCTGCACACGTCCACTTGCAATCTCGACTGACTTCATGACCCCGTCCATATGCTACGCTGAAAGTCCCATTGCGCGCGGCCTTGTTTCTAAGAGATGAGGACAGGGCACGGCACGTTCCTTGTGCTTCCACCACGACTATATAAAAGGCTCCCGTCTCCAAGGCAAAGGATGTCAGGTGCAAGACGGCTTCGCAAAAGCGAGGTTGCCTCTTAGAGGGCGGTCTACGGCGCTCTGCTGACGCTTCCACGCCTACATATGCAAACGCTTCTGGGCTCACGAAAGAAGACGTCCGTTGAAAGCTGCCTTGTACCCCGACGCGTTTCTCGGAGTTAGGTCCAGGGAACGGTCCCTGTGCGATCACACGCAGCCTTGAGATGGCTCAGCTCTTTTCGATCGTCAGGGAGGACGTTTCTCGGAGTTAGGTCCAGGGAAAGGTAGTAAAGCGTACGGCACTTTCATGATGCTTCCACACCCACTTTTGGAAATGCTTCTCTCTCCAGGATACCTGAAGATGCTAGTGGCGAGTCGCCGTAGACGCAGACTTGCTTTTCCCAGGTCAGTACATGGCACTCTCCTTATTCACTCACGCACGCGCGCGCGCGCGGGCCCTAACACACACACACTCACACACACACACACACACACACACACACACACACAGAGTTGAACATGTTTCTGTCTCGTCAGGAAAGAAGGTGATCGTTGAGAGACGGTTTCTCGCCGATGCTTTTGGGTTCTTGCTTTTTTCCCCCCGGAGAGAGAAGTGTAGCCGCTTTTTCCCTAGGCTTCCGTACACACCCTTGAGAAGCCTTCCGTCAGCCAGAAACAAGCCATGAGTTGAAAGAGGCGTTCCACGCAGACCTCCTTCTCAGAGCGAAGCCTGTCACACTTTTCCTTGTGAAGTCAACTAGAGAGATACAAATACTTTCTCAATGATTGCTTTAACAAAAAAGGACTAAATATCCCAATCAGAAAACATAGACTGTAAAGAGGAAGCAAGACCCATCTCTATGCTGCCTACCAGAGAATCACTTCAGACCTAAAAATAAAAGCAGATTGGAAGTAATGGGACACAAAACCATTTATCATGCAAATGGAAGTGAAAAGAAAGTTGGAGTCGTAATATTTTTATGAGACAAAATAAACTGAATTGTGGGGAAGATGGCAGAGTAGAAGGACCCTAAACTCACCTCATCCCACAGATACAACTAGGTAACACTCACACCAGAGTCACCCAGAAATGGACCTTCAGATTTCCCCACAAAACTATACAACTAAATGGAGAGAGGGAATCACATCAAAGATGGTAGGAAGGACAAGGACTCTGTAGGAATCTAAACCCCATATTTCTGACCACCAGAGGGAGGGAACCACAGTCACAGAGGGGCCAGAAACAAACTACTACACCGGGGAGCCTCTAAAGCGTAGAGACATCCTCATAGCTTATGGCTTTGAAAATCAGAAGGGATGACATTTGTGAGCGTATACAACCAGCAGACTTAAAGCTTGGAACTTTTAAAAATCAGCTGTCTCAGCTCTGAGAGAGCACAGAAGGTGATAGGAAGCTGAGACCTGTCCTTAAAGATTAAGCAGAGCAAAGAGTGTGGAGAAGCTTGGGTGAAGCAGGTTGAAAGGTGCTTGAGGATTAAACAAGGGAGACATAGTTCCTGAACTCAGAGTTTGCTAAGGGACTTGTCCAGGAACAAAGGAGCTGGCAGGTGCCATTTCCCTCTACGGCCCCTCATTATAAACACACACCTACCTGCAAGACCAAGCACAATCTAGCAATCACTAACTTGCATAAACCATGGCCCATCCCCACACCTACCACACCTGCTTCAGTCCCAGTGCTGTGGATACCCTCCCTGATAAGACCCACACAATCCTTGACAACAATATGTCTCCCCATCACCCACAGAACACGCATGCATCTTGTTAAAACAGCACACCCCATGTGTTGTGCACAATGACACAGTCCAGATCCAGTCTCTGTTGTTGCTATGCATTACCTTCAGAGGAGAACCAGCATCACCAAGTGAAAAATGTATGTTCTGCCCCGTATTTTCAAGAACAAGCAATATATCTGACCTTCCTAACCGAGAGATATTCTCTGAGAAGTAGGCCAAATGAGCAGACAGAGGACTATGTCCTAAACGAAAGAAGAGGACAAAGCCACAGCAAGAGACCTAAACAAAATGGATATAAGGAACATGCCTGACAGAAAATTTAAGATAACAATTATAAAGATACTCACTGGGGAAATGAAAAGAGGGAGGACATCAGAAGGGGGAACATCATTGAGACTCTTAACAAAGAGATATGAAAGAAATAATCAGAGATGTGGAACACAAGAAATGAAATGAAGAATATACTAGATAGAATAATTAGCAGGATGGACGAAGCAGAGGAACAAATTAATGAACTAGAAGACAGTAATGGAAAGTAATCAAGCGGAACAAATGAGAGGAAAAAGAAGTATGCAAAAATGAGAAGAGACATAGGGAATTCAGTGACTCCATCCAGTGTAACAACACCCACATGAGAGGGATCCCAGAAGGTGAAAAGGGGGAAAAGGGGGCAGAAAATCTATTTGACCAAAGAAGAGCTGAAAACTTAACCTAATCTGGTGAAGGAAACCTATACAAATCCATAAGGCATAGAGATCCCCTCCCACAAAATCAACCTAAGGAGGTCCACATCAAGATACATAGTAATCCAAATGGGAAAAGGTAGTGATAAAGAAAAAACATTTAAAGCAGCAAGATAAAAGAAGACAGTTAACATGCAAGGGAAAGCCCATAAATCTATCAGCTGAGTTTTCAGCAGAAACTATGCAGGACAGAAGAAAGTGGCGTTAAATATTCAAAGTGCTGAAGGAGAAAAATCTGCAGCAAGGAATAATTTATCCAGCAAGCCTATCCTTCAGAAAAGAAGGGGAGAAAAAGAGTTTCTTAGCCACACAAACTAAAAGAGTTCATGACCACTAAATTAACTACAAAAAATATTGAAGGGGACACTATGAGTGGAAAAAAATCGTAAGTGAGAGTATGACAATAATGAATCAAGGAGGCAGTAAAAATAAGTATTTCTGTAAAAATCAGTTAAGGGATTCACAAAATAAAAGTATGTAAAATATGAAAACATATACCCTAACACATGAGGAGGAGTCAACAGTGGGTTTGAACTTAAACAGCATTCAACTTAATATAGACTGAAAAGGCTATATATAATCCAGGGGGTCACCACAAACCCAAACCTCTAATACACATGCAAAAGATAAAGGGAAAGAAATCCAAGAATATCATTAAAGAAAACGAGCAAACCATGAGAGAGAGAGCAAGAGAAGAAAGGATCAGAGAAAAACTACACAAAAAATATGAAACAAGTAACAAAACATCAATAAATACATGTCTAATGATAATTAGTTTGAATGTAAATGGACTAAATGCTCCAAGCAAAAGAGCATGACAGAGTTTGTATATATATATAAAAGATTTCACACCTAAAGACACCTGCAGATGGAAATTAAGAGATGGAGAAACATTAATCATGCAAGTGGATGTCAAAAGAAGTCAGAGTAGCAATCCTTATATCAGACAAAATAGACTTTTTTAACATTGAAATTGAATTAGCCAACATAGAGTACACCAGTAATTTCAAATGTAGCGTTCCACAATTCATCAGTTGTGTATAACACCCAGTGTTCATCACATCACATGCATTCCTTAATGCCCATCACACAGTTACTCCATCTCCCCACCCACCTTTCCTCCAGCAACCCTCAGTTTGTTTCCAATAGCTGGGAACCTGTCATGGATTTTCTTCCTCTCTGGTTTCTTCGCATTCATTTTCCCTCCCTTCCCCTATGATCCTCTGTGCTGTTCCTTCTATTCCACATATGAGTAAAACCATATAATAATTGTTTTTCTCTGACTGACTTATTTTGCTCAGCATAATACCCTCCAGTGCCTTCCACATCGATATGCTAAATATTGATCCTTTCTGATGGCTGAGTCATATTCCATTGTATATGTATATACCATGTTTTCTTTATCCATTTATCTGTCGATGGATGTCTTGGTTCCTTCCACGGTTTGGCTATTGTGGACAATGTCGCTATAAACATTCGGGGTGCAGTTGCCCCTTCAGATCACTACATTTGTAGCTTTGGGGTAAATAAAATTGCTGGGTTGTAAGGGAGCTCTCTTTTAAGTTCTTGGGGAACCTCCATATTGTTTTCCAAAGTGGCTGTACCAGTTTTCATGCCCACTTAGAAGTGTAAGAGAGTTCCCCTTTCTCCTCACCAACATTTGTTATTTCTTCGCTTGTTAATTTTTGCAATTCTGACTGGTGTGAAGTGGTATCTCATTGTCATTTGGATTTCTTTTTCCCCATGCCAAGTGATGTTGAGCAGTTTGTCATATGTCTGTTGGCCATTTGTGTGTCTTCTTTGGAGAAATATCTGTTCATATCTTCTGCCCATTTCTTGACTCGCTTATTTGTTTTTTGGGTGTTGAGTTTGGGTGTTGAACGGTAGTAAAGCGTACGGCACTTTCATGATGCTTCCACACCCACTTTTGGAAATGCTTCTCTCTCCAGGATACCTGAAGATGTTAGTGGAGAGTTGCCTTATACGCAGACTTGCTTTTCCCAGGTGAGTGCATGGCACATTCCTTATTCACTCACGCGCGCGCGCGCGCACACACACACACACGCACACACAGAGTTGAACATGTTTCTGTCTCGTCAGGAAAGGAGGTGTTCGTTGAGAGACGGTTTCTCGCCAATGCTTTTGGGTGCTTGCCCTTTTCCCCCCGGAGAGTGAAGTGTATGCGCTTTTTGCCTAGGCTTCCGTACACACCCTTGAGAAGCCTTCCCTCAGCCAGAAACAAGCCGTGAGTTGAAAGAGGCGTTCCACACAGACCTCCTTCTCAGAGCGAAGCCTGTCACACTTTTCCTTGGGCCTCCACACGCACTTTAGAAAAACTTCCTCCGGGAAGCTGTGAGTTGAACGACGGGTTTCCTACAGCGGTTTTCCGTGGGGGTAAGGATATATGGCACTTGGCCTTAGGCTTCCACGCACAGATTGGAAAGGCTTCTCTCTTCGTGAAACAAGATGTGCGCTGAACGTTGCGTTCTGCGCAGGCTTGGTTTTCACACATCAGCCCATGGTACTTTCCCTAGGCTTCCACACGCGCAGTGAGTATCCCTTCCCTAAACCTGAACCAAGACGCGGGGGAAAGCTGCCTTCTACACCACCTTCTTTTCCGAGTTTCGTATAGAACCCTTGCGTTGTGCTTCCACATCCACTTTTGTCACTGCTTCGATATATCCTCCGGAGAGGGGTTCGCTTGAAAGACGGTCTCCCTCCGTCACGCTTTCAAGGAGTTAAGGATAGGGCACTCTCCTTATGCCTGCACACGTCCACTTGCAATCTCGACTGACTTCATGACCCCGTCCATATGCTACGCTGAAAGTCCCATTGCGCGCGGCCTTGTTTCTAAGAGATGAGGACAGGGCACGGCACGTTCCTTGTGCTTCCACCACGACTATATAAAAGGCTCCCGTCTCCAAGGCAAAGGATGTCAGGTGCAAGACGGCTTCGCAAAAGCGAGGTTGCCTCTTAGAGGGCGGTCTACGGCGCTCTGCTGACGCTTCCACGCCTACATATGCAAACGCTTCTGGGCTCACGAAAGAAGACGTCCGTTGAAAGCTGCCTTGTACCCCGACGCGTTTCTCGGAGTTAGGTCCAGGGAACGGTCCCTGTGCGATCACACGCAGCCTTGAGATGGCTCAGCTCTTTTCGATCGTCAGGAAGGACGTTTCTCGGAGTTAGGTCCAGGGAAAGGTAGTAAAGCGTACGGCACTTTCATGATGCTTCCACACCCACTTTTGGAAATGCTTCTCTCTCCAGGATACCTGAAGATGCTAGTGGCGAGTCGCCGTAGACGCAGACTTGCTTTTCCCAGGTCAGTACATAGCACTCTCCTTATTCACTCACGCACGCGCGCGCGCGCGGGCCCTAACACACACACACTCACACACACACACACACACACACACACACACACACACAGAGAGAGTTGAACATGTTTCTGTCTCGTCAGGAAAGAAGGTGATCGTTGAGAGACGGTTTCTCGCCGATGCTTTTGGGTTCTTGCTTTTTTCCCCCCGGAGAGAGAAGTGTAGCCGCTTTTTCCCTAGGCTTCCGTACACACCCTTGAGAAGCCTTCCGTCAGCCAGAAACAAGCCATGAGTTGAAAGAGGCGTTCCACGCAGACCTCCTTCTCAGAGCGAAGCCTGTCACACTTTTCCTTGTGAAGTCAACTAGAGAGATACAAATACTTTCTCAATGATTGCTTTAACAAAAAAGGACTAAATATCCCAATCAGAAAACATAGACTGTAAAGAGGAAGCAAGACCCATCTCTATGCTGCCTACCAGAGAATCACTTCAGACCTAAAAATAAAAGCAGATTGGAAGTAATGGGACACAAAACCATTTATCATGCAAATGGAAGTGAAAAGAAAGTTGGAGTCGTAATATTTTTATGAGACAAAATAAACTGAATTGTGGGGAAGATGGCAGAGTAGAAGGACCCTAAACTCACCTCATCCCACAGATATAACTAGGTAACACTCACACCAGAGTCACCCAGAAATGGACCTTCAGATTTCCCCACAAAACTATACAACTAAATGGAGAGAGGGAATCACATCAAAGATGGTAGGAAGGACAAGGACTCTGTAGGAATCTAAACCCCATATTTCTGACCACCAGAGGGAGGGAACCACAGTCACAGAGGGGCCAGAAACAAACTACTACACCGGGGAACCTCTAAAGCGTAGAGACATCCTCATAGCTTATGGCTTTGAAAATCAGAAGGGATGACATTTGTGAGCGTATACAACCAGCAGACTTAAAGCTTGGAACTTTTAAAAATCAGCTGTCTCAGCTCTGAGAGAGCACAGAAGGTGATAGGAAGCTGAGATCTGTCCTTAAAGATTAAGCAGAGCAAAGAGTGTGGAGAAGCTTGGGTGAAGCAGGTTGAAAGGTGCTTGAGGATTAAACAAGGGAGACATAGTTCCTGAACTCAGAGTTTGCTAAGGGACTTGTCCAGGAACAAAGGAGCTGGCAGGTGCCATTTCCCTCTACGGCCCCTCATTATAAACACACACCTACCTGCAAGACCAAGCACAATCTAGCAATCACTAACTTGCATAAACCATGGCCCATCCCCACACCTACCACACCTGCTTCAGTCCCAGTGCTGTGGATACCCTCCCTGATAAGACCCACACAATCCTTGACAACAATATGTCTCCCCATCACCCACAGAACACGCATGCATCTTGTTAAAACAGCACACCCCATGTGTTGTGCACAATGACACAGTCCAGATCCAGTCTCTGTTGTTGCTATGCATTACCTTCAGAGGAGAACCAGCATCACCAAGTGAAAAATGTATGTTCTGCCCCGTATTTTCAAGAACAAGCAATATATCTGACCTTCCTAACCGAGAGATATTCTCTGAGAAGTAGGCCAAATGAGCAGACAGAGGACTATGTCCTAAACGAAAGAAGAGGACAAAGCCACAGCAAGAGACCTAAACAAAATGGATATAAGGAACATGCCTGACAGAAAATTTAAGATAACAATTATAAAGATACTCACTGGGGAAATGAAAAGAGGGAGGACATCAGAAGGGGGAACATCATTGAGACTCTTAACAAAGAGATATGAAAGAAATAATCAGAGATGTGGAACACAAGAAATGAAATGAAGAATATACTAGATAGAATAATTAGCAGGATGGACGAAGCAGAGGAACAAATTAATGAACTAGAAGACAGTAATGGAAAGTAATCAAGCGGAACAAATGAGAGGAAAAAGAAGTATGCAAAAATGAGAAGAGACATAGGGAATTCAGTGACTCCATCCAGTGTAACAACACCCACATGAGAGGGATCCCAGAAGGTGAAAAGGGGGAAAAGGGGGCAGAAAATCTATTTGACCAAAGAAGAGCTGAAAACTTAACCTAATCTGGTGAAGGAAACCTATACAAATCCATAAGGCATAGAGATCCCCTCCCACAAAATCAACCTAAGGAGGTCCACATCAAGATACATAGTAATCCAAATGGGAAAAGGTAGTGATAAAGAAAAAACATTTAAAGCAGCAAGATAAAAGAAGACAGTTAACATGCAAGGGAAAGCCCATAAATCTATCAGCTGAGTTTTCAGCAGAAACTATGCAGGACAGAAGAAAGTGGCGTTAAATATTCAAAGTGCTGAAGGAGAAAAATCTGCAGCAAGGAATAATTTATCCAGCAAGCCTATCCTTCAGAAAAGAAGGGGAGAAAAAGAGTTTCTTAGCCACACAAACTAAAAGAGTTCATGACCACTAAATTAACTACAAAAAATATTGAAGGGGACACTATGAGTGGAAAAAAATCGTAAGTGAGAGTATGACAATAATGAATCAAGGAGGCAGTAAAAATAAGTATTTCTGTAAAAATCAGTTAAGGGATTCACAAAATAAAAGTATGTAAAATATGAAAACATATACCCTAACACATGAGGAGGAGTCAACAGTGGGTTTGAACTTAAACAGCATTCAACTTAATATAGACTGAAAAGGCTATATATAATCCAGGGGGTCACCACAAACCCAAACCTCTAATACACATGCAAAAGATAAAGGGAAAGAAATCCAAGAATATCATTAAAGAAAACGAGCAAACCATGAGAGAGAGAGCAAGAGAAGAAAGGATCAGAGAAAAACTACACAAAAAATATGAAACAAGTAACAAAACATCAATAAATACATGTCTAATGATAATTAGTTTGAATGTAAATGGACTAAATGCTCCAAGCAAAAGAGCATGACAGAGTTTGTATATATATATAAAAGATTTCACACCTAAAGACACCTGCAGATGGAAATTAAGAGATGGAGAAACATTAATCATGCAAGTGGATGTCAAAAGAAGTCAGAGTAGCAATCCTTATATCAGACAAAATAGACTTTTTTAACATTGAAATTGAATTAGCCAACATAGAGTACACCAGTAATTTCAAATGTAGCGTTCCACAATTCATCAGTTGTGTATAACACCCAGTGTTCATCACATCACATGCATTCCTTAATGCCCATCACACAGTTACTCCATCTCCCCACCCACCTTTCCTCCAGCAACCCTCAGTTTGTTTCCAATAGCTGGGAACCTGTCATGGATTTTCTTCCTCTCTGGTTTCTTCGCATTCATTTTCCCTCCCTTCCCCTATGATCCTCTGTGCTGTTCCTTCTATTCCACATATGAGTAAAACCATATAATAATTGTTTTTCTCTGACTGACTTATTTTGCTCAGCATAATACCCTCCAGTGCCTTCCACATCGATATGCTAAATATTGATCCTTTCTGATGGCTGAGTCATATTCCATTGTATATGTATATACCATGTTTTCTTTATCCATTTATCTGTCGATGGATGTCTTGGTTCCTTCCACGGTTTGGCTATTGTGGACAATGTCGCTATAAACATTCGGGGTGCAGTTGCCCCTTCAGATCACTACATTTGTAGCTTTGGGGTAAATAAAATTGCTGGGTTGTAAGGGAGCTCTCTTTTAAGTTCTTGGGGAACCTCCATATTGTTTTCCAAAGTGGCTGTACCAGTTTTCATTCCCACTTAGAAGTGTAAGAGAGTTCCCCTTTCTCCTCACCAACATTTGTTATTTCTTCGCTTGTTAATTTTTGCAATTCTGACTGGTGTGAAGTGGTATCTCATTGTCATTTGGATTTCTTTTTCCCCATGCCAAGTGATGTTGAGCAGTTTGTCATATGTCTGTTGGCCATTTGTGTGTCTTCTTTGGAGAAATATCTGTTCATATCTTCTGCCCATTTCTTGACTCGCTTATTTGTTTTTTGGGTGTTGAGTTTGGGTGTTGAACGGTAGTAAAGCGTACGGCACTTTCATGATGCTTCCACACCCACTTTTGGAAATGCTTCTCTCTCCAGGATACCTGAAGATGTTAGTGGAGAGTTGCCGTATACGCAGACTTGCTTTTCCCAGGTGAGTGCATGGCACATTCCTTATTCACTCACGCGCGCGCGCGCGCACACACACACACACACACACACAGAGTTGAACATGTTTCAGTCTCGTCAGGAAAGGAGGTGTTCGTTGAGAGACGGTTTCTCGCCAATGCTTTTGGGTGCTTGCCCTTTTCCCCCCGGAGAGTGAAGTGTATGCGCTTTTTGCCTAGGCTTCCGTACACACCCTTGAGAAGCCTTCCCTCAGCCAGAAACAAGCCGTGAGTTGAAAGAGGCGTTCCACACAGACCTCCTTCTCAGAGCGAAGCCTGTCACACTTTTCCTTGGGCCTCCACACGCACTTTAGAAAAACTTCCTCCGGGAAGCTGTGAGTTGAACGACGGGTTTCCTACAGCGGTTTTCCGTGGGGGTAAGGATATATGGCACTTGGCCTTAGGCTTCCACGCACAGATTGGAAAGGCTTCTCTCTTCGTGAAACAAGATGTGCGCTGAACGTTGCGTTCTGCGCAGGCTTGGTTTTCACACATCAGCCCATGGTACTTTCCCTAGGCTTCCACACGCGCAGTGAGTATCCCTTCCCTAAACCTGAACCAAGACGCGGGGGAAAGCTGCCTTCTACACCACCTTCTTTTCCGAGTTTCGTATAGAACCCTTGCGTTGTGCTTCCACATCCACTTTTGTCACTGCTTCGATATATCCTCCGGAGAGGGGTTCGCTTGAAAGACGGTCTCCCTCCGTCACGCTTTCAAGGAGTTAAGGATAGGGCACTCTCCTTATGCCTGCACACGTCCACTTGCAATCTCGACTGACTTCATGACCCCGTCCATATGCTACGCTGAAAGTCCCATTGCGCGCGGCCTTGTTTCTAAGAGATGAGGACAGGGCACGGCACGTTCCTTGTGCTTCCACCACGACTATATAAAAGGCTCCCGTCTCCAAGGCAAAGGATGTCAGGTGCAAGACGGCTTCGCAAAAGCGAGGTTGCCTCTTAGAGGGCGGTCTACGGCGCTCTGCTGACGCTTCCACGCCTACATATGCAAACGCTTCTGGGCTCACGAAAGAAGACGTCCGTTGAAAGCTGCCTTGTACCCCGACGCGTTTCTCGGAGTTAGGTCCAGGGAACGGTCCCTGTGCGATCACACGCAGCCTTGAGATGGCTCAGCTCTTTTCGATCGTCAGGGAGGACGTTTCTCGGAGTTAGGTCCAGGGAAAGGTAGTAAAGCGTACGGCACTTTCATGATGCTTCCACACCCACTTTTGGAAATGCTTCTCTCTCCAGGATACCTGAAGATGCTAGTGGCGAGTCGCCGTAGACGCAGACTTGCTTTTCCCAGGTCAGTACATGGCACTCTCCTTATTCACTCACGCACGCGCGCGCGCGCGGGCCCTAACACACACACACTCACACACACACACACACACACACACACACACACACACAGAGTTGAACATGTTTCTGTCTCGTCAGGAAAGAAGGTGATCGTTGAGAGACGGTTTCTCGCCGATGCTTTTGGGTTCTTGCTTTTTTCCCCCCGGAGAGAGAAGTGTAGCCGCTTTTTCCCTAGGCTTCCGTACACACCCTTGAGAAGCCTTCCGTCAGCCAGAAACAAGCCATGAGTTGAAAGAGGCGTTCCACGCAGACCTCCTTCTCAGAGCGAAGCCTGTCACACTTTTCCTTGTGAAGTCAACTAGAGAGATACAAATACTTTCTCAATGATTGCTTTAACAAAAAAGGACTAAATATCCCAATCAGAAAACATAGACTGTAAAGAGGAAGCAAGACCCATCTCTATGCTGCCTAGCAGAGAATCACTTCAGACCTAAAAATAAAAGCAGATTGGAAGTAATGGGACACAAAACCATTTATCATGCAAATGGAAGTGAAAAGAAAGTTGGAGTCGTAATATTTTTATGAGACAAAATAAACTGAATTGTGGGGAAGATGGCAGAGTAGAAGGACCCTAAACTCACCTCATCCCACAGATACAACTAGGTAACACTCACACCAGAGTCACCCAGAAATGGACCTTCAGATTTCCCCACAAAACTATACAACTAAATGGAGAGAGGGAATCACATCAAAGATGGTAGGAAGGACAAGGACTCTGTAGGAATCTAAACCCCATATTTCTGACCACCAGAGGGAGGGAACCACAGTCACAGAGGGGCCAGAAACAAACTACTACACCGGGGAGCCTCTAAAGCGTAGAGACATCCTCATAGCTTATGGCTTTGAAAATCAGAAGGGATGACATTTGTGAGCGTATACAACCAGCAGACTTAAAGCTTGGAACTTTTAAAAATCAGCTGTCTCAGCTCTGAGAGAGCACAGAAGGTGATAGGAAGCTGAGACCTGTCCTTAAAGATTAAGCAGAGCAAAGAGTGTGGAGAAGCTTGGGTGAAGCAGGTTGAAAGGTGCTTGAGGATTAAACAAGGGAGACATAGTTCCTGAACTCAGAGTTTGCTAAGGGACTTGTCCAGGAACAAAGGAGCTGGCAGGTGCCATTTCCCTCTACGGCCCCTCATTATAAACACACACCTACCTGCAAGACCAAGCACAATCTAGCAATCACTAACTTGCATAAACCATGGCCCATCCCCACACCTACCACACCTGCTTCAGTCCCAGTGCTGTGGATACCCTCCCTGATAAGACCCACACAATCCTTGACAACAATATGTCTCCCCATCACCCACAGAACACGCATGCATCTTGTTAAAACAGCACACCCCATGTGTTGTGCACAATGACACAGTCCAGATCCAGTCTCTGTTGTTGCTATGCATTACCTTCAGAGGAGAACCAGCATCACCAAGTGAAAAATGTATGTTCTGCCCCGTATTTTCAAGAACAAGCAATATATCTGACCTTCCTAACAGAGAGATATTCTCTGAGAAGTAGGCCAAATGAGCAGACAGAGGACTATGTCCTAAACGAAAGAAGAGGACAAAGCCACAGCAAGAGACCTAAACAAAATGGATATAAGGAACATGCCTGACAGAAAATTTAAGATAACAATTATAAAGATACTCACTGGGGAAATGAAAAGAGGGAGGACATCAGAAGGGGGAACATCATTGAGACTCTTAACAAAGAGATATGAAAGAAATAATCAGAGATGTGGAACACAAGAAATGAAATGAAGAATATACTAGATAGAATAATTAGCAGGATGGACGAAGCAGAGGAACAAATTAATGAACTAGAAGCCAGTAATGGAAAGTAATCAAGCGGAACAAATGAGAGGAAAAAGAAGTATGCAAAAATGAGAAGAGACATAGGGAATTCAGTGACTCCATCCAGTGTAACAACACCCACATGAGAGGGATCCCAGAAGGTGAAAAGGGGGAAAAGGGGGCAGAAAATCTATTTGACCAAAGAAGAGCTGAAAACTTAACCTAATCTGGTGAAGGAAACCTATACAAATCCATAAGGCATAGAGATCCCCTCCCACAAAATCAACCTAAGGAGGTCCACATCAAGATACATAGTAATCCAAATGGGAAAAGGTAGTGATAAAGAAAAAAACATTTAAAGCAGCAAGATAAAAGAAGACAGTTAACATGCAAGGGAAAGCCCATAAATCTATCAGCTGAGTTTTCAGCAGAAACTATGCAGGACAGAAGAAAGTGGCGTTAAATATTCAAAGCGCTGAATGAGAAAAATCTGCAGCAAGGAATAATTTATCCAGCAAGCCTATCCTTCAGAAAAGAAGGGGAGAAAAAGAGTTTCTTAGCCACACAAACTAAAAGAGTTCATGACCACTAAATTAACTACAAAAAATATTGAAGGGGACACTATGAGTGGAAAAAAATCGTAAGTGAGAGTATGACAATAATGAATCAAGGAAGCAGTAAAAATAAGTATTTCTGTAAAAATCAGTTAAGGGATTCACAAAATAAAAGTATGTAAAATATGAAAACATATACCCTAACACATGAGGAGGAGTCAACAGTGGGTTTGAACTTAAACAGCATTCAACTTAATATAGACTGAAAAGGCTATATATAATCCAGGGGGTCACCACAAACCCAAACCTCTAATACACATGCAAAAGATAAAGGGAAAGAAATCCAAGAATATCATTAAAGAAAACGAGCAAACCATGAGAGAGAGAGCAAGAGAAGAAAGGATCAGAGAAAAACTACACAAAAAACTATGAAACAAGTAACAAAACATCAATAAATACATGTCTAATGATAATTAGTTTGAATGTAAATGGACTAAATGCTCCAAGCAAAAGAGCATGACAGAGTTTGTATATATATATAAAAGATTTCACACCTAAAGACACCTGCAGATGGAAATTAAGAGATGGAGAAACATTAATCATGCAAGTGGATGTCAAAAGAAGTCAGAGTAGCAATCCTTATATCAGACAAAATAGACTTTTTTAACATTGAAATTGAATTAGCCAACATAGAGTACACCAGTAATTTCAAATGTAGCGTTCCACAATTCATCAGTTGTGTATAACACCCAGTGTTCATCACATCACATGCATTCCTTAATGCCCATCACACAGTTACTCCATCTCCCCACCCACCTTTCCTCCAGCAACCCTCAGTTTGTTTCCAATAGCTGGGAACCTGTCATGGATTTTCTTCCTCTCTGGTTTCTTCGCATTCATTTTCCCTCCCTTCCCCTATGATCCTCTGTGCTGTTCCTTCTATTCCACATATGAGTAAAACCATATAATAATTGTTTTTCTCTGACTGACTTATTTTGCTCAGCATAATACCCTCCAGTGCCTTCCACATCGATATGCTAAATATTGATCCTTTCTGATGGCTGAGTCATATTCCATTGTATATATATATACCATGTTTTCTTTATCCATTTATCTGTCGATGGATGTCTTGGTTCCTTCCACGGTTTGGCTATTGTGGACAATGTCGCTATAAACATTCGGGGTGCAGTTGCCCCTTCAGATCACTACATTTGTAGCTTTGGGGTAAATAAAATTGCTGGGTTGTAAGGGAGCTCTCTTTTAAGTTCTTGGGGAACCTCCATATTGTTTTCCAAAGTGGCTGTACCAGTTTTCATTCCCACTTAGAAGTGTAAGAGAGTTCCCCTTTCTCCTCACCAACATTTGTTATTTCTTCGCTTGTTAATTTTTGCAATTCTGACTGGTGTGAAGTGGTATCTCATTGTCATTTGGATTTCTTTTTCCCCATGCCAAGTGATGTTGAGCAGTTTGTCATATGTCTGTTGGCCATTTGTGTGTCTTCTTTGGAGAAATATCTGTTCATATCTTCTGCCCATTTCTTGACTCGCTTATTTGTTTTTTGGGTGTTGAGTTTGGGTGTTGAACGGTAGTAAAGCGTACGGCACTTTCATGATGCTTCCACACCCACTTTTGGAAATGCTTCTCTCTCCAGGATACCTGAAGATGTTAGTGGAGAGTTGCCGTATACGCAGACTTGCTTTTCCCAGGTGAGTGCATGGCACATTCCTTATTCACTCACGCGCGCGCGCGCGCGCACACACACACACACACACACAGAGTTGAACATGTTTCTGTCTCGTCAGGAAAGGAGGTGTTCGTTGAGAGACGGTTTCTCGCCAATGCTTTTGGGTGCTTGCCCTTTTCCCCCCGGAGAGTGAAGTGTATGCGCTTTTTGCCTAGGCTTCCGTACACACCCTTGAGAAGCCTTCCCTCAGCCAGAAACAAGCCGTGAGTTGAAAGAGGCGTTCCACACAGACCTCCTTCTCAGAGCGAAGCCTGTCACACTTTTCCTTGGGCCTCCACACGCACTTTAGAAAAACTTCCTCCGGGAAGCTGTGAGTTGAACGACGGGTTTCCTACAGCGGTTTTCCGTGGGGGTAAGGATATATGGCACTTGGCCTTAGGCTTCCACGCACAGATTGGAAAGGCTTCTCTCTTCGTGAAACAAGATGTGCGCTGAACGTTGCGTTCTGCGCAGGCTTGGTTTTCACACATCAGCCCATGGTACTTTCCCTAGGCTTCCACACGCGCAGTGAGTATCCCTTCCCTAAACCTGAACCAAGACGCGGGGGAAAGCTGCCTTCTACACCACCTTCTTTTCCGAGTTTCGTATAGAACCCTTGCGTTGTGCTTCCACATCCACTTTTGTCACTGCTTCGATATATCCTCCGGAGAGGGGTTCGCTTGAAAGACGGTCTCCCTCCGTCACGCTTTCAAGGAGTTAAGGATAGGGCACTCTCCTTATGCCTGCACACGTCCACTTGCAATCTCGACTGACTTCATGACCCCGTCCATATGCTACGCTGAAAGTCCCATTGCGTGCGGCCTTGTTTCTAAGAGATGAGGACAGGGCACGGCACGTTCCTTGTGCTTCCACCACGACTATATAAAAGGCTCCCGTCTCCAAGGCAAAGGATGTCAGGTGCAAGACGGCTTCGCAAAAGCGAGGTTGCCTCTTAGAGGGCGGTCTACGGCGCTCTGCTGACGCTTCCACGCCTACATATGCAAACGCTTCTGGGCTCACGAAAGAAGACGTCCGTTGAAAGCTGCCTTGTACCCCGACGCGTTTCTCGGAGTTAGGTCCAGGGAACGGTCCCTGTGCGATCACACGCAGCCTTGAGATGGCTCAGCTCTTTTCGATCGTCAGGAAGGACGTTTCTCGGAGTTAGGTCCAGGGAAAGGTAGTAAAGCGTACGGCACTTTCATGATGCTTCCACACCCACTTTTGGAAATGCTTCTCTCTCCAGGATACCTGAAGATGCTAGTGGCGAGTCGCCGTAGACGCAGACTTGCTTTTCCCAGGTCAGTACATGGCACTCTCCTTATTCACTCACGCACGCGCGCGCGCGCGGGCCCTAACACACACACACTCACACACACACACACACACACACACACACACACACACACACAGAGTTGAACATGTTTCTGTCTCGTCAGGAAAGAAGGTGATCGTTGAGAGACGGTTTCTCGCCGATGCTTTTGGGTTCTTGCTTTTTTCCCCCCGGAGAGAGAAGTGTAGCCGCTTTTTCCCTAGGCTTCCGTACACACCCTTGAGAAGCCTTCCGTCAGCCAGAAACAAGCCATGAGTTGAAAGAGGCGTTCCACGCAGACCTCCTTCTCAGAGCGAAGCCTGTCACACTTTTCCTTGTGAAGTCAACTAGAGAGATACAAATACTTTCTCAATGATTGCTTTAACAAAAAAGGACTAAATATCCCAATCAGAAAACATAGACTGTAAAGAGGAAGCAAGACCCATCTCTATGCTGCCTACCAGAGAATCACTTCAGACCTAAAAATAAAAGCAGATTGGAAGTAATGGGACACAAAACCATTTATCATGCAAATGGAAGTGAAAAGAAAGTTGGAGTCGTAATATTTTTATGAGACAAAATAAACTGAATTGTGGGGAAGATGGCAGAGTAGAAGGACCCTAAACTCACCTCATCCCACAGATACAACTAGGTAACACTCACACCAGAGTCACCCAGAAATGGACCTTCAGATTTCCCCACAAAACTATACAACTAAATGGAGAGAGGGAATCACATCAAAGATGGTAGGAAGGACAAGGACTCTGTAGGAATCTAAACCCCATATTTCTGACCACCAGAGGGAGGGAACCACAGTCACAGAGGGGCCAGAAACAAGCTACTACACCGGGGAACCTCTAAAGCGTAGAGACATCCTCATAGCTTATGGCTTTGAAAATCAGAAGGGATGACATTTGTGAGCGTATACAACCAGCAGACTTAAAGCTTGGAACTTTTAAAAATCAGCTGTCTCAGCTCTGAGAGAGCACAGAAGGTGATAGGAAGCTGAGATCTGTCCTTAAAGATTAAGCAGAGCAAAGAGTGTGGAGAAGCTTGGGTGAAGCAGGTTGAAAGGTGCTTGAGGATTAAACAAGGGAGACATAGTTCCTGAACTCAGAGTTTGCTAAGGGACTTGTCCAGGAACAAAGGAGCTGGCAGGTGCCATTTCCCTCTACGGCCCCTCATTATAAACACACACCTACCTGCAAGACCAAGCACAATCTAGCAATCACTAACTTGCATAAACCATGGCCCATCCCCACACCTACCACACCTGCTTCAGTCCCAGTGCTGTGGATACCCTCCCTGATAAGACCCACACAATCCTTGACAACAATATGTCTCCCCATCACCCACAGAACACGCATGCATCTTGTTAAAACAGCACACCCCATGTGTTGTGCACAATGACACAGTCCAGATCCAGTCTCTGTTGTTGCTATGCATTACCTTCAGAGGAGAACCAGCATCACCAAGTGAAAAATGTATGTTCTGCCCCGTATTTTCAAGAACAAGCAATATATCTGACCTTCCTAACCGAGAGATATTCTCTGAGAAGTAGGCCAAATGAGCAGACAGAGGACTATGTCCTAAACGAAAGAAGAGGACAAAGCCACAGCAAGAGACCTAAACAAAATGGATATAAGGAACATGCCTGACAGAAAATTTAAGATAACAATTATAAAGATACTCACTGGGGAAATGAAAAGAGGGAGGACATCAGAAGGGGGAACATCATTGAGACTCTTAACAAAGAGATATGAAAGAAATAATCAGAGATGTGGAACACAAGAAATGAAATGAAGAATATACTAGATAGAATAATTAGCAGGATGGACGAAGCAGAGGAACAAATTAATGAACTAGAAGACAGTAATGGAAAGTAATCAAGCGGAACAAATGAGAGGAAAAAGAAGTATGCAAAAATGAGAAGAGACATAGGGAATTCAGTGACTCCATCCAGTGTAACCACACCCACATGAGAGGGATCCCAGAAGGTGAAAAGGGGGAAAAGGGGGCAGAAAATCTATTTGACCAAAGAAGAGCTGAAAACTTAACCTAATCTGGTGAAGGAAACCTATACAAATCCATAAGGCATAGAGATCCCCTCCCACAAAATCAACCTAAGGAGGTCCACATCAAGATACATAGTAATCCAAATGGGAAAAGGTAGTGATAAAGAAAAAACATTTAAAGCAGCAAGATAAAAGAAGACAGTTAACATGCAAGGGAAAGCCCATAAATCTATCAGCTGAGTTTTCAGCAGAAACTATGCAGGACAGAAGAAAGTGGCGTTAAATATTCAAAGTGCTGAATGAGAAAAATCTGCAGCAAGGAATAATATATCCAGCAAGCCTATCCTTCAGAAAAGAAGGGGAGAAAAAGAGTTTCTTAGCCACACAAACTAAAAGAGTTCATGACCACTAAATTAACTACAAAAAATATTGAAGGGGACACTATGAGTGGAAAAAAATCGTAAGTGAGAGTATGACAATAATGAATCAAGGAAGCAGTAAAAATAAGTATTTCTGTAAAAATCAGTTAAGGGATTCACAAAATAAAAGTATGTAAAATATGAAAACATATACCCTAACACATGAGGAGGAGTCAACAGTGGGTTTGAACTTAAACAGCATTCAACTTAATATAGACTGAAAAGGCTATATATAATCCAGGGGGTCACCACAAACCCAAACCTCTAATACACATGCAAAAGATAAAGGGAAAGAAATCCAAGAATATCATTAAAGAAAACGAGCAAACCATGAGAGAGAGAGCAAGAGAAGAAAGGATCAGAGAAAAACTACACAAAAAACTATGAAACAAGTAACAAAACATCAATAAATACATGTCTAATGATAATTAGTTTGAATGTAAATGGACTAAATGCTCCAAGCAAAAGAGCATGACAGAGTTTGTATATATATATAAAAGATTTCACACCTAAAGACACCTGCAGATGGAAATTAAGAGATGGAGAAACATTAATCATGCAAGTGGATGTCAAAAGAAGTCAGAGTAGCAATCCTTATATCAGACAAAATAGACTTTTTTAACATTGAAATTGAATTAGCCAACATAGAGTACACCAGTAATTTCAAATGTAGCGTTCCACAATTCATCAGTTGTGTATAACACCCAGTGTTCATCACATCACATGCATTCCTTAATGCCCATCACACAGTTACTCCATCTCCCCACCCACCTTTCCTCCAGCAACCCTCAGTTTGTTTCCAATAGCTGGGAACCTGTCATGGATTTTCTTCCTCTCTGGTTTCTTCGCATTCATTTTCCCTCCCTTCCCCTATGATCCTCTGTGCTGTTCCTTCTATTCCACATATGAGTAAAACCATATAATAATTGTTTTTCTCTGACTGACTTATTTTGCTCAGCATAATACCCTCCAGTGCCTTCCACATCGATATGCTAAATATTGATCCTTTCTGATGGCTGAGTCATATTCCATTGTATATGTATATACCATGTTTTCTTTATCCATTTATCTGTCGATGGATGTCTTGGTTCCTTCCACGGTTTGGCTATTGTGGACAATGTCGCTATAAACATTCGGGGTGCAGTTGCCCCTTCAGATCACTACATTTGTAGCTTTGGGGTAAATAAAATTGCTGGGTTGTAAGGGAGCTCTCTTTTAAGTTCTTGGGGAACCTCCATATTGTTTTCCAAAGTGGCTGTACCAGTTTTCATTCCCACTTAGAAGTGTAAGAGAGTTCCCCTTTCTCCTCACCAACATTTGTTATTTCTTCGCTTGTTAATTTTTGCAATTCTGACTGGTGTGAAGTGGTATCTCATTGTCATTTGGATTTCTTTTTCCCCATGCCAAGTGATGTTGAGCAGTTTGTCATATGTCTGTTGGCCATTTGTGTGTCTTCTTTGGAGAAATATCTGTTCATATCTTCTGCCCATTTCTTGACTCGCTTATTTGTTTTTTGGGTGTTGAGTTTGGGTGTTGAACGGTAGTAAAGCGTACGGCACTTTCATGATGCTTCCACACCCACTTTTGGAAATGCTTCTCTCTCCAGGATACCTGAAGATGTTAGTGGAGAGTTGCCGTATACGCAGACTTGCTTTTCCCAGGTGAGTGCATGGCACATTCCTTATTCACTCACGCGCGCGCGCGCGCACACACACACACACGCACACACAGAGTTGAACATGTTTCTGTCTCGTCAGGAAAGGAGGTGTTCGTTGAGAGACGGTTTCTCGCCAATGCTTTTGGGTGCTTGCCCTTTTCCCCCCGGAGAGTGAAGTGTATGCGCTTTTTGCCTAGGCTTCCGTACACACCCTTGAGAAGCCTTCCCTCAGCCAGAAACAAGCCGTGAGTTGAAAGAGGCGTTCCACACAGACCTCCTTCTCAGAGCGAAGCCTGTCACACTTTTCCTTGGGCCTCCACACGCACTTTAGATAAACTTCCTCCGGGAAGCTGTGAGTTGAACGACGGGTTTCCTACAGCGGTTTTCCGTGGGGGTAAGGATATATGGCACTTGGCCTTAGGCTTCCACGCACAGATTGGAAAGGCTTCTCTCTTCGTGAAACAAGATGTGCGCTGAACGTTGCGTTCTGCGCAGGCTTGCTTTTCACACATCAGCCGATGGTACTTTCCCTAGGCTTCCACACGCGCAGTGAGTATCCCTTCCCTAAACCTGAACCAAGACGCGGGGGAAAGCTGCCTTCTACACCACCTTCTTTTCCGAGTTTCCTATAGAACCCTTGCGTTGTGCTTCCACATCCACTTTTGTCACTGCTTCGATATATCCTCCGGAGAGGGGTTCGCTTGAAAGACGGTCTCCCTCCGTCACGCTTTCAAGGAGTTAAGGATAGGGCACTCTCCTTATGCCTGCACACGTCCACTTGCAATCTCGACTGACTTCATGACCCCGTCCATATGCTACGCTGAAAGTCCCATTGCGCGCGGCCTTGTTTCTAAGAGATGAGGACAGGGCACGGCACGTTCCTTGTGCTTCCACCACGACTATATAAAAGGCTCCCGTCTCCAAGGCAAAGGATGTCAGGTGCAAGACGGCTTCGCAAAAGCGAGGTTGCCTCTTAGAGGGCGGTCTACGGCGCTCTGCTGACGCTTCCACGCCTACATATGCAAACGCTTCTGGGCTCACGAAAGAAGACGTCCGTTGAAAGCTGCCTTGTACCCCGACGCGTTTCTCGGAGTTAGGTCCAGGGAACGGTCCCTGTGCGAACACACGCAGCCTTGAGATGGCTCAGCTCTTTTCGATCGTCAGGGAGGACGTTTCTCGGAGTTAGGTCCAGGGAAAGGTAGTAAAGCGTACGGCACTTTCATGATGCTTCCACACCCACTTTTGGAAATGCTTCTCTCTCCAGGATACCTGAAGATGCTAGTGGCGAGTCGCCGTAGACGCAGACTTGCTTTTCCCAGGTCAGTACATGGCACTCTCCTTATTCACTCACGCACGCGCGCGCGCGCGGGCCCTAACACACACACACTCACACACACACACACACACACACACACACACACACACACACAGAGTTGAACATGTTTCTGTCTCGTCAGGAAAGAAGGTGATCGTTGAGAGACGGTTTCTCGCCGATGCTTTTGGGTTCTTGCTTTTTTCCCCCCGGAGAGAGAAGTGTAGCCGCTTTTTCCCTAGGCTTCCGTACACACCCTTGAGAAGCCTTCCGTCAGCCAGAAACAAGCCATGAGTTGAAAGAGGCGTTCCACGCAGACCTCCTTCTCAGAGCGAAGCCTGTCACACTTTTCCTTGTGAAGTCAACTAGAGAGATACAAATACTTTCTCAATGATTGCTTTAACAAAAAAGGACTAAATATCCCAATCAGAAAACATAGACTGTAAAGAGGAAGCAAGACCCATCTCTATGCTGCCTACCAGAGAATCACTTCAGACCTAAAAATAAAAGCAGATTGGAAGTAATGGGACACAAAACCATTTATCATGCAAATGGAAGTGAAAAGAAAGTTGGAGTCGTAATATTTTTATGAGACAAAATAAACTGAATTGTGGGGAAGATGGCAGAGTAGAAGGACCCTAAACTCACCTCATCCCACAGATACAACTAGGTAACACTCACACCAGAGTCACCCAGAAATGGACCTTCAGATTTCCCCACAAAACTATACAACTAAATGGAGAGAGGGAATCACATCAAAGATGGTAGGAAGGACAAGGACTCTGTAGGAATCTAAACCCCATATTTCTGACCACCAGAGGGAGGGAACCACAGTCACAGAGGGGCCAGAAACAAACTACTACACCGGGGAGCCTCTAAAGCGTAGAGACATCCTCATAGCTTATGGCTTTGAAAATCAGAAGGGATGACATTTGTGAGCGTATACAACCAGCAGACTTAAAGCTTGGAACTTTTAAAAATCAGCTGTCTCAGCTCTGAGAGAGCACAGAAGGTGATAGGAAGCTGAGACCTGTCCTTAAAGATTAAGCAGAGCAAAGAGTGTGGAGAAGCTTGGGTGAAGCAGGTTGAAAGGTGCTTGAGGATTAAACAAGGGAGACATAGTTCCTGAACTCAGAGTTTGCTAAGGGACTTGTCCAGGAACAAAGGAGCTGGCAGGTGCCATTTCCCTCTACGGCCCCTCATTATAAACACACACCTACCTGCAAGACCAAGCACAATCTAGCAATCACTAACTTGCATAAACCATGGCCCATCCCCACACCTACCACACCTGCTTCAGTCCCAGTGCTGTGGATACCCTCCCTGATAAGACCCACACAATCCTTGACAACAATATGTCTCCCCATCACCCACAGAACACGCATGCATCTTGTTAAAACAGCACACCCCATGTGTTGTGCACAATGACACAGTCCAGATCCAGTCTCTGTTGTTGCTATGCATTACCTTCAGAGGAGAACCAGCATCACCAAGTGAAAAATGTATGTTCTGCCCCGTATTTTCAAGAACAAGCAATATATCTGACCTTCCTAACCGAGAGATATTCTCTGAGAAGTAGGCCAAATGAGCAGACAGAGGACTATGTCCTAAACGAAAGAAGAGGACAAAGCCACAGCAAGAGACCTAAACAAAATGGATATAAGGAACATGCCTGACAGAAAATTTAAGATAACAATTATAAAGATACTCACTGGGGAAATGAAAAGAGGGAGGACATCAGAAGGGGGAACATCATTGAGACTCTTAACAAAGAGATATGAAAGAAATAATCAGAGATGTGGAACACAAGAAATGAAATGAAGAATATACTAGATAGAATAATTAGCAGGATGGACGAAGCAGAGGAACAAATTAATGAACTAGAAGACAGTAATGGAAAGTAATCAAGCGGAACAAATGAGAGGAAAAAGAAGTATGCAAAAATGAGAAGAGACATAGGGAATTCAGTGACTCCATCCAGTGTAACCACACCCACATGAGAGGGATCCCAGAAGGTGAAAAGGGGGAAAAGGGGGCAGAAAATCTATTTGACCAAAGAAGAGCTGAAAACTTAACCTAATCTGGTGAAGGAAACCTATACAAATCCATAAGGCATAGAGATCCCCTCCCACAAAATCAACCTAAGGAGGTCCACATCAAGATACATAGTAATCCAAATGGGAAAAGGTAGTGATAAAGAAAAAACATTTAAAGCAGCAAGATAAAAGAAGACAGTTAACATGCAAGGGAAAGCCCATAAATCTATCAGCTGAGTTTTCAGCAGAAACTATGCAGGACAGAAGAAAGTGGCGTTAAATATTCAAAGTGCTGAATGAGAAAAATCTGCAGCAAGGAATAATTTATCCAGCAAGCCTATCCTTCAGAAAAGAAGGGGAGAAAAAGAGTTTCTTAGCCACACAAACTAAAAGAGTTCATGACCACTAAATTAACTACAAAAAATATTGAAGGGGACACTATGAGTGGAAAAAAATCGTAAGTGAGAGTATGACAATAATGAATCAAGGAGGCAGTAAAAATAAGTATTTCTGTAAAAATCAGTTAAGGGATTCACAAAATAAAAGTATGTAAAATATGAAAACATATACCCTAACACATGAGGAGGAGTCAACAGTGGGTTTGAACTTAAACAGCATTCAACTTAATATAGACTGAAAAGGCTATATATAATCCAGGGGGTCACCACAAACCCAAACCTCTAATACACATGCAAAAGATAAAGGGAAAGAAATCCAAGAATATCATTAAAGAAAACGAGCAAACCATGAGAGAGAGAGCAAGAGAAGAAAGGATCAGAGAAAAACTACACAAAAAACTATGAAACAAGTAACAAAACATCAATAAATACATGTCTAATGATAATTAGTTTGAATGTAAATGGACTAAATGCTCCAAGCAAAAGAGCATGACAGAGTTTGTATATATATATAAAAGATTTCACACCTAAAGACACCTGCAGATGGAAATTAAGAGATGGAGAAACATTAATCATGCAAGTGGATGTCAAAAGAAGTCAGAGTAGCAATCCTTATATCAGACAAAATAGACTTTTTTAACATTGAAATTGAATTAGCCAACATAGAGTACACCAGTAATTTCAAATGTAGCGTTCCACAATTCATCAGTTGTGTATAACACCCAGTGTTCATCACATCACATGCATTCCTTAATGCCCATCACACAGTTACTCCATCTCCCCACCCACCTTTCCTCCAGCAACCCTCAGTTTGTTTCCAATAGCTGGGAACCTGTCATGGATTTTCTTCCTCTCTGGTTTCTTCGCATTCATTTTCCCTCCCTTCCCCTATGATCCTCTGTGCTGTTCCTTCTATTCCACATATGAGTAAAACCATATAATAATTGTTTTTCTCTGACTGACTTATTTTGCTCAGCATAATACCCTCCAGGGCCTTCCACATCGATATGCTAAATATTGATCCTTTCTGATGGCTGAGTCATATTCCATTGTATATGTATATACCATGTTTTCTTTATCCATTTATCTGTCGATGGATGTCTTGGTTCCTTCCACGGTTTGGCTATTGTGGACAATGTCGCTATAAACATTCGGGGTGCAGTTGCCCCTTCAGATCACTACATTTGTAGCTTTGGGGTAAATAAAATTGCTGGGTTGTAAGGGAGCTCTCTTTTAAGTTCTTGGGGAACCTCCATATTGTTTTCCAAAGTGGCTGTACCAGTTTTCATTCCCACTTAGAAGTGTAAGAGAGTTCCCCTTTCTCCTCACCAACATTTGTTATTTCTTCGCTTGTTAATTTTTGCAATTCTGACTGGTGTGAAGTGGTATCTCATTGTCATTTGGATTTCT
Organism: Eumetopias jubatus; assembly: GCF_037043125.1. Classification (NCBI taxonomy): domain Eukaryota; kingdom Metazoa; phylum Chordata; class Mammalia; order Carnivora; family Otariidae; genus Eumetopias; species Eumetopias jubatus. The sequence continues at coordinate 1,085,068 of NW_028274834.1, read as the reverse complement.
TTTTCCCCATGCCAAGTGATGTTGAGCAGTTTGTCATATGTCTGTTGGCCATTTGTGTGTCTTCTTTGGAGAAATATCTGTTCATATCTTCTGCCCATTTCTTGACTCGCTTATTTGTTTTTTGGGTGTTGAGTTTGGGTGTTGAACGGTAGTAAAGCGTACGGCACTTTCATGATGCTTCCACACCCACTTTTGGAAATGCTTCTCTCTCCAGGATACCTGAAGATGTTAGTGGAGAGTTGCCATATACGCAGACTTGCTTTTCCCAGGTGAGTGCATGGCACATTCCTTATTCACTCACGCGCGCGCGCGCACACACACACACACACACACACACAGAGTTGAACATGTTTCTGTCTCGTCAGGAAAGGAGGTGTTCGTTGAGAGACGGTTTCTCGCCAATGCTTTTGGGTGCTTGCCCTTTTCCCCCCGGAGAGTGAAGTGTATGCGCTTTTTGCCTAGGCTTCCGTACACACGCTTGAGAAGCCTTCCCTCAGCCAGAAACAAGCCGTGAGTTGAAAGAGGCGTTCCACACAGACCTCCTTCTCAGAGCGAAGCCTGTCACACTTTTCCTTGGGCCTCCACACGCACTTTAGATAAACTTCCTCCGGGAAGCTGTGAGTTGAACGACGGGTTTCCTACAGCGGTTTTCCGTGGGGGTAAGGATATATGGCACTTCGCCTTAGGCTTCCACGCACAGATTGGAAAGGCTTCTCTCTTCGTGAAACAAGATGTGCGCTGAACGTTGCGTTCTGCGCAGGCTTGGTTTTCACACATCAGCCCATGGTACTTTCCCTAGGCTTCCACACGCGCAGTGAGTATCCCTTCCCTAAACCTGAACCAAGACGCGGGGGAAAGCTGCCTTCTACACCACCTTCTTTTCCGAGTTTCGTATAGAACCCTTGCGTTGTGCTTCCACATCCACTTTTGTCACTGCTTCGATATATCCTCCGGAGAGGGGTTCGCTTGAAAGACGGTCTCCCTCCGTCACGCTTTCAAGGAGTTAAGGATAGGGCACTCTCCTTATGCCTGCACACGTCCACTTGCAATCTCGACTGACTTCATGACCCCGTCCATATGCTACGCTGAAAGTCCCATTGCGCGCGGCCTTGTTTCTAAGAGATGAGGACAGGGCACGGCACGTTCCTTGTGCTTCCACCACGACTATATAAAAGGCTCCCGTCTCCAAGGCAAAGGATGTCAGGTGCAAGACGGCTTCGCAAAAGCGAGGTTGCCTCTTAGAGGGCGGTCTACGGCGCTCTCCTGACGCTTCCACGCCTACATATGCAAACGCTTCTGGGCTCACGAAAGAAGACGTCCGTTGAAAGCTGCCTTGTACCCCGACGCGTTTCTCGGAGTTAGGTCCAGGGAACGGTCCCTGTGCGATCACACGCAGCCTTGAGATGGCTCAGCTCTTTTCGATCGTCAGGGAGGACGTTTCTCGGAGTTAGGTCCAGGGAAAGGTAGTAAAGCGTACGGCACTTTCATGATGCTTCCACACCCACTTTTGGAAATGCTTCTCTCTCCAGGATACCTGAAGATGCTAGTGGCGAGTCGCCGTAGACGCAGACTTGCTTTTCCCAGGTCAGTACATGGCACTCTCCTTATTCACTCACGCACGCGCGCGCGCGCGGGCCCTAACACACACACACTCACACACACACACACACACACACACACACACACACAGAGTTGAACATGTTTCTGTCTCGTCAGGAAAGAAGGTGATCGTTGAGAGACGGTTTCTCGCCGATGCTTTTGGGTTCTTGCTTTTTTCCCCCCGGAGAGAGAAGTGTAGCCGCTTTTTCCCTAGGCTTCCGTACACACCCTTGAGAAGCCTTCCGTCAGCCAGAAACAAGCCATGAGTTGAAAGAGGCGTTCCACGCAGACCTCCTTCTCAGAGCGAAGCCTGTCACACTTTTCCTTGTGAAGTAAACTAGAGAGATACAAATACTTTCTCAATGATTGCTTTAAAAAAAAAGACTAAATATCCCAATCAGAAAACATAGACTGTAAAGAGGAAGCAAGACCCATCTCTATGCTGCCTACCAGAGAATCACTTCAGACCTAAAAATAAAAGCAGATTGGAAGTAATGGGACACAAAACCATTTATCATGCAAATGGAAGTGAAAAGAAAGTTGGAGTCGTAATATTTTTATGAGACAAAATAAACTGAATTGTGGGGAAGATGGCAGAGTAGAAGGACCCTAAACTCACCTCATCCCACAGATACAACTAGGTAACACTCACACCAGAGTCACCCAGAAATGGACCTTCAGATTTCCCCACAAAACTATACAACTAAATGGAGAGAGGGAATCACATCAAAGATGGTAGGAAGGACAAGGACTCTGTAGGAATCTAAAGCCCATATTTCTGACCACCAGAGGGAGGGAACCACAGTCACAGAGGGGCCAGAAACAAACTACTACACCGGGGAGCCTCTAAAGCGTAGAGACATCCTCATAGCTTATGGCTTTGAAAATCAGAAGGGATGACATTTGTGAGCGTATACAACCAGCAGACTTAAAGCTTGGAACTTTTAAAAATCAGCTGTCTCAGCTCTGAGAGAGCACAGAAGGTGATAGGAAGCTGAGACCTGTCCTTAAAGATTAAGCAGAGCAAAGAGTGTGGAGAAGCTTGGGTGAAGCAGGTTGAAAGGTGCTTGAGGATTAAACAAGGGAGACATAGTTCCTGAACTCAGAGTTTGCTAAGGGACTTGTCCAGGAACAAAGGAGCTGGCAGGTGCCATTTCCCTCTACGGCCCCTCATTATAAACACACACCTACCTGCAAGACCAAGCACAATCTAGCAATCACCATCTTGCATAAACCATGGCCCATCCCCACACCTACCACACCTGCTTCAGTCCCAGTGCTGTGGATACCCTCCCTGATAAGACCCACACAATCCTTGACAACAATATGTCTCCCCATCACCCACAGAACACGCATGCATCTTGTTAAAACAGCACACCCCATGTGTTGTGCACAATGACACAGTCCAGATCCAGTCTCTGTTGTTGCTATGCATTACCTTCAGAGGAGAACCAGCATCACCAAGTGAAAAATGTATGTTCTGCCCCGTATTTTCAAGAACAAGCAATATATCTGACCTTCCTAACAGAGAGATATTCTCTGAGAAGTAGGCCAAATGAGCAGACAGAGGACTATGTCCTAAACGAAAGAAGAGGACAAAGCCACAGCAAGAGACCTAAACAAAATGGATATAAGGAACATGCCTGACAGAAAATTTAAGATAACAATTATAAAGATACTCACTGGGGAAATGAAAAGAGGGAGGACATCAGAAGGGGGAACATCATTGAGACTCTTAACAAAGAGATATGAAAGAAATAATCAGAGATGTGGAACACAAGAAATGAAATGAAGAATATACTAGATAGAATAATTAGCAGGATGGACGAAGCAGAGGAACAAATTAATGAACTAGAAGACAGTAATGGAAAGTAATCAAGCGGAACAAATGAGAGGAAAAAGAAGTATGCAAAAATGAGAAGAGACATAGGGAATTCAGTGACTCCATCCAGTGTAACAACACCCACATGAGAGGGATCCCAGAAGGTGAAAAGGGGGAAAAGGGGGCAGAAAATCTATTTGACCAAAGAAGAGCTGAAAACTTAACCTAATCTGGTGAAGGAAACCTATACAAATCCATAAGGCATAGAGATCCCCTCCCACAAAATCAACCTAAGGAGGTCCACATCAAGATACATAGTAATCCAAATGGGAAAAGGTAGTGATAAAGAAAAAAACATTTAAAGCAGCAAGATAAAAGAAGACAGTTAACATGCAAGGGAAAGCCCATAAATCTATCAGCTGAGTTTTCAGCAGAAACTATGCAGGACAGAAGAAAGTGGCGTTAAATATTCAAAGCGCTGAATGAGAAAAATCTGCAGCAAGGAATAATTTATCCAGCAAGCCTATCCTTCAGAAAAGAAGGGGAGAAAAAGAGTTTCTTAGCCACACAAACTAAAAGAGTTCATGACCACTAAATTAACTACAAAAAATATTGAAGGGGACACTATGAGTGGAAAAAAATCGTAAGTGAGAGTATGACAATAATGAATCAAGGAAGCAGTAAAAATAAGTATTTCTGTAAAAATCAGTTAAGGGATTCACAAAATAAAAGTATGTAAAATATGAAAACATATACCCTAACACATGAGGAGGAGTCAACAGTGGGTTTGAACTTAAACAGCATTCAACTTAATATAGACTGAAAAGGCTATATATAATCCAGGGGGTCACCACAAACCCAAACCTCTAATACACATGCAAAAGATAAAGGGAAAGAAATCCAAGAATATCATTAAAGAAAACGAGCAAACCATGAGAGAGAGAGCAAGAGAAGAAAGGATCAGAGAAAAACTACACAAAAAACTATGAAACAAGTAACAAAACATCAATAAATACATGTCTAATGATAATTAGTTTGAATGTAAATGGACTAAATGCTCCAAGCAAAAGAGCATGACAGAGTTTGTATATATATATAAAAGATTTCACACCTAAAGACACCTGCAGATGGAAATTAAGAGATGGAGAAACATTAATCATGCAAGTGGATGTCAAAAGAAGTCAGAGTAGCAATCCTTATATCAGACAAAATAGACTTTTTTAACATTGAAATTGAATTAGCCAACATAGAGTACACCAGTAGTTTCAAATGTAGCGTTCCACAATTCATCAGTTGTGTATAACACCCAGTGTTCATCACATCACATGCATTCCTTAATGCCCATCACACAGTTACTCCATCTCCCCACCCACCTTTCCTCCAGCAACCCTCAGTTTGTTTCCAATAGCTGGGAACCTGTCATGGATTTTCTTCCTCTCTGGTTTCTTCGCATTCATTTTCCCTCCCTTCCCCTATGATCCTCTGTGCTGTTCCTTCTATTCCACATATGAGTAAAACCATATAATAATTGTTTTTCTCTGACTGACTTATTTTGCTCAGCATAATACCCTCCAGTGCCTTCCACATCGATATGCTAAATATTGATCCTTTCTGATGGCTGAGTCATATTCCATTGTATATGTATATACCATGTTTTCTTTATCCATTTATCTGTCGATGGATGTCTTGGTTCCTTCCACGGTTTGGCTATTGTGGACAATGTCGCTATAAACATTCGGGGTGCAGTTACCCCTTCAGATCACTACATTTGTAGCTTTGGGGTAAATAAAATTGCTGGGTTGTAAGGGAGCTCTCTTTTAAGTTCTTGGGGAACCTCCATATTGTTTTCCAAAGTGGCTGTACCAGTTTTCATTCCCACTTAGAAGTGTAAGAGAGTTCCCCTTTCTCCTCACCAACATTTGTTATTTCTTCGCTTGTTAATTTTTGCAATTCTGACTGGTGTGAAGTGGTATCTCATTGTCATTTGGATTTCTTTTTCCCCATGCCAAGTGATGTTGAGCAGTTTGTCATATGTCTGTTGGCCATTTGTGTGTCTTCTTTGGAGAAATATCTGTTCATATCTTCTGCCCATTTCTTGACTCGCTTATTTGTTTTTTGGGTGTTGAGTTTGGGTGTTGAACGGTAGTAAAGCGTACGGCACTTTCATGATGCTTCCACACCCACTTTTGGAAATGCTTCTCTCTCCAGGATACCTGAAGATGTTAGTGGAGAGTTGCCGTATACGCAGACTTGCTTTTCCCAGGTGAGTGCATGGCACATTCCTTATTCACTCACGCGCGCGCGCGCGCACACACACACACACACACACACACAGAGTTGAACATGTTTCTGTCTCGTCAGGAAAGGAGGTGTTCGTTGAGAGACGGTTTCTCGCCAATGCTTTTGGGTGCTTGCCCTTTTCCCCCCGGAGAGTGAAGTGTATGCGCTTTTTGCCTAGGCTTCCGTACACACACTTGAGAAGCCTTCCCTCAGCCAGAAACAAGCCGTGAGTTGAAAGAGGCGTTCCACACAGACCTCCTTCTCAGAGCGAAGCCTGTCACACTTTTCCTTGGGCCTCCACACGCACTTTAGAAAAACTTCCTCCGGGAAGCTGTGAGTTGAACGACGGGTTTCCTACAGCGGTTTTCCGTGGGGGTAAGGATATATGGCACTTGGCCTTAGGCTTCCACGCACACATTGGAAAGGCTTCTCTCTTCGTGAAACAAGATGTGCGCTGAACGTTGCGTTCTGCGCAGGCTTGGTTTTCACACATCAGCCCATGGTACTTTCCCTAGGCTTCCACACGCGCAGTGAGTATCCCTTCCCTAAACCTGAACCAAGACGCGGGGGAAAGCTGCCTTCTACACCACCTTCTTTTCCGAGTTTCGTATAGAACCCTTGCGTTGTGCTTCCACATCCACTTTTGTCACTGCTTCGATATATCCTCCGGAGAGGGGTTCGCTTGAAAGACGGTCTCCCTCCGTCACGCTTTCAAGGAGTTAAGGATAGGGCACTCTCCTTATGCCTGCACACGTCCACTTGCAATCTCGACTGACTTCATGACCCCGTCCATATGCTACGCTGAAAGTCCCATTGCGCGCGGCCTTGTTTCTAAGAGATGAGGACAGGGCACGGCACGTTCCTTGTGCTTCCACCACGACTATATAAAAGGCTCCCGTCTCCAAGGCAAAGGATGTCAGGTGCAAGACGGCTTCGCAAAAGCGAGGTTGCCTCTTAGAGGGCGGTCTACGGCGCTCTGCTGACGCTTCCACGCCTACATATGCAAACGCTTCTGGGCTCACGAAAGAAGACGTCCGTTGAAAGCTGCCTTGTACCCCGACGCGTTTCTCGGAGTTAGGTCCAGGGAACGGTCCCTGTGCGATCACACGCAGCCTTGAGATGGTTCAGCTCTTTTCGATCGTCAGGAAGGACGTTTCTCGGAGTTAGGTCCAGGGAAAGGTAGTAAAGCGTACGGCACTTTCATGATGCTTCCACACCCACTTTTGGAAATGCTTCTCTCTCCAGGATACCTGAAGATGCTAGTGGCGAGTCGCCGTAGACGCAGACTTGCTTTTCCCAGGTCAGTACATGGCACTCTCCTTATTCACTCACGCACGCGCGCGCGCGCGGGCCCTAACACACACACACTCACACACACACACACACACACACACACACACACACAGAGTTGAACATGTTTCTGTCTCGTCAGGAAAGAAGGTGATCGTTGAGAGACGGTTTCTCGCCGATGCTTTTGGGTTCTTGCTTTTTTCCCCCCGGAGAGAGAAGTGTAGCCGCTTTTTCCCTAGGCTTCCGTACACACCCTTGAGAAGCCTTCCGTCAGCCAGAAACAAGCCATGAGTTGAAAGAGGCGTTCCACGCAGACCTCCTTCTCAGAGCGAAGCCTGTCACACTTTTCCTTGTGAAGTCAACTAGAGAGATACAAATACTTTCTCAATGATTGCTTTAACAAAAAAGGACTAAATATCCCAATCAGAAAACATAGAGTGTAAAGAGGAAGCAAGACCCATCTCTATGCTGCCTACCAGAGAATCACTTCAGACCTAAAAATAAAAGCAGATTGGAAGTAATGGGACACAAAACCATTTATCATGCAAATGGAAGTGAAAAGAAAGTTGGAGTCGTAATATTTTTATGAGACAAAATAAACTGAATTGTGGGGAAGATGGCAGAGTAGAAGGACCCTAAACTCACCTCATCCCACAGATATAACTAGGTAACACTCACACCAGAGTCACCCAGAAATGGACCTTCAGATTTCCCCACAAAACTATACAACTAAATGGAGAGAGGGAATCACATCAAAGATGGTAGGAAGGACAAGGACTCTGTAGGAATCTAAACCCCATATTTCTGACCACCAGAGGGAGGGAACCACAGTCACAGAGGGGCCAGAAACAAACTACTACACCGGGGAACCTCTAAAGCGTAGAGACATCCTCATAGCTTATGGCTTTGAAAATCAGAAGGGATGACATTTGTGAGCGTATACAACCAGCAGACTTAAAGCTTGGAACTTTTAAAAATCAGCTGTCTCAGCTCTGAGAGAGCACAGAAGGTGATAGGAAGCTGAGATCTGTCCTTAAAGATTAAGCAGAGCAAAGAGTGTGGAGAAGCTTGGGTGAAGCAGGTTGAAAGGTGCTTGAGGATTAAACAAGGGAGACATAGTTCCTGAACTCAGAGTTTGCTAAGGGACTTGTCCAGGAACAAAGGAGCTGGCAGGTGCCATTTCCCTCTACGGCCCCTCATTATAAACACACACCTACCTGCAAGACCAAGCACAATCTAGCAATCACTAACTTGCATAAACCATGGCCCATCCCCACACCTACCACACCTGCTTCAGTCCCAGTGCTGTGGATACCCTCCCTGATAAGACCCACACAATCCTTGACAACAATATGTCTCCCCATCACCCACAGAACACGCATGCATCTTGTTAAAACAGCACACCCCATGTGTTGTGCACAATGACACAGTCCAGATCCAGTCTCTGTTGTTGCTATGCATTACCTTCAGAGGAGAACCAGCATCACCAAGTGAAAAATGTATGTTCTGCCCCGTATTTTCAAGAACAAGCAATATATCTGACCTTCCTAACCGAGAGATATTCTCTGAGAAGTAGGCCAAATGAGCAGACAGAGGACTATGTCCTAAACGAAAGAAGAGGACAAAGCCACAGCAAGAGACCTAAACAAAATGGATATAAGGAACATGCCTGACAGAAAATTTAAGATAACAATTATAAAGATACTCACTGGGGAAATGAAAAGAGGGAGGACATCAGAAGGGGGAACATCATTGAGACTCTTAACAAAGAGATATGAAAGAAATAATCAGAGATGTGGAACACAAGAAATGAAATGAAGAATATACTAGATAGAATAATTAGCAGGATGGACGAAGCAGAGGAACAAATTAATGAACTAGAAGACAGTAATGGAAAGTAATCAAGCGGAACAAATGAGAGGAAAAAGAAGTATGCAAAAATGAGAAGAGACATAGGGAATTCAGTGACTCCATCCAGTGTAACAACACCCACATGAGAGGGATCCCAGAAGGTGAAAAGGGGGAAAAGGGGGCAGAAAATCTATTTGACCAAAGAAGAGCTGAAAACTTAACCTAATCTGGTGAAGGAAACCTATACAAATCCATAAGGCATAGAGATCCCCTCCCACAAAATCAACCTAAGGAGGTCCACATCAAGATACATAGTAATCCAAATGGGAAAAGGTAGTGATAAAGAAAAAACATTTAAAGCAGCAAGATAAAAGAAGACAGTTAACATGCAAGGGAAAGCCCATAAATCTATCAGCTGAGTTTTCAGCAGAAACTATGCAGGACAGAAGAAAGTGGCGTTAAATATTCAAAGTGCTGAAGGAGAAAAATCTGCAGCAAGGAATAATTTATCCAGCAAGCCTATCCTTCAGAAAAGAAGGGGAGAAAAAGAGTTTCTTAGCCACACAAACTAAAAGAGTTCATGACCACTAAATTAACTACAAAAAATATTGAAGGGGACACTATGAGTGGAAAAAAATCGTAAGTGAGAGTATGACAATAATGAATCAAGGAGGCAGTAAAAATAAGTATTTCTGTAAAAATCAGTTAAGGGATTCACAAAATAAAAGTATGTAAAATATGAAAACATATACCCTAACACATGAGGAGGAGTCAACAGTGGGTTTGAACTTAAACAGCATTCAACTTAATATAGACTGAAAAGGCTATATATAATCCAGGGGGTCACCACAAACCCAAACCTCTAATACACATGCAAAAGATAAAGGGAAAGAAATCCAAGAATATCATTAAAGAAAACGAGCAAACCATGAGAGAGAGAGCAAGAGAAGAAAGGATCAGAGAAAAACTACACAAAAAATATGAAACAAGTAACAAAACATCAATAAATACATGTCTAATGATAATTAGTTTGAATGTAAATGGACTAAATGCTCCAAGCAAAAGAGCATGACAGAGTTTGTATATATATATAAAAGATTTCACACCTAAAGACACCTGCAGATGGAAATTAAGAGATGGAGAAACATTAATCATGCAAGTGGATGTCAAAAGAAGTCAGAGTAGCAATCCTTATATCAGACAAAATAGACTTTTTTAACATTGAAATTGAATTAGCCAACATAGAGTACACCAGTAATTTCAAATGTAGCGTTCCACAATTCATCAGTTGTGTATAACACCCAGTGTTCATCACATCACATGCATTCCTTAATGCCCATCACACAGTTACTCCATCTCCCCACCCACCTTTCCTCCAGCAACCCTCAGTTTGTTTCCAATAGCTGGGAACCTGTCATGGATTTTCTTCCTCTCTGGTTTCTTCGCATTCATTTTCCCTCCCTTCCCCTATGATCCTCTGTGCTGTTCCTTCTATTCCACATATGAGTAAAACCATATAATAATTGTTTTTCTCTGACTGACTTATTTTGCTCAGCATAATACCCTCCAGGGCCTTCCACATCGATATGCTAAATATTGATCCTTTCTGATGGCTGAGTCATATTCCATTGTATATGTATATACCATGTTTTCTTTATCCATTTATCTGTCGATGGATGTCTTGGTTCCTTCCACGGTTTGGCTATTGTGGACAATGTCGCTATAAACATTCGGGGTGCAGTTGCCCCTTCAGATCACTACATTTGTAGCTTTGGGGTAAATAAAATTGCTGGGTTGTAAGGGAGCTCTCTTTTAAGTTCTTGGGGAACCTCCATATTGTTTTCCAAAGTGGCTGTACCAGTTTTCATTCCCACTTAGAAGTGTAAGAGAGTTCCCCTTTCTCCTCACCAACATTTGTTATTTCTTCGCTTGTTAATTTTTGCAATTCTGACTGGTGTGAAGTGGTATCTCATTGTCATTTGGATTTCTTTTTCCCCATGCCAAGTGATGTTGAGCAGTTTGTCATATGTCTGTTGGCCATTTGTGTGTCTTCTTTGGAGAAATATCTGTTCATATCTTCTGCCCATTTCTTGACTCGCTTATTTGTTTTTTGGGTGTTGAGTTTGGGTGTTGAACGGTAGTAAAGCGTACGGCACTTTCATGATGCTTCCACACCCACTTTTGGAAATGCTTCTCTCTCCAGGATACCTGAAGATGTTAGTGGAGAGTTGCCATATACGCAGACTTGCTTTTCCCAGGTGAGTGCATGGCACATTCCTTATTCACTCACGCGCGCGCGCGCACACACACACACACACACACACACAGAGTTGAACATGTTTCTGTCTCGTCAGGAAAGGAGGTGTTCGTTGAGAGACGGTTTCTCGCCAATGCTTTTGGGTGCTTGCCCTTTTCCCCCCGGAGAGTGAAGTGTATGCGCTTTTTGCCTAGGCTTCCGTACACACGCTTGAGAAGCCTTCCCTCAGCCAGAAACAAGCCGTGAGTTGAAAGAGGCGTTCCACACAGACCTCCTTCTCAGAGCGAAGCCTGTCACACTTTTCCTTGGGCCTCCACACGCACTTTAGATAAACTTCCTCCGGGAAGCTGTGAGTTGAACGACGGGTTTCCTACAGCGGTTTTCCGTGGGGGTAAGGATATATGGCACTTCGCCTTAGGCTTCCACGCACAGATTGGAAAGGCTTCTCTCTTCGTGAAACAAGATGTGCGCTGAACGTTGCGTTCTGCGCAGGCTTGGTTTTCACACATCAGCCCATGGTACTTTCCCTAGGCTTCCACACGCGCAGTGAGTATCCCTTCCCTAAACCTGAACCAAGACGCGGGGGAAAGCTGCCTTCTACACCACCTTCTTTTCCGAGTTTCGTATAGAACCCTTGCGTTGTGCTTCCACATCCACTTTTGTCACTGCTTCGATATATCCTCCGGAGAGGGGTTCGCTTGAAAGACGGTCTCCCTCCGTCACGCTTTCAAGGAGTTAAGGATAGGGCACTCTCCTTATGCCTGCACACGTCCACTTGCAATCTCGACTGACTTCATGACCCCGTCCATATGCTACGCTGAAAGTCCCATTGCGCGCGGCCTTGTTTCTAAGAGATGAGGACAGGGCACGGCACGTTCCTTGTGCTTCCACCACGACTATATAAAAGGCTCCCGTCTCCAAGGCAAAGGATGTCAGGTGCAAGACGGCTTCGCAAAAGCGAGGTTGCCTCTTAGAGGGCGGTCTACGGCGCTCTGCTGACGCTTCCACGCCTACATATGCAAACGCTTCTGGGCTCACGAAAGAAGACGTCCGTTGAAAGCTGCCTTGTACCCCGACGCGTTTCTCGGAGTTAGGTCCAGGGAACGGTCCCTGTGCGATCACACGCAGCCTTGAGATGGCTCAGCTCTTTTCGATCGTCAGGGAGGACGTTTCTCGGAGTTAGGTCCAGGGAAAGGTAGTAAAGCGTACGGCACTTTCATGATGCTTCCACACCCACTTTTGGAAATGCTTCTCTCTCCAGGATACCTGAAGATGCTAGTGGCGAGTCGCCGTAGACGCAGACTTGCTTTTCCCAGGTCAGTACATGGCACTCTCCTTATTCACTCACGCACGCGCGCGCGCGCGGGCCCTAACACACACACACTCACACACACACACACACACACACACACACACACACAGAGTTGAACATGTTTCTGTCTCGTCAGGAAAGAAGGTGATCGTTGAGAGACGGTTTCTCGCCGATGCTTTTGGGTTCTTGCTTTTTTCCCCCCGGAGAGAGAAGTGTAGCCGCTTTTTCCCTAGGCTTCCGTACACACCCTTGAGAAGCCTTCCGTCAGCCAGAAACAAGCCATGAGTTGAAAGAGGCGTTCCACGCAGACCTCCTTCTCAGAGCGAAGCCTGTCACACTTTTCCTTGTGAAGTAAACTAGAGAGATACAAATACTTTCTCAATGATTGCTTTAAAAAAAAAGACTAAATATCCCAATCAGAAAACATAGACTGTAAAGAGGAAGCAAGACCCATCTCTATGCTGCCTACCAGAGAATCACTTCAGACCTAAAAATAAAAGCAGATTGGAAGTAATGGGACACAAAACCATTTATCATGCAAATGGAAGTGAAAAGAAAGTTGGAGTCGTAATATTTTTATGAGACAAAATAAACTGAATTGTGGGGAAGATGGCAGAGTAGAAGGACCCTAAACTCACCTCATCCCACAGATACAACTAGGTAACACTCACACCAGAGTCACCCAGAAATGGACCTTCAGATTTCCCCACAAAACTATACAACTAAATGGAGAGAGGGAATCACATCAAAGATGGTAGGAAGGACAAGGACTCTGTAGGAATCTAAAGCCCATATTTCTGACCACCAGAGGGAGGGAACCACAGTCACAGAGGGGCCAGAAACAAACTACTACACCGGGGAGCCTCTAAAGCGTAGAGACATCCTCATAGCTTATGGCTTTGAAAATCAGAAGGGATGACATTTGTGAGCGTATACAACCAGCAGACTTAAAGCTTGGAACTTTTAAAAATCAGCTGTCTCAGCTCTGAGAGAGCACAGAAGGTGATAGGAAGCTGAGATCTGTCCTTAAAGATTAAGCAGAGCAAAGAGTGTGGAGAAGCTTGGGTGAAGCAGGTTGAAAGGTGCTTGAGGATTAAACAAGGGAGACATAGTTCCTGAACTCAGAGTTTGCTAAGGGACTTGTCCAGGAACAAAGGAGCTGGCAGGTGCCATTTCCCTCTACGGCCCCTCATTATAAACACACACCTACCTGCAAGACCAAGCACAATCTAGCAATCACTAACTTGCATAAACCATGGCCCATCCCCACACCTACCACACCTGCTTCAGTCCCAGTGCTGTGGATACCCTCCCTGATAAGACCCACACAATCCTTGACAACAATATGTCTCCCCATCACCCACAGAACACGCATGCATCTTGTTAAAACAGCACACCCCATGTGTTGTGCACAATGACACAGTCCAGATCCAGTCTCTGTTGTTGCTATGCATTACCTTCAGAGGAGAACCAGCATCACCAAGTAAAAATGTATGTTCTGCCCCGTATTTTCAAGAACAAGCAATATATCTGACCTTCCTAACAGAGAGATATTCTCTGAGAAGTAGGCCAAATGAGCAGACAGAGGACTATGTCCTAAACGAAAGAAGAGGACAAAGCCACAGCAAGAGACCTAAACAAAATGGATATAAGGAACATGCCTGACAGAAAATTTAAGATAACAATTATAAAGATACTCACTGGGGAAATGAAAAGAGGGAGGACATCAGAAGGGGGAACATCATTGAGACTCTTAACAAAGAGATATGAAAGAAATAATCAGAGATGTGGAACACAAGAAATGAAATGAAGAATATACTAGATAGAATAATTAGCAGGATGGACGAAGCAGAGGAACAAATTAATGAACTAGAAGACAGTAATGGAAAGTAATCAAGCGGAACAAATGAGAGGAAAAAGAAGTATGCAAAAATGAGAAGAGACATAGGGAATTCAGTGACTCCATCCAGTGTAACAACACCCACATGAGAGGGATCCCAGAAGGTGAAAAGGGGGAAAAGGGGGCAGAAAATCTATTTGACCAAAGAAGAGCTGAAAACTTAACCTAATCTGGTGAAGGAAACCTATACAAATCCATAAGGCATAGAGATCCCCTCCCACAAAATCAACCTAAGGAGGTCCACATCAAGATACATAGTAATCCAAATGGGAAAAGGTAGTGATAAAGAAAAAAACATTTAAAGCAGCAAGATAAAAGAAGACAGTTAACATGCAAGGGAAAGCCCATAAATCTATCAGCTGAGTTTTCAGCAGAAACTATGCAGGACAGAAGAAAGTGGCGTTAAATATTCAAAGCGCTGAATGAGAAAAATCTGCAGCAAGGAATAATTTATCCAGCAAGCCTATCCTTCAGAAAAGAAGGGGAGAAAAAGAGTTTCTTAGCCACACAAACTAAAAGAGTTCATGACCACTAAATTAACTACAAAAAATATTGAAGGGGACACTATGAGTGGAAAAAAATCGTAAGTGAGAGTATGACAATAATGAATCAAGGAAGCAGTAAAAATAAGTATTTCTGTAAAAATCAGTTAAGGGATTCACAAAATAAAAGTATGTAAAATATGAAAACATATACCCTAACACATGAGGAGGAGTCAACAGTGGGTTTGAACTTAAACAGCATTCAACTTAATATAGACTGAAAAGGCTATATATAATCCAGGGGGTCACCACAAACCCAAACCTCTAATACACATGCAAAAGATAAAGGGAAAGAAATCCAAGAATATCATTAAAGAAAACGAGCAAACCATGAGAGAGAGAGCAAGAGAAGAAAGGATCAGAGAAAAACTACACAAAAAATATGAAACAAGTAACAAAACATCAATAAATACATGTCTAATGATAATTAGTTTGAATGTAAATGGACTAAATGCTCCAAGCAAAAGAGCATGACAGAGTTTGTATATATATATAAAAGATTTCACACCTAAAGACACCTGCAGATGGAAATTAAGAGATGGAGAAACATTAATCATGCAAGTGGATGTCAAAAGAAGTCAGAGTAGCAATCCTTATATCAGACAAAATAGACTTTTTTAACATTGAAATTGAATTAGCCAACATAGAGTACACCAGTAATTTCAAATGTAGCGTTCCACAATTCATCAGTTGTGTATAACACCCAGTGTTCATCACATCACATGCATTCCTTAATGCCCATCACACAGTTACTCCATCTCCCCACCCACCTTTCCTCCAGCAACCCTCAGTTTGTTTCCAATAGCTGGGAACCTGTCATGGATTTTCTTCCTCTCTGGTTTCTTCGCATTCATTTTCCCTCCCTTCCCCTATGATCCTCTGTGCTGTTCCTTCTATTCCACATATGAGTAAAACCATATAATAATTGTTTTTCTCTGACTGACTTATTTTGCTCAGCATAATACCCTCCAGTGCCTTCCACATCGATATGCTAAATATTGATCCTTTCTGATGGCTGAGTCATATTCCATTGTATATGTATATACCATGTTTTCTTTATCCATTTATCTGTCGATGGATGTCTTGGTTCCTTCCACGGTTTGGCTATTGTGGACAATGTCGCTATAAACATTCGGGGTGCAGTTACCCCTTCAGATCACTACATTTGTAGCTTTGGGGTAAATAAAATTGCTGGGTTGTAAGGGAGCTCTCTTTTAAGTTCTTGGGGAACCTCCATATTGTTTTCCAAAGTGGCTGTACCAGTTTTCATTCCCACTTAGAAGTGTAAGAGAGTTCCCCTTTCTCCTCACCAACATTTGTTATTTCTTCGCTTGTTAATTTTTGCAATTCTGACTGGTGTGAAGTGGTATCTCATTGTCATTTGGATTTCTTTTTCCCCATGCCAAGTGATGTTGAGCAGTTTGTCATATGTCTGTTGGCCATTTGTGTGTCTTCTTTGGAGAAATATCTGTTCATATCTTCTGCCCATTTCTTGACTCGCTTATTTGTTTTTTGGGTGTTGAGTTTGGGTGTTGAACGGTAGTAAAGCGTACGGCACTTTCATGATGCTTCCACACCCACTTTTGGAAATGCTTCTCTCTCCAGGATACCTGAAGATGTTAGTGGAGAGTTGCCGTATACGCAGACTTGCTTTTCCCAGGTGAGTGCATGGCACATTCCTTATTCACTCACGCGCGCGCGCGCGCACACACACACACACACACACACACAGAGTTGAACATGTTTCTGTCTCGTCAGGAAAGGAGGTGTTCGTTGAGAGACGGTTTCTCGCCAATGCTTTTGGGTGCTTGCCCTTTTCCCCCCGGAGAGTGAAGTGTATGCGCTTTTTGCCTAGGCTTCCGTACACACCCTTGAGAAGCCTTCCCTCAGCCAGAAACAAGCCGTGAGTTGAAAGAGGCGTTCCACACAGACCTCCTTCTCAGAGCGAAGCCTGTCACACTTTTCCTTGGGCCTCCACACGCACTTTAGAAAAACTTCCTCCGGGAAGCTGTGAGTTGAACGACGGGTTTCCTACAGCGGTTTTCCGTGGGGGTAAGGATATATGGCACTTGGCCTTAGGCTTCCACGCACAGATTGGAAAGGCTTCTCTCTTCGTGAAACAAGATGTGCGCTGAACGTTGCGTTCTGCGCAGGCTTGGTTTTCACACATCAGCCCATGGTACTTTCCCTAGGCTTCCACACGCGCAGTGAGTATCCCTTCCCTAAACCTGAACCAAGACGCGGGGGAAAGCTGCCTTCTACACCACCTTCTTTTCCGAGTTTCGTATAGAACCCTTGCGTTGTGCTTCCACATCCACTTTTGTCACTGCTTCGATATATCCTCCGGAGAGGGGTTCGCTTGAAAGACGGTCTCCCTCCGTCACGCTTTCAAGGAGTTAAGGATAGGGCACTCTCCTTATGCCTGCACACGTCCACTTGCAATCTCGACTGACTTCATGACCCCGTCCATATGCTACGCTGAAAGTCCCATTGCGCGCGGCCTTGTTTCTAAGAGATGAGGACAGGGCACGGCACGTTCCTTGTGCTTCCACCACGACTATATAAAAGGCTCCCGTCTCCAAGGCAAAGGATGTCAGGTGCAAGACGGCTTCGCAAAAGCGAGGTTGCCTCTTAGAGGGCGGTCTACGGCGCTCTCCTGACGCTTCCACGCCTACATATGCAAACGCTTCTGGGCTCACGAAAGAAGACGTCCGTTGAAAGCTGCCTTGTACCCCGACGCGTTTCTCGGAGTTAGGTCCAGGGAACGGTCCCTGTGCGATCACACGCAGCCTTGAGATGGTTCAGCTCTTTTCGATCGTCAGGAAGGACGTTTCTCGGAGTTAGGTCCAGGGAAAGGTAGTAAAGCGTACGGCACTTTCATGATGCTTCCACACCCACTTTTGGAAATGCTTCTCTCTCCAGGATACCTGAAGATGCTAGTGGCGAGTCGCCGTAGACGCAGACTTGCTTTTCCCAGGTCAGTACATGGCACTCTCCTTATTCACTCACGCACGCGCGCGCGCGCGGGCCCTAACACACACACACTCACACACACACACACACACACACACACACACACACAGAGTTGAACATGTTTCTGTCTCGTCAGGAAAGAAGGTGATCGTTGAGAGACGGTTTCTCGCCGATGCTTTTGGGTTCTTGCTTTTTTCCCCCCGGAGAGAGAAGTGTAGCCGCTTTTTCCCTAGGCTTCCGTACACACCCTTGAGAAGCCTTCCGTCAGCCAGAAACAAGCCATGAGTTGAAAGAGGCGTTCCACGCAGACCTCCTTCTCAGAGCGAAGCCTGTCACACTTTTCCTTGTGAAGTCAACTAGAGAGATACAAATACTTTCTCAATGATTGCTTTAACAAAAAAGGACTAAATATCCCAATCAGAAAACATAGAGTGTAAAGAGGAAGCAAGACCCATCTCTATGCTGCCTACCAGAGAATCACTTCAGACCTAAAAATAAAAGCAGATTGGAAGTAATGGGACACAAAACCATTTATCATGCAAATGGAAGTGAAAAGAAAGTTGGAGTCGTAATATTTTTATGAGACAAAATAAACTGAATTGTGGGGAAGATGGCAGAGTAGAAGGACCCTAAACTCACCTCATCCCACAGATATAACTAGGTAACACTCACACCAGAGTCACCCAGAAATGGACCTTCAGATTTCCCCACAAAACTATACAACTAAATGGAGAGAGGGAATCACATCAAAGATGGTAGGAAGGACAAGGACTCTGTAGGAATCTAAACCCCATATTTCTGACCACCAGAGGGAGGGAACCACAGTCACAGAGGGGCCAGAAACAAACTACTACACCGGGGAACCTCTAAAGCGTAGAGACATCCTCATAGCTTATGGCTTTGAAAATCAGAAGGGATGACATTTGTGAGCGTATACAACCAGCAGACTTAAAGCTTGGAACTTTTAAAAATCAGCTGTCTCAGCTCTGAGAGAGCACAGAAGGTGATAGGAAGCTGAGATCTGTCCTTAAAGATTAAGCAGAGCAAAGAGTGTGGAGAAGCTTGGGTGAAGCAGGTTGAAAGGTGCTTGAGGATTAAACAAGGGAGACATAGTTCCTGAACTCAGAGTTTGCTAAGGGACTTGTCCAGGAACAAAGGAGCTGGCAGGTGCCATTTCCCTCTACGGCCCCTCATTATAAACACACACCTACCTGCAAGACCAAGCACAATCTAGCAATCACTAACTTGCATAAACCATGGCCCATCCCCACACCTACCACACCTGCTTCAGTCCCAGTGCTGTGGATACCCTCCCTGATAAGACCCACACAATCCTTGACAACAATATGTCTCCCCATCACCCACAGAACACGCATGCATCTTGTTAAAACAGCACACCCCATGTGTTGTGCACAATGACACAGTCCAGATCCAGTCTCTGTTGTTGCTATGCATTACCTTCAGAGGAGAACCAGCATCACCAAGTGAAAAATGTATGTTCTGCCCCGTATTTTCAAGAACAAGCAATATATCTGACCTTCCTAACCGAGAGATATTCTCTGAGAAGTAGGCCAAATGAGCAGACAGAGGACTATGTCCTAAACGAAAGAAGAGGACAAAGCCACAGCAAGAGACCTAAACAAAATGGATATAAGGAACATGCCTGACAGAAAATTTAAGATAACAATTATAAAGATACTCACTGGGGAAATGAAAAGAGGGAGGACATCAGAAGGGGGAACATCATTGAGACTCTTAACAAAGAGATATGAAAGAAATAATCAGAGATGTGGAACACAAGAAATGAAATGAAGAATATACTAGATAGAATAATTAGCAGGATGGACGAAGCAGAGGAACAAATTAATGAACTAGAAGACAGTAATGGAAAGTAATCAAGCGGAACAAATGAGAGGAAAAAGAAGTATGCAAAAATGAGAAGAGACATAGGGAATTCAGTGACTCCATCCAGTGTAACAACACCCACATGAGAGGGATCCCAGAAGGTGAAAAGGGGGAAAAGGGGGCAGAAAATCTATTTGACCAAAGAAGAGCTGAAAACTTAACCTAATCTGGTGAAGGAAACCTATACAAATCCATAAGGCATAGAGATCCCCTCCCACAAAATCAACCTAAGGAGGTCCACATCAAGATACATAGTAATCCAAATGGGAAAAGGTAGTGATAAAGAAAAAACATTTAAAGCAGCAAGATAAAAGAAGACAGTTAACATGCAAGGGAAAGCCCATAAATCTATCAGCTGAGTTTTCAGCAGAAACTATGCAGGACAGAAGAAAGTGGCGTTAAATATTCAAAGTGCTGAAGGAGAAAAATCTGCAGCAAGGAATAATTTATCCAGCAAGCCTATCCTTCAGAAAAGAAGGGGAGAAAAAGAGTTTCTTAGCCACACAAACTAAAAGAGTTCATGACCACTAAATTAACTACAAAAAATATTGAAGGGGACACTATGAGTGGAAAAAAATCGTAAGTGAGAGTATGACAATAATGAATCAAGGAGGCAGTAAAAATAAGTATTTCTGTAAAAATCAGTTAAGGGATTCACAAAATAAAAGTATGTAAAATATGAAAACATATACCCTAACACATGAGGAGGAGTCAACAGTGGGTTTGAACTTAAACAGCATTCAACTTAATATAGACTGAAAAGGCTATATATAATCCAGGGGGTCACCACAAACCCAAACCTCTAATACACATGCAAAAGATAAAGGGAAAGAAATCCAAGAATATCATTAAAGAAAACGAGCAAACCATGAGAGAGAGAGCAAGAGAAGAAAGGATCAGAGAAAAACTACACAAAAAACTATGAAACAAGTAACAAAACATCAATAAATACATGTCTAATGATAATTAGTTTGAATGTAAATGGACTAAATGCTCCAAGCAAAAGAGCATGACAGAGTTTGTATATATATATAAAAGATTTCACACCTAAAGACACCTGCAGATGGAAATTAAGAGATGGAGAAACATTAATCATGCAAGTGGATGTCAAAAGAAGTCAGAGTAGCAATCCTTATATCAGACAAAATAGACTTTTTTAACATTGAAATTGAATTAGCCAACATAGAGTACACCAGTAATTTCAAATGTAGCGTTCCACAATTCATCAGTTGTGTATAACACCCAGTGTTCATCACATCACATGCATTCCTTAATGCCCATCACACAGTTACTCCATCTCCCCACCCACCTTTCCTCCAGCAACCCTCAGTTTGTTTCCAATAGCTGGGAACCTGTCATGGATTTTCTTCCTCTCTGGTTTCTTCGCATTCATTTTCCCTCCCTTCCCCTATGATCCTCTGTGCTGTTCCTTCTATTCCACATATGAGTAAAACCATATAATAATTGTTTTTCTCTGACTGACTTATTTTGCTCAGCCTAATACCCTCCAGTGCCTTCCACATCGATATGCTAAATATTGATCCTTTCTGATGGCTGAGTCATATTCCATTGTATATGTATATACCATGTTTTCTTTATCCATTTATCTGTCGATGGATGTCTTGGTTCCTTCCACGGTTTGGCTATTGTGGACAATGTCGCTATAAACATTCGGGGTGCAGTTGCCCCTTCAGATCACTACATTTGTAGCTTTGGGGTAAATAAAATTGCTGGGTTGTAAGGGAGCTCTCTTTTAAGTTCTTGGGGAACCTCCATATTGTTTTCCAAAGTGGCTGTACCAGTTTTCATTCCCACTTAGAAGTGTAAGAGAGTTCCCCTTTCTCCTCACCAACATTTGTTATTTCTTCGCTTGTTAATTTTTGCAATTCTGACTGGTGTGAAGTGGTATCTCATTGTCATTTGGATTTCTTTTTCCCCATGCCAAGTGATGTTGAGCAGTTTGTCATATGTCTGTTGGCCATTTGTGTGTCTTCTTTGGAGAAATATCTGTTCATATCTTCTGCCCATTTCTTGACTCGCTTATTTGTTTTTTGGGTGTTGAGTTTGGGTGTTGAACGGTAGTAAAGCGTACGGCACTTTCATGATGCTTCCACACCCACTTTTGGAAATGCTTCTCTCTCCAGGATACCTGAAGATGTTAGTGGAGAGTTGCCGTATACGCAGACTTGCTTTTCCCAGGTGAGTGCATGGCACATTCCTTATTCACTCACGCGCGCGCGCGCGCACACACACACACACGCACACACAGAGTTGAACATGTTTCTGTCTCGTCAGGAAAGGAGGTGTTCGTTGAGAGACGGTTTCTCGCCAATGCTTTTGGGTGCTTGCCCTTTTCCCCCCGGAGAGTGAAGTGTATGCGCTTTTTGCCTAGGCTTCCGTACACACCCTTGAGAAGCCTTCCCTCAGCCAGAAACAAGCCGTGAGTTGAAAGAGGCGTTCCACACAGACCTCCTTCTCAGAGCGAAGCCTGTCACACTTTTCCTTGGGCCTCCACACGCACTTTAGATAAACTTCCTCCGGGAAGCTGTGAGTTGAACGACGGGTTTCCTACAGCGGTTTTCCGTGGGGGTAAGGATATATGGCACTTGGCCTTAGGCTTCCACGCACACATTGGAAAGGCTACTCTCTTCGTGAAACAAGATGTGCGCTGAACGTTGCGTTCTGCACAGGCTTGGTTTTCACACATCAGCCCATGGTACTTTCCCTAGGCTTCCACACGCGCAGTGAGTATCCCTTCCCTAAACCTGAACCAAGACGCGGGGGAAAGCTGCCTTCTACACCACCTTCTTTTCCGAGTTTCGTATAGAACCCTTGCGTTGTGCTTCCACATCCACTTTTGTCACTGCTTCGATATATCCTCCGGAGAGGGGTTCGCTTGAAAGACGGTCTCCCTCCGTCACGCTTTCAAGGAGTTAAGGATAGGGCACTCTCCTTATGCCTGCACACGTCCACTTGCAATCTCGACTGACTTCATGACCCCGTCCATATGCTACGCTGAAAGTCCCATTGCGCGCGGCCTTGTTTCTAAGAGATGAGGACAGGGCACGGCACGTTCCTTGTGCTTCCACCACGACTATATAAAAGGCTCCCGTCTCCAAGGCAAAGGATGTCAGGTGCAAGACGGCTTCGCAAAAGCGAGGTTGCCTCTTAGAGGGCGGTCTACGGCGCTCTGCTGACGCTTCCACGCCTACATATGCAAACGCTTCTGGGCTCACGAAAGAAGACGTCCGTTGAAAGCTGCCTTGTACCCCGACGCGTTTCTCGGAGTTAGGTCCAGGGAACGGTCCCTGTGCGATCACACGCAGCCTTGAGATGGCTCAGCTCTTTTCGATCGTCAGGGAGGACGTTTCTCGGAGTTAGGTCCAGGGAAAGGTAGTAAAGCGTACGGCACTTTCATGATGCTTCCACACCCACTTTTGGAAATGCTTCTCTCTCCAGGATACCTGAAGATGCTAGTGGCGAGTCGCCGTAGACGCAGACTTGCTTTTCCCAGGTCAGTACATGGCACTCTCCTTATTCACTCACGCACGCGCGCGCGCGCGGGCCCTAACACACACACACACACACACACACACACACACACACAGAGTTGAACATGTTTCTGTCTCGTCAGGAAAGAAGGTGATCGTTGAGAGACGGTTTCTCGCCGATGCTTTTGGGTTCTTGCTTTTTTCCCCCCGGAGAGAGAAGTGTAGCCGCTTTTTCCCTAGGCTTCCGTACACACCCTTGAGAAGCCTTCCGTCAGCCAGAAACAAGCCATGAGTTGAAAGAGGCGTTCCACGCAGACCTCCTTCTCAGAGCGAAGCCTGTCACACTTTTCCTTGTGAAGTAAACTAGAGAGATACAAATACTTTCTCAATGATTGCTTTAACAAAAAAGGACTAAATATCCCAATCAGAAAACATAGACTGTAAAGAGGAAGCAAGACCCATCTCTATGCTGCCTAGCAGAGAATCACTTCAGACCTAAAAATAAAAGCAGATTGGAAGTAATGGGACACAAAACCATTTATCATGCAAATGGAAGTGAAAAGAAAGTTGGAGTCGTAATATTTTTATGAGACAAAATAAACTGAATTGTGGGGAAGATGGCAGAGTAGAAGGACCCTAAACTCACCTCATCCCACAGATACAACTAGGTAACACTCACACCAGAGTCACCCAGAAATGGACCTTCAGATTTCCCCACAAAACTATACAACTAAATGGAGAGAGGGAATCACATCAAAGATGGTAGGAAGGACAAGGACTCTGTAGGAATCTAAAGCCCATATTTCTGACCACCAGAGGGAGGGAACCACAGTCACAGAGGGGCCAGAAACAAGCTACTACACCGGGGAGCCTCTAAAGCGTAGAGACATCCTCATAGCTTATGGCTTTGAAAATCAGAAGGGATGACATTTGTGAGCGTATACAACCAGCAGACTTAAAGCTTGGAACTTTTAAAAATCAGCTGTCTCAGCTCTGAGAGAGCACAGAAGGTGATAGGAAGCTGAGACCTGTCCTTAAAGATTAAGCAGAGCAAAGAGTGTGGAGAAGCTTGGGTGAAGCAGGTTGAAAGGTGCTTGAGGATTAAACAAGGGAGACATAGTTCCTGAACTCAGAGTTTGCTAAGGGACTTGTCCAGGAACAAAGGAGCTGGCAGGTGCCATTTCCCTCTACGGCCCCTCATTATAAACACACACCTACCTGCAAGACCAAGCACAATCTAGCAATCACTAACTTGCATAAACCATGGCCCATCCCCACACCTACCACACCTGCTTCAGTCCCAGTGCTGTGGATACCCTCCCTGATAAGACCCACACAATCCTTGACAACAATATGTCTCCCCATCACCCACAGAACACGCATGCATCTTGTTAAAACAGCACACCCCATGTGTTGTGCACAATGACACAGTCCAGATCCAGTCTCTGTTGTTGCTATGCATTACCTTCAGAGGAGAACCAGCATCACCAAGTGAAAAATGTATGTTCTGCGCCGTATTTTCAAGAACAAGCAATATATCTGACCTTCCTAACCGAGAGATATTCTCTGAGAAGTAGGCCAAATGAGCAGACAGAGGACTATGTCCTAAACGAAAGAAGAGGACAAAGCCACAGCAAGAGACCTAAACAAAATGGATATAAGGAACATGCCTGACAGAAAATTTAAGATAACAATTATAAAGATACTCACTGGGGAAATGAAAAGAGGGAGGACATCAGAAGGGGGAACATCATTGAGACTCTTAACAAAGAGATATGAAAGAAATAATCAGAGATGTGGAACACAAGAAATGAAATGAAGAATATACTAGATAGAATAATTAGCAGGATGGACGAAGCAGAGGAACAAATTAATGAACTAGAAGACAGTAATGGAAAGTAATCAAGCGGAACAAATGAGAGGAAAAAGAAGTATGCAAAAATGAGAAGAGACATAGGGAATTCAGTGACTCCATCCAGTGTAACAACACCCACATGAGAGGGATCCCAGAAGGTGAAAAGGGGGAAAAGGGGGCAGAAAATCTATTTGACCAAAGAAGAGCTGAAAACTTAACCTAATCTGGTGAAGGAAACCTATACAAATCCATAAGGCATAGAGATCCCCTCCCACAAAATCAACCTAAGGAGGTCCACATCAAGATACATAGTAATCCAAATGGGAAAAGGTAGTGATAAAGAAAAAAACATTTAAAGCAGCAAGATAAAAGAAGACAGTTAACATGCAAGGGAAAGCCCATAAATCTATCAGCTGAGTTTTCAGCAGAAACTATGCAGGACAGAAGAAAGTGGCGTTAAATATTCAAAGCGCTGAATGAGAAAAATCTGCAGCAAGGAATAATTTATCCAGCAAGCCTATCCTTCAGAAAAGAAGGGGAGAAAAAGAGTTTCTTAGCCACACAAACTAAAAGAGTTCATGACCACTAAATTAACTACAAAAAATATTGAAGGGGACACTATGAGTGGAAAAAAATCGTAAGTGAGAGTATGACAATAATGAATCAAGGAGGCAGTAAAAATAAGTATTTCTGTAAAAATCAGTTAAGGGATTCACAAAATAAAAGTATGTAAAATATGAAAACATATACCCTAACACATGAGGAGGAGTCAACAGTGGGTTTGAACTTAAACAGCATTCAACTTAATATAGACTGAAAAGGCTATATATAATCCAGGGGGTCACCACAAACCCAAACCTCTAATACACATGCAAAAGATAAAGGGAAAGAAATCCAAGAATATCATTAAAGAAAACGAGCAAACCATGAGAGAGAGAGCAAGAGAAGAAAGGATCAGAGAAAAACTACACAAAAAATATGAAACAAGTAACAAAACATCAATAAATACATGTCTAATGATAATTAGTTTGAATGTAAATGGACTAAATGCTCCAAGCAAAAGAGCATGACAGAGTTTGTATATATATATAAAAGATTTCACACCTAAAGACACCTGCAGATGGAAATTAAGAGATGGAGAAACATTAATCATGCAAGTGGATGTCAAAAGAAGTCAGAGTAGCAATCCTTATATCAGACAAAATAGACTTTTTTAACATTGAAATTGAATTAGCCAACATAGAGTACACCAGTAATTTCAAATGTAGCGTTCCACAATTCATCAGTTGTGTATAACACCCAGTGTTCATCACATCACATGCATTCCTTAATGCCCATCACACAGTTACTCCATCTCCCCACCCACCTTTCCTCCAGCAACCCTCAGTTTGTTTCCAATAGCTGGGAACCTGTCATGGATTTTCTTCCTCTCTGGTTTCTTCGCATTCATTTTCCCTCCCTTCCCCTATGATCCTCTGTGCTGTTCCTTCTATTCCACATATGAGTAAAACCATATAATAATTGTTTTTCTCTGACTGACTTATTTTGCTCAGCATAATACCCTCCAGTGCCTTCCACATCGATATGCTAAATATTGATCCTTTCTGATGGCTGAGTCATATTCCATTGTATATGTATATACCATGTTTTCTTTATCCATTTATCTGTCGATGGATGTCTTGGTTCCTTCCACGGTTTGGCTATTGTGGACAATGTCGCTATAAACATTCGGGGTGCAGTTGCCCCTTCAGATCACTACATTTGTAGCTTTGGGGTAAATAAAATTGCTGGGTTGTAAGGGAGCTCTCTTTTAAGTTCTTGGGGAACCTCCATATTGTTTTCCAAAGTGGCTGTACCAGTTTTCATTCCCACTTAGAAGTGTAAGAGAGTTCCCCTTTCTCCTCACCAACATTTGTTATTTCTTCGCTTGTTAATTTTTGCAATTCTGACTGGTGTGAAGTGGTATCTCATTGTCATTTGGATTTCTTTTTCCCCATGCCAAGTGATGTTGAGCAGTTTGTCATATGTCTGTTGGCCATTTGTGTGTCTTCTTTGGAGAAATATCTGTTCATATCTTCTGCCCATTTCTTGACTCGCTTATTTGTTTTTTGGGTGTTGAGTTTGGGTGTTGAACGGTAGTAAAGCGTACGGCACTTTCATGATGCTTCCACACCCACTTTTGGAAATGCTTCTCTCTCCAGGATACCTGAAGATGTTAGTGGAGAGTTGCCGTATACGCAGACTTGCTTTTCCCAGGTGAGTGCATGGCACATTCCTTATTCACTCACGCGCGCGCGCGCGCACACACACACACACGCACACACAGAGTTGAACATGTTTCTGTCTCGTCAGGAAAGAAGGTGATCGTTGAGAGACGGTTTCTCGCCGATGCTTTTGGGTTCTTGCTTTTTTCCCCCCGGAGAGAGAAGTGTAGCCGCTTTTTCCCTAGGCTTCCGTACACACCCTTGAGAAGCCTTCCGTCAGCCAGAAACAAGCCATGAGTTGAAAGAGGCGTTCCACGCAGACCTCCTTCTCAGAGCGAAGCCTGTCACACTTTTCCTTGTGAAGTAAACTAGAGAGATACAAATACTTTCTCAATGATTGCTTTAACAAAAAAGGACTAAATATCCCAATCAGAAAACATAGACTGTAAAGAGGAAGCAAGACCCATCTCTATGCTGCCTAGCAGAGAATCACTTCAGACCTAAAAATAAAAGCAGATTGGAAGTAATGGGACACAAAACCATTTATCATGCAAATGGAAGTGAAAAGAAAGTTGGAGTCGTAATATTTTTATGAGACAAAATAAACTGAATTGTGGGGAAGATGGCAGAGTAGAAGGACCCTAAACTCACCTCATCCCACAGATACAACTAGGTAACACTCACACCAGAGTCACCCAGAAATGGACCTTCAGATTTCCCCACAAAACTATACAACTAAATGGAGAGAGGGAATCACATCAAAGATGGTAGGAAGGACAAGGACTCTGTAGGAATCTAAAGCCCATATTTCTGACCACCAGAGGGAGGGAACCACAGTCACAGAGGGGCCAGAAACAAACTACTACACCGGGGAGCCTCTAAAGCGTAGAGACATCCTCATAGCTTATGGCTTTGAAAATCAGAAGGGATGACATTTGTGAGCGTATACAACCAGCAGACTTAAAGCTTGGAACTTTTAAAAATCAGCTGTCTCAGCTCTGAGAGAGCACAGAAGGTGATAGGAAGCTGAGACCTGTCCTTAAAGATTAAGCAGAGCAAAGAGTGTGGAGAAGCTTGGGTGAAGCAGGTTGAAAGGTGCTTGAGGATTAAACAAGGGAGACATAGTTCCTGAACTCAGAGTTTGCTAAGGGACTTGTCCAGGAACAAAGGAGCTGGCAGGTGCCATTTCCCTCTACGGCCCCTCATTATAAACACACACCTACCTGCAAGACCAAGCACAATCTAGCAATCACTAACTTGCATAAACCATGGCCCATCCCCACACCTACCACACCTGCTTCAGTCCCAGTGCTGTGGATACCCTCCCTGATAAGACCCACACAATCCTTGACAACAATATGTCTCCCCATCACCCACAGAACACGCATGCATCTTGTTAAAACAGCACACCCCATGTGTTGTGCACAATGACACAGTCCAGATCCAGTCTCTGTTGTTGCTATGCATTACCTTCAGAGGAGAACCAGCATCACCAAGTGAAAAATGTATGTTCTGCGCCGTATTTTCAAGAACAAGCAATATATCTGACCTTCCTAACCGAGAGATATTCTCTGAGAAGTAGGCCAAATGAGCAGACAGAGGACTATGTCCTAAACGAAAGAAGAGGACAAAGCCACAGCAAGAGACCTAAACAAAATGGATATAAGGAACATGCCTGACAGAAAATTTAAGATAACAATTATAAAGATACTCACTGGGGAAATGAAAAGAGGGAGGACATCAGAAGGGGGAACATCATTGAGACTCTTAACAAAGAGATATGAAAGAAATAATCAGAGATGTGGAACACAAGAAATGAAATGAAGAATATACTAGATAGAATAATTAGCAGGATGGACGAAGCAGAGGAACAAATTAATGAACTAGAAGACAGTAATGGAAAGTAATCAAGCGGAACAAATGAGAGGAAAAAGAAGTATGCAAAAATGAGAAGAGACATAGGGAATTCAGTGACTCCATCCAGTGTAACAACACCCACATGAGAGGGATCCCAGAAGGTGAAAAGGGGGAAAAGGGGGCAGAAAATCTATTTGACCAAAGAAGAGCTGAAAACTTAACCTAATCTGGTGAAGGAAACCTATACAAATCCATAAGGCATAGAGATCCCCTCCCACAAAATCAACCTAAGGAGGTCCACATCAAGATACATAGTAATCCAAATGGGAAAAGGTAGTGATAAAGAAAAAAACATTTAAAGCAGCAAGATAAAAGAAGACAGTTAACATGCAAGGGAAAGCCCATAAATCTATCAGCTGAGTTTTCAGCAGAAACTATGCAGGACAGAAGAAAGTGGCGTTAAATATTCAAAGCGCTGAATGAGAAAAATCTGCAGCAAGGAATAATTTATCCAGCAAGCCTATCCTTCAGAAAAGAAGGGGAGAAAAAGAGTTTCTTAGCCACACAAACTAAAAGAGTTCATGACCACTAAATTAACTACAAAAAATATTGAAGGGGACACTATGAGTGGAAAAAAATCGTAAGTGAGAGTATGACAATAATGAATCAAGGAGGCAGTAAAAATAAGTATTTCTGTAAAAATCAGTTAAGGGATTCACAAAATAAAAGTATGTAAAATATGAAAACATATACCCTAACACATGAGGAGGAGTCAACAGTGGGTTTGAACTTAAACAGCATTCAACTTAATATAGACTGAAAAGGCTATATATAATCCAGGGGGTCACCACAAACCCAAACCTCTAATACACATGCAAAAGATAAAGGGAAAGAAATCCAAGAATATCATTAAAGAAAACGAGCAAACCATGAGAGAGAGAGCAAGAGAAGAAAGGATCAGAGAAAAACTACACAAAAAATATGAAACAAGTAACAAAACATCAATAAATACATGTCTAATGATAATTAGTTTGAATGTAAATGGACTAAATGCTCCAAGCAAAAGAGCATGACAGAGTTTGTATATATATATAAAAGATTTCACACCTAAAGACACCTGCAGATGGAAATTAAGAGATGGAGAAACATTAATCATGCAAGTGGATGTCAAAAGAAGTCAGAGTAGCAATCCTTATATCAGACAAAATAGACTTTTTTAACATTGAAATTGAATTAGCCAACATAGAGTACACCAGTAATTTCAAATGTAGCGTTCCACAATTCATCAGTTGTGTATAACACCCAGTGTTCATCACATCACATGCATTCCTTAATGCCCATCACACAGTTACTCCATCTCCCCACCCACCTTTCCTCCAGCAACCCTCAGTTTGTTTCCAATAGCTGGGAACCTGTCATGGATTTTCTTCCTCTCTGGTTTCTTCGCATTCATTTTCCCTCCCTTCCCCTATGATCCTCTGTGCTGTTCCTTCTATTCCACATATGAGTAAAACCATATAATAATTGTTTTTCTCTGACTGACTTATTTTGCTCAGCATAATACCCTCCAGTGCCTTCCACATCGATATGCTAAATATTGATCCTTTCTGATGGCTGAGTCATATTCCATTGTATATGTATATACCATGTTTTCTTTATCCATTTATCTGTCGATGGATGTCTTGGTTCCTTCCACGGTTTGGCTATTGTGGACAATGTCGCTATAAACATTCGGGGTGCAGTTGCCCCTTCAGATCACTACATTTGTAGCTTTGGGGTAAATAAAATTGCTGGGTTGTAAGGGAGCTCTCTTTTAAGTTCTTGGGGAACCTCCATATTGTTTTCCAAAGTGGCTGTACCAGTTTTCATTCCCACTTAGAAGTGTAAGAGAGTTCCCCTTTCTCCTCACCAACATTTGTTATTTCTTCGCTTGTTAATTTTTGCAATTCTGACTGGTGTGAAGTGGTATCTCATTGTCATTTGGATTTCTTTTTCCCCATGCCAAGTGATGTTGAGCAGTTTGTCATATGTCTGTTGGCCATTTGTGTGTCTTCTTTGGAGAAATATCTGTTCATATCTTCTGCCCATTTCTTGACTCGCTTATTTGTTTTTTGGGTGTTGAGTTTGGGTGTTGAACGGTAGTAAAGCGTACGGCACTTTCATGATGCTTCCACACCCACTTTTGGAAATGCTTCTCTCTCCAGGATACCTGAAGATGTTAGTGGAGAGTTGCCGTATACGCAGACTTGCTTTTCCCAGGTGAGTGCATGGCACATTCCTTATTCACTCACGCGCGCGCGCGCGCACACACACACACACGCACACACAGAGTTGAACATGTTTCTGTCTCGTCAGGAAAGAAGGTGATCGTTGAGAGACGGTTTCTCGCCGATGCTTTTGGGTTCTTGCTTTTTTCCCCCCGGAGAGAGAAGTGTAGCCGCTTTTTCCCTAGGCTTCCGTACACACCCTTGAGAAGCCTTCCGTCAGCCAGAAACAAGCCATGAGTTGAAAGAGGCGTTCCACGCAGACCTCCTTCTCAGAGCGAAGCCTGTCACACTTTTCCTTGTGAAGTAAACTAGAGAGATACAAATACTTTCTCAATGATTGCTTTAACAAAAAAGGACTAAATATCCCAATCAGAAAACATAGACTGTAAAGAGGAAGCAAGACCCATCTCTATGCTGCCTAGCAGAGAATCACTTCAGACCTAAAAATAAAAGCAGATTGGAAGTAATGGGACACAAAACCATTTATCATGCAAATGGAAGTGAAAAGAAAGTTGGAGTCGTAATATTTTTATGAGACAAAATAAACTGAATTGTGGGGAAGATGGCAGAGTAGAAGGACCCTAAACTCACCTCATCCCACAGATACAACTAGGTAACACTCACACCAGAGTCACCCAGAAATGGACCTTCAGATTTCCCCACAAAACTATACAACTAAATGGAGAGAGGGAATCACATCAAAGATGGTAGGAAGGACAAGGACTCTGTAGGAATCTAAAGCCCATATTTCTGACCACCAGAGGGAGGGAACCACAGTCACAGAGGGGCCAGAAACAAACTACTACACCGGGGAGCCTCTAAAGCGTAGAGACATCCTCATAGCTTATGGCTTTGAAAATCAGAAGGGATGACATTTGTGAGCGTATACAACCAGCAGACTTAAAGCTTGGAACTTTTAAAAATCAGCTGTCTCAGCTCTGAGAGAGCACAGAAGGTGATAGGAAGCTGAGACCTGTCCTTAAAGATTAAGCAGAGCAAAGAGTGTGGAGAAGCTTGGGTGAAGCAGGTTGAAAGGTGCTTGAGGATTAAACAAGGGAGACATAGTTCCTGAACTCAGAGTTTGCTAAGGGACTTGTCCAGGAACAAAGGAGCTGGCAGGTGCCATTTCCCTCTACGGCCCCTCATTATAAACACACACCTACCTGCAAGACCAAGCACAATCTAGCAATCACTAACTTGCATAAACCATGGCCCATCCCCACACCTACCACACCTGCTTCAGTCCCAGTGCTGTGGATACCCTCCCTGATAAGACCCACACAATCCTTGACAACAATATGTCTCCCCATCACCCACAGAACACGCATGCATCTTGTTAAAACAGCACACCCCATGTGTTGTGCACAATGACACAGTCCAGATCCAGTCTCTGTTGTTGCTATGCATTACCTTCAGAGGAGAACCAGCATCACCAAGTGAAAAATGTATGTTCTGCCCCGTATTTTCAAGAACAAGCAATATATCTGACCTTCCTAACCGAGAGATATTCTCTGAGAAGTAGGCCAAATGAGCAGACAGAGGACTATGTCCTAAACGAAAGAAGAGGACAAAGCCACAGCAAGAGACCTAAACAAAATGGATATAAGGAACATGCCTGACAGAAAATTTAAGATAACAATTATAAAGATACTCACTGGGGAAATGAAAAGAGGGAGGACATCAGAAGGGGGAACATCATTGAGACTCTTAACAAAGAGATATGAAAGAAATAATCAGAGATGTGGAACACAAGAAATGAAATGAAGAATATACTAGATAGAATAATTAGCAGGATGGACGAAGCAGAGGAACAAATTAATGAACTAGAAGACAGTAATGGAAAGTAATCAAGCGGAACAAATGAGAGGAAAAAGAAGTATGCAAAAATGAGAAGAGACATAGGGAATTCAGTGACTCCATCCAGTGTAACAACACCCACATGAGAGGGATCCCAGAAGGTGAAAAGGGGGAAAAGGGGGCAGAAAATCTATTTGACCAAAGAAGAGCTGAAAACTTAACCTAATCTGGTGAAGGAAACCTATACAAATCCATAAGGCATAGAGATCCCCTCCCACAAAATCAACCTAAGGAGGTCCACATCAAGATACATAGTAATCCAAATGGGAAAAGGTAGTGATAAAGAAAAAAACATTTAAAGCAGCAAGATAAAAGAAGACAGTTAACATGCAAGGGAAAGCCCATAAATCTATCAGCTGAGTTTTCAGCAGAAACTATGCAGGACAGAAGAAAGTGGCGTTAAATATTCAAAGCGCTGAATGAGAAAAATCTGCAGCAAGGAATAATTTATCCAGCAAGCCTATCCTTCAGAAAAGAAGGGGAGAAAAAGAGTTTCTTAGCCACACAAACTAAAAGAGTTCATGACCACTAAATTAACTACAAAAAATATTGAAGGGGACACTATGAGTGGAAAAAAATCGTAAGTGAGAGTATGACAATAATGAATCAAGGAGGCAGTAAAAATAAGTATTTCTGTAAAAATCAGTTAAGGGATTCACAAAATAAAAGTATGTAAAATATGAAAACATA
The DNA here is from genome assembly GCF_037043125.1 of Eumetopias jubatus. NCBI lineage: Eukaryota > Metazoa > Chordata > Mammalia > Carnivora > Otariidae > Eumetopias > Eumetopias jubatus. The sequence goes on along the minus strand of NW_028274834.1, from coordinate 1,051,116 downwards.
TACCCTAACACATGAGGAGGAGTCAACAGTGGGTTTGAACTTAAACAGCATTCAACTTAATATAGACTGAAAAGGCTATATATAATCCAGGGGGTCACCACAAACCCAAACCTCTAATACACATGCAAAAGATAAAGGGAAAGAAATCCAAGAATATCATTAAAGAAAACGAGCAAACCATGAGAGAGAGAGCAAGAGAAGAAAGGATCAGAGAAAAACTACACAAAAAATATGAAACAAGTAACAAAACATCAATAAATACATGTCTAATGATAATTAGTTTGAATGTAAATGGACTAAATGCTCCAAGCAAAAGAGCATGACAGAGTTTGTATATATATATAAAAGATTTCACACCTAAAGACACCTGCAGATGGAAATTAAGAGATGGAGAAACATTAATCATGCAAGTGGATGTCAAAAGAAGTCAGAGTAGCAATCCTTATATCAGACAAAATAGACTTTTTTAACATTGAAATTGAATTAGCCAACATAGAGTACACCAGTAATTTCAAATGTAGCGTTCCACAATTCATCAGTTGTGTATAACACCCAGTGTTCATCACATCACATGCATTCCTTAATGCCCATCACACAGTTACTCCATCTCCCCACCCACCTTTCCTCCAGCAACCCTCAGTTTGTTTCCAATAGCTGGGAACCTGTCATGGATTTTCTTCCTCTCTGGTTTCTTCGCATTCATTTTCCCTCCCTTCCCCTATGATCCTCTGTGCTGTTCCTTCTATTCCACATATGAGTAAAACCATATAATAATTGTTTTTCTCTGACTGACTTATTTTGCTCAGCATAATACCCTCCAGTGCCTTCCACATCGATATGCTAAATATTGATCCTTTCTGATGGCTGAGTCATATTCCATTGTATATGTATATACCATGTTTTCTTTATCCATTTATCTGTCGATGGATGTCTTGGTTCCTTCCACGGTTTGGCTATTGTGGACAATGTCGCTATAAACATTCGGGGTGCAGTTGCCCCTTCAGATCACTACATTTGTAGCTTTGGGGTAAATAAAATTGCTGGGTTGTAAGGGAGCTCTCTTTTAAGTTCTTGGGGAACCTCCATATTGTTTTCCAAAGTGGCTGTACCAGTTTTCATTCCCACTTAGAAGTGTAAGAGAGTTCCCCTTTCTCCTCACCAACATTTGTTATTTCTTCGCTTGTTAATTTTTGCAATTCTGACTGGTGTGAAGTGGTATCTCATTGTCATTTGGATTTCTTTTTCCCCATGCCAAGTGATGTTGAGCAGTTTGTCATATGTCTGTTGGCCATTTGTGTGTCTTCTTTGGAGAAATATCTGTTCATATCTTCTGCCCATTTCTTGACTCGCTTATTTGTTTTTTGGGTGTTGAGTTTGGGTGTTGAACGGTAGTAAAGCGTACGGCACTTTCATGATGCTTCCACACCCACTTTTGGAAATGCTTCTCTCTCCAGGATACCTGAAGATGTTAGTGGAGAGTTGCCGTATACGCAGACTTGCTTTTCCCAGGTGAGTGCATGGCACATTCCTTATTCACTCACGCGCGCGCGCGCGCACACACACACACACACACACACAGAGTTGAACATGTTTCTGTCTCGTCAGGAAAGGAGGTGTTCGTTGAGAGACGGTTTCTCGCCAATGCTTTTGGGTGCTTGCCCTTTTCCCCCCGGAGAGTGAAGTGTATGCGCTTTTTGCCTAGGCTTCCGTACACACCCTTGAGAAGCCTTCCCTCAGCCAGAAACAAGCCGTGAATTGAAAGAGGCGTTCCACACAGACCTCCTTCTCAGAGCGAAGCCTGTCACACTTTTCCTTGGGCCTCCACACGCACTTTAGAAAAACTTCCTCCGGGAAGCTGTGAGTTGAACGACGGGTTTCCTACAGCGGTTTTCCGTGGGGGTAAGGATATATGGCACTTGGCCTTAGGCTTCCACGCACAGATTGGAAAGGCTTCTCTCTTCGTGAAACAAGATGTGCGCTGAACGTTGCGTTCTGCGCAGGCTTGGTTTTCACACATCAGCCCATGGTACTTTCCCTAGGCTTCCACACGCGCAGTGAGTATCCCTTCCCTAAACCTGAACCAAGACGCGGGGGAAAGCTGCCTTCTACACCACCTTCTTTTCCGAGTTTCGTATAGAACCCTTGCGTTGTGCTTCCACATCCACTTTTGTCACTGCTTCGATATATCCTCCGGAGAGGGGTTCGCTTGAAAGACGGTCTCCCTCCGTCACGCTTTCAAGGAGTTAAGGATAGGGCACTCTCCTTATGCCTGCACACGTCCACTTGCAATCTCGACTGACTTCATGACCCCGTCCATATGCTACGCTGAAAGTCCCATTGCGCGCGGCCTTGTTTCTAAGAGATGAGGACAGGGCACGGCACGTTCCTTGTGCTTCCACCACGACTATATAAAAGGCTCCCGTCTCCAAGGCAAAGGATGTCAGGTGCAAGACGGCTTCGCAAAAGCGAGGTTGCCTCTTAGAGGGCGGTCTACGGCGCTCTCCTGACGCTTCCACGCCTACATATGCAAACGCTTCTGGGCTCACGAAAGAAGACGTCCGTTGAAAGCTGCCTTGTACCCCGACGCGTTTCTCGGAGTTAGGTCCAGGGAACGGTCCCTGTGCGATCACACGCAGCCTTGAGATGGCTCAGCTATTTTCGATCGTCAGGGAGGACGTTTCTCGGAGTTAGGTCCAGGGAAAGGTAGTAAAGCGTACGGCACTTTCATGATGCTTCCACACCCACTTTTGGAAATGCTTCTCTCTCCAGGATACCTGAAGATGCTAGTGGCGAGTCGCCGTAGACGCAGACTTGCTTTTCCCAGGTCAGTACATGGCACTCTCCTTATTCACTCACGCACGCGCGCGCGCGCGGGCCCTAACACACACACACACACACACACACACACACACACACACACACACACACACAGAGTTGAACATGTTTCTGTCTCGTCAGGAAAGAAGGTGATCGTTGAGAGACGGTTTCTCGCCGATGCTTTTGGGTTCTTGCTTTTTTCCCCCCGGAGAGAGAAGTGTAGCCGCTTTTTCCCTAGGCTTCCGTACACACCCTTGAGAAGCCTTCCGTCAGCCAGAAACAAGCCATGAGTTGAAAGAGGCGTTCCACGCAGACCTCCTTCTCAGAGCGAAGCCTGTCACACTTTTCCTTGTGAAGTAAACTAGAGAGATACAAATACTTTCTCAATGATTGCTTTAACAAAAAAGGACTAAATATCCCAATCAGAAAACATAGACTGTAAAGAGGAAGCAAGACCCATCTCTATGCTGCCTACCAGAGAATCACTTCAGACCTAAAAATAAAAGCAGATTGGAAGTAATGGGACACAAAACCATTTATCATGCAAATGGAAGTGAAAAGAAAGTTGGAGTCGTAATATTTTTATGAGACAAAATAAACTGAATTGTGGGGAAGATGGCAGAGTAGAAGGACCCTAAACTCACCTCATCCCACAGATACAACTAGGTAACACTCACACCAGAGTCACCCAGAAATGGACCTTCAGATTTCCCCACAAAACTATACAACTAAATGGAGAGAGGGAATCACATCAAAGATGGTAGGAAGGACAAGGACTCTGTAGGAATCTAAAGCCCATATTTCTGACCACCAGAGGGAGGGAACCACAGTCACAGAGGGGCCAGAAACAAGCTACTACACCGGGGAGCCTCTAAAGCGTAGAGACATCCTCATAGCTTATGGCTTTGAAAATCAGAAGGGATGACATTTGTGAGCGTATACAACCAGCAGACTTAAAGCTTGGAACTTTTAAAAATCAGCTGTCTCAGCTCTGAGAGAGCACAGAAGGTGATAGGAAGCTGAGACCTGTCCTTAAAGATTAAGCAGAGCAAAGAGTGTGGAGAAGCTTGGGTGAAGCAGGTTGAAAGGTGCTTGAGGATTAAACAAGGGAGACATAGTTCCTGAACTCAGAGTTTGCTAAGGGACTTGTCCAGGAACAAAGGAGCTGGCAGGTGCCATTTCCCTCTACGGCCCCTCATTATAAACACACACCTACCTGCAAGACCAAGCACAATCTAGCAATCACTAACTTGCATAAACCATGGCCCATCCCCACACCTACCACACCTGCTTCAGTCCCAGTGCTGTGGATACCCTCCCTGATAAGACCCACACAATCCTTGACAACAATATGTCTCCCCATCACCCACAGAACACGCATGCATCTTGTTAAAACAGCACACCCCATGTGTTGTGCACAATGACACAGTCCAGATCCAGTCTCTGTTGTTGCTATGCATTACCTTCAGAGGAGAACCAGCATCACCAAGTGAAAAATGTATGTTCTGCCCCGTATTTTCAAGAACAAGCAATATATCTGACCTTCCTAACCGAGAGATATTCTCTGAGAAGTAGGCCAAATGAGCAGACAGAGGACTATGTCCTAAACGAAAGAAGAGGACAAAGCCACAGCAAGAGACCTAAACAAAATGGATATAAGGAACATGCCTGACAGAAAATTTAAGATAACAATTATAAAGATACTCACTGGGGAAATGAAAAGAGGGAGGACATCAGAAGGGGGAACATCATTGAGACTCTTAACAAAGAGATATGAAAGAAATAATCAGAGATGTGGAACACAAGAAATGAAATGAAGAATATACTAGATAGAATAATTAGCAGGATGGACGAAGCAGAGGAACAAATTAATGAACTAGAAGACAGTAATGGAAAGTAATCAAGCGGAACAAATGAGAGGAAAAAGAAGTATGCAAAAATGAGAAGAGACATAGGGAATTCAGTGACTCCATCCAGTGTAACAACACCCACATGAGAGGGATCCCAGAAGGTGAAAAGGGGGAAAAGGGGGCAGAAAATCTATTTGACCAAAGAAGAGCTGAAAACTTAACCTAATCTGGTGAAGGAAACCTATACAAATCCATAAGGCATAGAGATCCCCTCCCACAAAATCAACCTAAGGAGGTCCACATCAAGATACATAGTAATCCAAATGGGAAAAGGTAGTGATAAAGAAAAAACATTTAAAGCAGCAAGATAAAAGAAGACAGTTAACATGCAAGGGAAAGCCCATAAATCTATCAGCTGAGTTTTCAGCAGAAACTATGCAGGACAGAAGAAAGTGGCGTTAAATATTCAAAGTGCTGAATGAGAAAAATCTGCAGCAAGGAATAATTTATCCAGCAAGCCTATCCTTCAGAAAAGAAGGGGAGAAAAAGAGTTTCTTAGCCACACAAACTAAAAGAGTTCATGACCACTAAATTAACTACAAAAAATATTGAAGGGGACACTATGAGTGGAAAAAAATCGTAAGTGAGAGTATGACAATAATGAATCAAGGAGGCAGTAAAAATAAGTATTTCTGTAAAAATCAGTTAAGGGATTCACAAAATAAAAGTATGTAAAATATGAAAACATATACCCTAACACATGAGGAGGAGTCAACAGTGGGTTTGAACTTAAACAGCATTCAACTTAATATAGACTGAAAAGGCTATATATAATCCAGGGGGTCACCACAAACCCAAACCTCTAATACACATGCAAAAGATAAAGGGAAAGAAATCCAAGAATATCATTAAAGAAAACGAGCAAACCATGAGAGAGAGAGCAAGAGAAGAAAGGATCAGAGAAAAACTACACAAAAAACTATGAAACAAGTAACAAAACATCAATAAATACATGTCTAATGATAATTAGTTTGAATGTAAATGGACTAAATGCTCCAAGCAAAAGAGCATGACAGAGTTTGTATATATATATAAAAGATTTCACACCTAAAGACACCTGCAGATGGAAATTAAGAGATGGAGAAACATTAATCATGCAAGTGGATGTCAAAAGAAGTCAGAGTAGCAATCCTTATATCAGACAAAATAGACTTTTTTAACATTGAAATTGAATTAGCCAACATAGAGTACACCAGTAATTTCAAATGTAGCGTTCCACAATTCATCAGTTGTGTATAACACCCAGTGTTCATCACATCACATGCATTCCTTAATGCCCATCACACAGTTACTCCATCTCCCCACCCACCTTTCCTCCAGCAACCCTCAGTTTGTTTCCAATAGCTGGGAACCTGTCATGGATTTTCTTCCTCTCTGGTTTCTTCGCATTCATTTTCCCTCCCTTCCCCTATGATCCTCTGTGCTGTTCCTTCTATTCCACATATGAGTAAAACCATATAATAATTGTTTTTCTCTGACTGACTTATTTTGCTCAGCATAATACCCTCCAGTGCCTTCCACATCGATATGCTAAATATTGATCCTTTCTGATGGCTGAGTCATATTCCATTGTATATGTATATACCATGTTTTCTTTATCCATTTATCTGTCGATGGATGTCTTGGTTCCTTCCACGGTTTGGCTATTGTGGACAATGTCGCTATAAACATTCGGGGTGCAGTTGCCCCTTCAGATCACTACATTTGTAGCTTTGGGGTAAATAAAATTGCTGGGTTGTAAGGGAGCTCTCTTTTAAGTTCTTGGGGAACCTCCATATTGTTTTCCAAAGTGGCTGTACCAGTTTTCATTCCCACTTAGAAGTGTAAGAGAGTTCCCCTTTCTCCTCACCAACATTTGTTATTTCTTCGCTTGTTAATTTTTGCAATTCTGACTGGTGTGAAGTGGTATCTCATTGTCATTTGGATTTCTTTTTCCCCATGCCAAGTGATGTTGAGCAGTTTGTCATATGTCTGTTGGCCATTTGTGTGTCTTCTTTGGAGAAATATCTGTTCATATCTTCTGCCCATTTCTTGACTCGCTTATTTGTTTTTTGGGTGTTGAGTTTGGGTGTTGAACGGTAGTAAAGCGTACGGCACTTTCATGATGCTTCCACACCCACTTTTGGAAATGCTTCTCTCTCCAGGATACCTGAAGATGTTAGTGGAGAGTTGCCGTATACGCAGACTTGCTTTTCCCAGGTGAGTGCATGGCACATTCCTTATTCACTCACGCGCGCGCGCGCACACACACACACACACACACACACACAGAGTTGAACATGTTTCTGTCTCGTCAGGAAAGGAGGTGTTCGTTGAGAGACGGTTTCTCGCCAATGCTTTTGGGTGCTTGCCCTTTTCCCCCCGGAGAGTGAAGTGTATGCGCTTTTTGCCTAGGCTTCCGTACACACCCTTGAGAAGCATTCCCTCAGCCAGAAACAAGCCGTGAGTTGAAAGAGGCGTTCCACACAGACCTCCTTCTCAGAGCGAAGCCTGTCACACTTTTCCTTGGGCCTCCACACGCACTTTAGAAAAACTTCCTCCGGGAAGCTGTGAGTTGAACGACGGGTTTCCTACAGCGGTTTTCCGTGGGGGTAAGGATATATGGCACTTGGCCTTAGGCTTCCACGCACAGATTGGAAAGGCTTCTCTCTTCGTGAAACAAGATGTGCGCTGAACGTTGCGTTCTGCGCAGGCTTGGTTTTCACACATGAGCCCATGGTACTTTCCCTAGGCTTCCACACGCGCAGTGAGTATCCCTTCCCTAAACCTGAACCAAGACGCGGGGGAAAGCTGCCTTCTACACCACCTTCTTTTCCGAGTTTCGTATAGAACCCTTGCGTTGTGCTTCCACATCCACTTTTGTCACTGCTTCGATATATCCTCCGGAGAGGGGTTCGCTTGAAAGACGGTCTCCCTCCGTCACGCTTTCAAGGAGTTAAGGATAGGGCACTCTCCTTATGCCTGCACACGTCCACTTGCAATCTCGACTGACTTCATGACCCCGTCCATATGCTACGCTGAAAGTCCCATTGCGCGCGGCCTTGTTTCTAAGAGATGAGGACAGGGCACGGCACGTTCCTTGTGCTTCCACCACGACTATATAAAAGGCTCCCGTCTCCAAGGCAAAGGATGTCAGGTGCAAGACGGTTTCGCAAAAGCGAGGTTGCCTCTTAGAGGGCGGTCTACGGCGCTCTGCTGACGCTTCCACGCCTACATATGCAAACGCTTCTGGGCTCACGAAAGAAGACGTCCGTTGAAAGCTGCCTTGTACCCCGACGCGTTTCTCGGATTTAGGTCCAGGGAACGGTCCCTGTGCGATCACACGCAGCCTTGAGATGGCTCAGCTCTTTTCGATCGTCAGGGAGGACGTTTCTCGGAGTTAGGTCCAGGGAAAGGTAGTAAAGCGTACGGCACTTTCATGATGCTTCCACACCCACTTTTGGAAATGCTTCTCTCTCCAGGATACCTGAAGATGCTAGTGGCGAGTCGCCGTAGACGCAGACTTGCTTTTCCCAGGTCAGTACATGGCACTCTCCTTATTCACTCACGCACGCGCGCGCGCGCGGGCCCTAACACACACACACTCACACACACACACACACACACACACACACACACACACAGAGTTGAACATGTTTCTGTCTCGTCAGGAAAGAAGGTGATCGTTGAGAGACGGTTTCTCGCCGATGCTTTTGGGTTCTTGCTTTTTTCCCCCCGGAGAGAGAAGTGTAGCCGCTTTTTCCCTAGGCTTCCGTACACACCCTTGAGAAGCCTTCCGTCAGCCAGAAACAAGCCATGAGTTGAAAGAGGCGTTCCACGCAGACCTCCTTCTCAGAGCGAAGCCTGTCACACTTTTCCTTGTGAAGTAAACTAGAGAGATACAAATACTTTCTCAATGATTGCTTTAACAAAAAAGGACTAAATATCCCAATCAGAAAACATAGACTGTAAAGAGGAAGCAAGACCCATCTCTATGCTGCCTACCAGAGAATCACTTCAGACCTAAAAATAAAAGCAGATTGGAAGTAATGGGACACAAAACCATTTATCATGCAAATGGAAGTGAAAAGAAAGTTGGAGTCGTAATATTTTTATGAGACAAAATAAACTGAATTGTGGGGAAGATGGCAGAGTAGAAGGACCCTAAACTCACCTCATCCCACAGATACAACTAGGTAACACTCACACCAGAGTCACCCAGAAATGGACCTTCAGATTTCCCCACAAAACTATACAACTAAATGGAGAGAGGGAATCACATCAAAGATGGTAGGAAGGACAAGGACTCTGTAGGAATCTAAACCCCATATTTCTGACCACCAGAGGGAGGGAACCACAGTCACAGAGGGGCCAGAAACAAGCTACTACACCGGGGAGCCTCTAAAGCGTAGAGACATCCTCATAGCTTATGGCTTTGAAAATCAGAAGGGATGACATTTGTGAGCGTATACAACCAGCAGACTTAAAGCTTGGAACTTTTAAAAATCAGCTGTCTCAGCTCTGAGAGAGCACAGAAGGTGATAGGAAGCTGAGACCTGTCCTTAAAGATTAAGCAGAGCAAAGAGTGTGGAGAAGCTTGGGTGAAGCAGGTTGAAAGGTGCTTGAGGATTAAACAAGGGAGACATAGTTCCTGAACTCAGAGTTTGCTAAGGGACTTGTCCAGGAACAAAGGAGCTGGCAGGTGCCATTTCCCTCTACGGCCCCTCATTATAAACACACACCTACCTGCAAGACCAAGCACAATCTAGCAATCACTAACTTGCATAAACCATGGCCCATCCCCACACCTACCACACCTGCTTCAGTCCCAGTGCTGTGGATACCCTCCCTGATAAGACCCACACAATCCTTGACAACAATATGTCTCCCCATCACCCACAGAACACGCATGCCTCTTGTTAAAACAGCACACCCCATGTGTTGTGCACAATGACACAGTCCAGATCCAGTCTCTGTTGTTGCTATGCATTACCTTCAGAGGAGAACCAGCATCACCAAGTGAAAAATGTATGTTCTGCCCCGTATTTTCAAGAACAAGCAATATATCTGACCTTCCTAACCGAGAGATATTCTCTGAGAAGTAGGCCAAATGAGCAGACAGAGGACTATGTCCTAAACGAAAGAAGAGGACAAAGCCACAGCAAGAGACCTAAACAAAATGGATATAAGGAACATGCCTGACAGAAAATTTAAGATAACAATTATAAAGATACTCACTGGGGAAATGAAAAGAGGGAGGACATCAGAAGGGGGAACATCATTGAGACTCTTAACAAAGAGATATGAAAGAAATAATCAGAGATGTGGAACACAAGAAATGAAATGAAGAATATACTAGATAGAATAATTAGCAGGATGGACGAAGCAGAGGAACAAATTAATGAACTAGAAGACAGTAATGGAAAGTAATCAAGCGGAACAAATGAGAGGAAAAAGAAGTATGCAAAAATGAGAAGAGACATAGGGAATTCAGTGACTCCATCCAGTGTAACAACACCCACATGAGAGGGATCCCAGAAGGTGAAAAGGGGGAAAAGGGGGCAGAAAATCTATTTGACCAAAGAAGAGCTGAAAACTTAACCTAATCTGGTGAAGGAAACCTATACAAATCCATAAGGCATAGAGATCCCCTCCCACAAAATCAACCTAAGGAGGTCCACATCAAGATACATAGTAATCCAAATGGGAAAAGGTAGTGATAAAGAAAAAACATTTAAAGCAGCAAGATAAAAGAAGACAGTTAACATGCAAGGGAAAGCCCATAAATCTATCAGCTGAGTTTTCAGCAGAAACTATGCAGGACAGAAGAAAGTGGCGTTAAATATTCAAAGTGCTGAATGAGAAAAATCTGCAGCAAGGAATAATTTATCCAGCAAGCCTATCCTTCAGAAAAGAAGGGGAGAAAAAGAGTTTCTTAGCCACACAAACTAAAAGAGTTCATGACCACTAAATTAACTACAAAAAATATTGAAGGGGACACTATGAGTGGAAAAAAATCGTAAGTGAGAGTATGACAATAATGAATCAAGGAGGCAGTAAAAATAAGTATTTCTGTAAAAATCAGTTAAGGGATTCACAAAATAAAAGTATGTAAAATATGAAAACATATACCCTAACACATGAGGAGGAGTCAACAGTGGGTTTGAACTTAAACAGCATTCAACTTAATATAGACTGAAAAGGCTATATATAATCCAGGGGGTCACCACAAACCCAAACCTCTAATACACATGCAAAAGATAAAGGGAAAGAAATCCAAGAATATCATTAAAGAAAACGAGCAAACCATGAGAGAGAGAGCAAGAGAAGAAAGGATCAGAGAAAAACTACACAAAAAACTATGAAACAAGTAACAAAACATCAATAAATACATGTCTAATGATAATTAGTTTGAATGTAAATGGACTAAATGCTCCAAGCAAAAGAGCATGACAGAGTTTGTATATATATATAAAAGATTTCACACCTAAAGACACCTGCAGATGGAAATTAAGAGATGGAGAAACATTAATCATGCAAGTGGATGTCAAAAGAAGTCAGAGTAGCAATCCTTATATCAGACAAAATAGACTTTTTTAACATTGAAATTGAATTAGCCAACATAGAGTACACCAGTAATTTCAAATGTAGCGTTCCACAATTCATCAGTTGTGTATAACACCCAGTGTTCATCACATCACATGCATTCCTTAATGCCCATCACACAGTTACTCCATCTCCCCACCCACCTTTCCTCCAGCAACCCTCAGTTTGTTTCCAATAGCTGGGAACCTGTCATGGATTTTCTTCCTCTCTGGTTTCTTCGCATTCATTTTCCCTCCCTTCCCCTATGATCCTCTGTGCTGTTCCTTCTATTCCACATATGAGTAAAACCATATAATAATTGTTTTTCTCTGACTGACTTATTTTGCTCAGCATAATACCCTCCAGTGCCTTCCACATCGATATGCTAAATATTGATCCTTTCTGATGGCTGAGTCATATTCCATTGTATATGTATATACCATGTTTTCTTTATCCATTTATCTGTCGATGGATGTCTTGGTTCCTTCCACGGTTTGGCTATTGTGGACAATGTCGCTATAAACATTCGGGGTGCAGTTGCCCCTTCAGATCACTACATTTGTAGCTTTGGGGTAAATAAAATTGCTGGGTTGTAAGGGAGCTCTCTTTTAAGTTCTTGGGGAACCTCCATATTGTTTTCCAAAGTGGCTGTACCAGTTTTCATTCCCACTTAGAAGTGTAAGAGAGTTCCCCTTTCTCCTCACCAACATTTGTTATTTCTTCGCTTGTTAATTTTTGCAATTCTGACTGGTGTGAAGTGGTATCTCATTGTCATTTGGATTTCTTTTTCCCCATGCCAAGTGATGTTGAGCAGTTTGTCATATGTCTGTTGGCCATTTGTGTGTCTTCTTTGGAGAAATATCTGTTCATATCTTCTGCCCATTTCTTGACTCGCTTATTTGTTTTTTGGGTGTTGAGTTTGGGTGTTGAACGGTAGTAAAGCGTACGGCACTTTCATGATGCTTCCACACCCACTTTTGGAAATGCTTCTCTCTCCAGGATACCTGAAGATGTTAGTGGAGAGTTGCCGTATACGCAGACTTGCTTTTCCCAGGTGAGTGCATGGCACATTCCTTATTCACTCACGCGCGCGCGCGCGCACACACACACACACACACACACACACAGAGTTGAACATGTTTCTGTCTCGTCAGGAAAGGAGGTGTTCGTTGAGAGACGGTTTCTCGCCAATGCTTTTGGGTGCTTGCCCTTTTCCCCCCGGAGAGTGAAGTGTATGCGCTTTTTGCCTAGGCTTCCGTACACACCCTTGAGAAGCCTTCCCTCAGCCAGAAACAAGCCGTGAGTTGAAAGAGGCGTTCCACACAGACCTCCTTCTCAGAGCGAAGCCTGTCACACTTTTCCTTGGGCCTCCACACGCACTTTAGAAAAACTTCCTCCGGGAAGCTGTGAGTTGAACGACGGGTTTCCTACAGCGGTTTTCCGTGGGGGTAAGGATATATGGCACTTGGCCTTAGGCTTCCACGCACAGATTGGAAAGGCTTCTCTCTTCGTGAAACAAGATGTGCGCTGAACGTTGCGTTCTGCGCAGGCTTGGTTTTCACACATCAGCCCATGGTACTTTCCCTAGGCTTCCACACGCGCAGTGAGTATCCCTTCCCTAAACCTGAACCAAGACGCGGGGGAAAGCTGCCTTCTACACCACCTTCTTTTCCGAGTTTCGTATAGAACCCTTGCGTTGTGCTTCCACATCCACTTTTGTCACTGCTTCGATATATCCTCCGGAGAGGGGTTCGCTTGAAAGACGGTCTCCCTCCGTCACGCTTTCAAGGAGTTAAGGATAGGGCACTCTCCTTATGCCTGCACACGTCCACTTGCAATCTCGACTGACTTCATGACCCCGTCCATATGCTACGCTGAAAGTCCCATTGCGCGCGGCCTTGTTTCTAAGAGATGAGGACAGGGCACGGCACGTTCCTTGTGCTTCCACCACGACTATATAAAAGGCTCCCGTCTCCAAGGCAAAGGATGTCAGGTGCAAGACGGCTTCGCAAAAGCGAGGTTGCCTCTTAGAGGGCGGTCTACGGCGCTCTGCTGACGCTTCCACGCCTACATATGCAAACGCTTCTGGGCTCACGAAAGAAGACGTCCGTTGAAAGCTGCCTTGTACCCCGACGCGTTTCTCGGAGTTAGGTCCAGGGAACGGTCCCTGTGCGATCACACGCAGCCTTGAGATGGCTCAGCTCTTTTCGATCGTCAGGGAGGACGTTTCTCGGAGTTAGGTCCAGGGAAAGGTAGTAAAGCGTACGGCACTTTCATGATGCTTCCACACCCACTTTTGGAAATGCTTCTCTCTCCAGGATACCTGAAGATGCTAGTGGCGAGTCGCTGTAGACGCAGACTTGCTTTTCCCAGGTCAGTACATGGCACTCTCCTTATTCACTCACGCACGCGCGCGCGCGCGGTCCCTAACACACACACACTCACACACACACACACACACACACACACACACACACACACACAGAGTTGAACATGTTTCTGTCTCGTCAGGAAAGAAGGTGATCGTTGAGAGACGGTTTCTCGCCGATGCTTTTGGGTTCTTGCTTTTTTCCCCCCGGAGAGAGAAGTGTAGCCGCTTTTTCCCTAGGCTTCCGTACACACCCTTGAGAAGCCTTCCGTCAGCCAGAAACAAGCCATGAGTTGAAAGAGGCGTTCCACGCAGACCTCCTTCTCAGAGCGAAGCCTGTCACACTTTTCCTTGTGAAGTAAACTAGAGAGATACAAATACTTTCTCAATGATTGCTTTAACAAAAAAGGACTAAATATCCCAATCAGAAAACATAGACTGTAAAGAGGAAGCAAGACCCATCTCTATGCTGCCTACCAGAGAATCACTTCAGACCTAAAAATAAAAGCAGATTGGAAGTAATGGGACACAAAACCATTTATCATGCAAATGGAAGTGAAAAGAAAGTTGGAGTCGTAATATTTTTATGAGACAAAATAAACTGAATTGTGGGGAAGATGGCAGAGTAGAAGGACCCTAAACTCACCTCATCCCACAGATACAACTAGGTAACACTCACACCAGAGTCACCCAGAAATGGACCTTCAGATTTCCCCACAAAACTATACAACTAAATGGAGAGAGGGAATCACATCAAAGATGGTAGGAAGGACAAGGACTCTGTAGGAATCTAAACCCCATATTTCTGACCACCAGAGGGAGGGAACCACAGTCACAGAGGGGCCAGAAACAAGCTACTACACCGGGGAACCTCTAAAGCGTAGAGACATCCTCATAGCTTATGGCTTTGAAAATCAGAAGGGATGACATTTGTGAGCGTATACAACCAGCAGACTTAAAGCTTGGAACTTTTAAAAATCAGCTGTCTCAGCTCTGAGAGAGCACAGAAGGTGATAGGAAGCTGAGATCTGTCCTTAAAGATTAAGCAGAGCAAAGAGTGTGGAGAAGCTTGGGTGAAGCAGGTTGAAAGGTGCTTGAGGATTAAACAAGGGAGACATAGTTCCTGAACTCAGAGTTTGCTAAGGGACTTGTCCAGGAACAAAGGAGCTGGCAGGTGCCATTTCCCTCTACGGCCCCTCATTATAAACACACACCTACCTGCAAGACCAAGCACAATCTAGCAATCACTAACTTGCATAAACCATGGCCCATCCCCACACCTACCACACCTGCTTCAGTCCCAGTGCTGTGGATACCCTCCCTGATAAGACCCACACAATCCTTGACAACAATATGTCTCCCCATCACCCACAGAACACGCATGCATCTTGTTAAAACAGCACACCCCATGTGTTGTGCACAATGACACAGTCCAGATCCAGTCTCTGTTGTTGCTATGCATTACCTTCAGAGGAGAACCAGCATCACCAAGTGAAAAATGTATGTTCTGCCCCGTATTTTCAAGAACAAGCAATATATCTGACCTTCCTAACCGAGAGATATTCTCTGAGAAGTAGGCCAAATGAGCAGACAGAGGACTATGTCCTAAACGAAAGAAGAGGACAAAGCCACAGCAAGAGACCTAAACAAAATGGATATAAGGAACATGCCTGACAGAAAATTTAAGATAACAATTATAAAGATACTCACTGGGGAAATGAAAAGAGGGAGGACATCAGAAGGGGGAACATCATTGAGACTCTTAACAAAGAGATATGAAAGAAATAATCAGAGATGTGGAACACAAGAAATGAAATGAAGAATATACTAGATAGAATAATTAGCAGGATGGACGAAGCAGAGGAACAAATTAATGAACTAGAAGACAGTAATGGAAAGTAATCAAGCGGAACAAATGAGAGGAAAAAGAAGTATGCAAAAATGAGAAGAGACATAGGGAATTCAGTGACTCCATCCAGTGTAACAACACCCACATGAGAGGGATCCCAGAAGGTGAAAAGGGGGAAAAGGGGGCAGAAAATCTATTTGACCAAAGAAGAGCTGAAAACTTAACCTAATCTGGTGAAGGAAACCTATACAAATCCATAAGGCATAGAGATCCCCTCCCACAAAATCAACCTAAGGAGGTCCACATCAAGATACATAGTAATCCAAATGGGAAAAGGTAGTGATAAAGAAAAAACATTTAAAGCAGCAAGATAAAAGAAGACAGTTAACATGCAAGGGAAAGCCCATAAATCTATCAGCTGAGTTTTCAGCAGAAACTATGCAGGACAGAAGAAAGTGGCGTTAAATATTCAAAGTGCTGAATGAGAAAAATCTGCAGCAAGGAATAATTTATCCAGCAAGCCTATCCTTCAGAAAAGAAGGGGAGAAAAAGAGTTTCTTAGCCACACAAACTAAAAGAGTTCATGACCACTAAATTAACTACAAAAAATATTGAAGGGGACACTATGAGTGGAAAAAAATCGTAAGTGAGAGTATGACAATAATGAATCAAGGAAGCAGTAAAAATAAGTATTTCTGTAAAAATCAGTTAAGGGATTCACAAAATAAAAGTATGTAAAATATGAAAACATATACCCTAACACATGAGGAGGAGTCAACAGTGGGTTTGAACTTAAACAGCATTCAACTTAATATAGACTGAAAAGGCTATATATAATCCAGGGGGTCACCACAAACCCAAACCTCTAATACACATGCAAAAGATAAAGGGAAAGAAATCCAAGAATATCATTAAAGAAAACGAGCAAACCATGAGAGAGAGAGCAAGAGAAGAAAGGATCAGAGAAAAACTACACAAAAAACTATGAAACAAGTAACAAAACATCAATAAATACATGTCTAATGATAATTAGTTTGAATGTAAATGGACTAAATGCTCCAAGCAAAAGAGCATGACAGAGTTTGTATATATATATAAAAGATTTCACACCTAAAGACACCTGCAGATGGAAATTAAGAGATGGAGAAACATTAATCATGCAAGTGGATGTCAAAAGAAGTCAGAGTAGCAATCCTTATATCAGACAAAATAGACTTTTTTAACATTGAAATTGAATTAGCCAACATAGAGTACACCAGTAATTTCAAATGTAGCGTTCCACAATTCATCAGTTGTGTATAACACCCAGTGTTCATCACATCACATGCATTCCTTAATGCCCATCACACAGTTACTCCATCTCCCCACCCACCTTTCCTCCAGCAACCCTCAGTTTGTTTCCAATAGCTGGGAACCTGTCATGGATTTTCTTCCTCTCTGGTTTCTTCGCATTCATTTTCCCTCCCTTCCCCTATGATCCTCTGTGCTGTTCCTTCTATTCCACATATGAGTAAAACCATATAATAATTGTTTTTCTCTGACTGACTTATTTTGCTCAGCATAATACCCTCCAGTGCCTTCCACATCGATATGCTAAATATTGATCCTTTCTGATGGCTGAGTCATATTCCATTGTATATGTATATACCATGTTTTCTTTATCCATTTATCTGTCGATGGATGTCTTGGTTCCTTCCACGGTTTGGCTATTGTGGACAATGTCGCTATAAACATTCGGGGTGCAGTTGCCCCTTCAGATCACTACATTTGTAGCTTTGGGGTAAATAAAATTGCTGGGTTGTAAGGGAGCTCTCTTTTAAGTTCTTGGGGAACCTCCATATTGTTTTCCAAAGTGGCTGTACCAGTTTTCATTCCCACTTAGAAGTGTAAGAGAGTTCCCCTTTCTCCTCACCAACATTTGTTATTTCTTCGCTTGTTAATTTTTGCAATTCTGACTGGTGTGAAGTGGTATCTCATTGTCATTTGGATTTCTTTTTCCCCATGCCAAGTGATGTTGAGCAGTTTGTCATATGTCTGTTGGCCATTTGTGTGTCTTCTTTGGAGAAATATCTGTTCATATCTTCTGCCCATTTCTTGACTCGCTTATTTGTTTTTTGGGTGTTGAGTTTGGGTGTTGAACGGTAGTAAAGCGTACGGCACTTTCATGATGCTTCCACACCCACTTTTGGAAATGCTTCTCTCTCCAGGATACCTGAAGATGTTAGTGGAGAGTTGCCGTATACGCAGACTTGCTTTTCCCAGGTGAGTGCATGGCACATTCCTTATTCACTCACGCGCGCGCGCGCGCACACACACACACACACACACACAGAGTTGAACATGTTTCTGTCTCGTCAGGAAAGGAGGTGTTCGTTGAGAGACGGTTTCTCGCCAATGCTTTTGGGTGCTTGCCCTTTTCCCCCCGGAGAGTGAAGTGTATGCGCTTTTTGCCTAGGCTTCCGTACACACCCTTGAGAAGCCTTCCCTCAGCCAGAAACAAGCCGTGAGTTGAAAGAGGCGTTCCACACAGACCTCCTTCTCAGAGCGAAGCCTGTCACACTTTTCCTTGGGCCTCCACACGCACTTTAGAAAAACTTCCTCCGGGAAGCTGTGAGTTGAACGACGGGTTTCCTACAGCGGTTTTCCGTGGGGGTAAGGATATATGGCACTTGGCCTTAGGCTTCCACGCACAGATTGGAAAGGCTTCTCTCTTCGTGAAACAAGATGTGCGCTGAACGTTGCGTTCTGCGCAGGCTTGGTTTTCACACATCAGCCCATGGTACTTTCCCTAGGCTTCCACACGCGCAGTGAGTATCCCTTCCCTAAACCTGAACCAAGACGCGGGGGAAAGCTGCCTTCTACACCACCTTCTTTTCCGAGTTTCGTATAGAACCCTTGCGTTGTGCTTCCACATCCACTTTTGTCACTGCTTCGATATATCCTCCGGAGAGGGGTTCGCTTGAAAGACGGTCTCCCTCCGTCACGCGTTCAAGGAGTTAAGGATAGGGCACTCTCCTTATGCCTGCACACGTCCACTTGCAATCTCGACTGACTTCATGACCCCGTCCATATGCTACGCTGAAAGTCCCATTGCGCGCGGCCTTGTTTCTAAGAGATGAGGACAGGGCACGGCACGTTCCTTGTGCTTCCACCACGACTATATAAAAGGCTCCCGTCTCCAAGGCAAAGGATGTCAGGTGCAAGACGGCTTCGCAAAAGCGAGGTTGCCTCTTAGAGGGCGGTCTACGGCGCTCTGCTGACGCTTCCACGCCTACATATGCAAACGCTTCTGGGCTCACGAAAGAAGACGTCCGTTGAAAGCTGCCTTGTACCCCGACGCGTTTCTCGGAGTTAGGTCCAGGGAACGGTCCCTGTGCGATCACACGCAGCCTTGAGATGGCTCAGCTCTTTTCGATCGTCAGGAAGGACGTTTCTCGGAGTTAGGTCCAGGGAAAGGTAGTAAAGCGTACGGCACTTTCATGATGCTTCCACACCCACTTTTGGAAATGCTTCTCTCTCCAGGATACCTGAAGATGCTAGTGGCGAGTCGCCGTAGACGCAGACTTGCTTTTCCCAGGTCAGTACATGGCACTCTCCTTATTCACTCACGCACGCGCGCGCGCGCGGGCCCTAACACACACACACTCACACACACACACACACACACACACACACACACACACACAGAGTTGAACATGTTTCTGTCTCGTCAGGAAAGAAGGTGATCGTTGAGAGACGGTTTCTCGCCGATGCTTTTGGGTTCTTGCTTTTTTCCCCCCGGAGAGAGAAGTGTAGCCGCTTTTTCCCTAGGCTTCCGTACACACCCTTGAGAAGCCTTCCGTCAGCCAGAAACAAGCCATGAGTTGAAAGAGGCGTTCCACGCAGACCTCCTTCTCAGAGCGAAGCCTGTCACACTTTTCCTTGTGAAGTAAACTAGAGAGATACAAATACTTTCTCAATGATTGCTTTAACAAAAAAGGACTAAATATCCCAATCAGAAAACATAGACTGTAAAGAGGAAGCAAGACCCATCTCTATGCTGCCTACCAGAGAATCACTTCAGACCTAAAAATAAAAGCAGATTGGAAGTAATGGGACACAAAACCATTTATCATGCAAATGGAAGTGAAAAGAAAGTTGGAGTCGTAATATTTTTATGAGACAAAATAAACTGAATTGTGGGGAAGATGGCAGAGTAGAAGGACCCTAAACTCACCTCATCCCACAGATACAACTAGGTAACACTCACACCAGAGTCACCCAGAAATGGACCTTCAGATTTCCCCACAAAACTATACAACTAAATGGAGAGAGGGAATCACATCAAAGATGGTAGGAAGGACAAGGACTCTGTAGGAATCTAAAGCCCATATTTCTGACCACCAGAGGGAGGGAACCACAGTCACAGAGGGGCCAGAAACAAGCTACTACACCGGGGAACCTCTAAAGCGTAGAGACATCCCCATAGCTTATGGCTTTGAAAATCAGAAGGGATGACATTTGTGAGCGTATACAACCAGCAGACTTAAAGCTTGGAACTTTTAAAAATCAGCTGTCTCAGCTCTGAGAGAGCACAGAAGGTGATAGGAAGCTGAGATCTGTCCTTAAAGATTAAGCAGAGCAAAGAGTGTGGAGAAGCTTGGGTGAAGCAGGTTGAAAGGTGCTTGAGGATTAAACAAGGGAGACATAGTTCCTGAACTCAGAGTTTGCTAAGGGACTTGTCCAGGAACAAAGGAGCTGGCAGGTGCCATTTCCCTCTACGGCCCCTCATTATAAACACACACCTACCTGCAAGACCAAGCACAATCTAGCAATCACTAACTTGCATAAACCATGGCCCATCCCCACACCTACCACACCTGCTTCAGTCCCAGTGCTGTGGATACCCTCCCTGATAAGACCCACACAATCCTTGACAACAATATGTCTCCCCATCACCCACAGAACACGCATGCGTCTTGTTAAAACAGCACACCCCATGTGTTGTGCACAATGACACAGTCCAGATCCAGTCTCTGTTGTTGCTATGCATTACCTTCAGAGGAGAACCAGCATCACCAAGTGAAAAATGTATGTTCTGCCCCGTATTTTCAAGAACAAGCAATATATCTGACCTTCCTAACCGAGAGATATTCTCTGAGAAGTAGGCCAAATGAGCAGACAGAGGACTATGTCCTAAACGAAAGAAGAGGACAAAGCCACAGCAAGAGACCTAAACAAAATGGATATAAGGAACATGCCTGACAGAAAATTTAAGATAACAATTATAAAGATACTCACTGGGGAAATGAAAAGAGGGAGGACATCAGAAGGGGGAACATCATTGAGACTCTTAACAAAGAGATATGAAAGAAATAATCAGAGATGTGGAACACAAGAAATGAAATGAAGAATATACTAGATAGAATAATTAGCAGGATGGACGAAGCAGAGGAACAAATTAATGAACTAGAAGACAGTAATGGAAAGTAATCAAGCGGAACAAATGAGAGGAAAAAGAAGTATGCAAAAATGAGAAGAGACATAGGGAATTCAGTGACTCCATCCAGTGTAACAACACCCACATGAGAGGGATCCCAGAAGGTGAAAAGGGGGAAAAGGGGGCAGAAAATCTATTTGAGCAAAGAAGAGCTGAAAACTTAACCTAATCTGGTGAAGGAAACCTATACAAATCCATAAGGCATAGAGATCCCCTCCCACAAAATCAACCTAAGGAGGTCCACATCAAGATACATAGTAATCCAAATGGGAAAAGGTAGTGATAAAGAAAAAACATTTAAAGCAGCAAGATAAAAGAAGACAGTTAACATGCAAGGGAAAGCCCATAAATCTATCAGCTGAGTTTTCAGCAGAAACTATGCAGGACAGAAGAAAGTGGCGTTAAATATTCAAAGTGCTGAATGAGAAAAATCTGCAGCAAGGAATAATTTATCCAGCAAGCCTATCCTTCAGAAAAGAAGGGGAGAAAAAGAGTTTCTTAGCCACACAAACTAAAAGAGTTCATGACCACTAAATTAACTACAAAAAATATTGAAGGGGACACTATGAGTGGAAAAAAATCGTAAGTGAGAGTATGACAATAATGAATCAAGGAAGCAGTAAAAATAAGTATTTCTGTAAAAATCAGTTAAGGGATTCACAAAATAAAAGTATGTAAAATATGAAAACATATACCCTAACACATGAAGAGGAGTCAACAGTGGGTTTGAACTTAAACAGCATTCAACTTAATATAGACTGAAAAGGCTATATATAATCCAGGGGGTCACCACAAACCCAAACCTCTAATACACATGCAAAAGATAAAGGGAAAGAAATCCAAGAATATCATTAAAGAAAACGAGCAAACCATGAGAGAGAGAGCAAGAGAAGAAAGGATCAGAGAAAAACTACACAAAAAACTATGAAACAAGTAACAAAACATCAATAAATACATGTCTAATGATAATTAGTTTGAATGTAAATGGACTAAATGCTCCAAGCAAAAGAGCATCACAGAGTTTGTCTATATATATAAAAGATTTCACACCTAAAGACACCTGCAGATGGAAATTAAGAGATGGAGAAACATTAATCATGCAAGTGGATGTCAAAAGAAGTCAGAGTAGCAATCCTTATATCAGACAAAATAGACTTTTTTAACATTGAAATTGAATTAGCCAACATAGAGTACACCAGTAATTTCAAATGTAGCGTTCCACAATTCATCAGTTGTGTATAACACCCAGTGTTCATCACATCACATGCATTCCTTAATGCCCATCACACAGTTACTCCATCTCCCCACCCACCTTTCCTCCAGCAACCCTCAGTTTGTTTCCAATAGCTGGGAACCTGTCATGGATTTTCTTCCTCTCTGGTTTCTTCGCATTCATTTTCCCTCCCTTCCCCTATGATCCTCTGTGCTGTTCCTTCTATTCCACATATGAGTAAAACCATATAATAATTGTTTTTCTCTGACTGACTTATTTTGCTCAGCATAATACCCTCCAGTGCCTTCCACATCGATATGCTAAATATTGATCCTTTCTGATGGCTGAGTCATATTCCATTGTATATGTATATACCATGTTTTCTTTATCCATTTATCTGTCGATGGATGTCTTGGTTCCTTCCACGGTTTGGCTATTGTGGACAATGTCGCTATAAACATTCGGGGTGCAGTTGCCCCTTCAGATCACTACATTTGTAGCTTTGGGGTAAATAAAATTGCTGGGTTGTAAGGGAGCTCTCTTTTAAGTTCTTGGGGAACCTCCATATTGTTTTCCAAAGTGGCTGTACCAGTTTTCATTCCCACTTAGAAGTGTAAGAGAGTTCCCCTTTCTCCTCACCAACATTTGTTATTTCTTCGCTTGTTAATTTTTGCAATTCTGACTGGTGTGAAGTGGTATCTCATTGTCATTTGGATTTCTTTTTCCCCATGCCAAGTGATGTTGAGCAGTTTGTCATATGTCTGTTGGCCATTTGTGTGTCTTCTTTGGAGAAATATCTGTTCATATCTTCTGCCCATTTCTTGACTCGCTTATTTGTTTTTTGGGTGTTGAGTTTGGGTGTTGAACGGTAGTAAAGCGTACGGCACTTTCATGATGCTTCCACACCCACTTTTGGAAATGCTTCTCTCTCCAGGATACCTGAAGATGTTAGTGGAGAGTTGCCG
Source organism: Eumetopias jubatus (assembly GCF_037043125.1). NCBI lineage: Eukaryota > Metazoa > Chordata > Mammalia > Carnivora > Otariidae > Eumetopias > Eumetopias jubatus. The sequence goes on along the minus strand of NW_028274834.1, from coordinate 1,027,951 downwards.
TATACGCAGACTTGCTTTTCCCAGGTGAGTGCATGGCACATTCCTTATTCACTCACGCGCGCGCGCGCGCACACACACACACACACACACACAGAGTTGAACATGTTTCTGTCTCGTCAGGAAAGGAGGTGTTCGTTGAGAGACGGTTTCTCGCCAATGCTTTTGGGTGCTTGCCCTTTTCCCCCCGGAGAGTGAAGTGTATGCGCTTTTTGCCTAGGCTTCCGTACACACCCTTGAGAAGCCTTCCCTCAGCCAGAAACAAGCCGTGAGTTGAAAGAGGCGTTCCACACAGACCTCCTTCTCAGAGCGAAGCCTGTCACACTTTTCCTTGGGCCTCCACACGCACTTTAGAAAAACTTCCTCCGGGAAGCTGTGAGTTGAACGACGGGTTTCCTACAGCGGTTTTCCGTGGGGGTAAGGATATATGGCACTTGGCCTTAGGCTTCCACGCACAGATTGGAAAGGCTTCTCTCTTCGTGAAACAAGATGTGCGCTGAACGTTGCGTTCTGCGCAGGCTTGGTTTTCACACATCAGCCCATGGTACTTTCCCTAGGCTTCCACACGCGCAGTGAGTATCCCTTCCCTAAACCTGAACCAAGACGCGGGGGAAAGCTGCCTTCTACACCACCTTCTTTTCCGAGTTTCGTATAGAACCCTTGCGTTGTGCTTCCACATCCACTTTTGTCACTGCTTCGATATATCCTCCGGAGAGGGGTTCGCTTGAAAGACGGTCTCCCTCCGTCACGCTTTCAAGGAGTTAAGGATAGGGCACTCTCCTTATGCCTGCACACGTCCACTTGCAATCTCGACTGACTTCATGACCCCGTCCATATGCTACGCTGAAAGTCCCATTGCGCGCGGCCTTGTTTCTAAGAGATGAGGACAGGGCACGGCACGTTCCTTGTGCTTCCACCACGACTATATAAAAGGCTCCCGTCTCCAAGGCAAAGGATGTCAGGTGCAAGACGGCTTCGCAAAAGCGAGGTTGCCTCTTAGAGGGCGGTCTACGGCGCTCTCCTGACGCTTCCACGCCTACATATGCAAACGCTTCTGGGCTCACGAAAGAAGACGTCCGTTGAAAGCTGCCTTGTACCCCGACGCGTTTCTCGGAGTTAGGTCCAGGGAACGGTCCCTGTGCGATCACACGCAGCCTTGAGATGGCTCAGCTCTTTTCGATCGTCAGGGAGGACGTTTCTCGGAGTTAGGTCCAGGGAAAGGTAGTAAAGCGTACGGCACTTTCATGATGCTTCCACACCCACTTTTGGAAATGCTTCTCTCTCCAGGATACCTGAAGATGCTAGTGGCGAGTCGCCGTAGACGCAGACTTGCTTTTCCCAGGTCAGTACATGGCACTCTCCTTATTCACTCACGCACGCGCGCGCGCGCGGGCCCTAACACACACACACACACACACACACACACACACACACACACACACACACACAGAGTTGAACATGTTTCTGTCTCGTCAGGAAAGAAGGTGATCGTTGAGAGACGGTTTCTCGCCGATGCTTTTGGGTTCTTGCTTTTTTCCCCCCGGAGAGAGAAGTGTAGCCGCTTTTTCCCTAGGCTTCCGTACACACCCTTGAGAAGCCTTCCGTCAGCCAGAAACAAGCCATGAGTTGAAAGAGGCGTTCCACGCAGACCTCCTTCTCAGAGCGAAGCCTGTCACACTTTTCCTTGTGAAGTCAACTAGAGAGATACAAATACTTTCTCAATGATTGCTTTAACAAAAAAGGACTAAATATCCCAATCAGAAAACATAGACTGTAAAGAGGAAGCAAGACCCATCTCTATGCTGCCTACCAGAGAATCACTTCAGACCTAAAAATAAAAGCAGATTGGAAGTAATGGGACACAAAACCATTTATCATGCAAATGGAAGTGAAAAGAAAGTTGGAGTCGTAATATTTTTATGAGACAAAATAAACTGAATTGTGGGGAAGATGGCAGAGTAGAAGGACCCTAAACTCACCTCATCCCACAGATACAACTAGGTAACACTCACACCAGAGTCACCCAGAAATGGACCTTCAGATTTCCCCACAAAACTATACAACTAAATGGAGAGAGGGAATCACATCAAAGATGGTAGGAAGGACAAGGACTCTGTAGGAATCTAAACCCCATATTTCTGACCACCAGAGGGAGGGAACCACAGTCACAGAGGGGCCAGAAACAAGCTACTACACCGGGGAACCTCTAAAGCGTAGAGACATCCTCATAGCTTATGGCTTTGAAAATCAGAAGGGATGACATTTGTGAGCGTATACAACCAGCAGACTTAAAGCTTGGAACTTTTAAAAATCAGCTGTCTCAGCTCTGAGAGAGCACAGAAGGTGATAGGAAGCTGAGATCTGTCCTTAAAGATTAAGCAGAGCAAAGAGTGTGGAGAAGCTTGGGTGAAGCAGGTTGAAAGGTGCTTGAGGATTAAACAAGGGAGACATAGTTCCTGAACTCAGAGTTTGCTAAGGGACTTGTCCAGGAACAAAGGAGCTGGCAGGTGCCATTTCCCTCTACGGCCCCTCATTATAAACACACACCTACCTGCAAGACCAAGCACAATCTAGCAATCACTAACTTGCATAAACCATGGCCCATCCCCACACCTACCACACCTGCTTCAGTCCCAGTGCTGTGGATACCCTCCCTGATAAGACCCACACAATCCTTGACAACAATATGTCTCCCCATCACCCACAGAACACGCATGCATCTTGTTAAAACAGCACACCCCATGTGTTGTGCACAATGACACAGTCCAGATCCAGTCTCTGTTGTTGCTATGCATTACCTTCAGAGGAGAACCAGCATCACCAAGTGAAAAATGTATGTTCTGCCCCGTATTTTCAAGAACAAGCAATATATCTGACCTTCCCAACCGAGAGATATTCTCTGAGAAGTAGGCCAAATGAGCAGACAGAGGACTATGTCCTAAACGAAAGAAGAGGACAAAGCCACAGCAAGAGACCTAAACAAAATGGATATAAGGAACATGCCTGACAGAAAATTTAAGATAACAATTATAAAGATACTCACTGGGGAAATGAAAAGAGGGAGGACATCAGAAGGGGGAACATCATTGAGACTCTTAACAAAGAGATATGAAAGAAATAATCAGAGATGTGGAACACCAGAAATGAAATGAAGAATATACTAGATAGAATAATTAGCAGGATGGACGAAGCAGAGGAACAAATTAATGAACTAGAAGACAGTAATGGAAAGTAATCAAGCGGAACAAATGAGAGGAAAAAGAAGTATGCAAAAATGAGAAGAGACATAGGGAATTCAGTGACTCCATCCAGTGTAACCACACCCACATGAGAGGGATCCCAGAAGGTGAAAAGGGGGAAAAGGGGGCAGAAAATCTATTTGACCAAAGAAGAGCTGAAAACTTAACCTAATCTGGTGAAGGAAACCTATACAAATCCATAAGGCATAGAGATCCCCTCCCACAAAATCAACCTAAGGAGGTCCACATCAAGATACATAGTAATCCAAATGGGAAAAGGTAGTGATAAAGAAAAAACATTTAAAGCAGCAAGATAAAAGAAGACAGTTAACATGCAAGGGAAAGCCCATAAATCTATCAGCTGAGTTTTCAGCAGAAACTATGCAGGACAGAAGAAAGTGGCGTTAAATATTCAAAGTGCTGAATGAGAAAAATCTGCAGCAAGGAATAATATATCCAGCAAGCCTATCCTTCAGAAAAGAAGGGGAGAAAAAGAGTTTCTTAGCCACACAAACTAAAAGAGTTCATGACCACTAAATTAACTACAAAAAATATTGAAGGGGACACTATGAGTGGAAAAAAATCGTAAGTGAGAGTATGACAATAATGAATCAAGGAAGCAGTAAAAATAAGTATTTCTGTAAAAATCAGTTAAGGGATTCACAAAATAAAAGTATGTAAAATATGAAAACATATACCCTAACACATGAGGAGGAGTCAACAGTGGGTTTGAACTTAAACAGCATTCAACTTAATATAGACTGAAAAGGCTATATATAATCCAGGGGGTCACCACAAACCCAAACCTCTAATACACATGCAAAAGATAAAGGGAAAGAAATCCAAGAATATCATTAAAGAAAACGAGCAAACCATGAGAGAGAGAGCAAGAGAAGAAAGGATCAGAGAAAAACTACACAAAAAACTATGAAACAAGTAACAAAACATCAATAAATACATGTCTAATGATAATTAGTTTGAATGTAAATGGACTAAATGCTCCAAGCAAAAGAGCATGACAGAGTTTGTATATATATATAAAAGATTTCACACCTAAAGACACCTGCAGATGGAAATTAAGAGATGGAGAAACATTAATCATGCAAGTGGATGTCAAAAGAAGTCAGAGTAGCAATCCTTATATCAGACAAAATAGACTTTTTTAACATTGAAATTGAATTAGCCAACATAGAGTACACCAGTAGTTTCAAATGTAGCGTTCCACAATTCATCAGTTGTGTATAACACCCAGTGTTCATCACATCACATGCATTCCTTAATGCCCATCACACAGTTACTCCATCTCCCCACCCACCTTTCCTCCAGCAACCCTCAGTTTGTTTCCAATAGCTGGGAACCTGTCATGGATTTTCTTCCTCTCTGGTTTCTTCGCATTCATTTTCCCTCCCTTCCCCTATGATCCTCTGTGCTGTTCCTTCTATTCCACATATGAGTAAAACCATATAATAATTGTTTTTCTCTGACTGACTTATTTTGCTCAGCATAATACCCTCCAGTGCCTTCCACATCGATATGCTAAATATTGATCCTTTCTGATGGCTGAGTCATATTCCATTGTATATGTATATACCATGTTTTCTTTATCCATTTATCTGTCGATGGATGTCTTGGTTCCTTCCACGGTTTGGCTATTGTGGACAATGTCGCTATAAACATTCGGGGTGCAGTTGCCCCTTCAGATCACTACATTTGTAGCTTTGGGGTAAATAAAATTGCTGGGTTGTAAGGGAGCTCTCTTTTAAGTTCTTGGGGAACCTCCATATTGTTTTCCAAAGTGGCTGTACCAGTTTTCATTCCCACTTAGAAGTGTAAGAGAGTTCCCCTTTCTCCTCACCAACATTTGTTATTTCTTCGCTTGTTAATTTTTGCAATTCTGACTGGTGTGAAGTGGTATCTCATTGTCATTTGGATTTCTTTTTCCCCATGCCAAGTGATGTTGAGCAGTTTGTCATATGTCTGTTGGCCATTTGTGTGTCTTCTTTGGAGAAATATCTGTTCATATCTTCTGCCCATTTCTTGACTCGCTTATTTGTTTTTTGGGTGTTGAGTTTGGGTGTTGAACGGTAGTAAAGCGTACGGCACTTTCATGATGCTTCCACACCCACTTTTGGAAATGCTTCTCTCTCCAGGATACCTGAAGATGTTAGTGGAGAGTTGCCGTATACGCAGACTTGCTTTTCCCAGGTGAGTGCATGGCACATTCCTTATTCACTCACGCGCGCGCGCGCGCACACACACACACACACACACACAGAGTTGAACATGTTTCTGTCTCGTCAGGAAAGGAGGTGTTCGTTGAGAGACGGTTTCTCGCCAATGCTTTTGGGTGCTTGCCCTTTTCCCCCCGGAGAGTGAAGTGTATGCGCTTTTTGCCTAGGCTTCCGTACACACCCTTGAGAAGCCTTCCCTCAGCCAGAAACAAGCCGTGAGTTGAAAGAGGCGTTCCACACAGACCTCCTTCTCAGAGCGAAGCCTGTCACACTTTTCCTTGGGCCTCCACACGCACTTTAGAAAAACTTCCTCCGGGAAGCTGTGAGTTGAACGACGGGTTTCCTACAGCGGTTTTCCGTGGGGGTAAGGATATATGGCACTTGGCCTTAGGCTTCCACGCACAGATTGGAAAGGCTTCTCTCTTCGTGAAACAAGATGTGCGCTGAACGTTGCGTTCTGCGCAGGCTTGGTTTTCACACATCAGCCCATGGTACTTTCCCTAGGCTTCCACACGCGCAGTGAGTATCCCTCCCCTAAACCTGAACCAAGACGCGGGGGAAAGCTGCCTTCTACACCACCTTCTTTTCCGAGTTTCGTATAGAACCCTTGCGTTGTGCTTCCACATCCACTTTTGTCACTGCTTCGATATATCCTCCGGAGAGGGGTTCGCTTGAAAGACGGTCTCCCTCCGTCACGCTTTCAAGGAGTTAAGGATAGGGCACTCTCCTTATGCCTGCACACGTCCACTTGCAATCTCGACTGACTTCATGACCCCGTCCATATGCTACGCTGAAAGTCCCATTGCGCGCGGCCTTGTTTCTAAGAGATGAGGACAGGGCACGGCACGTTCCTTGTGCTTCCACCACGACTATATAAAAGGCTCCCGTCTCCAAGGCAAAGGATGTCAGGTGCAAGACGGCTTCGCAAAAGCGAGGTTGCCTCTTAGAGGGCGGTCTACGGCGCTCTGCTGACGCTTCCACGCCTACATATGCAAACGCTTCTGGGCTCACGAAAGAAGACGTCCGTTGAAAGCTGCCTTGTACCCCGACGCGTTTCTCGGAGTTAGGTCCAGGGAACGGTCCCTGTGCGATCACACGCAGCCTTGAGATGGTTCAGCTCTTTTCGATCGTCAGGAAGGACGTTTCTCGGAGTTAGGTCCAGGGAAAGGTAGTAAAGCGTACGGCACTTTCATGATGCTTCCACACCCACTTTTGGAAATGCTTCTCTCTCCAGGATACCTGAAGATGCTAGTGGCGAGTCGCCGTAGACGCAGACTTGCTTTTCCCAGGTCAGTACATGGCACTCTCCTTATTCACTCACGCACGCGCGCGCGCGCGGGCCCTAACACACACACACTCACACACACACACACACACACACACACACACACACACAGAGTTGAACATGTTTCTGTCTCGTCAGGAAAGAAGGTGATCGTTGAGAGACGGTTTCTCTCCGATGCTTTTGGGTTCTTGCTTTTTTCCCCCCGGAGAGAGAAGTGTAGCCGCTTTTTCCCTAGGCTTCCGTACACACCCTTGAGAAGCCTTCCGTCAGCCAGAAACAAGCCATGAGTTGAAAGAGGCGTTCCACGCAGACCTCCTTCTCAGAGCGAAGCCTGTCACACTTTTCCTTGTGAAGTAAACTAGAGAGATACAAATACTTTCTCAATGATTGCTTTAACAAAAAAGGACTAAATATCCCAATCAGAAAACATAGACTGTAAAGAGGAAGCAAGACCCATCTCTATGCTGCCTACCAGAGAATCACTTCAGACCTAAAAATAAAAGCAGATTGGAAGTAATGGGACACAAAACCATTTATCATGCAAATGGAAGTGAAAAGAAAGTTGGAGTCGTAATATTTTTATGAGACAAAATAAACTGAATTGTGGGGAAGATGGCAGAGTAGAAGGACCCTAAACTCACCTCATCCCACAGATACAACTAGGTAACACTCACACCAGAGTCACCCAGAAATGGACCTTCAGATTTCCCCACAAAACTATACAACTAAATGGAGAGAGGGAATCACATCAAAGATGGTAGGAAGGACAAGGACTCTGTAGGAATCTAAAGCCCATATTTCTGACCACCAGAGGGAGGGAACCACAGTCACAGAGGGGCCAGAAACAAACTACTACACCGGGGAACCTCTAAAGCGTAGAGACATCCTCATAGCTTATGGCTTTGAAAATCAGAAGGGATGACATTTGTGAGCGTATACAACCAGCAGACTTAAAGCTTGGAACTTTTAAAAATCAGCTGTCTCAGCTCTGAGAGAGCACAGAAGGTGATAGGAAGCTGAGATCTGTCCTTAAAGATTAAGCAGAGCAAAGAGTGTGGAGAAGCTTGGGTGAAGCAGGTTGAAAGGTGCTTGAGGATTAAACAAGGGAGACATAGTTCCTGAACTCAGAGTTTGCTAAGGGACTTGTCCAGGAACAAAGGAGCTGGCAGGTGCCATTTCCCTCTATGGCCCCTCATTATAAACACACACCTACCTGCAAGACCAAGCACAATCTAGCAATCACTAACTTGCATAAACCATGGCCCATCCCCACACCTACCACACCTGCTTCAGTCCCAGTGCTGTGGATACCCTCCCTGATAAGACCCACACAATCCTTGACAACAATATGTCTCCCCATCACCCACAGAACACGCATGCATCTTGTTAAAACAGCACACCCCATGTGTTGTGCACAATGACACAGTCCAGATCCAGTCTCTGTTGTTGCTATGCATTACCTTCAGAGGAGAACCAGCATCACCAAGTGAAAAATGTATGTTCTGCCCCGTATTTTCAAGAACAAGCAATATATCTGACCTTCCTAACCGAGAGATATTCTCTGAGAAGTAGGCCAAATGAGCAGACAGAGGACTATGTCCTAAACGAAAGAAGAGGACAAAGCCACAGCAAGAGACCTAAACAAAATGGATATAAGGAACATGCCTGACAGAAAATTTAAGATAACAATTATAAAGATACTCACTGGGGAAATGAAAAGAGGGAGGACATCAGAAGGGGGAACATCATTGAGACTCTTAACAAAGAGATATGAAAGAAATAATCAGAGATGTGGAACACAAGAAATGAAATGAAGAATATACTAGATAGAATAATTAGCAGGATGGACGAAGCAGAGGAACAAATTAATGAACTAGAAGACAGTAATGGAAAGTAATCAAGCGGAACAAATGAGAGGAAAAAGAAGTATGCAAAAATGAGAAGAGACTTAGGGAATTCAGTGACTCCATCCAGTGTAACCACACCCACATGAGAGGGATCCCAGAAGGTGAAAAGGGGGAAAAGGGGGCAGAAAATCTATTTGACCAAAGAAGAGCTGAAAACTTAACCTAATCTGGTGAAGGAAACCTATACAAATCCATAAGGCATAGAGATCCCCTCCCACAAAATCAACCTAAGGAGGTCCACATCAAGATACATAGTAATCCAAATGGGAAAAGGTAGTGATAAAGAAAAAACATTTAAAGCAGCAAGATAAAAGAAGACAGTTAACATGCAAGGGAAAGCCCATAAATCTATCAGCTGAGTTTTCAGCAGAAACTATGCAGGACAGAAGAAAGTGGCGTTAAATATTCAAAGTGCTGAATGAGAAAAATCTGCAGCAAGGAATAATTTATCCAGCAAGCCTATCCTTCAGAAAAGAAGGGGAGAAAAAGAGTTTCTTAGCCACACAAACTAAAAGAGTTCATGACCACTAAATTAACTACAAAAAATATTGAAGGGGACACTATGAGTGGAAAAAAATCGTAAGTGAGAGTATGACAATAATGAATCAAGGAGGCAGTAAAAATAAGTATTTCTGTAAAAATCAGTTAAGGGATTCACAAAATAAAAGTATGTAAAATATGAAAACATATACCCTAACACATGAGGAGGAGTCAACAGTGGGTTTGAACTTAAACAGCATTCAACTTAATATAGACTGAAAAGGCTATATATAATCCAGGGGGTCACCACAAACCCAAACCTCTAATACACATGCAAAAGATAAAGGGAAAGAAATCCAAGAATATCATTAAAGAAAACGAGCAAACCATGAGAGAGAGAGCAAGAGAAGAAAGGATCAGAGAAAAACTACACAAAAAACTATGAAACAAGTAACAAAACATCAATAAATACATGTCTAATGATAATTAGTTTGAATGTAAATGGACTAAATGCTCCAAGCAAAAGAGCATGACAGAGTTTGTATATATATATAAAAGATTTCACACCTAAAGACACCTGCAGATGGAAATTAAGAGATGGAGAAACATTAATCATGCAAGTGGATGTCAAAAGAAGTCAGAGTAGCAATCCTTATATCAGACAAAATAGACTTTTTTAACATTGAAATTGAATTAGCCAACATAGAGTACACCAGTAATTTCAAATGTAGCGTTCCACAATTCATCAGTTGTGTATAACACCCAGTGTTCATCACATCACATGCATTCCTTAATGCCCATCACACAGTTACTCCATCTCCCCACCCACCTTTCCTCCAGCAACCCTCAGTTTGTTTCCAATAGCTGGGAACCTGTCATGGATTTTCTTCCTCTCTGGTTTCTTCGCATTCATTTTCCCTCCCTTCCCCTATGATCCTCTGTGCTGTTCCTTCTATTCCACATATGAGTAAAACCATATAATAATTGTTTTTCTCTGACTGACTTATTTTGCTCAGCATAATACCCTCCAGTGCCTTCCACATCGATATGCTAAATATTGATCCTTTCTGATGGCTGAGTCATATTCCATTGTATATGTATATACCATGTTTTCTTTATCCATTTATCTGTCGATGGATGTCTTGGTTCCTTCCACGGTTTGGCTATTGTGGACAATGTCGCTATAAACATTCGGGGTGCAGTTGCCCCTTCAGATCACTACATTTGTAGCTTTGGGGTAAATAAAATTGCTGGGTTGTAAGGGAGCTCTCTTTTAAGTTCTTGGGGAACCTCCATATTGTTTTCCAAAGTGGCTGTACCAGTTTTCATTCCCACTTAGAAGTGTAAGAGAGTTCCCCTTTCTCCTCACCAACATTTGTTATTTCTTCGCTTGTTAATTTTTGCAATTCTGACTGGTGTGAAGTGGTATCTCATTGTCATTTGGATTTCTTTTTCCCCATGCCAAGTGATGTTGAGCAGTTTGTCATATGTCTGTTGGCCATTTGTGTGTCTTCTTTGGAGAAATATCTGTTCATATCTTCTGCCCATTTCTTGACTCGCTTATTTGTTTTTTGGGTGTTGAGTTTGGGTGTTGAACGGTAGTAAAGCGTACGGCACTTTCATGATGCTTCCACACCCACTTTTGGAAATGCTTCTCTCTCCAGGATACCTGAAGATGTTAGTGGAGAGTTGCCGTATACGCAGACTTGCTTTTCCCAGGTGAGTGCATGGCACATTCCTTATTCACTCACGCGCGCGCGCGCGCACACACACACACACACACACACAGAGTTGAACATGTTTCTGTCTCGTCAGGAAAGGAGGTGTTCGTTGAGAGACGGTTTCTCGCCAATGCTTTTGGGTGCTTGCCCTTTTCCCCCCGGAGAGTGAAGTGTATGCGCTTTTTGCCTAGGCTTCCGTACACACCCTTGAGAAGCCTTCCCTCAGCCAGAAACAAGCCGTGAGTTGAAAGAGGCGTTCCACACAGACCTCCTTCTCAGAGCGAAGCCTGTCACACTTTTCCTTGGGCCTCCACACGCACTTTAGAAAAACTTCCTCCGGGAAGCTGTGAGTTGAACGACGGGTTTCCTACAGCGGTTTTCCGTGGGGGTAAGGATATATGGCACTTGGCCTTAGGCTTCCACGCACAGATTGGAAAGGCTTCTCTCTTCGTGAAACAAGATGTGCGCTGAACGTTGCGTTCTGCGCAGGCTTGGTTTTCACACATCAGCCCATGGTACTTTCCCTAGGCTTCCACACGCGCAGTGAGTATCCCTTCCCTAAACCTGAACCAAGACGCGGGGGAAAGCTGCCTTCTACACCACCTTCTTTTCCGAGTTTCGTATAGAACCCTTGCGTTGTGCTTCCACATCCACTTTTGTCACTGCTTCGATATATCCTCCGGAGAGGGGTTCGCTTGAAAGACGGTCTCCCTCCGTCACGCTTTCAAGGAGTTAAGGATAGGGCACTCTCCTTATGCCTGCACACGTCCACTTGCAATCTCGACTGACTTCATGACCCCGTCCATATGCTACGCTGAAAGTCCCATTGCACGCGGCCTTGTTTCTAAGAGATGAGGACAGGGCACGGCACGTTCCTTGTGCTTCCACCACGACTATATAAAAGGCTCCCGTCTCCAAGGCAAAGGATGTCAGGTGCAAGACGGCTTCGCAAAAGCGAGGTTGCCTCTTAGAGGGCGGTCTACGGCGCTCTGCTGACGCTTCCACGCCTACATATGCAAACGCTTCTGGGCTCACGAAAGAAGACGTCCGTTGAAAGCTGCCTTGTACCCCGACGCGTTTCTCGGAGTTAGGTCCAGGGAACGGTCCCTGTGCGATCACACGCAGCCTTGAGATGGCTCAGCTCTTTTCGATCGTCAGGGAGGACGTTTCTCGGAGTTAGGTCCAGGGAAAGGTAGTAAAGCGTACGGCACTTTCATGATGCTTCCACACCCACTTTTGGAAATGCTTCTCTCTCCAGGATACCTGAAGATGCTAGTGGCGAGTCGCCGTAGACGCAGACTTGCTTTTCCCAGGTCAGTACATGGCACTCTCCTTATTCACTCACGCACGCGCGCGCGCGCGGGCCCTAACACACACACACTCACACACACACACACACACACACACACACACACACACACAGAGTTGAACATGTTTCTGTCTCGTCAGGAAAGAAGGTGATCGTTGAGAGACGGTTTCTCGCCGATGCTTTTGGGTTCTTGCTTTTTTCCCCCCGGAGAGAGAAGTGTAGCCGCTTTTTCCCTAGGCTTCCGTACACACCCTTGAGAAGCCTTCCGTCAGCCAGAAACAAGCCATGAGTTGAAAGAGGCGTTCCACGCAGACCTCCTTCTCAGAGCGAAGCCTGTCACACTTTTCCTTGTGAAGTCAACTAGAGAGATACAAATACTTTCTCAATGATTGCTTTAACAAAAAAGGACTAAATATCCCAATCAGAAAACATAGACTGTAAAGAGGAAGCAAGACCCATCTCTATGCTGCCTACCAGAGAATCACTTCAGACCTAAAAATAAAAGCAGATTGGAAGTAATGGGACACAAAACCATTTATCATGCAAATGGAAGTGAAAAGAAAGTTGGAGTCGTAATATTTTTATGAGACAAAATAAACTGAATTGTGGGGAAGATGGCAGAGTAGAAGGACCCTAAACTCACCTCATCCCACAGATACAACTAGGTAACACTCACACCAGAGTCACCCAGAAATGGACCTTCAGATTTCCCCACAAAACTATACAACTAAATGGAGAGAGGGAATCACATCAAAGATGGTAGGAAGGACAAGGACTCTGTAGGAATCTAAAGCCCATATTTCTGACCACCAGAGGGAGGGAACCACAGTCACAGAGGGGCCAGAAACAAGCTACTACACCGGGGAGCCTCTAAAGCGTAGAGACATCCTCATAGCTTATGGCTTTGAAAATCAGAAGGGATGACATTTGTGAGCGTATACAACCAGCAGACTTAAAGCTTGGAACTTTTAAAAATCAGCTGTCTCAGCTCTGAGAGAGCACAGAAGGTGATAGGAAGCTGAGACCTGTCCTTAAAGATTAAGCAGAGCAAAGAGTGTGGAGAAGCTTGGGTGAAGCAGGTTGAAAGGTGCTTGAGGATTAAACAAGGGAGACATAGTTCCTGAACTCAGAGTTTGCTAAGGGACTTGTCCAGGAACAAAGGAGCTGGCAGGTGCCATTTCCCTCTACGGCCCCTCATTATAAACACACACCTACCTGCAAGACCAAGCACAATCTAGCAATCACTAACTTGCATAAACCATGGCCCATCCCCACACCTACCACACCTGCTTCAGTCCCAGTGCTGTGGATACCCTCCCTGATAAGACCCACACAATCCTTGACAACAATATGTCTCCCCATCACCCACAGAACACGCATGCATCTTGTTAAAACAGCACACCCCATGTGTTGTGCACAATGACACAGTCCAGATCCAGTCTCTGTTGTTGCTATGCATTACCTTCAGAGGAGAACCAGCATCACCAAGTGAAAAATGTATGTTCTGCCCCGTATTTTCAAGAACAAGCAATATATCTGACCTTCCTAACCGAGAGATATTCTCTGAGAAGTAGGCCAAATGAGCAGACAGAGGACTATGTCCTAAACGAAAGAAGAGGACAAAGCCACAGCAAGAGACCTAAACAAAATGGATATAAGGAACATGCCTGACAGAAAATTTAAGATAACAATTATAAAGATACTCACTGGGGAAATGAAAAGAGGGAGGACATCAGAAGGGGGAACATCATTGAGACTCTTAACAAAGAGATATGAAAGAAATAATCAGAGATGTGGAACACAAGAAATGAAATGAAGAATATACTAGATAGAATAATTAGCAGGATGGACGAAGCAGAGGAACAAATTAATGAACTAGAAGACAGTAATGGAAAGTAATCAAGCGGAACAAATGAGAGGAAAAAGAAGTATGCAAAAATGAGAAGAGACTTAGGGAATTCAGTGACTCCATCCAGTGTAACCACACCCACATGAGAGGGATCCCAGAAGGTGAAAAGGGGGAAAAGGGGGCAGAAAATCTATTTGACCAAAGAAGAGCTGAAAACTTAACCTAATCTGGTGAAGGAAACCTATACAAATCCATAAGGCATAGAGATCCCCTCCCACAAAATCAACCTAAGGAGGTCCACATCAAGATACATAGTAATCCAAATGGGAAAAGGTAGTGATAAAGAAAAAACATTTAAAGCAGCAAGATAAAAGAAGACAGTTAACATGCAAGGGAAAGCCCATAAATCTATCAGCTGAGTTTTCAGCAGAAACTATGCAGGACAGAAGAAAGTGGCGTTAAATATTCAAAGTGCTGAATGAGAAAAATCTGCAGCAAGGAATAATTTATCCAGCAAGCCTATCCTTCAGAAAAGAAGGGGAGAAAAAGAGTTTCTTAGCCACACAAACTAAAAGAGTTCATGACCACTAAATTAACTACAAAAAATATTGAAGGGGACACTATGAGTGGAAAAAAATCGTAAGTGAGAGTATGACAATAATGAATCAAGGAAGCAGTAAAAATAAGTATTTCTGTAAAAATCAGTTAAGGGATTCACAAAATAAAAGTATGTAAAATATGAAAACATATACCCTAACACATGAGGAGGAGTCAACAGTGGGTTTGAACTTAAACAGCATTCAACTTAATATAGACTGAAAAGGCTATATATAATCCAGGGGGTCACCACAAACCCAAACCTCTAATACACATGCAAAAGATAAAGGGAAAGAAATCCAAGAATATCATTAAAGAAAACGAGCAAACCATGAGAGAGAGAGCAAGAGAAGAAAGGATCAGAGAAAAACTACACAAAAAACTATGAAACAAGTAACAAAACATCAATAAATACATGTCTAATGATAATTAGTTTGAATGTAAATGGACTAAATGCTCCAAGCAAAAGAGCATGACAGAGTTTGTATATATATATAAAAGATTTCACACCTAAAGACACCTGCAGATGGAAATTAAGAGATGGAGAAACATTAATCATGCAAGTGGATGTCAAAAGAAGTCAGAGTAGCAATCCTTATATCAGACAAAATAGACTTTTTTAACATTGAAATTGAATTAGCCAACATAGAGTACACCAGTAATTTCAAATGTAGCGTTCCACAATTCATCAGTTGTGTATAACACCCAGTGTTCATCACATCACATGCATTCCTTAATGCCCATCACACAGTTACTCCATCTCCCCACCCACCTTTCCTCCAGCAACCCTCAGTTTGTTTCCAATAGCTGGGAACCTGTCATGGATTTTCTTCCTCTCTGGTTTCTTCGCATTCATTTTCCCTCCCTTCCCCTATGATCCTCTGTGCTGTTCCTTCTATTCCACATATGAGTAAAACCATATAATAATTGTTTTTCTCTGACTGACTTATTTTGCTCAGCATAATACCCTCCAGTGCCTTCCACATCGATATGCTAAATATTGATCCTTTCTGATGGCTGAGTCATATTCCATTGTATATGTATATACCATGTTTTCTTTATCCATTTATCTGTCGATGGATGTCTTGGTTCCTTCCCCGGTTTGGCTATTGTGGACAATGTCGCTATAAACATTCGGGGTGCAGTTGCCCCTTCAGATCACTACATTTGTAGCTTTGGGGTAAATAAAATTGCTGGGTTGTAAGGGAGCTCTCTTTTAAGTTCTTGGGGAACCTCCATATTGTTTTCCAAAGTGGCTGTACCAGTTTTCATTCCCACTTAGAAGTGTAAGAGAGTTCCCCTTTCTCCTCACCAACATTTGTTATTTCTTCGCTTGTTAATTTTTGCAATTCTGACTGGTGTGAAGTGGTATCTCATTGTCATTTGGATTTCTTTTTCCCCATGCCAAGTGATGTTGAGCAGTTTGTCATATGTCTGTTGGCCATTTGTGTGTCTTCTTTGGAGAAATATCTGTTCATATCTTCTGCCCATTTCTTGACTCGCTTATTTGTTTTTTGGGTGTTGAGTTTGGGTGTTGAACGGTAGTAAAGCGTACGGCACTTTCATGATGCTTCCACACCCACTTTTGGAAATGCTTCTCTCTCCAGGATACCTGAAGATGTTAGTGGAGAGTTGCCGTATACGCAGACTTGCTTTTCCCAGGTGAGTGCATGGCACATTCCTTATTCACTCACGCGCGCGCGCGCGCACACACACACACACACACACACACAGAGTTGAACATGTTTCTGTCTCGTCAGGAAAGGAGGTGTTCGTTGAGAGACGGTTTCTCGCCAATGCTTTTGGGTGCTTGCCCTTTTCCCCCCGGAGAGTGAAGTGTATGCGCTTTTTGCCTAGGCTTCCGTACACACCCTTGAGAAGCCTTCCCTCAGCCAGAAACAAGCCGTGAGTTGAAAGAGGCGTTCCACACAGACCTCCTTCTCAGAGCGAAGCCTGTCACACTTTTCCTTGGGCCTCCACACGCACTTTAGAAAAACTTCCTCCGGGAAGCTGTGAGTTGAACGACGGGTTTCCTACAGCGGTTTTCCGTGGGGGTAAGGATATATGGCACTTGGCCTTAGGCTTCCACGCACAGATTGGAAAGGCTTCTCTCTTCGTGAAACAAGATGTGCGCTGAACGTTGCGTTCTGCGCAGGCTTGGTTTTCACACATGAGCCCATGGTACTTTCCCTAGGCTTCCACACGCGCAGTGAGTATCCCTTCCCTAAACCTGAACCAAGACGCGGGGGAAAGCTGCCTTCTACACCACCTTCTTTTCCGAGTTTCGTATAGAACCCTTGCGTTGTGCTTCCACATCCACTTTTGTCACTGCTTCGATATATCCTCCGGAGAGGGGTTCGCTTGAAAGACGGTCTCCCTCCGTCACGCTTTCAAGGAGTTAAGGATAGGGCACTCTCCTTATGCCTGCACACGTCCACTTGCAATCTCGACTGACTTCATGACCCCGTCCATATGCTACGCTGAAAGTCCCATTGCGCGCGGCCTTGTTTCTAAGAGATGAGGACAGGGCACGGCACGTTCCTTGTGCTTCCACCACGACTATATAAAAGGCTCCCGTCTCCAAGGCAAAGGATGTCAGGTGCAAGACGGCTTCGCAAAAGCGAGGTTGCCTCTTAGAGGGCGGTCTACGGCGCTCTCCTGACGCTTCCACGCCTACATATGCAAACGCTTCTGGGCTCACGAAAGAAGACGTCCGTTGAAAGCTGCCTTGTACCCCGACGCGTTTCTCGGAGTTAGGTCCAGGGAACGGTCCCTGTGCGATCACACGCAGCCTTGAGATGGCTCAGCTCTTTTCGATCGTCAGGGAGGACGTTTCTCGGAGTTAGGTCCAGGGAAAGGTAGTAAAGCGTACGGCACTTTCATGATGCTTCCACACCCACTTTTGGAAATGCTTCTCTCTCCAGGATACCTGAAGATGCTAGTGGCGAGTCGCCGTAGACGCAGACTTGCTTTTCCCAGGTCAGTACATGGCACTCTCCTTATTCACTCACGCACGCGCGCGCGCGCGGGCCCTAACACACACACACACACACACACACACACACACACACACACACACACACAGAGTTGAACATGTTTCTGTCTCGTCAGGAAAGAAGGTGATCGTTGAGAGACGGTTTCTCGCCGATGCTTTTGGGTTCTTGCTTTTTTCCCCCCGGAGAGAGAAGTGTAGCCGCTTTTTCCCTAGGCTTCCGTACACACCCTTGAGAAGCCTTCCGTCAGCCAGAAACAAGCCATGAGTTGAAAGAGGCGTTCCACGCAGACCTCCTTCTCAGAGCGAAGCCTGTCACACTTTTCCTTGTGAAGTCAACTAGAGAGATACAAATACTTTCTCAATGATTGCTTTAACAAAAAAGGACTAAATATCCCAATCAGAAAACATAGACTGTAAAGAGGAAGCAAGACCCATCTCTATGCTGCCTACCAGAGAATCACTTCAGACCTAAAAATAAAAGCAGATTGGAAGTAATGGGACACAAAACCATTTATCATGCAAATGGAAGTGAAAAGAAAGTTGGAGTCGTAATATTTTTATGAGACAAAATAAACTGAATTGTGGGGAAGATGGCAGAGTAGAAGGACCCTAAACTCACCTCATCCCACAGATACAACTAGGTAACACTCACACCAGAGTCACCCAGAAATGGACCTTCAGATTTCCCCACAAAACTATACAACTAAATGGAGAGAGGGAATCACATCAAAGATGGTAGGAAGGACAAGGACTCTGTAGGAATCTAAACCCCATATTTCTGACCACCAGAGGGAGGGAACCACAGTCACAGAGGGGCCAGAAACAAGCTACTACACCGGGGAACCTCTAAAGCGTAGAGACATCCTCATAGCTTATGGCTTTGAAAATCAGAAGGGATGACATTTGTGAGCGTATACAACCAGCAGACTTAAAGCTTGGAACTTTTAAAAATCAGCTGTCTCAGCTCTGAGAGAGCACAGAAGGTGATAGGAAGCTGAGATCTGTCCTTAAAGATTAAGCAGAGCAAAGAGTGTGGAGAAGCTTGGGTGAAGCAGGTTGAAAGGTGCTTGAGGATTAAACAAGGGAGACATAGTTCCTGAACTCAGAGTTTGCTAAGGGACTTGTCCAGGAACAAAGGAGCTGGCAGGTGCCATTTCCCTCTACGGCCCCTCATTATAAACACACACCTACCTGCAAGACCAAGCACAATCTAGCAATCACTAACTTGCATAAACCATGGCCCATCCCCACACCTACCACACCTGCTTCAGTCCCAGTGCTGTGGATACCCTCCCTGATAAGACCCACACAATCCTTGACAACAATATGTCTCCCCATCACCCACAGAACACGCATGCATCTTGTTAAAACAGCACACCCCATGTGTTGTGCACAATGACACAGTCCAGATCCAGTCTCTGTTGTTGCTATGCATTACCTTCAGAGGAGAACCAGCATCACCAAGTGAAAAATGTATGTTCTGCCCCGTATTTTCAAGAACAAGCAATATATCTGACCTTCCCAACCGAGAGATATTCTCTGAGAAGTAGGCCAAATGAGCAGACAGAGGACTATGTCCTAAACGAAAGAAGAGGACAAAGCCACAGCAAGAGACCTAAACAAAATGGATATAAGGAACATGCCTGACAGAAAATTTAAGATAACAATTATAAAGATACTCACTGGGGAAATGAAAAGAGGGAGGACATCAGAAGGGGGAACATCATTGAGACTCTTAACAAAGAGATATGAAAGAAATAATCAGAGATGTGGAACACCAGAAATGAAATGAAGAATATACTAGATAGAATAATTAGCAGGATGGACGAAGCAGAGGAACAAATTAATGAACTAGAAGACAGTAATGGAAAGTAATCAAGCGGAACAAATGAGAGGAAAAAGAAGTATGCAAAAATGAGAAGAGACATAGGGAATTCAGTGACTCCATCCAGTGTAACCACACCCACATGAGAGGGATCCCAGAAGGTGAAAAGGGGGAAAAGGGGGCAGAAAATCTATTTGACCAAAGAAGAGCTGAAAACTTAACCTAATCTGGTGAAGGAAACCTATACAAATCCATAAGGCATAGAGATCCCCTCCCACAAAATCAACCTAAGGAGGTCCACATCAAGATACATAGTAATCCAAATGGGAAAAGGTAGTGATAAAGAAAAAACATTTAAAGCAGCAAGATAAAAGAAGACAGTTAACATGCAAGGGAAAGCCCATAAATCTATCAGCTGAGTTTTCAGCAGAAACTATGCAGGACAGAAGAAAGTGGCGTTAAATATTCAAAGTGCTGAATGAGAAAAATCTGCAGCAAGGAATAATATATCCAGCAAGCCTATCCTTCAGAAAAGAAGGGGAGAAAAAGAGTTTCTTAGCCACACAAACTAAAAGAGTTCATGACCACTAAATTAACTACAAAAAATATTGAAGGGGACACTATGAGTGGAAAAAAATCGTAAGTGAGAGTATGACAATAATGAATCAAGGAAGCAGTAAAAATAAGTATTTCTGTAAAAATCAGTTAAGGGATTCACAAAATAAAAGTATGTAAAATATGAAAACATATACCCTAACACATGAGGAGGAGTCAACAGTGGGTTTGAACTTAAACAGCATTCAACTTAATATAGACTGAAAAGGCTATATATAATCCAGGGGGTCACCACAAACCCAAACCTCTAATACACATGCAAAAGATAAAGGGAAAGAAATCCAAGAATATCATTAAAGAAAACGAGCAAACCATGAGAGAGAGAGCAAGAGAAGAAAGGATCAGAGAAAAACTACACAAAAAACTATGAAACAAGTAACAAAACATCAATAAATACATGTCTAATGATAATTAGTTTGAATGTAAATGGACTAAATGCTCCAAGCAAAAGAGCATGACAGAGTTTGTATATATATATAAAAGATTTCACACCTAAAGACACCTGCAGATGGAAATTAAGAGATGGAGAAACATTAATCATGCAAGTGGATGTCAAAAGAAGTCAGAGTAGCAATCCTTATATCAGACAAAATAGACTTTTTTAACATTGAAATTGAATTAGCCAACATAGAGTACACCAGTAGTTTCAAATGTAGCGTTCCACAATTCATCAGTTGTGTATAACACCCAGTGTTCATCACATCACATGCATTCCTTAATGCCCATCACACAGTTACTCCATCTCCCCACCCACCTTTCCTCCAGCAACCCTCAGTTTGTTTCCAATAGCTGGGAACCTGTCATGGATTTTCTTCCTCTCTGGTTTCTTCGCATTCATTTTCCCTCCCTTCCCCTATGATCCTCTGTGCTGTTCCTTCTATTCCACATATGAGTAAAACCATATAATAATTGTTTTTCTCTGACTGACTTATTTTGCTCAGCATAATACCCTCCAGTGCCTTCCACATCGATATGCTAAATATTGATCCTTTCTGATGGCTGAGTCATATTCCATTGTATATGTATATACCATGTTTTCTTTATCCATTTATCTGTCGATGGATGTCTTGGTTCCTTCCACGGTTTGGCTATTGTGGACAATGTCGCTATAAACATTCGGGGTGCAGTTGCCCCTTCAGATCACTACATTTGTAGCTTTGGGGTAAATAAAATTGCTGGGTTGTAAGGGAGCTCTCTTTTAAGTTCTTGGGGAACCTCCATATTGTTTTCCAAAGTGGCTGTACCAGTTTTCATTCCCACTTAGAAGTGTAAGAGAGTTCCCCTTTCTCCTCACCAACATTTGTTATTTCTTCGCTTGTTAATTTTTGCAATTCTGACTGGTGTGAAGTGGTATCTCATTGTCATTTGGATTTCTTTTTCCCCATGCCAAGTGATGTTGAGCAGTTTGTCATATGTCTGTTGGCCATTTGTGTGTCTTCTTTGGAGAAATATCTGTTCATATCTTCTGCCCATTTCTTGACTCGCTTATTTGTTTTTTGGGTGTTGAGTTTGGGTGTTGAACGGTAGTAAAGCGTACGGCACTTTCATGATGCTTCCACACCCACTTTTGGAAATGCTTCTCTCTCCAGGATACCTGAAGATGTTAGTGGAGAGTTGCCGTATACGCAGACTTGCTTTTCCCAGGTGAGTGCATGGCACATTCCTTATTCACTCACGCGCGCGCGCGCGCACACACACACACACACACACACAGAGTTGAACATGTTTCTGTCTCGTCAGGAAAGGAGGTGTTCGTTGAGAGACGGTTTCTCGCCAATGCTTTTGGGTGCTTGCCCTTTTCCCCCCGGAGAGTGAAGTGTATGCGCTTTTTGCCTAGGCTTCCGTACACACCCTTGAGAAGCCTTCCCTCAGCCAGAAACAAGCCGTGAGTTGAAAGAGGCGTTCCACACAGACCTCCTTCTCAGAGCGAAGCCTGTCACACTTTTCCTTGGGCCTCCACACGCACTTTAGAAAAACTTCCTCCGGGAAGCTGTGAGTTGAACGACGGGTTTCCTACAGCGGTTTTCCGTGGGGGTAAGGATATATGGCACTTGGCCTTAGGCTTCCACGCACAGATTGGAAAGGCTTCTCTCTTCGTGAAACAAGATGTGCGCTGAACGTTGCGTTCTGCGCAGGCTTGGTTTTCACACATCAGCCCATGGTACTTTCCCTAGGCTTCCACACGCGCAGTGAGTATCCCTCCCCTAAACCTGAACCAAGACGCGGGGGAAAGCTGCCTTCTACACCACCTTCTTTTCCGAGTTTCGTATAGAACCCTTGCGTTGTGCTTCCACATCCACTTTTGTCACTGCTTCGATATATCCTCCGGAGAGGGGTTCGCTTGAAAGACGGTCTCCCTCCGTCACGCTTTCAAGGAGTTAAGGATAGGGCACTCTCCTTATGCCTGCACACGTCCACTTGCAATCTCGACTGACTTCATGACCCCGTCCATATGCTACGCTGAAAGTCCCATTGCGCGCGGCCTTGTTTCTAAGAGATGAGGACAGGGCACGGCACGTTCCTTGTGCTTCCACCACGACTATATAAAAGGCTCCCGTCTCCAAGGCAAAGGATGTCAGGTGCAAGACGGCTTCGCAAAAGCGAGGTTGCCTCTTAGAGGGCGGTCTACGGCGCTCTGCTGACGCTTCCACGCCTACATATGCAAACGCTTCTGGGCTCACGAAAGAAGACGTCCGTTGAAAGCTGCCTTGTACCCCGACGCGTTTCTCGGAGTTAGGTCCAGGGAACGGTCCCTGTGCGATCACACGCAGCCTTGAGATGGTTCAGCTCTTTTCGATCGTCAGGAAGGACGTTTCTCGGAGTTAGGTCCAGGGAAAGGTAGTAAAGCGTACGGCACTTTCATGATGCTTCCACACCCACTTTTGGAAATGCTTCTCTCTCCAGGATACCTGAAGATGCTAGTGGCGAGTCGCCGTAGACGCAGACTTGCTTTTCCCAGGTCAGTACATGGCACTCTCCTTATTCACTCACGCACGCGCGCGCGCGCGGGCCCTAACACACACACACTCACACACACACACACACACACACACACACACACACACAGAGTTGAACATGTTTCTGTCTCGTCAGGAAAGAAGGTGATCGTTGAGAGACGGTTTCTCTCCGATGCTTTTGGGTTCTTGCTTTTTTCCCCCCGGAGAGAGAAGTGTAGCCGCTTTTTCCCTAGGCTTCCGTACACACCCTTGAGAAGCCTTCCGTCAGCCAGAAACAAGCCATGAGTTGAAAGAGGCGTTCCACGCAGACCTCCTTCTCAGAGCGAAGCCTGTCACACTTTTCCTTGTGAAGTAAACTAGAGAGATACAAATACTTTCTCAATGATTGCTTTAACAAAAAAGGACTAAATATCCCAATCAGAAAACATAGACTGTAAAGAGGAAGCAAGACCCATCTCTATGCTGCCTACCAGAGAATCACTTCAGACCTAAAAATAAAAGCAGATTGGAAGTAATGGGACACAAAAGCATTTATCATGCAAATGGAAGTGAAAAGAAAGTTGGAGTCGTAATATTTTTATGAGACAAAATAAACTGAATTGTGGGGAAGATGGCAGAGTAGAAGGACCCTAAACTCACCTCATCCCACAGATACAACTAGGTAACACTCACACCAGAGTCACCCAGAAATGGACCTTCAGATTTCCCCACAAAACTATACAACTAAATGGAGAGAGGGAATCACATCAAAGATGGTAGGAAGGACAAGGACTCTGTAGGAATCTAAACCCCATATTTCTGACCACCAGAGGGAGGGAACCACAGTCACAGAGGGGCCAGAAACAAGCTACTACACCGGGGAACCTCTAAAGCGTAGAGACATCCTCATAGCTTATGGCTTTGAAAATCAGAAGGGATGACATTTGTGAGCGTATACAACCAGCAGACTTAAAGCTTGGAACTTTTAAAAATCAGCTGTCTCAGCTCTGAGAGAGCACAGAAGGTGATAGGAAGCTGAGACCTGTCCTTAAAGATTAAGCAGAGCAAAGAATGTGGAGAAGCTTGGGTGAAGCAGGTTGAAAGGTGCTTGAGGATTAAACAAGGGAGACATAGTTCCTGAACTCAGAGTTTGCTAAGGGACTTGTCCAGGAACAAAGGAGCTGGCAGGTGCCATTTCCCTCTACGGCCCCTCATTATAAACACACACCTACCTGCAAGACCAAGCACAATCTAGCAATCACTAACTTGCATAAACCATGGCCCATCCCCACACCTACCACACCTGCTTCAGTCCCAGTGCTGTGGATACCCTCCCTGATAAGACCCACACAATCCTTGACAACAATATGTCTCCCCATCACCCACAGAACACGCATGCATCTTGTTAAAACAGCACACCCCATGTGTTGTGCACAATGACACAGTCCAGATCCAGTCTCTGTTGTTGCTATGCATTACCTTCAGAGGAGAACCAGCATCACCAAGTGAAAAATGTATGTTCTGCCCCGTATTTTCAAGAACAAGCAATATATCTGACCTTCCTAACCGAGAGATATTCTCTGAGAAGTAGGCCAAATGAGCAGACAGAGGACTATGTCCTAAACGAAAGAAGAGGACAAAGCCACAGCAAGAGACCTAAACAAAATGGATATAAGGAACATGCCTGACAGAAAATTTAAGATAACAATTATAAAGATACTCACTGGGGAAATGAAAAGAGGGAGGACATCAGAAGGGGGAACATCATTGAGACTCTTAACAAAGAGATATGAAAGAAATAATCAGAGATGTGGAACACAAGAAATGAAATGAAGAATATACTAGATAGAATAATTAGCAGGATGGACGAAGCAGAGGAACAAATTAATGAACTAGAAGACAGTAATGGAAAGTAATCAAGCGGAACAAATGAGAGGAAAAAGAAGTATGCAAAAATGAGAAGAGACATAGGGAATTCAGTGACTCCATCCAGTGTAACAACACCCACATGAGAGGGATCCCAGAAGGTGAAAAGGGGGAAAAGGGGGCAGAAAATCTATTTGACCAAAGAAGAGCTGAAAACTTAACCTAATCTGGTGAAGGAAACCTATACAAATCCATAAGGCATAGAGATCCCCTCCCACAAAATCAACCTAAGGAGGTCCACATCAAGATACATAGTAATCCAAATGGGAAAAGGTAGTGATAAAGAAAAAACATTTAAAGCAGCAAGATAAAAGAAGACAGTTAACATGCAAGGGAAAGCCCATAAATCTATCAGCTGAGTTTTCAGCAGAAACTATGCAGGACAGAAGAAAGTGGCGTTAAATATTCAAAGTGCTGAATGAGAAAAATCTGCAGCAAGGAATAATTTATCCAGCAAGCCTATCCTTCAGAAAAGAAGGGGAGAAAAAGAGTTTCTTAGCCACACAAACTAAAAGAGTTCATGACCACTAAATTAACTACAAAAAATATTGAAGGGGACACTATGAGTGGAAAAAAATCGTAAGTGAGAGTATGACAATAATGAATCAAGGAAGCAGTAAAAATAAGTATTTCTGTAAAAATCAGTTAAGGGATTCACAAAATAAAAGTATGTAAAATATGAAAACATATACCCTAACACATGAGGAGGAGTCAACAGTGGGTTTGAACTTAAACAGCATTCAACTTAATATAGACTGAAAAGGCTATATATAATCCAGGGGGTCACCACAAACCCAAACCTCTAATACACATGCAAAAGATAAAGGGAAAGAAATCCAAGAATATCATTAAAGAAAACGAGCAAACCATGAGAGAGAGAGCAAGAGAAGAAAGGATCAGAGAAAAACTACACAAAAAAACTATGAAACAAGTAACAAAACATCAATAAATACATGTCTAATGATAATTAGTTTGAATGTAAATGGACTAAATGCTCCAAGCAAAAGAGCATGACAGAGTTTGTATATATATATATATAAAAGATTTCACACCTAAAGACACCTGCAGATGGAAATTAAGAGATGGAGAAACATTAATCATGCAAGTGGATGTCAAAAGAAGTCAGAGTAGCAATCCTTATATCAGACAAAATAGACTTTTTTAACATTGAAATTGAATTAGCCAACATAGAGTACACCAGTAATTTCAAATGTAGCGTTCCACAATTCATCAGTTGTGTATAACACCCAGTGTTCATCACATCACATGCATTCCTTAATGCCCATCACACAGTTACTCCATCTCCCCACCCACCTTTCCTCCAGCAACCCTCAGTTTGTTTCCAATAGCTGGGAACCTGTCATGGATTTTCTTCCTCTCTGGTTTCTTCGCATTCATTTTCCCTCCCTTCCCCTATGATCCTCTGTGCTGTTCCTTCTATTCCACATATGAGTAAAACCATATAATAATTGTTTTTCTCTGACTGACTTATTTTGCTCAGCATAATACCCTCCAGTGCCTTCCACATCGATATGCTAAATATTGATCCTTTCTGATGGCTGAGTCATATTCCATTGTATATGTATATACCATGTTTTCTTTATCCATTTATCTGTCGATGGATGTCTTGGTTCCTTCCACGGTTTGGCTATTGTGGACAATGTCGCTATAAACATTCGGGGTGCAGTTGCCCCTTCAGATCACTACATTTGT
This sequence comes from Eumetopias jubatus, assembly GCF_037043125.1. Taxonomy (NCBI): domain Eukaryota; kingdom Metazoa; phylum Chordata; class Mammalia; order Carnivora; family Otariidae; genus Eumetopias; species Eumetopias jubatus. The sequence continues at coordinate 1,001,326 of NW_028274834.1, read as the reverse complement.
AGCTTTGGGGTAAATAAAATTGCTGGGTTGTAAGGGAGCTCTCTTTTAATTTCTTGGGGAACCTCCATATTGTTTTCCAAAGTGGCTGTACCAGTTTTCATTCCCACTTAGAAGTGTAAGAGAGTTCCCCTTTCTCCTCACCAACATTTGTTATTTCTTCGCTTGTTAATTTTTGCAATTCTGACTGGTGTGAAGTGGTATCTCATTGTCATTTGGATTTCTTTTTCCCCATGCCAAGTGATGTTGAGCAGTTTGTCATATGTCTGTTGGCCATTTGTGTGTCTTCTTTGGAGAAATATCTGTTCATATCTTCTGCCCATTTCTTGACTCGCTTATTTGTTTTTTGGGTGTTGAGTTTGGGTGTTGAACGGTAGTAAAGCGTACGGCACTTTCATGATGCTTCCACACCCACTTTTGGAAATGCTTCTCTCTCCAGGATACCTGAAGATGTTAGTGGAGAGTTGCCGTATACGCAGACTTGCTTTTCCCAGGTGAGTGCATGGCACATTCCTTATTCACTCACGCGCGCGCGCGCGCACACACACACACACACACACACAGAGTTGAACATGTTTCTGTCTCGTCAGGAAAGGAGGTGTTCGTTGAGAGACGGTTTCTCGCCAATGCTTTTGGGTGCTTGCCCTTTTCCCCCCGGAGAGTGAAGTGTATGCGCTTTTTGCCTAGGCTTCCGTACACACCCTTGAGAAGCCTTCCCTCAGCCAGAAACAAGCCGTGAGTTGAAAGAGGCGTTCCACACAGACCTCCTTCTCAGAGCGAAGCCTGTCACACTTTTCCTTGGGCCTCCACACGCACTTTAGAAAAACCTCCTCCGGGAAGCTGTGAGTTGAACGACGGGTTTCCTACAGCGGTTTTCCGTGGGGGTAAGGATATATGGCACTTGGCCTTAGGCTTCCACGCACAGATTGGAAAGGCTTCTCTCTTCGTGAAACAAGATGTGCGCTGAACGTTGCGTTCTGCGCAGGCTTGGTTTTCACACATCAGCCCATGGTACTTTCCCTAGGCTTCCACACGCGCAGTGAGTATCCCTTCCCTAAACCTGAACCAAGACGCGGGGGAAAGCTGCCTTCTACACCACCTTCTTTTCCGAGTTTCGTATAGAACCCTTGCGTTGTGCTTCCACATCCACTTTTGTCACTGCTTCGATATATCCTCCGGAGAGGGGTTCGCTTGAAAGACGGTCTCCCTCCGTCACGCTTTCAAGGAGTTAAGGATAGGGCACTCTCCTTATGCCTGCACACGTCCACTTGCAATCTCGACTGACTTCATGACCCCGTCCATATGCTACGCTGAAAGTCCCATTGCGCGCGGCCTTGTTTCTAAGAGATGAGGACAGGGCACGGCACGTTCCTTGTGCTTCCACCACGACTATATAAAAGGCTCCCGTCTCCAAGGCAAAGGATGTCAGGTGCAAGACGGCTTCGCAAAAGCGAGGTTGCCTCTTAGAGGGCGGTCTACGGCGCTCTCCTGACGCTTCCACGCCTACATATGCAAACGCTTCTGGGCTCACGAAAGAAGACGTCCGTTGAAAGCTGCCTTGTACCCCGACGCGTTTCTCGGAGTTAGGTCCAGGGAACGGTCCCTGTGCGATCACACGCAGCCTTGAGATGGCTCAGCTCTTTTCGATCGTCAGGGAGGACGTTTCTCGGAGTTAGGTCCAGGGAAAGGTAGTAAAGCGTACGGCACTTTCATGATGCTTCCACACCCACTTTTGGAAATGCTTCTCTCTCCAGGATACCTGAAGATGCTAGTGGCGAGTCGCCGTAGACGCAGACTTGCTTTTCCCAGGTCAGTACATGGCACTCTCCTTATTCACTCACGCACGCGCGCGCGCGCGGGCCCTAACACACACACACTCACACACACACACACACACACACACACACACACACAGAGTTGAACATGTTTCTGTCTCGTCAGGAAAGAAGGTGATCGTTGAGAGACGGTTTCTCGCCGATGCTTTTGGGTTCTTGCTTTTTTCCCCCCGGAGAGAGAAGTGTAGCCGCTTTTTCCCTAGGCTTCCGTACACACCCTTGAGAAGCCTTCCGTCAGCCAGAAACAAGCCATGAGTTGAAAGAGGCGTTCCACGCAGACCTCCTTCTCAGAGCGAAGCCTGTCACACTTTTCCTTGTGAAGTCAACTAGAGAGATACAAATACTTTCTCAATGATTGCTTTAACAAAAAAGGACTAAATATCCCAATCAGAAAACATAGACTGTAAAGAGGAAGCAAGACCCATCTCTATGCTGCCTACCAGAGAATCACTTCAGACCTAAAAATAAAAGCAGATTGGAAGTAATGGGACACAAAACCATTTATCATGCAAATGGAAGTGAAAAGAAAGTTGGAGTCGTAATATTTTTATGAGACAAAATAAACTGAATTGTGGGGAAGATGGCAGAGTAGAAGGACCCTAAACTCACCTCATCCCACAGATACAACTAGGTAACACTCACACCAGAGTCACCCAGAAATGGACCTTCAGATTTCCCCACAAAACTATACAACTAAATGGAGAGAGGGAATCACATCAAAGATGGTAGGAAGGACAAGGACTCTGTAGGAATCTAAACCCCATATTTCTGACCACCAGAGGGAGGGAACCACAGTCACAGAGGGGCCAGAAACAAACTACTACACCGGGGAACCTCTAAAGCGTAGAGACATCCTCATAGCTTATGGCTTTGAAAATCAGAAGGGATGACATTTGTGAGCGTATACAACCAGCAGACTTAAAGCTTGGAACTTTTAAAAATCAGCTGTCTCAGCTCTGAGAGAGCACAGAAGGTGATAGGAAGCTGAGATCTGTCCTTAAAGATTAAGCAGAGCAAAGAGTGTGGAGAAGCTTGGGTGAAGCAGGTTGAAAGGTGCTTGAGGATTAAACAAGGGAGACATAGTTCCTGAACTCAGAGTTTGCTAAGGGACTTGTCCAGGAACAAAGGAGCTGGCAGGTGCCATTTCCCTCTATGGCCCCTCATTATAAACACACACCTACCTGCAAGACCAAGCACAATCTAGCAATCACTAACTTGCATAAACCATGGCCCATCCCCACACCTACCACACCTGCTTCAGTCCCAGTGCTGTGGATACCCTCCCTGATAAGACCCACACAATCCTTGACAACAATATGTCTCCCCATCACCCACAGAACACGCATGCATCTTGTTAAACAGCACACCCCATGTGTTGTGCACAATGACACAGTCCAGATCCAGTCTCTGTTGTTGCTATGCATTACCTTCAGAGGAGAACCAGCATCACCAAGTGAAAAATGTATGTTCTGCCCCGTATTTTCAAGAACAAGCAATATATCTGACCTTCCTAACCGAGAGATATTCTCTGAGAAGTAGGCCAAATGAGCAGACAGAGGACTATGTCCTAAACGAAAGAAGAGGACAAAGCCACAGCAAGAGACCTAAACAAAATGGATATAAGGAACATGCCTGACAGAAAATTTAAGATAACAATTATAAAGATACTCACTGGGGAAATGAAAAGAGGGAGGACATCAGAAGGGGGAACATCATTGAGACTCTTAACAAAGAGATATGAAAGAAATAATCAGAGATGTGGAACACAAGAAATGAAATGAAGAATATACTAGATAGAATAATTAGCAGGATGGACGAAGCAGAGGAACAAATTAATGAACTAGAAGACAGTAATGGAAAGTAATCAAGCGGAACAAATGAGAGGAAAAAGAAGTATGCAAAAATGAGAAGAGACTTAGGGAATTCAGTGACTCCATCCAGTGTAACCACACCCACATGAGAGGGATCCCAGAAGGTGAAAAGGGGGAAAAGGGGGCAGAAAATCTATTTGACCAAAGAAGAGCTGAAAACTTAACCTAATCTGGTGAAGGAAACCTATACAAATCCATAAGGCATAGAGATCCCCTCCCACAAAATCAACCTAAGGAGGTCCACATCAAGATACATAGTAATCCAAATGGGAAAAGGTAGTGATAAAGAAAAAACATTTAAAGCAGCAAGATAAAAGAAGACAGTTAACATGCAAGGGAAAGCCCATAAATCTATCAGCTGAGTTTTCAGCAGAAACTATGCAGGACAGAAGAAAGTGGCGTTAAATATTCAAAGTGCTGAATGAGAAAAATCTGCAGCAAGGAATAATTTATCCAGCAAGCCTATCCTTCAGAAAAGAAGGGGAGAAAAAGAGTTTCTTAGCCACACAAACTAAAAGAGTTCATGACCACTAAATTAACTACAAAAAATATTGAAGGGGACACTATGAGTGGAAAAAAATCGTAAGTGAGAGTATGACAATAATGAATCAAGGAGGCAGTAAAAATAAGTATTTCTGTAAAAATCAGTTAAGGGATTCACAAAATAAAAGTATGTAAAATATGAAAACATATACCCTAACACATGAGGAGGAGTCAACAGTGGGTTTGAACTTAAACAGCATTCAACTTAATATAGACTGAAAAGGCTATATATAATCCAGGGGGTCACCACAAACCCAAACCTCTAATACACATGCAAAAGATAAAGGGAAAGAAATCCAAGAATATCATTAAAGAAAACGAGCAAACCATGAGAGAGAGAGCAAGAGAAGAAAGGATCAGAGAAAAACTACACAAAAAACTATGAAACAAGTAACAAAACATCAATAAATACATGTCTAATGATAATTAGTTTGAATGTAAATGGACTAAATGCTCCAAGCAAAAGAGCATGACAGAGTTTGTATATATATATAAAAGATTTCACACCTAAAGACACCTGCAGATGGAAATTAAGAGATGGAGAAACATTAATCATGCAAGTGGATGTCAAAAGAAGTCAGAGTAGCAATCCTTATATCAGACAAAATAGACTTTTTTAACATTGAAATTGAATTAGCCAACATAGAGTACACCAGTAATTTCAAATGTAGCGTTCCACAATTCATCAGTTGTGTATAACACCCAGTGTTCATCACATCACATGCATTCCTTAATGCCCATCACACAGTTACTCCATCTCCCCACCCACCTTTCCTCCAGCAACCCTCAGTTTGTTTCCAATAGCTGGGAACCTGTCATGGATTTTCTTCCTCTCTGGTTTCTTCGCATTCATTTTCCCTCCCTTCCCCTATGATCCTCTGTGCTGTTCCTTCTATTCCACATATGAGTAAAACCATATAATAATTGTTTTTCTCTGACTGACTTATTTTGCTCAGCATAATACCCTCCAGTGCCTTCCACATCGATATGCTAAATATTGATCCTTTCTGATGGCTGAGTCATATTCCATTGTATATGTATATACCATGTTTTCTTTATCCATTTATCTGTCGATGGATGTCTTGGTTCCTTCCACGGTTTGGCTATTGTGGACAATGTCGCTATAAACATTCGGGGTGCAGTTGCCCCTTCAGATCACTACATTTGTAGCTTTGGGGTAAATAAAATTGCTGGGTTGTAAGGGAGCTCTCTTTTAAGTTCTTGGGGAACCTCCATATTGTTTTCCAAAGTGGCTGTACCAGTTTTCATTCCCACTTAGAAGTGTAAGAGAGTTCCCCTTTCTCCTCACCAACATTTGTTATTTCTTCGCTTGTTAATTTTTGCAATTCTGACTGGTGTGAAGTGGTATCTCATTGTCATTTGGATTTCTTTTTCCCCATGCCAAGTGATGTTGAGCAGTTTGTCATATGTCTGTTGGCCATTTGTGTGTCTTCTTTGGAGAAATATCTGTTCATATCTTCTGCCCATTTCTTGACTCGCTTATTTGTTTTTTGGGTGTTGAGTTTGGGTGTTGAACGGTAGTAAAGCGTACGGCACTTTCATGATGCTTCCACACCCACTTTTGGAAATGCTTCTCTCTCCAGGATACCTGAAGATGTTAGTGGAGAGTTGCCGTATACGCAGACTTGCTTTTCCCAGGTGAGTGCATGGCACATTCCTTATTCACTCACGCGCGCGCGCGCGCACACACACACACACACACACACAGAGTTGAACATGTTTCTGTCTCGTCAGGAAAGGAGGTGTTCGTTGAGAGACGGTTTCTCGCCAATGCTTTTGGGTGCTTGCCCTTTTCCCCCCGGAGAGTGAAGTGTATGCGCTTTTTGCCTAGGCTTCCGTACACACCCTTGAGAAGCCTTCCCTCAGCCAGAAACAAGCCGTGAGTTGAAAGAGGCGTTCCACACAGACCTCCTTCTCAGAGCGAAGCCTGTCACACTTTTCCTTGGGCCTCCACACGCACTTTAGAAAAACTTCCTCCGGGAAGCTGTGAGTTGAACGACGGGTTTCCTACAGCGGTTTTCCGTGGGGGTAAGGATATATGGCACTTGGCCTTAGGCTTCCACGCACAGATTGGAAAGGCTTCTCTCTTCGTGAAACAAGATGTGCGCTGAACGTTGCGTTCTGCGCAGGCTTGGTTTTCACACATCAGCCCATGGTACTTTCCCTAGGCTTCCACACGCGCAGTGAGTATCCCTTCCCTAAACCTGAACCAAGACGCGGGGGAAAGCTGCCTTCTACACCACCTTCTTTTCCGAGTTTCGTATAGAACCCTTGCGTTGTGCTTCCACATCCACTTTTGTCACTGCTTCGATATATCCTCCGGAGAGGGGTTCGCTTGAAAGACGGTCTCCCTCCGTCACGCTTTCAAGGAGTTAAGGATAGGGCACTCTCCTTATGCCTGCACACGTCCACTTGCAATCTCGACTGACTTCATGACCCCGTCCATATGCTACGCTGAAAGTCCCATTGCACGCGGCCTTGTTTCTAAGAGATGAGGACAGGGCACGGCACGTTCCTTGTGCTTCCACCACGACTATATAAAAGGCTCCCGTCTCCAAGGCAAAGGATGTCAGGTGCAAGACGGCTTCGCAAAAGCGAGGTTGCCTCTTAGAGGGCGGTCTACGGCGCTCTGCTGACGCTTCCACGCCTACATATGCAAACGCTTCTGGGCTCACGAAAGAAGACGTCCGTTGAAAGCTGCCTTGTACCCCGACGCGTTTCTCGGAGTTAGGTCCAGGGAACGGTCCCTGTGCGATCACACGCAGCCTTGAGATGGCTCAGCTCTTTTCGATCGTCAGGGAGGACGTTTCTCGGAGTTAGGTCCAGGGAAAGGTAGTAAAGCGTACGGCACTTTCATGATGCTTCCACACCCACTTTTGGAAATGCTTCTCTCTCCAGGATACCTGAAGATGCTAGTGGCGAGTCGCCGTAGACGCAGACTTGCTTTTCCCAGGTCAGTACATGGCACTCTCCTTATTCACTCACGCACGCGCGCGCGCGCGGGCCCTAACACACACACACTCACACACACACACACACACACACACACACACACACACAGAGTTGAACATGTTTCTGTCTCGTCAGGAAAGAAGGTGATCGTTGAGAGACGGTTTCTCGCCGATGCTTTTGGGTTCTTGCTTTTTTCCCCCCGGAGAGAGAAGTGTAGCCGCTTTTTCCCTAGGCTTCCGTACACACCCTTGAGAAGCCTTCCGTCAGCCAGAAACAAGCCATGAGTTGAAAGAGGCGTTCCACGCAGACCTCCTTCTCAGAGCGAAGCCTGTCACACTTTTCCTTGTGAAGTCAACTAGAGAGATACAAATACTTTCTCAATGATTGCTTTAACAAAAAAGGACTAAATATCCCAATCAGAAAACATAGACTGTAAAGAGGAAGCAAGACCCATCTCTATGCTGCCTACCAGAGAATCACTTCAGACCTAAAAATAAAAGCAGATTGGAAGTAATGGGACACAAAACCATTTATCATGCAAATGGAAGTGAAAAGAAAGTTGGAGTCGTAATATTTTTATGAGACAAAATAAACTGAATTGTGGGGAAGATGGCAGAGTAGAAGGACCCTAAACTCACCTCATCCCACAGATACAACTAGGTAACACTCACACCAGAGTCACCCAGAAATGGACCTTCAGATTTCCCCACAAAACTATACAACTAAATGGAGAGAGGGAATCACATCAAAGATGGTAGGAAGGACAAGGACTCTGTAGGAATCTAAAGCCCATATTTCTGACCACCAGAGGGAGGGAACCACAGTCACAGAGGGGCCAGAAACAAGCTACTACACCGGGGAGCCTCTAAAGCGTAGAGACATCCTCATAGCTTATGGCTTTGAAAATCAGAAGGGATGACATTTGTGAGCGTATACAACCAGCAGACTTAAAGCTTGGAACTTTTAAAAATCAGCTGTCTCAGCTCTGAGAGAGCACAGAAGGTGATAGGAAGCTGAGACCTGTCCTTAAAGATTAAGCAGAGCAAAGAGTGTGGAGAAGCTTGGGTGAAGCAGGTTGAAAGGTGCTTGAGGATTAAACAAGGGAGACATAGTTCCTGAACTCAGAGTTTGCTAAGGGACTTGTCCAGGAACAAAGGAGCTGGCAGGTGCCATTTCCCTCTACGGCCCCTCATTATAAACACACACCTACCTGCAAGACCAAGCACAATCTAGCAATCACTAACTTGCATAAACCATGGCCCATCCCCACACCTACCACACCTGCTTCAGTCCCAGTGCTGTGGATACCCTCCCTGATAAGACCCACACAATCCTTGACAACAATATGTCTCCCCATCACCCACAGAACACGCATGCATCTTGTTAAAACAGCACACCCCATGTGTTGTGCACAATGACACAGTCCAGATCCAGTCTCTGTTGTTGCTATGCATTACCTTCAGAGGAGAACCAGCATCACCAAGTGAAAAATGTATGTTCTGCCCCGTATTTTCAAGAACAAGCAATATATCTGACCTTCCTAACCGAGAGATATTCTCTGAGAAGTAGGCCAAATGAGCAGACAGAGGACTATGTCCTAAACGAAAGAAGAGGACAAAGCCACAGCAAGAGACCTAAACAAAATGGATATAAGGAACATGCCTGACAGAAAATTTAAGATAACAATTATAAAGATACTCACTGGGGAAATGAAAAGAGGGAGGACATCAGAAGGGGGAACATCATTGAGACTCTTAACAAAGAGATATGAAAGAAATAATCAGAGATGTGGAACACAAGAAATGAAATGAAGAATATACTAGATAGAATAATTAGCAGGATGGACGAAGCAGAGGAACAAATTAATGAACTAGAAGACAGTAATGGAAAGTAATCAAGCGGAACAAATGAGAGGAAAAAGAAGTATGCAAAAATGAGAAGAGACTTAGGGAATTCAGTGACTCCATCCAGTGTAACCACACCCACATGAGAGGGATCCCAGAAGGTGAAAAGGGGGAAAAGGGGGCAGAAAATCTATTTGACCAAAGAAGAGCTGAAAACTTAACCTAATCTGGTGAAGGAAACCTATACAAATCCATAAGGCATAGAGATCCCCTCCCACAAAATCAACCTAAGGAGGTCCACATCAAGATACATAGTAATCCAAATGGGAAAAGGTAGTGATAAAGAAAAAACATTTAAAGCAGCAAGATAAAAGAAGACAGTTAACATGCAAGGGAAAGCCCATAAATCTATCAGCTGAGTTTTCAGCAGAAACTATGCAGGACAGAAGAAAGTGGCGTTAAATATTCAAAGTGCTGAATGAGAAAAATCTGCAGCAAGGAATAATTTATCCAGCAAGCCTATCCTTCAGAAAAGAAGGGGAGAAAAAGAGTTTCTTAGCCACACAAACTAAAAGAGTTCATGACCACTAAATTAACTACAAAAAATATTGAAGGGGACACTATGAGTGGAAAAAAATCGTAAGTGAGAGTATGACAATAATGAATCAAGGAAGCAGTAAAAATAAGTATTTCTGTAAAAATCAGTTAAGGGATTCACAAAATAAAAGTATGTAAAATATGAAAACATATACCCTAACACATGAGGAGGAGTCAACAGTGGGTTTGAACTTAAACAGCATTCAACTTAATATAGACTGAAAAGGCTATATATAATCCAGGGGGTCACCACAAACCCAAACCTCTAATACACATGCAAAAGATAAAGGGAAAGAAATCCAAGAATATCATTAAAGAAAACGAGCAAACCATGAGAGAGAGAGCAAGAGAAGAAAGGATCAGAGAAAAACTACACAAAAAACTATGAAACAAGTAACAAAACATCAATAAATACATGTCTAATGATAATTAGTTTGAATGTAAATGGACTAAATGCTCCAAGCAAAAGAGCATGACAGAGTTTGTATATATATATAAAAGATTTCACACCTAAAGACACCTGCAGATGGAAATTAAGAGATGGAGAAACATTAATCATGCAAGTGGATGTCAAAAGAAGTCAGAGTAGCAATCCTTATATCAGACAAAATAGACTTTTTTAACATTGAAATTGAATTAGCCAACATAGAGTACACCAGTAATTTCAAATGTAGCGTTCCACAATTCATCAGTTGTGTATAACACCCAGTGTTCATCACATCACATGCATTCCTTAATGCCCATCACACAGTTACTCCATCTCCCCACCCACCTTTCCTCCAGCAACCCTCAGTTTGTTTCCAATAGCTGGGAACCTGTCATGGATTTTCTTCCTCTCTGGTTTCTTCGCATTCATTTTCCCTCCCTTCCCCTATGATCCTCTGTGCTGTTCCTTCTATTCCACATATGAGTAAAACCATATAATAATTGTTTTTCTCTGACTGACTTATTTTGCTCAGCATAATACCCTCCAGTGCCTTCCACATCGATATGCTAAATATTGATCCTTTCTGATGGCTGAGTCATATTCCATTGTATATGTATATACCATGTTTTCTTTATCCATTTATCTGTCGATGGATGTCTTGGTTCCTTCCCCGGTTTGGCTATTGTGGACAATGTCGCTATAAACATTCGGGGTGCAGTTGCCCCTTCAGATCACTACATTTGTAGCTTTGGGGTAAATAAAATTGCTGGGTTGTAAGGGAGCTCTCTTTTAAGTTCTTGGGGAACCTCCATATTGTTTTCCAAAGTGGCTGTACCAGTTTTCATTCCCACTTAGAAGTGTAAGAGAGTTCCCCTTTCTCCTCACCAACATTTGTTATTTCTTCGCTTGTTAATTTTTGCAATTCTGACTGGTGTGAAGTGGTATCTCATTGTCATTTGGATTTCTTTTTCCCCATGCCAAGTGATGTTGAGCAGTTTGTCATATGTCTGTTGGCCATTTGTGTGTCTTCTTTGGAGAAATATCTGTTCATATCTTCTGCCCATTTCTTGACTCGCTTATTTGTTTTTTGGGTGTTGAGTTTGGGTGTTGAACGGTAGTAAAGCGTACGGCACTTTCATGATGCTTCCACACCCACTTTTGGAAATGCTTCTCTCTCCAGGATACCTGAAGATGTTAGTGGAGAGTTGCCGTATACGCAGACTTGCTTTTCCCAGGTGAGTGCATGGCACATTCCTTATTCACTCACGCGCGCGCGCGCGCGCACACACACACACACACACACACAGAGTTGAACATGTTTCTGTCTCGTCAGGAAAGGAGGTGTTCGTTGAGAGACGGTTTCTCGCCAATGCTTTTGGGTGCTTGCCCTTTTCCCCCCGGAGAGTGAAGTGTATGCGCTTTTTGCCTAGGCTTCCGTACACACCCTTGAGAAGCATTCCCTCAGCCAGAAACAAGCCGTGAGTTGAAAGAGGCGTTCCACACAGACCTCCTTCTCAGAGCGAAGCCTGTCACACTTTTCCTTGGGCCTCCACACGCACTTTAGAAAAACTTCCTCCGGGAAGCTGTGAGTTGAACGACGGGTTTCCTACAGCGGTTTTCCGTGGGGGTAAGGATATATGGCACTTGGCCTTAGGCTTCCACGCACAGATTGGAAAGGCTTCTCTCTTCGTGAAACAAGATGTGCGCTGAACGTTGCGTTCTGCGCAGGCTTGGTTTTCACACATCAGCCCATGGTACTTTCCCTAGGCTTCCACACGCGCAGTGAGTATCCCTTCCCTAAACCTGAACCAAGACGCGGGGGAAAGCTGCCTTCTACACCACCTTCTTTTCCGAGTTTCGTATAGAACCCTTGCGTTGTGCTTCCACATCCACTTTTGTCACTGCTTCGATATATCCTCCGGAGAGGGGTTCGCTTGAAAGACGGTCTCCCTCCGTCACGCTTTCAAGGAGTTAAGGATAGGGCACTCTCCTTATGCCTGCACACGTCCACTTGCAATCTCGACTGACTTCATGACCCCGTCCATATGCTATGCTGAAAGTCCCATTGCGCGCGGCCTTGTTTCTAAGAGATGAGGACAGGGCACGGCACGTTCCTTGTGCTTCCACCACGACTATATAAAAGGCTCCCGTCTCCAAGGCAAAGGATGTCAGGTGCAAGACGGCTTCGCAAAAGCGAGGTTGCCTCTTAGAGGGCGGTCTACGGCGCTCTGCTGACGCTTCCACGCCTACATATGCAAACGCTTCTGGGCTCACGAAAGAAGACGTCCGTTGAAAGCTGCCTTGTACCCCGACGCGTTTCTCGGATTTAGGTCCAGGGAACGGTCCCTGTGCGATCACACGCAGCCTTGAGATGGCTCAGCTCTTTTCGATCGTCAGGGAGGACGTTTCTCGGAGTTAGGTCCAGGGAAAGGTAGTAAAGCGTACGGCACTTTCATGATGCTTCCACACCCACTTTTGGAAATGCTTCTCTCTCCAGGATACCTGAAGATGCTAGTGGCGAGTCGCCGTAGACGCAGACTTGCTTTTCCCAGGTCAGTACATGGCACTCTCCTTATTCACTCACGCACGCGCGCGCGCGCGGGCCCTAACACACACACACTCACACACACACACACACACACACACACACACACACACACACACAGAGTTGAACATGTTTCTGTCTCGTCAGGAAAGAAGGTGATCGTTGAGAGACGGTTTCTCGCCGATGCTTTTGGGTTCTTGCTTTTTTCCCCCCGGAGAGAGAAGTGTAGCCGCTTTTTCCCTAGGCTTCCGTACACACCCTTGAGAAGCCTTCCGTCAGCCAGAAACAAGCCATGAGTTGAAAGAGGCGTTCCACGCAGACCTCCTTCTCAGAGCGAAGCCTGTCACACTTTTCCTTGTGAAGTAAACTAGAGAGATACAAATACTTTCTCAATGATTGCTTTAACAAAAAAGGACTAAATATCCCAATCAGAAAACATAGACTGTAAAGAGGAAGCAAGACCCATCTCTATGCTGCCTACCAGAGAATCACTTCAGACCTAAAAATAAAAGCAGATTGGAAGTAATGGGACACAAAACCATTTATCATGCAAATGGAAGTGAAAAGAAAGTTGGAGTCGTAATATTTTTATGAGACAAAATAAACTGAATTGTGGGGAAGATGGCAGAGTAGAAGGACCCTAAACTCACCTCATCCCACAGATACAACTAGGTAACACTCACACCAGAGTCACCCAGAAATGGACCTTCAGATTTCCCCACAAAACTATACAACTAAATGGAGAGAGGGAATCACATCAAAGATGGTAGGAAGGACAAGGACTCTGTAGGAATCTAAACCCCATATTTCTGACCACCAGAGGGAGGGAACCACAGTCACAGAGGGGCCAGAAACAAACTACTACACCGGGGAACCTCTAAAGCGTAGAGACATCCTCATAGCTTATGGCTTTGAAAATCAGAAGGGATGACATTTGTGAGCGTATACAACCAGCAGACTTAAAGCTTGGAACTTTTAAAAATCAGCTGTCTCAGCTCTGAGAGAGCACAGAAGGTGATAGGAAGCTGAGATCTGTCCTTAAAGATTAAGCAGAGCAAAGAGTGTGGAGAAGCTTGGGTGAAGCAGGTTGAAAGGTGCTTGAGGATTAAACAAGGGAGACATAGTTCCTGAACTCAGAGTTTGCTAAGGGACTTGTCCAGGAACAAAGGAGCTGGCAGGTGCCATTTCCCTCTACGGCCCCTCATTATAAACACACACCTACCTGCAAGACCAAGCACAATCTAGCAATCACTAACTTGCATAAACCATGGCCCATCCCCACACCTACCACACCTGCTTCAGTCCCAGTGCTGTGGATACCCTCCCTGATAAGACCCACACAATCCTTGACAACAATATGTCTCCCCATCACCCACAGAACACGCATGCATCTTGTTAAAACAGCACACCCCATGTGTTGTGCACAATGACACAGTCCAGATCCAGTCTCTGTTGTTGCTATGCATTACCTTCAGAGGAGAACCAGCATCACCAAGTGAAAAATGTATGTTCTGCCCCGTATTTTCAAGAACAAGCAATATATCTGACCTTCCTAACCGAGAGATATTCTCTGAGAAGTAGGCCAAATGAGCAGACAGAGGACTATGTCCTAAACGAAAGAAGAGGACAAAGCCACAGCAAGAGACCTAAACAAAATGGATATAAGGAACATGCCTGACAGAAAATTTAAGATAACAATTATAAAGATACTCACTGGGGAAATGAAAAGAGGGAGGACATCAGAAGGGGGAACATCATTGAGACTCTTAACAAAGAGATATGAAAGAAATAATCAGAGATGTGGAACACAAGAAATGAAATGAAGAATATACTAGATAGAATAATTAGCAGGATGGACGAAGCAGAGGAACAAATTAATGAACTAGAAGACAGTAATGGAAAGTAATCAAGCGGAACAAATGAGAGGAAAAAGAAGTATGCAAAAATGAGAAGAGACATAGGGAATTCAGTGACTCCATCCAGTGTAACCACACCCACATGAGAGGGATCCCAGAAGGTGAAAAGGGGGAAAAGGGGGCAGAAAATCTATTTGACCAAAGAAGAGCTGAAAACTTAACCTAATCTGGTGAAGGAAACCTATACAAATCCATAAGGCATAGAGATCCCCTCCCACAAAATCAACCTAAGGAGGTCCACATCAAGATACATAGTAATCCAAATGGGAAAAGGTAGTGATAAAGAAAAAACATTTAAAGCAGCAAGATAAAAGAAGACAGTTAACATGCAAGGGAAAGCCCATAAATCTATCAGCTGAGTTTTCAGCAGAAACTATGCAGGACAGAAGAAAGTGGCGTTAAATATTCAAAGTGCTGAATGAGAAAAATCTGCAGCAAGGAATAATTTATCCAGCAAGCCTATCCTTCAGAAAAGAAGGGGAGAAAAAGAGTTTCTTAGCCACACAAACTAAAAGAGTTCATGACCACTAAATTAACTACAAAAAATATTGAAGGGGACACTATGAGTGGAAAAGAATCGTAAGTGAGAGTATGACAATAATGAATCAAGGAGGCAGTAAAAATAAGTATTTCTGTAAAAATCAGTTAAGGGATTCACAAAATAAAAGTATGTAAAATATGAAAACATATACCCTAACACATGAGGAGGAGTCAACAGTGGGTTTGAACTTAAACAGCATTCAACTTAATATAGACTGAAAAGGCTATATATAATCCAGGGGGTCACCACAAACCCAAACCTCTAATACACATGCAAAAGATAAAGGGAAAGAAATCCAAGAATATCATTAAAGAAAACGAGCAAACCATGAGAGAGAGAGCAAGAGAAGAAAGGATCAGAGAAAAACTACACAAAAAACTATGAAACAAGTAACAAAACATCAATAAATACATGTCTAATGATAATTAGTTTGAATGTAAATGGACTAAATGCTCCAAGCAAAAGAGCATGACAGAGTTTGTCTATATATATAAAAGATTTCACACCTAAAGACACCTGCAGATGGAAATTAAGAGATGGAGAAACATTAATCATGCAAGTGGATGTCAAAAGAAGTCAGAGTAGCAATCCTTATATCAGACAAAATAGACTTTTTTAACATTGAAATTGAATTAGCCAACATAGAGTACACCAGTAATTTCAAATGTAGCGTTCCACAATTCATCAGTTGTGTATAACACCCAGTGTTCATCACATCACATGCATTCCTTAATGCCCATCACACAGTTACTCCATCTCCCCACCCACCTTTCCTCCAGCAACCCTCAGTTTGTTTCCAATAGCTGGGAACCTGTCATGGATTTTCTTCCTCTCTGGTTTCTTCGCATTCATTTTCCCTCCCTTCCCCTATGATCCTCTGTGCTGTTCCTTCTATTCCACATATGAGTAAAACCATATAATAATTGTTTTTCTCTGACTGACTTATTTTGCTCAGCATAATACCCTCCAGTGCCTTCCACATCGATATGCTAAATATTGATCCTTTCTGATGGCTGAGTCATATTCCATTGTATATGTATATACCATGTTTTCTTTATCCATTTATCTGTCGATGGATGTCTTGGTTCCTTCCACGGTTTGGCTATTGTGGACAATGTCGCTATAAACATTCGGGGTGCAGTTGCCCCTTCAGATCACTACATTTGTAGCTTTGGGGTAAATAAAATTGCTGGGTTGTAAGGGAGCTCTCTTTTAAGTTCTTGGGGAACCTCCATATTGTTTTCCAAAGTGGCTGTACCAGTTTTCATTCCCACTTAGAAGTGTAAGAGAGTTCCCCTTTCTCCTCACCAACATTTGTTATTTCTTCGCTTGTTAATTTTTGCAATTCTGACTGGTGTGAAGTGGTATCTCATTGTCATTTGGATTTCTTTTTCCCCATGCCAAGTGATGTTGAGCAGTTTGTCATATGTCTGTTGGCCATTTGTGTGTCTTCTTTGGAGAAATATCTGTTCATATCTTCTGCCCATTTCTTGACTCGCTTATTTGTTTTTTGGGTGTTGAGTTTGGGTGTTGAACGGTAGTAAAGCGTACGGCACTTTCATGATGCTTCCACACCCACTTTTGGAAATGCTTCTCTCTCCAGGATACCTGAAGATGTTAGTGGAGAGTTGCCGTATACGCAGACTTGCTTTTCCCAGGTGAGTGCATGGCACATTCCTTATTCACTCACGCGCGCGCGCGCGCACACACACACACACACACACACACAGAGTTGAACATGTTTCTGTCTCGTCAGGAAAGGAGGTGTTCGTTGAGAGACGGTTTCTCGCCAATGCTTTTGGGTGCTTGCCCTTTTCCCCCCGGAGAGTGAAGTGTATGCGCTTTTTGCCTAGGCTTCCGTACACACCCTTGAGAAGCCTTCCCTCAGCCAGAAACAAGCCGTGAATTGAAAGAGGCGTTCCACACAGACCTCCTTCTCAGAGCGAAGCCTGTCACACTTTTCCTTGGGCCTCCACACGCACTTTAGAAAAACTTCCTCCGGGAAGCTGTGAGTTGAACGACGGGTTTCCTACAGCGGTTTTCCGTGGGGGTAAGGATATATGGCACTTGGCCTTAGGCTTCCACGCACAGATTGGAAAGGCTTCTCTCTTCGTGAAACAAGATGTGCGCTGAACGTTGCGTTCTGCGCAGGCTTGGTTTTCACACATCAGCCCATGGTACTTTCCCTAGGCTTCCACACGCGCAGTGAGTATCCCTTCCCTAAACCTGAACCAAGACGCGGGGGAAAGCTGCCTTCTACACCACCTTCTTTTCCGAGTTTCGTATAGAACCCTTGCGTTGTGCTTCCACATCCACTTTTGTCACTGCTTCGATATATCCTCCGGAGAGGGGTTCGCTTGAAAGACGGTCTCCCTCCGTCACGCTTTCAAGGAGTTAAGGATAGGGCACTCTCCTTATGCCTGCACACGTCCACTTGCAATCTCGACTGACTTCATGACCCCGTCCATATGCTACGCTGAAAGTCCCATTGCGCGCGGCCTTGTTTCTAAGAGATGAGGACAGGGCACGGCACGTTCCTTGTGCTTCCACCACGACTATATAAAAGGCTCCCGTCTCCAAGGCAAAGGATGTCAGGTGCAAGACGGCTTCGCAAAAGCGAGGTTGCCTCTTAGAGGGCGGTCTACGGCGCTCTCCTGACGCTTCCACGCCTACATATGCAAACGCTTCTGGGCTCACGAAAGAAGACGTCCGTTGAAAGCTGCCTTGTACCCCGACGCGTTTCTCGGAGTTAGGTCCAGGGAACGGTCCCTGTGCGATCACACGCAGCCTTGAGATGGCTCAGCTATTTTCGATCGTCAGGGAGGACGTTTCTCGGAGTTAGGTCCAGGGAAAGGTAGTAAAGCGTACGGCACTTTCATGATGCTTCCACACCCACTTTTGGAAATGCTTCTCTCTCCAGGATACCTGAAGATGCTAGTGGCGAGTCGCCGTAGACGCAGACTTGCTTTTCCCAGGTCAGTACATGGCACTCTCCTTATTCACTCACGCACGCGCGCGCGCGCGGGCCCTAACACACACACACACACACACACACACACACACACACACACACACACACACAGAGTTGAACATGTTTCTGTCTCGTCAGGAAAGAAGGTGATCGTTGAGAGACGGTTTCTCGCCGATGCTTTTGGGTTCTTGCTTTTTTCCCCCCGGAGAGAGAAGTGTAGCCGCTTTTTCCCTAGGCTTCCGTACACACCCTTGAGAAGCCTTCCGTCAGCCAGAAACAAGCCATGAGTTGAAAGAGGCGTTCCACGCAGACCTCCTTCTCAGAGCGAAGCCTGTCACACTTTTCCTTGTGAAGTAAACTAGAGAGATACAAATACTTTCTCAATGATTGCTTTAACAAAAAAGGACTAAATATCCCAATCAGAAAACATAGACTGTAAAGAGGAAGCAAGACCCATCTCTATGCTGCCTACCAGAGAATCACTTCAGACCTAAAAATAAAAGCAGATTGGAAGTAATGGGACACAAAACCATTTATCATGCAAATGGAAGTGAAAAGAAAGTTGGAGTCGTAATATTTTTATGAGACAAAATAAACTGAATTGTGGGGAAGATGGCAGAGTAGAAGGACCCTAAACTCACCTCATCCCACAGATACAACTAGGTAACACTCACACCAGAGTCACCCAGAAATGGACCTTCAGATTTCCCCACAAAACTATACAACTAAATGGAGAGAGGGAATCACATCAAAGATGGTAGGAAGGACAAGGACTCTGTAGGAATCTAAAGCCCATATTTCTGACCACCAGAGGGAGGGAACCACAGTCACAGAGGGGCCAGAAACAAGCTACTACACCGGGGAGCCTCTAAAGCGTAGAGACATCCTCATAGCTTATGGCTTTGAAAATCAGAAGGGATGACATTTGTGAGCGTATACAACCAGCAGACTTAAAGCTTGGAACTTTTAAAAATCAGCTGTCTCAGCTCTGAGAGAGCACAGAAGGTGATAGGAAGCTGAGACCTGTCCTTAAAGATTAAGCAGAGCAAAGAGTGTGGAGAAGCTTGGGTGAAGCAGGTTGAAAGGTGCTTGAGGATTAAACAAGGGAGACATAGTTCCTGAACTCAGAGTTTGCTAAGGGACTTGTCCAGGAACAAAGGAGCTGGCAGGTGCCATTTCCCTCTACGGCCCCTCAATATAAACACACACCTACCTGCAAGACCAAGCACAATCTAGCAATCACTAACTTGCATAAACCATGGCCCATCCCCACACCTACCACACCTGCTTCAGTCCCAGTGCTGTGGATACCCTCCCTGATAAGACCCACACAATCCTTGACAACAATATGTCTCCCCATCACCCACAGAACACGCATGCATCTTGTTAAAACAGCACACCCCATGTGTTGTGCACAATGACACAGTCCAGATCCAGTCTCTGTTGTTGCTATGCATTACCTTCAGAGGAGAACCAGCATCACCAAGTGAAAAATGTATGTTCTGCCCCGTATTTTCAAGAACAAGCAATATATCTGACCTTCCTAACCGAGAGATATTCTCTGAGAAGTAGGCCAAATGAGCAGACAGAGGACTATGTCCTAAACGAAAGAAGAGGACAAAGCCACAGCAAGAGACCTAAACAAAATGGATATAAGGAACATGCCTGACAGAAAATTTAAGATAACAATTATAAAGATACTCACTGGGGAAATGAAAAGAGGGAGGACATCAGAAGGGGGAACATCATTGAGACTCTTAACAAAGAGATATGAAAGAAATAATCAGAGATGTGGAACACAAGAAATGAAATGAAGAATATACTAGATAGAATAATTAGCAGGATGGACGAAGCAGAGGAACAAATTAATGAACTAGAAGACAGTAATGGAAAGTAATCAAGCGGAACAAATGAGAGGAAAAAGAAGTATGCAAAAATGAGAAGAGACATAGGGAATTCAGTGACTCCATCCAGTGTAACAACACCCACATGAGAGGGATCCCAGAAGGTGAAAAGGGGGAAAAGGGGGCAGAAAATCTATTTGACCAAAGAAGAGCTGAAAACTTAACCTAATCTGGTGAAGGAAACCTATACAAATCCATAAGGCATAGAGATCCCCTCCCACAAAATCAACCTAAGGAGGTCCACATCAAGATACATAGTAATCCAAATGGGAAAAGGTAGTGATAAAGAAAAAACATTTAAAGCAGCAAGATAAAAGAAGACAGTTAACATGCAAGGGAAAGCCCATAAATCTATCAGCTGAGTTTTCAGCAGAAACTATGCAGGACAGAAGAAAGTGGCGTTAAATATTCAAAGTGCTGAATGAGAAAAATCTGCAGCAAGGAATAATTTATCCAGCAAGCCTATCCTTCAGAAAAGAAGGGGAGAAAAAGAGTTTCTTAGCCACACAAACTAAAAGAGTTCATGACCACTAAATTAACTACAAAAAATATTGAAGGGGACACTATGAGTGGAAAAAAATCGTAAGTGAGAGTATGACAATAATGAATCAAGGAGGCAGTAAAAATAAGTATTTCTGTAAAAATCAGTTAAGGGATTCACAAAATAAAAGTATGTAAAATATGAAAACATATACCCTAACACATGAGGAGGAGTCAACAGTGGGTTTGAACTTAAACAGCATTCAACTTAATATAGACTGAAAAGGCTATATATAATCCAGGGGGTCACCACAAACCCAAACCTCTAATACACATGCAAAAGATAAAGGGAAAGAAATCCAAGAATATCATTAAAGAAAACGAGCAAACCATGAGAGAGAGAGCAAGAGAAGAAAGGATCAGAGAAAAACTACACAAAAAACTATGAAACAAGTAACAAAACATCAATAAATACATGTCTAATGATAATTAGTTTGAATGTAAATGGACTAAATGCTCCAAGCAAAAGAGCATGACAGAGTTTGTATATATATATAAAAGATTTCACACCTAAAGACACCTGCAGATGGAAATTAAGAGATGGAGAAACATTAATCATGCAAGTGGATGTCAAAAGAAGTCAGAGTAGCAATCCTTATATCAGACAAAATAGACTTTTTTAACATTGAAATTGAATTAGCCAACATAGAGTACACCAGTAATTTCAAATGTAGCGTTCCACAATTCATCAGTTGTGTATAACACCCAGTGTTCATCACATCACATGCATTCCTTAATGCCCATCACACAGTTACTCCATCTCCCCACCCACCTTTCCTCCAGCAACCCTCAGTTTGTTTCCAATAGCTGGGAACCTGTCATGGATTTTCTTCCTCTCTGGTTTCTTCGCATTCATTTTCCCTCCCTTCCCCTATGATCCTCTGTGCTGTTCCTTCTATTCCACATATGAGTAAAACCATATAATAATTGTTTTTCTCTGACTGACTTATTTTGCTCAGCATAATACCCTCCAGTGCCTTCCACATCGATATGCTAAATATTGATCCTTTCTGATGGCTGAGTCATATTCCATTGTATATGTATATACCATGTTTTCTTTATCCATTTATCTGTCGATGGATGTCTTGGTTCCTTCCACGGTTTGGCTATTGTGGACAATGTCGCTATAAACATTCGGGGTGCAGTTGCCCCTTCAGATCACTACATTTGTAGCTTTGGGGTAAATAAAATTGCTGGGTTGTAAGGGAGCTCTCTTTTAAGTTCTTGGGGAACCTCCATATTGTTTTCCAAAGTGGCTGTACCAGTTTTCATTCCCACTTAGAAGTGTAAGAGAGTTCCCCTTTCTCCTCACCAACATTTGTTATTTCTTCGCTTGTTAATTTTTGCAATTCTGACTGGTGTGAAGTGGTATCTCATTGTCATTTGGATTTCTTTTTCCCCATGCCAAGTGATGTTGAGCAGTTTGTCATATGTCTGTTGGCCATTTGTGTGTCTTCTTTGGAGAAATATCTGTTCATATCTTCTGCCCATTTCTTGACTCGCTTATTTGTTTTTTGGGTGTTGAGTTTGGGTGTTGAACGGTAGTAAAGCGTACGGCACTTTCATGATGCTTCCACACCCACTTTTGGAAATGCTTCTCTCTCCAGGATACCTGAAGATGTTAGTGGAGAGTTGCCGTATACGCAGACTTGCTTTTCCCAGGTGAGTGCATGGCACATTCCTTATTCACTCACGCGCGCGCGCGCGCACACACACACACACACACACACACAGAGTTGAACATGTTTCTGTCTCGTCAGGAAAGGAGGTGTTCGTTGAGAGACGGTTTCTCGCCAATGCTTTTGGGTGCTTGCCCTTTTCCCCCCGGAGAGTGAAGTGTATGCGCTTTTTGCCTAGGCTTCCGTACACACCCTTGAGAAGCATTCCCTCAGCCAGAAACAAGCCGTGAGTTGAAAGAGGCGTTCCACACAGACCTCCTTCTCAGAGCGAAGCCTGTCACACTTTTCCTTGGGCCTCCACACGCACTTTAGAAAAACTTCCTCCGGGAAGCTGTGAGTTGAACGACGGGTTTCCTACAGCGGTTTTCCGTGGGGGTAAGGATATATGGCACTTGGCCTTAGGCTTCCACGCACAGATTGGAAAGGCTTCTCTCTTCGTGAAACAAGATGTGCGCTGAACGTTGCGTTCTGCGCAGGCTTGGTTTTCACACATCAGCCCATGGTACTTTCCCTAGGCTTCCACACGCGCAGTGAGTATCCCTTCCCTAAACCTGAACCAAGACGCGGGGGAAAGCTGCCTTCTACACCACCTTCTTTTCCGAGTTTCGTATAGAACCCTTGCGTTGTGCTTCCACATCCACTTTTGTCACTGCTTCGATATATCCTCCGGAGAGGGGTTCGCTTGAAAGACGGTCTCCCTCCGTCACGCTTTCAAGGAGTTAAGGATAGGGCACTCTCCTTATGCCTGCACACGTCCACTTGCAATCTCGACTGACTTCATGACCCCGTCCATATGCTACGCTGAAAGTCCCATTGCGCGCGGCCTTGTTTCTAAGAGATGAGGACAGGGCACGGCACGTTCCTTGTGCTTCCACCACGACTATATAAAAGGCTCCCGTCTCCAAGGCAAAGGATGTCAGGTGCAAGACGGCTTCGCAAAAGCGAGGTTGCCTCTTAGAGGGCGGTCTACGGCGCTCTGCTGACGCTTCCACGCCTACATATGCAAACGCTTCTGGGCTCACGAAAGAAGACGTCCGTTGAAAGCTGCCTTGTACCCCGACGCGTTTCTCGGATTTAGGTCCAGGGAACGGTCCCTGTGCGATCACACGCAGCCTTGAGATGGCTCAGCTCTTTTCGATCGTCAGGGAGGACGTTTCTCGGAGTTAGGTCCAGGGAAAGGTAGTAAAGCGTACGGCACTTTCATGATGCTTCCACACCCACTTTTGGAAATGCTTCTCTCTCCAGGATACCTGAAGATGCTAGTGGCGAGTCGCCGTAGACGCAGACTTGCTTTTCCCAGGTCAGTACATGGCACTCTCCTTATTCACTCACGCACGCGCGTGCGCGCGGTCCCTAACACACACACACTCACACACACACACACACACACACACACACACACACACACACACAGAGTTGAACATGTTTCTGTCTCGTCAGGAAAGAAGGTGATCGTTGAGAGACGGTTTCTCGCCGATGCTTTTGGGTTCTTGCTTTTTTCCCCCCGGAGAGAGAAGTGTAGCCGCTTTTTCCCTAGGCTTCCGTACACACCCTTGAGAAGCCTTCCGTCAGCCAGAAACAAGCCATGAGTTGAAAGAGGCGTTCCACGCAGACCTCCTTCTCAGAGCGAAGCCTGTCACACTTTTCCTTGTGAAGTAAACTAGAGAGATACAAATACTTTCTCAATGATTGCTTTAACAAAAAAGGACTAAATATCCCAATCAGAAAACATAGACTGTAAAGAGGAAGCAAGACCCATCTCTATGCTGCCTACCAGAGAATCACTTCAGACCTAAAAATAAAAGCAGATTGGAAGTAATGGGACACAAAACCATTTATCATGCAAATGGAAGTGAAAAGAAAGTTGGAGTCGTAATATTTTTATGAGACAAAATAAACTGAATTGTGGGGAAGATGGCAGAGTAGAAGGACCCTAAACTCACCTCATCCCACAGATACAACTAGGTAACACTCACACCAGAGTCACCCAGAAATGGACCTTCAGATTTCCCCACAAAACTATACAACTAAATGGAGAGAGGGAATCACATCAAAGATGGTAGGAAGGACAAGGACTCTGTAGGAATCTAAACCCCATATTTCTGACCACCAGAGGGAGGGAACCACAGTCACAGAGGGGCCAGAAACAAACTACTACACCGGGGAACCTCTAAAGCGTAGAGACATCCTCATAGCTTATGGCTTTGAAAATCAGAAGGGATGACATTTGTGAGCGTATACAACCAGCAGACTTAAAGCTTGGAACTTTTAAAAATCAGCTGTCTCAGCTCTGAGAGAGCACAGAAGGTGATAGGAAGCTGAGATCTGTCCTTAAAGATTAAGCAGAGCAAAGAGTGTGGAGAAGCTTGGGTGAAGCAGGTTGAAAGGTGCTTGAGGATTAAACAAGGGAGACATAGTTCCTGAACTCAGAGTTTGCTAAGGGACTTGTCCAGGAACAAAGGAGCTGGCAGGTGCCATTTCCCTCTACGGCCCCTCATTATAAACACACACCTACCTGCAAGACCAAGCACAATCTAGCAATCACTAACTTGCATAAACCATGGCCCATCCCCACACCTACCACACCTGCTTCAGTCCCAGTGCTGTGGATACCCTCCCTGATAAGACCCACACAATCCTTGACAACAATATGTCTCCCCATCACCCACAGAACACGCATGCATCTTGTTAAAACAGCACACCCCATGTGTTGTGCACAATGACACAGTCCAGATCCAGTCTCTGTTGTTGCTATGCATTACCTTCAGAGGAGAACCAGCATCACCAAGTGAAAAATGTATGTTCTGCCCCGTATTTTCAAGAACAAGCAATATATCTGACCTTCCTAACCGAGAGATATTCTCTGAGAAGTAGGCCAAATGAGCAGACAGAGGACTATGTCCTAAACGAAAGAAGAGGACAAAGCCACAGCAAGAGACCTAAACAAAATGGATATAAGGAACATGCCTGACAGAAAATTTAAGATAACAATTATAAAGATACTCACTGGGGAAATGAAAAGAGGGAGGACATCAGAAGGGGGAACATCATTGAGACTCTTAACAAAGAG
Organism: Eumetopias jubatus; assembly: GCF_037043125.1. Taxonomy (NCBI): domain Eukaryota; kingdom Metazoa; phylum Chordata; class Mammalia; order Carnivora; family Otariidae; genus Eumetopias; species Eumetopias jubatus. Next base: position 976,073 of record NW_028274834.1, on the reverse strand, counting down.
ATATGAAAGAAATAATCAGAGATGTGGAACACAAGAAATGAAATGAAGAATATACTAGATAGAATAATTAGCAGGATGGACGAAGCAGAGGAACAAATTAATGAACTAGAAGACAGTAATGGAAAGTAATCAAGCGGAACAAATGAGAGGAAAAAGAAGTATGCAAAAATGAGAAGAGACTTAGGGAATTCAGTGACTCCATCCAGTGTAACCACACCCACATGAGAGGGATCCCAGAAGGTGAAAAGGGGGAAAAGGGGGCAGAAAATCTATTTGACCAAAGAAGAGCTGAAAACTTAACCTAATCTGGTGAAGGAAACCTATACAAATCCATAAGGCATAGAGATCCCCTCCCACAAAATCAACCTAAGGAGGTCCACATCAAGATACATAGTAATCCAAATGGGAAAAGGTAGTGATAAAGAAAAAACATTTAAAGCAGCAAGATAAAAGAAGACAGTTAACATGCAAGGGAAAGCCCATAAATCTATCAGCTGAGTTTTCAGCAGAAACTATGCAGGACAGAAGAAAGTGGCGTTAAATATTCAAAGTGCTGAATGAGAAAAATCTGCAGCAAGGAATAATTTATCCAGCAAGCCTATCCTTCAGAAAAGAAGGGGAGAAAAAGAGTTTCTTAGCCACACAAACTAAAAGAGTTCATGACCACTAAATTAACTACAAAAAATATTGAAGGGGACACTATGAGTGGAAAAAAATCGTAAGTGAGAGTATGACAATAATGAATCAAGGAGGCAGTAAAAATAAGTATTTCTGTAAAAATCAGTTAAGGGATTCACAAAATAAAAGTATGTAAAATATGAAAACATATACCCTAACACATGAGGAGGAGTCAACAGTGGGTTTGAACTTAAACAGCATTCAACTTAATATAGACTGAAAAGGCTATATATAATCCAGGGGGTCACCACAAACCCAAACCTCTAATACACATGCAAAAGATAAAGGGAAAGAAATCCAAGAATATCATTAAAGAAAACGAGCAAACCATGAGAGAGAGAGCAAGAGAAGAAAGGATCAGAGAAAAACTACACAAAAAACTATGAAACAAGTAACAAAACATCAATAAATACATGTCTAATGATAATTAGTTTGAATGTAAATGGACTAAATGCTCCAAGCAAAAGAGCATGACAGAGTTTGTCTATATATATAAAAGATTTCACACCTAAAGACACCTGCAGATGGAAATTAAGAGATGGAGAAACATTAATCATGCAAGTGGATGTCAAAAGAAGTCAGAGTAGCAATCCTTATATCAGACAAAATAGACTTTTTTAACATTGAAATTGAATTAGCCAACATAGAGTACACCAGTAATTTCAAATGTAGCGTTCCACAATTCATCAGTTGTGTATAACACCCAGTGTTCATCACATCACATGCATTCCTTAATGCCCATCACACAGTTACTCCATCTCCCCACCCACCTTTCCTCCAGCAACCCTCAGTTTGTTTCCAATAGCTGGGAACCTGTCATGGATTTTCTTCCTCTCTGGTTTCTTCGCATTCATTTTCCCTCCCTTCCCCTATGATCCTCTGTGCTGTTCCTTCTATTCCACATATGAGTAAAACCATATAATAATTGTTTTTCTCTGACTGACTTATTTTGCTCAGCATAATACCCTCCAGTGCCTTCCACATCGATATGCTAAATATTGATCCTTTCTGATGGCTGAGTCATATTCCATTGTATATGTATATACCATGTTTTCTTTATCCATTTATCTGTCGATGGATGTCTTGGTTCCTTCCACGGTTTGGCTATTGTGGACAATGTCGCTATAAACATTCGGGGTGCAGTTGCCCCTTCAGATCACTACATTTGTAGCTTTGGGGTAAATAAAATTGCTGGGTTGTAAGGGAGCTCTCTTTTAAGTTCTTGGGGAACCTCCATATTGTTTTCCAAAGTGGCTGTACCAGTTTTCATTCCCACTTAGAAGTGTAAGAGAGTTCCCCTTTCTCCTCACCAACATTTGTTATTTCTTCGCTTGTTAATTTTTGCAATTCTGACTGGTGTGAAGTGGTATCTCATTGTCATTTGGATTTCTTTTTCCCCATGCCAAGTGATGTTGAGCAGTTTGTCATATGTCTGTTGGCCATTTGTGTGTCTTCTTTGGAGAAATATCTGTTCATATCTTCTGCCCATTTCTTGACTCGCTTATTTGTTTTTTGGGTGTTGAGTTTGGGTGTTGAACGGTAGTAAAGCGTACGGCACTTTCATGATGCTTCCACACCCACTTTTGGAAATGCTTCTCTCTCCAGGATACCTGAAGATGTTAGTGGAGAGTTGCCGTATACGCAGACTTGCTTTTCCCAGGTGAGTGCATGGCACATTCCTTATTCACTCACGCGCGCGCGCGCGCACACACACACACACACACACACACAGAGTTGAACATGTTTCTGTCTCGTCAGGAAAGGAGGTGTTCGTTGAGAGACGGTTTCTCGCCAATGCTTTTGGGTGCTTGCCCTTTTCCCCCCGGAGAGTGAAGTGTATGCGCTTTTTGCCTAGGCTTCCGTACACACCCTTGAGAAGCCTTCCCTCAGCCAGAAACAAGCCGTGAATTGAAAGAGGCGTTCCACACAGACCTCCTTCTCAGAGCGAAGCCTGTCACACTTTTCCTTGGGCCTCCACACGCACTTTAGAAAAACTTCCTCCGGGAAGCTGTGAGTTGAACGACGGGTTTCCTACAGCGGTTTTCCGTGGGGGTAAGGATATATGGCACTTGGCCTTAGGCTTCCACGCACAGATTGGAAAGGCTTCTCTCTTCGTGAAACAAGATGTGCGCTGAACGTTGCGTTCTGCGCAGGCTTGGTTTTCACACATCAGCCCATGGTACTTTCCCTAGGCTTCCACACGCGCAGTGAGTATCCCTTCCCTAAACCTGAACCAAGACGCGGGGGAAAGCTGCCTTCTACACCACCTTCTTTTCCGAGTTTCGTATAGAACCCTTGCGTTGTGCTTCCACATCCACTTTTGTCACTGCTTCGATATATCCTCCGGAGAGGGGTTCGCTTGAAAGACGGTCTCCCTCCGTCACGCGTTCAAGGAGTTAAGGATAGGGCACTCTCCTTATGCCTGCACACGTCCACTTGCAATCTCGACTGACTTCATGACCCCGTCCATATGCTACGCTGAAAGTCCCATTGCGCGCGGCCTTGTTTCTAAGAGATGAGGACAGGGCACGGCACGTTCCTTGTGCTTCCACCACGACTATATAAAAGGCTCCCGTCTCCAAGGCAAAGGATGTCAGGTGCAAGACGGCTTCGCAAAAGCGAGGTTGCCTCTTAGAGGGCGGTCTACGGCGCTCTGCTGACGCTTCCACGCCTACATATGCAAACGCTTCTGGGCTCACGAAAGAAGACGTCCGTTGAAAGCTGCCTTGTACCCCGACGCGTTTCTCGGAGTTAGGTCCAGGGAACGGTCCCTGTGCGATCACACGCAGCCTTGAGATGGCTCAGCTCTTTTCGATCGTCAGGAAGGACGTTTCTCGGAGTTAGGTCCAGGGAAAGGTAGTAAAGCGTACGGCACTTTCATGATGCTTCCACACCCACTTTTGGAAATGCTTCTCTCTCCAGGATACCTGAAGATGCTAGTGGCGAGTCGCCGTAGACGCAGACTTGCTTTTCCCAGGTCAGTACATGGCACTCTCCTTATTCACTCACGCACGCGCGCGCGCGCGGGCCCTAACACACACACACTCAAACACACACACACACACACACACACACACACACACACACACAGAGTTGAACATGTTTCTGTCTCGTCAGGAAAGAAGGTGATCGTTGAGAGACGGTTTCTCGCCGATGCTTTTGGGTTCTTGCTTTTTTCCCCCCGGAGAGAGAAGTGTAGCCGCTTTTTCCCTAGGCTTCCGTACACACCCTTGAGAAGCCTTCCGTCAGCCAGAAACAAGCCATGAGTTGAAAGAGGCGTTCCACGCAGACCTACTTCTCAGAGCGAAGCCTGTCACACTTTTCCTTGTGAAGTCAACTAGAGAGATACAAATACTTTCTCAATGATTGCTTTAACAAAAAAGGACTAAATATCCCAATCAGAAAACATAGACTGTAAAGAGGAAGCAAGACCCATCTCTATGCTGCCTACCAGAGAATCACTTCAGACCTAAAAATAAAAGCAGATTGGAAGTAATGGGACACAAAACCATTTATCATGCAAATGGAAGTGAAAAGAAAGTTGGAGTCGTAATATTTTTATGAGACAAAATAAACTGAATTGTGGGGAAGATGGCAGAGTAGAAGGACCCTAAACTCACCTCATCCCACAGATACAACTAGGTAACACTCACACCAGAGTCACCCAGAAATGGACCTTCAGATTTCCCCACAAAACTATACAACTAAATGGAGAGAGGGAATCACATCAAAGATGGTAGGAAGGACAAGGACTCTGTAGGAATCTAAAGCCCATATTTCTGACCACCAGAGGGAGGGAACCACAGTCACAGAGGGGCCAGAAACAAGCTACTACACCGGGGAGCCTCTAAAGCGTAGAGACATCCTCATAGCTTATGGCTTTGAAAATCAGAAGGGATGACATTTGTGAGCGTATACAACCAGCAGACTTAAAGCTTGGAACTTTTAAAAATCAGCTGTCTCAGCTCTGAGAGAGCACAGAAGGTGATAGGAAGCTGAGACCTGTCCTTAAAGATTAAGCAGAGCAAAGAGTGTGGAGAAGCTTGGGTGAAGCAGGTTGAAAGGTGCTTGAGGATTAAACAAGGGAGACATAGTTCCTGAACTCAGAGTTTGCTAAGGGACTTGTCCAGGAACAAAGGAGCTGGCAGGTGCCATTTCCCTCTACGGCCCCTCATTATAAACACACACCTACCTGCAAGACCAAGCACAATCTAGCAATCACTAACTTGCATAAACCATGGCCCATCCCCACACCTACCACACCTGCTTCAGTCCCAGTGCTGTGGATACCCTCCCTGATAAGACCCACACAATCCTTGACAACAATATGTCTCCCCATCACCCACAGAACACGCATGCATCTTGTTAAAACAGCACACCCCATGTGTTGTGCACAATGACACAGTCCAGATCCAGTCTCTGTTGTTGCTATGCATTACCTTCAGAGGAGAACCAGCATCACCAAGTGAAAAATGTATGTTCTGCCCCGTATTTTCAAGAACAAGCAATATATCTGACCTTCCTAACCGAGAGATATTCTCTGAGAAGTAGGCCAAATGAGCAGACAGAGGACTATGTCCTAAACGAAAGAAGAGGACAAAGCCACAGCAAGAGACCTAAACAAAATGGATATAAGGAACATGCCTGACAGAAAATTTAAGATAACAATTATAAAGATACTCACTGGGGAAATGAAAAGAGGGAGGACATCAGAAGGGGGAACATCATTGAGACTCTTAACAAAGAGATATGAAAGAAATAATCAGAGATGTGGAACACAAGAAATGAAACGAAGAATATACTAGATAGAATAATTAGCAGGATGGACGAAGCAGAGGAACAAATTAATGAACTAGAAGACAGTAATGGAAAGTAATCAAGCGGAACAAATGAGAGGAAAAAGAAGTATGCAAAAATGAGAAGAGACTTAGGGAATTCAGTGACTCCATCCAGTGTAACAACACCCACATTAGAGGGATCCCAGAAGGTGAAAAGGGGGAAAAGCGGGCAGAAAATCTATTTGACCAAAGAAGAGCTGAAAACTTAACCTAATCTGGTGAAGGAAACCTATACAAATCCATAAGGCATAGAGATCCCCTCCCACAAAATCAACCTAAGGAGGTCCACATCAAGATACATAGTAATCCAAATGGGAAAAGGTAGTGATAAAGAAAAAACATTTAAAGCAGCAAGATAAAAGAAGACAGTTAACATGCAAGGGAAAGCCCATAAATCTATCAGCTGAGTTTTCAGCAGAAACTATGCAGGACAGAAGAAAGTGGCGTTAAATATTCAAAGTGCTGAATGAGAAAAATCTGCAGCAAGGAATAATTTATCCAGCAAGCCTATCCTTCAGAAAAGAAGGGGAGAAAAAGAGTTTCTTAGCCACACAAACTAAAAGAGTTCATGACCACTAAATTAACTACAAAAAATATTGAAGGGGACACTATGAGTGGAAAAAAATCGTAAGTGAGAGTATGACAATAATGAATCAAGGAGGCAGTAAAAATAAGTATTTCTGTAAAAATCAGTTAAGGGATTCACAAAATAAAAGTATGTAAAATATGAAAACATATACCCTAACACATGAGGAGGAGTCAACAGTGGGTTTGAACTTAAACAGCATTCAACTTAATATAGACTGAAAAGGCTATATATAATCCAGGGGGTCACCACAAACCCAAACCTCTAATACACATGCAAAAGATAAAGGGAAAGAAATCCAAGAATATCATTAAAGAAAACGAGCAAACCATGAGAGAGAGAGCAAGAGAAGAAAGGATCAGAGAAAAACTACACAAAAAACTATGAAACAAGTAACAAAACATCAATAAATACATGTCTAATGATAATTAGTTTGAATGTAAATGGACTAAATGCTCCAAGCAAAAGAGCATGACAGAGTTTGTATATATATATAAAAGATTTCACACCTAAAGACACCTGCAGATGGAAATTAAGAGATGGAGAAACATTAATCATGCAAGTGGATGTCAAAAGAAGTCAGAGTAGCAATCCTTATATCAGACAAAATAGACTTTTTTAACATTGAAATTGAATTAGCCAACATAGAGTACACCAGTAATTTCAAATGTAGCGTTCCACAATTCATCAGTTGTGTATAACACCCAGTGTTCATCACATCACATGCATTCCTTAATGCCCATCACACAGTTACTCCATCTCCCCACCCACCTTTCCTCCAGCAACCCTCAGTTTGTTTCCAATAGCTGGGAACCTGTCATGGATTTTCTTCCTCTCTGGTTTCTTCGCATTCATTTTCCCTCCCTTCCCCTATGATCCTCTGTGCTGTTCCTTCTATTCCACATATGAGTAAAACCATATAATAATTGTTTTTCTCTGACTGACTTATTTTGCTCAGCATAATACCCTCCAGTGCCTTCCACATCGATATGCTAAATATTGATCCTTTCTGATGGCTGAGTCATATTCCATTGTATATGTATATACCATGTTTTCTTTATCCATTTATCTGTCGATGGATGTCTTGGTTCCTTCCACGGTTTGGCTATTGTGGACAATGTCGCTATAAACATTCGGGGTGCAGTTGCCCCTTCAGATCACTACATTTGTAGCTTTGGGGTAAATAAAATTGCTGGGTTGTAAGGGAGCTCTCTTTTAAGTTCTTGGGGAACCTCCATATTGTTTTCCAAAGTGGCTGTACCAGTTTTCATTCCCACTTAGAAGTGTAAGAGAGTTCCCCTTTCTCCTCACCAACATTTGTTATTTCTTCGCTTGTTAATTTTTGCAATTCTGACTGGTGTGAAGTGGTATCTCATTGTCATTTGGATTTCTTTTTCCCCATGCCAAGTGATGTTGAGCAGTTTGTCATATGTCTGTTGGCCATTTGTGTGTCTTCTTTGGAGAAATATCTGTTCATATCTTCTGCCCATTTCTTGACTCGCTTATTTGTTTTTTGGGTGTTGAGTTTGGGTGTTGAACGGTAGTAAAGCGTACGGCACTTTCATGATGCTTCCACACCCACTTTTGGAAATGCTTCTCTCTCCAGGATACCTGAAGATGTTAGTGGAGAGTTGCCGTATACGCAGACTTGCTTTTCCCAGGTGAGTGCATGGCACATTCCTTATTCACTCACGCGCGCGCGCGCGCACACACACACACACACACACACACACAGAGTTGAACATGTTTCTGTCTCGTCAGGAAAGGAGGTGTTCGTTGAGAGACGGTTTCTCGCCAATGCTTTTGGGTGCTTGCCCTTTTCCCCCCGGAGAGTGAAGTGTATGCGCTTTTTGCCTAGGCTTCCGTACACACCCTTGAGAAGCCTTCCCTCAGCCAGAAACAAGCCGTGAGTTGAAAGAGGCGTTCCACACAGACCTCCTTCTCAGAGCGAAGCCTGTCACACTTTTCCTTGGGCCTCCACACGCACTTTAGAAAAACTTCCTCCGGGAAGCTGTGAGTTGAACGACGGGTTTCCTACAGCGGTTTTCCGTGGGGGTAAGGATATATGGCACTTGGCCTTAGGCTTCCACGCACAGATTGGAAAGGCTTCTCTCTTCGTGAAACAAGATGTGCGCTGAACGTTGCGTTCTGCGCAGGCTTGGTTTTCACACATCAGCCCATGGTACTTTCCCTAGGCTTCCACACGCGCAGTGAGTATCCCTTCCCTAAACCTGAACCAAGACGCGGGGGAAAGCTGCCTTCTACACCACCTTCTTTTCCGAGTTTCGTATAGAACCCTTGCGTTGTGCTTCCACATCCACTTTTGTCACTGCTTCGATATATCCTCCGGAGAGGGGTTCGCTTGAAAGACGGTCTCCCTCCGTCACGCTTTCAAGGAGTTAAGGATAGGGCACTCTCCTTATGCCTGCACACGTCCACTTGCAATCTCGACTGACTTCATGACCCCGTCCATATGCTACGCTGAAAGTCCCATTGCGCGCGGCCTTGTTTCTAAGAGATGAGGACAGGGCACGGCACGTTCCTTGTGCTTCCACCACGACTATATAAAAGGCTCCCGTCTCCAAGGCAAAGGATGTCAGGTGCAAGACGGCTTCGCAAAAGCGAGGTTGCCTCTTAGAGGGCGGTCTACGGCGCTCTGCTGACGCTTCCACGCCTACATATGCAAACGCTTCTGGGCTCACGAAAGAAGACGTCCGTTGAAAGCTGCCTTGTACCCCGACGCGTTTCTCGGAGTTAGGTCCAGGGAACGGTCCCTGTGCGATCACACGCAGCCTTGAGATGGCTCAGCTCTTTTCGATCGTCAGGGAGGACGTTTCTCGGAGTTAGGTCCAGGGAAAGGTAGTAAAGCGTACGGCACTTTCATGATGCTTCCACACCCACTTTTGGAAATGCTTCTCTCTCCAGGATACCTGAAGATGCTAGTGGCGAGTCGCCGTAGACGCAGACTTGCTTTTCCCAGGTCAGTACATGGCACTCTCCTTATTCACTCACGCACGCGCGTGCGCGCGGTCCCTAACACACACACACTCACACACACACACACACACACACACACACACACACACACACACAGAGTTGAACATGTTTCTGTCTCGTCAGGAAAGAAGGTGATCGTTGAGAGACGGTTTCTCGCCGATGCTTTTGGGTTCTTGCTTTTTTCCCCCCGGAGAGAGAAGTGTAGCCGCTTTTTCCCTAGGCTTCCGTACACACCCTTGAGAAGCCTTCCGTCAGCCAGAAACAAGCCATGAGTTGAAAGAGGCGTTCCACGCAGACCTCCTTCTCAGAGCGAAGCCTGTCACACTTTTCCTTGTGAAGTAAACTAGAGAGATACAAATACTTTCTCAATGATTGCTTTAACAAAAAAGGACTAAATATCCCAATCAGAAAACATAGACTGTAAAGAGGAAGCAAGACCCATCTCTATGCTGCCTACCAGAGAATCACTTCAGACCTAAAAATAAAAGCAGATTGGAAGTAATGGGACACAAAACCATTTATCATGCAAATGGAAGTGAAAAGAAAGTTGGAGTCGTAATATTTTTATGAGACAAAATAAACTGAATTGTGGGGAAGATGGCAGAGTAGAAGGACCCTAAACTCACCTCATCCCACAGATACAACTAGGTAACACTCACACCAGAGTCACCCAGAAATGGACCTTCAGATTTCCCCACAAAACTATACAACTAAATGGAGAGAGGGAATCACATCAAAGATGGTAGGAAGGACAAGGACTCTGTAGGAATCTAAACCCCATATTTCTGACCACCAGAGGGAGGGAACCACAGTCACAGAGGGGCCAGAAACAAGCTACTACACCGGGGAACCTCTAAAGCGTAGAGACATCCTCATAGCTTATGGCTTTGAAAATCAGAAGGGATGACATTTGTGAGCGTATACAACCAGCAGACTTAAAGCTTGGAACTTTTAAAAATCAGCTGTCTCAGCTCTGAGAGAGCACAGAAGGTGATAGGAAGCTGAGATCTGTCCTTAAAGATTAAGCAGAGCAAAGAGTGTGGAGAAGCTTGGGTGAAGCAGGTTGAAAGGTGCTTGAGGATTAAACAAGGGAGACATAGTTCCTGAACTCAGAGTTTGCTAAGGGACTTGTCCAGGAACAAAGGAGCTGGCAGGTGCCATTTCCCTCTACGGCCCCTCATTATAAACACACACCTACCTGCAAGACCAAGCACAATCTAGCAATCACTAACTTGCATAAACCATGGCCCATCCCCACACCTACCACACCTGCTTCAGTCCCAGTGCTGTGGATACCCTCCCTGATAAGACCCACACAATCCTTGACAACAATATGTCTCCCCATCACCCACAGAACACGCATGCATCTTGTTAAAACAGCACACCCCATGTGTTGTGCACAATGACACAGTCCAGATCCAGTCTCTGTTGTTGCTATGCATTACCTTCAGAGGAGAACCAGCATCACCAAGTGAAAAATGTATGTTCTGCCCCGTATTTTCAAGAACAAGCAATATATCTGACCTTCCTAACCGAGAGATATTCTCTGAGAAGTAGGCCAAATGAGCAGACAGAGGACTATGTCCTAAACGAAAGAAGAGGACAAAGCCACAGCAAGAGACCTAAACAAAATGGATATAAGGAACATGCCTGACAGAAAATTTAAGATAACAGTTATAAAGATACTCACTGGGGAAATGAAAAGAGGGAGGACATCAGAAGGGGGAACATCATTGAGACTCTTAACAAAGAGATATGAAAGAAATAATCAGAGATGTGGAACACAAGAAATGAAATGAAGAATATACTAGATAGAATAATTAGCAGGATGGACGAAGCAGAGGAACAAATTAATGAACTAGAAGACAGTAATGGAAAGTAATCAAGCGGAACAAATGAGAGGAAAAAGAAGTATGCAAAAATGAGAAGAGACATAGGGAATTCAGTGACTCCATCCAGTGTAACAACACCCACATGAGAGGGATCCCAGAAGGTGAAAAGGGGGAAAAGGGGGCAGAAAATCTATTTGACCAAAGAAGAGCTGAAAACTTAACCTAATCTGGTGAAGGAAACCTATACAAATCCATAAGGCATAGAGATCCCCTCCCACAAAATCAACCTAAGGAGGTCCACATCAAGATACATAGTAATCCAAATGGGAAAAGGTAGTGATAAAGAAAAAACATTTAAAGCAGCAAGATAAAAGAAGACAGTTAACATGCAAGGGAAAGCCCATAAATCTATCAGCTGAGTTTTCAGCAGAAACTATGCAGGACAGAAGAAAGTGGCGTTAAATATTCAAAGTGCTGAATGAGAAAAATCTGCAGCAAGGAATAATTTATCCAGCAAGCCTATCCTTCAGAAAAGAAGGGGAGAAAAAGAGTTTCTTAGCCACACAAACTAAAAGAGTTCATGACCACTAAATTAACTACAAAAAATATTGAAGGGGACACTATGAGTGGAAAAAAATCGTAAGTGAGAGTATGACAATAATGAATCAAGGAGGCAGTAAAAATAAGTATTTCTGTAAAAATCAGTTAAGGGATTCACAAAATAAAAGTATGTAAAATATGAAAACATATACCCTAACACATGAGGAGGAGTCAACAGTGGGTTTGAACTTAAACAGCATTCAACTTAATATAGACTGAAAAGTTTATATATAATCCAGGGGGTCACCACAAACCCAAACCTCTAATACACATGCAAAAGATAAAGGGAAAGAAATCCAAGAATATCATTAAAGAAAACGAGCAAACCATGAGAGAGAGAGCAAGAGAAGAAAGGATCAGAGAAAAACTACACAAAAAACTATGAAACAAGTAACAAAACATCAATAAATACATGTCTAATGATAATTAGTTTGAATGTAAATGGACTAAATGCTCCAAGCAAAAGAGCATGACAGAGTTTGTCTATATATATAAAAGATTTCACACCTAAAGACACCTGCAGATGGAAATTAAGAGATGGAGAAACATTAATCATGCAAGTGGATGTCAAAAGAAGTCAGAGTAGCAATCCTTATATCAGACAAAATAGACTTTTTTAACATTGAAATTGAATTAGCCAACATAGAGTACACCAGTAATTTCAAATGTAGCGTTCCACAATTCATCAGTTGTGTATAACACCCAGTGTTCATCACATCACATGCATTCCTTAATGCCCATCACACAGTTACTCCATCTCCCCACCCACCTTTCCTCCAGCAACCCTCAGTTTGTTTCCAATAGCTGGGAACCTGTCATGGATTTTCTTCCTCTCTGGTTTCTTCGCATTCATTTTCCCTCCCTTCCCCTATGATCCTCTGTGCTGTTCCTTCTATTCCACATATGAGTAAAACCATATAATAATTGTTTTTCTCTGACTGACTTATTTTGCTCAGCATAATACCCTCCAGTGCCTTCCACATCGATATGCTAAATATTGATCCTTTCTGATGGCTGAGTCATATTCCATTGTATATGTATATACCATGTTTTCTTTATCCATTTATCTGTCGATGGATGTCTTGGTTCCTTCCACGGTTTGGCTATTGTGGACAATGTCGCTATAAACATTCGGGGTGCAGTTGCCCCTTCAGATCACTACATTTGTAGCTTTGGGGTAAATAAAATTGCTGGGTTGTAAGGGAGCTCTCTTTTAAGTTCTTGGGGAACCTCCATATTGTTTTCCAAAGTGGCTGTACCAGTTTTCATTCCCACTTAGAAGTGTAAGAGAGTTCCCCTTTCTCCTCACCAACATTTGTTATTTCTTCGCTTGTTAATTTTTGCAATTCTGACTGGTGTGAAGTGGTATCTCATTGTCATTTGGATTTCTTTTTCCCCATGCCAAGTGATGTTGAGCAGTTTGTCATATGTCTGTTGGCCATTTGTGTGTCTTCTTTGGAGAAATATCTGTTCATATCTTCTGCCCATTTCTTGACTCGCTTATTTGTTTTTTGGGTGTTGAGTTTGGGTGTTGAACGGTAGTAAAGCGTACGGCACTTTCATGATGCTTCCACACCCACTTTTGGAAATGCTTCTCTCTCCAGGATACCTGAAGATGTTAGTGGAGAGTTGCCGTATACGCAGACTTGCTTTTCCCAGGTGAGTGCATGGCACATTCCTTATTCACTCACGCGCGCGCGCGCGCACACACACACACACACACACACACAGAGTTGAACATGTTTCTGTCTCGTCAGGAAAGGAGGTGTTCGTTGAGAGACGGTTTCTCGCCAATGCTTTTGGGTGCTTGCCCTTTTCCCCCCGGAGAGTGAAGTGTATGCGCTTTTTGCCTAGGCTTCCGTACACACCCTTGAGAAGCCTTCCCTCAGCCAGAAACAAGCCGTGAATTGAAAGAGGCGTTCCACACAGACCTCCTTCTCAGAGCGAAGCCTGTCACACTTTTCCTTGGGCCTCCACACGCACTTTAGAAAAACTTCCTCCGGGAAGCTGTGAGTTGAACGACGGGTTTCCTACAGCGGTTTTCCGTGGGGGTAAGGATATATGGCACTTGGCCTTAGGCTTCCACGCACAGATTGGAAAGGCTTCTCTCTTCGTGAAACAAGATGTGCGCTGAACGTTGCGTTCTGCGCAGGCTTGGTTTTCACACATCAGCCCATGGTACTTTCCCTAGGCTTCCACACGCGCAGTGAGTATCCCTTCCCTAAACCTGAACCAAGACGCGGGGGAAAGCTGCCTTCTACACCACCTTCTTTTCCGAGTTTCGTATAGAACCCTTGCGTTGTGCTTCCACATCCACTTTTGTCACTGCTTCGATATATCCTCCGGAGAGGGGTTCGCTTGAAAGACGGTCTCCCTCCGTCACGCGTTCAAGGAGTTAAGGATAGGGCACTCTCCTTATGCCTGCACACGTCCACTTGCAATCTCGACTGACTTCATGACCCCGTCCATATGCTACGCTGAAAGTCCCATTGCGCGCGGCCTTGTTTCTAAGAGATGAGGACAGGGCACGGCACGTTCCTTGTGCTTCCACCACGACTATATAAAAGGCTCCCGTCTCCAAGGCAAAGGATGTCAGGTGCAAGACGGCTTCGCAAAAGCGAGGTTGCCTCTTAGAGGGCGGTCTACGGCGCTCTGCTGACGCTTCCACGCCTACATATGCAAACGCTTCTGGGCTCACGAAAGAAGACGTCCGTTGAAAGCTGCCTTGTACCCCGACGCGTTTCTCGGAGTTAGGTCCAGGGAACGGTCCCTGTGCGATCACACGCAGCCTTGAGATGGCTCAGCTCTTTTCGATCGTCAGGAAGGACGTTTCTCGGAGTTAGGTCCAGGGAAAGGTAGTAAAGCGTACGGCACTTTCATGATGCTTCCACACCCACTTTTGGAAATGCTTCTCTCTCCAGGATACCTGAAGATGCTAGTGGCGAGTCGCCGTAGACGCAGACTTGCTTTTCCCAGGTCAGTACATGGCACTCTCCTTATTCACTCACGCACGCGCGCGCGCGCGGGCCCTAACACACACACACTCAAACACACACACACACACACACACACACACACACACACACACAGAGTTGAACATGTTTCTGTCTCGTCAGGAAAGAAGGTGATCGTTGAGAGACGGTTTCTCGCCGATGCTTTTGGGTTCTTGCTTTTTTCCCCCCGGAGAGAGAAGTGTAGCCGCTTTTTCCCTAGGCTTCCGTACACACCCTTGAGAAGCCTTCCGTCAGCCAGAAACAAGCCATGAGTTGAAAGAGGCGTTCCACGCAGACCTACTTCTCAGAGCGAAGCCTGTCACACTTTTCCTTGTGAAGTCAACTAGAGAGATACAAATACTTTCTCAATGATTGCTTTAACAAAAAAGGACTAAATATCCCAATCAGAAAACATAGACTGTAAAGAGGAAGCAAGACCCATCTCTATGCTGCCTACCAGAGAATCACTTCAGACCTAAAAATAAAAGCAGATTGGAAGTAATGGGACACAAAACCATTTATCATGCAAATGGAAGTGAAAAGAAAGTTGGAGTCGTAATATTTTTATGAGACAAAATAAACTGAATTGTGGGGAAGATGGCAGAGTAGAAGGACCCTAAACTCACCTCATCCCACAGATACAACTAGGTAACACTCACACCAGAGTCACCCAGAAATGGACCTTCAGATTTCCCCACAAAACTATACAACTAAATGGAGAGAGGGAATCACATCAAAGATGGTAGGAAGGACAAGGACTCTGTAGGAATCTAAACCCCATATTTCTGACCACCAGAGGGAGGGAACCACAGTCACAGAGGGGCCAGAAACAAGCTACTACACCGGGGAACCTCTAAAGCGTAGAGACATCCTCATAGCTTATGGCTTTGAAAATCAGAAGGGATGACATTTGTGAGCGTATACAACCAGCAGACTTAAAGCTTGGAACTTTTAAAAATCAGCTGTCTCAGCTCTGAGAGAGCACAGAAGGTGATAGGAAGCTGAGACCTGTCCTTAAAGATTAAGCAGAGCAAAGAGTGTGGAGAAGCTTGGGTGAAGCAGGTTGAAAGGTGCTTGAGGATTAAACAAGGGAGACATAGTTCCTGAACTCAGAGTTTGCTAAGGGACTTGTCCAGGAACAAAGGAGCTGGCAGGTGCCATTTCCCTCTACGGCCCCTCATTATAAACACACACCTACCTGCAAGACCAAGCACAATCTAGCAATCACTAACTTGCATAAACCATGGCCCATCCCCACACCTACCACACCTGCTTCAGTCCCAGTGCTGTGGATACCCTCCCTGATAAGACCCACACAATCCTTGACAACAATATGTCTCCCCATCACCCACAGAACACGCATGCATCTTGTTAAAACAGCACACCCCATGTGTTGTGCACAATGACACAGTCCAGATCCAGTCTCTGTTGTTGCTATGCATTACCTTCAGAGGAGAACCAGCATCACCAAGTGAAAAATGTATGTTCTGCCCCGTATTTTCAAGAACAAGCAATATATCTGACCTTCCTAACCGAGAGATATTCTCTGAGAAGTAGGCCAAATGAGCAGACAGAGGACTATGTCCTAAACGAAAGAAGAGGACAAAGCCACAGCAAGAGACCTAAACAAAATGGATATAAGGAACATGCCTGACAGAAAATTTAAGATAACAATTATAAAGATACTCACTGGGGAAATGAAAAGAGGGAGGACATCAGAAGGGGGAACATCATTGAGACTCTTAACAAAGAGATATGAAAGAAATAATCAGAGATGTGGAACACAAGAAATGAAACGAAGAATATACTAGATAGAATAATTAGCAGGATGGACGAAGCAGAGGAACAAATTAATGAACTAGAAGACAGTAATGGAAAGTAATCAAGCGGAACAAATGAGAGGAAAAAGAAGTATGCAAAAATGAGAAGAGACTTAGGGAATTCAGTGACTCCATCCAGTGTAACAACACCCACATTAGAGGGATCCCAGAAGGTGAAAAGGGGGAAAAGCGGGCAGAAAATCTATTTGACCAAAGAAGAGCTGAAAACTTAACCTAATCTGGTGAAGGAAACCTATACAAATCCATAAGGCATAGAGATCCCCTCCCACAAAATCAACCTAAGGAGGTCCACATCAAGATACATAGTAATCCAAATGGGAAAAGGTAGTGATAAAGAAAAAACATTTAAAGCAGCAAGATAAAAGAAGACAGTTAACATGCAAGGGAAAGCCCATAAATCTATCAGCTGAGTTTTCAGCAGAAACTATGCAGGACAGAAGAAAGTGGCGTTAAATATTCAAAGTGCTGAATGAGAAAAATCTGCAGCAAGGAATAATTTATCCAGCAAGCCTATCCTTCAGAAAAGAAGGGGAGAAAAAGAGTTTCTTAGCCACACAAACTAAAAGAGTTCATGACCACTAAATTAACTACAAAAAATATTGAAGGGGACACTATGAGTGGAAAAAAATCGTAAGTGAGAGTATGACAATAATGAATCAAGGAGGCAGTAAAAATAAGTATTTCTGTAAAAATCAGTTAAGGGATTCACAAAATAAAAGTATGTAAAATATGAAAACATATACCCTAACACATGAGGAGGAGTCAACAGTGGGTTTGAACTTAAACAGCATTCAACTTAATATAGACTGAAAAGGCTATATATAATCCAGGGGGTCACCACAAACCCAAACCTCTAATACACATGCAAAAGATAAAGGGAAAGAAATCCAAGAATATCATTAAAGAAAACGAGCAAACCATGAGAGAGAGAGCAAGAGAAGAAAGGATCAGAGAAAAACTACACAAAAAACTATGAAACAAGTAACAAAACATCAATAAATACATGTCTAATGATAATTAGTTTGAATGTAAATGGACTAAATGCTCCAAGCAAAAGAGCATGACAGAGTTTGTATATATATATAAAAGATTTCACACCTAAAGACACCTGCAGATGGAAATTAAGAGATGGAGAAACATTAATCATGCAAGTGGATGTCAAAAGAAGTCAGAGTAGCAATCCTTATATCAGACAAAATAGACTTTTTTAACATTGAAATTGAATTAGCCAACATAGAGTACACCAGTAATTTCAAATGTAGCGTTCCACAATTCATCAGTTGTGTATAACACCCAGTGTTCATCACATCACATGCATTCCTTAATGCCCATCACACAGTTACTCCATCTCCCCACCCACCTTTCCTCCAGCAACCCTCAGTTTGTTTCCAATAGCTGGGAACCTGTCATGGATTTTCTTCCTCTCTGGTTTCTTCGCATTCATTTTCCCTCCCTTCCCCTATGATCCTCTGTGCTGTTCCTTCTATTCCACATATGAGTAAAACCATATAATAATTGTTTTTCTCTGACTGACTTATTTTGCTCAGCATAATACCCTCCAGTGCCTTCCACATCGATATGCTAAATATTGATCCTTTCTGATGGCTGAGTCATATTCCATTGTATATGTATATACCATGTTTTCTTTATCCATTTATCTGTCGATGGATGTCTTGGTTCCTTCCACGGTTTGGCTATTGTGGACAATGTCGCTATAAACATTCGGGGTGCAGTTGCCCCTTCAGATCACTACATTTGTAGCTTTGGGGTAAATAAAATTGCTGGGTTGTAAGGGAGCTCTCTTTTAAGTTCTTGGGGAACCTCCATATTGTTTTCCAAAGTGGCTGTACCAGTTTTCATTCCCACTTAGAAGTGTAAGAGAGTTCCCCTTTCTCCTCACCAACATTTGTTATTTCTTCGCTTGTTAATTTTTGCAATTCTGACTGGTGTGAAGTGGTATCTCATTGTCATTTGGATTTCTTTTTCCCCATGCCAAGTGATGTTGAGCAGTTTGTCATATGTCTGTTGGCCATTTGTGTGTCTTCTTTGGAGAAATATCTGTTCATATCTTCTGCCCATTTCTTGACTCGCTTATTTGTTTTTTGGGTGTTGAGTTTGGGTGTTGAACGGTAGTAAAGCGTACGGCACTTTCATGATGCTTCCACACCCACTTTTGGAAATGCTTCTCTCTCCAGGATACCTGAAGATGTTAGTGGAGAGTTGCCGTATACGCAGACTTGCTTTTCCCAGGTGAGTGCATGGCACATTCCTTATTCACTCACGCGCGCGCGCGCGCACACACACACACACACACACACACACAGAGTTGAACATGTTTCTGTCTCGTCAGGAAAGGAGGTGTTCGTTGAGAGACGGTTTCTCGCCAATGCTTTTGGGTGCTTGCCCTTTTCCCCCCGGAGAGTGAAGTGTATGCGCTTTTTGCCTAGGCTTCCGTACACACCCTTGAGAAGCCTTCCCTCAGCCAGAAACAAGCCGTGAGTTGAAAGAGGCGTTCCACACAGACCTCCTTCTCAGAGCGAAGCCTGTCACACTTTTCCTTGGGCCTCCACACGCACTTTAGAAAAACTTCCTCCGGGAAGCTGTGAGTTGAACGACGGGTTTCCTACAGCGGTTTTCCGTGGGGGTAAGGATATATGGCACTTGGCCTTAGGCTTCCACGCACAGATTGGAAAGGCTTCTCTCTTCGTGAAACAAGATGTGCGCTGAACGTTGCGTTCTGCGCAGGCTTGGTTTTCACACATCAGCCCATGGTACTTTCCCTAGGCTTCCACACGCGCAGTGAGTATCCCTTCCCTAAACCTGAACCAAGACGCGGGGGAAAGCTGCCTTCTACACCACCTTCTTTTCCGAGTTTCGTATAGAACCCTTGCGTTGTGCTTCCACATCCACTTTTGTCACTGCTTCGATATATCCTCCGGAGAGGGGTTCGCTTGAAAGACGGTCTCCCTCCGTCACGCTTTCAAGGAGTTAAGGATAGGGCACTCTCCTTATGCCTGCACACGTCCACTTGCAATCTCGACTGACTTCATGACCCCGTCCATATGCTACGCTGAAAGTCCCATTGCGCGCGGCCTTGTTTCTAAGAGATGAGGACAGGGCACGGCACGTTCCTTGTGCTTCCACCACGACTATATAAAAGGCTCCCGTCTCCAAGGCAAAGGATGTCAGGTGCAAGACGGCTTCGCAAAAGCGAGGTTGCCTCTTAGAGGGCGGTCTACGGCGCTCTGCTGACGCTTCCACGCCTACATATGCAAACGCTTCTGGGCTCACGAAAGAAGACGTCCGTTGAAAGCTGCCTTGTACCCCGACGCGTTTCTCGGAGTTAGGTCCAGGGAACGGTCCCTGTGCGATCACACGCAGCCTTGAGATGGCTCAGCTCTTTTCGATCGTCAGGGAGGACGTTTCTCGGAGTTAGGTCCAGGGAAAGGTAGTAAAGCGTACGGCACTTTCATGATGCTTCCACACCCACTTTTGGAAATGCTTCTCTCTCCAGGATACCTGAAGATGCTAGTGGCGAGTCGCCGTAGACGCAGACTTGCTTTTCCCAGGTCAGTACATGGCACTCTCCTTATTCACTCACGCACGCGCGCGCGCGCGGTCCCTAACACACACACACTCAAACACACACACACACACACACACACACACACACACACACACAGAGTTGAACATGTTTCTGTCTCGTCAGGAAAGAAGGTGATCGTTGAGAGACGGTTTCTCGCCGATGCTTTTGGGTTCTTGCTTTTTTCCCCCCGGAGAGAGAAGTGTAGCCGCTTTTTCCCTAGGCTTCCGTACACACCCTTGAGAAGCCTTCCGTCAGCCAGAAACAAGCCATGAGTTGAAAGAGGCGTTCCACGCAGACCTCCTTCTCAGAGCGAAGCCTGTCACACTTTTCCTTGTGAAGTAAACTAGAGAGATACAAATACTTTCTCAATGATTGCTTTAACAAAAAAGGACTAAATATCCCAATCAGAAAACATAGACTGTAAAGAGGAAGCAAGACCCATCTCTATGCTGCCTACCAGAGAATCACTTCAGACCTAAAAATAAAAGCAGATTGGAAGTAATGGGACACAAAACCATTTATCATGCAAATGGAAGTGAAAAGAAAGTTGGAGTCGTAATATTTTTATGAGACAAAATAAACTGAATTGTGGGGAAGATGGCAGAGTAGAAGGACCCTAAACTCACCTCATCCCACAGATACAACTAGGTAACACTCACACCAGAGTCACCCAGAAATGGACCTTCAGATTTCCCCACAAAACTATACAACTAAATGGAGAGAGGGAATCACATCAAAGATGGTAGGAAGGACAAGGACTCTGTAGGAATCTAAACCCCATATTTCTGACCACCAGAGGGAGGGAACCACAGTCACAGAGGGGCCAGAAACAAGCTACTACACCGGGGAACCTCTAAAGCGTAGAGACATCCTCATAGCTTATGGCTTTGAAAATCAGAAGGGATGACATTTGTGAGCGTATACAACCAGCAGACTTAAAGCTTGGAACTTTTAAAAATCAGCTGTCTCAGCTCTGAGAGAGCACAGAAGGTGATAGGAAGCTGAGATCTGTCCTTAAAGATTAAGCAGAGCAAAGAGTGTGGAGAAGCTTGGGTGAAGCAGGTTGAAAGGTGCTTGAGGATTAAACAAGGGAGACATAGTTCCTGAACTCAGAGTTTGCTAAGGGACTTGTCCAGGAACAAAGGAGCTGGCAGGTGCCATTTCCCTCTACGGCCCCTCATTATAAACACACACCTACCTGCAAGACCAAGCACAATCTAGCAATCACTAACTTGCATAAACCATGGCCCATCCCCACACCTACCACACCTGCTTCAGTCCCAGTGCTGTGGATACCCTCCCTGATAAGACCCACACAATCCTTGACAACAATATGTCTCCCCATCACCCACAGAACACGCATGCATCTTGTTAAAACAGCACACCCCATGTGTTGTGCACAATGACACAGTCCAGATCCAGTCTCTGTTGTTGCTATGCATTACCTTCAGAGGAGAACCAGCATCACCAAGTGAAAAATGTATGTTCTGCCCCGTATTTTCAAGAACAAGCAATATATCTGACCTTCCTAACCGAGAGATATTCTCTGAGAAGTAGGCCAAATGAGCAGACAGAGGACTATGTCCTAAACGAAAGAAGAGGACAAAGCCACAGCAAGAGACCTAAACAAAATGGATATAAGGAACATGCCTGACAGAAAATTTAAGATAACAGTTATAAAGATACTCACTGGGGAAATGAAAAGAGGGAGGACATCAGAAGGGGGAACATCATTGAGACTCTTAACAAAGAGATATGAAAGAAATAATCAGAGATGTGGAACACAAGAAATGAAATGAAGAATATACTAGATAGAATAATTAGCAGGATGGACGAAGCAGAGGAACAAATTAATGAACTAGAAGACAGTAATGGAAAGTAATCAAGCGGAACAAATGAGAGGAAAAAGAAGTATGCAAAAATGAGAAGAGACATAGGGAATTCAGTGACTCCATCCAGTGTAACAACACCCACATGAGAGGGATCCCAGAAGGTGAAAAGGGGGAAAAGGGGGCAGAAAATCTATTTGACCAAAGAAGAGCTGAAAACTTAACCTAATCTGGTGAAGGAAACCTATACAAATCCATAAGGCATAGAGATCCCCTCCCACAAAATCAACCTAAGGAGGTCCACATCAAGATACATAGTAATCCAAATGGGAAAAGGTAGTGATAAAGAAAAAACATTTAAAGCAGCAAGATAAAAGAAGACAGTTAACATGCAAGGGAAAGCCCATAAATCTATCAGCTGAGTTTTCAGCAGAAACTATGCAGGACAGAAGAAAGTGGCGTTAAATATTCAAAGTGCTGAATGAGAAAAATCTGCAGCAAGGAATAATTTATCCAGCAAGCCTATCCTTCAGAAAAGAAGGGGAGAAAAAGAGTTTCTTAGCCACACAAACTAAAAGAGTTCATGACCACTAAATTAACTACAAAAAATATTGAAGGGGACACTATGAGTGGAAAAAAATCGTAAGTGAGAGTATGACAATAATGAATCAAGGAGGCAGTAAAAATAAGTATTTCTGTAAAAATCAGTTAAGGGATTCACAAAATAAAAGTATGTAAAATATGAAAACATATACCCTAACACATGAGGAGGAGTCAACAGTGGGTTTGAACTTAAACAGCATTCAACTTAATATAGACTGAAAAGTTTATATATAATCCAGGGGGTCACCACAAACCCAAACCTCTAATACACATGCAAAAGATAAAGGGAAAGAAATCCAAGAATATCATTAAAGAAAACGAGCAAACCATGAGAGAGAGAGCAAGAGAAGAAAGGATCAGAGAAAAACTACACAAAAAACTAGGAAACAAGTAACAAAACATCTATAAATACATGTCTAATGATAATTAGTTTGAATGTAAATGGACTAAATGCTCCAAGCAAAAGAGCATGACAGAGTTTGTCTATATATATAAAAGATTTCACACCTAAAGACACCTGCAGATGGAAATTAAGAGATGGAGAAACATTAATCATGCAAGTGGATGTCAAAAGAAGTCAGAGTAGCAATCCTTATATCAGACAAAATAGACTTTTTTAACATTGAAATTGAATTAGCCAACATAGAGTACACCAGTAATTTCAAATGTAGCGTTCCACAATTCATCAGTTGTGTATAACACCCAGTGTTCATCACATCACATGCATTCCTTAATGCCCATCACACAGTTACTCCATCTCCCCACCCACCTTTCCTCCAGCAACCCTCAGTTTGTTTCCAATAGCTGGGAACCTGTCATGGATTTTCTTCCTCTCTGGTTTCTTCGCATTCATTTTCCCTCCCTTCCCCTATGATCCTCTGTGCTGTTCCTTCTATTCCACATATGAGTAAAACCATATAATAATTGTTTTTCTCTGACTGACTTATTTTGCTCAGCATAATACCCTCCAGTGCCTTCCACATCGATATGCTAAATATTGATCCTTTCTGATGGCTGAGTCATATTCCATTGTATATGTATATACCATGTTTTCTTTATCCATTTATCTGTCGATGGATGTCTTGGTTCCTTCCACGGTTTGGCTATTGTGGACAATGTCGCTATAAACATTCGGGGTGCAGTTGCCCCTTCAGATCACTACATTTGTAGCTTTGGGGTAAATAAAATTGCTGGGTTGTAAGGGAGCTCTCTTTTAAGTTCTTGGGGAACCTCCATATTGTTTTCCAAAGTGGCTGTACCAGTTTTCATTCCCACTTAGAAGTGTAAGAGAGTTCCCCTTTCTCCTCACCAACATTTGTTATTTCTTCGCTTGTTAATTTTTGCAATTCTGACTGGTGTGAAGTGGTATCTCATTGTCATTTGGATTTCTTTTTCCCCATGCCAAGTGATGTTGAGCAGTTTGTCATATGTCTGTTGGCCATTTGTGTGTCTTCTTTGGAGAAATATCTGTTCATATCTTCTGCCCATTTCTTGACTCGCTTATTTGTTTTTTGGGTGTTGAGTTTGGGTGTTGAACGGTAGTAAAGCGTACGGCACTTTCATGATGCTTCCACACCCACTTTTGGAAATGCTTCTCTCTCCAGGATACCTGAAGATGTTAGTGGAGAGTTGCCGTATACGCAGACTTGCTTTTCCCAGGTGAGTGCATGGCACATTCCTTATTCACTCACGCGCGCGCGCGCGCACACACACACACACACACACACACAGAGTTGAACATGTTTCTGTCTCGTCAGGAAAGGAGGTGTTCGTTGAGAGACGGTTTCTCGCCAATGCTTTTGGGTGCTTGCCCTTTTCCCCCCGGAGAGTGAAGTGTATGCGCTTTTTGCCTAGGCTTCCGTACACACCCTTGAGAAGCCTTCCCTCAGCCAGAAACAAGCCGTGAATTGAAAGAGGCGTTCCACACAGACCTCCTTCTCAGAGCGAAGCCTGTCACACTTTTCCTTGGGCCTCCACACGCACTTTAGAAAAACTTCCTCCGGGAAGCTGTGAGTTGAACGACGGGTTTCCTACAGCGGTTTTCCGTGGGGGTAAGGATATATGGCACTTGGCCTTAGGCTTCCACGCACAGATTGGAAAGGCTTCTCTCTTCGTGAAACAAGATGTGCGCTGAACGTTGCGTTCTGCGCAGGCTTGGTTTTCACACATCAGCCCATGGTACTTTCCCTAGGCTTCCACACGCGCAGTGAGTATCCCTTCCCTAAACCTGAACCAAGACGCGGGGGAAAGCTGCCTTCTACACCACCTTCTTTTCCGAGTTTCGTATAGAACCCTTGCGTTGTGCTTCCACATCCACTTTTGTCACTGCTTCGATATATCCTCCGGAGAGGGGTTCGCTTGAAAGACGGTCTCCCTCCGTCACGCGTTCAAGGAGTTAAGGATAGGGCACTCTCCTTATGCCTGCACACGTCCACTTGCAATCTCGACTGACTTCATGACCCCGTCCATATGCTACGCTGAAAGTCCCATTGCGCGCGGCCTTGTTTCTAAGAGATGAGGACAGGGCACGGCACGTTCCTTGTGCTTCCACCACGACTATATAAAAGGCTCCCGTCTCCAAGGCAAAGGATGTCAGGTGCAAGACGGCTTCGCAAAAGCGAGGTTGCCTCTTAGAGGGCGGTCTACGGCGCTCTGCTGACGCTTCCACGCCTACATATGCAAACGCTTCTGGGCTCACGAAAGAAGACGTCCGTTGAAAGCTGCCTTGTACCCCGACGCGTTTCTCGGAGTTAGGTCCAGGGAACGGTCCCTGTGCGATCACACGCAGCCTTGAGATGGCTCAGCTCTTTTCGATCGTCAGGAAGGACGTTTCTCGGAGTTAGGTCCAGGGAAAGGTAGTAAAGCGTACGGCACTTTCATGATGCTTCCACACCCACTTTTGGAAATGCTTCTCTCTCCAGGATACCTGAAGATGCTAGTGGCGAGTCGCCGTAGACGCAGACTTGCTTTTCCCAGGTCAGTACATGGCACTCTCCTTATTCACTCACGCACGCGCGCGCGCGCGGGCCCTAACACACACACACTCACACACACACACACACACACACACAGAGTTGAACATGTTTCTGTCTCGTCAGGAAAGAAGGTGATCGTTGAGAGACGGTTTCTCGCCGATGCTTTTGGGTTCTTGCTTTTTTCCCCCCGGAGAGAGAAGTGTAGCCGCTTTTTCCCTAGGCTTCCGTACACACCCTTGAGAAGCCTTCCGTCAGCCAGAAACAAGCCATGAGTTGAAAGAGGCGTTCCACGCAGACCTCCTTCTCAGAGCGAAGCCTGTCACACTTTTCCTTGTGAAGTCAACTAGAGAGATACAAATACTTTCTCAATGATTGCTTTAACAAAAAAGGACTAAATATCCCAATCAGAAAACATAGACTGTAAAGAGGAAGCAAGACCCATCTCTATGCTGCCTACCAGAGAATCACTTCAGACCTAAAAATAAAAGCAGATTGGAAGTAATGGGACACAAAACCATTTATCATGCAAATGGAAGTGAAAAGAAAGTTGGAGTCGTAATATTTTTATGAGACAAAATAAACTGAATTGTGGGGAAGATGGCAGAGTAGAAGGACCCTAAACTCACCTCATCCCACAGATACAACTAGGTAACACTCACACCAGAGTCACCCAGAAATGGACCTTCAGATTTCCCCACAAAACTATACAACTAAATGGAGAGAGGGAATCACATCAAAGATGGTAGGAAGGACAAGGACTCTGTAGGAATCTAAACCCCATATTTCTGACCACCAGAGGGAGGGAACCACAGTCACAGAGGGGCCAGAAACAAGCTACTACACCGGGGAACCTCTAAAGCGTAGAGACATCCTCATAGCTTATGGCTTTGAAAATCAGAAGGGATGACATTTGTGAGCGTATACAACCAGCAGACTTAAAGCTTGGAACTTTTAAAAATCAGCTGTCTCAGCTCTGAGAGAGCACAGAAGGTGATAGGAAGCTGAGATCTGTCCTTAAAGATTAAGCAGAGCAAAGAGTGTGGAGAAGCTTGGGTGAAGCAGGTTGAAAGGTGCTTGAGGATTAAACAAGGGAGACATAGTTCCTGAACTCAGAGTTTGCTAAGGGACTTGTCCAGGAACAAAGGAGCTGGCAGGTGCCATTTCCCTCTACGGCCCCTCATTATAAACACACACCTACCTGCAAGACCAAGCACAATCTAGCAATCACTAACTTGCATAAACCATGGCCCATCCCCACACCTACCACACCTGCTTCAGTCCCAGTGCTGTGGATACCCTCCCTGATAAGACCCACACAATCCTTGACAACAATATGTCTCCCCATCACCCACAGAACACGCATGCATCTTGTTAAAACAGCACACCCCATGTGTTGTGCACAATGACACAGTCCAGATCCAGTCTCTGTTGTTGCTATGCATTACCTTCAGAGGAGAACCAGCATCACCAAGTGAAAAATGTATGTTCTGCCCCGTATTTTCAAGAACAAGCAATATATCTGACCTTCCTAACCGAGAGATATTCTCTGAGAAGTAGGCCAAATGAGCAGACAGAGGACTATGTCCTAAACGAAAGAAGAGGACAAAGCCACAGCAAGAGACCTAAACAAAATGGATATAAGGAACATGCCTGACAGAAAATTTAAGATAACAATTATAAAGATACTCACTGGGGAAATGAAAAGAGGGAGGACATCAGAAGGGGGAACATCATTGAGACTCTTAACAAAGAGATATGAAAGAAATAATCAGAGATGTGGAACACAAGAAATGAAATGAAGAATATACTAGATAGAATAATTAGCAGGATGGACGAAGCAGAGGAACAAATTAATGAACTAGAAGACAGTAATGGAAAGTAATCAAGCGGAACAAATGAGAGGAAAAAGAAGTATGCAAAAATGAGAAGAGACATAGGGAATTCAGTGACTCCATCCAGTGTAACAACACCCACATGAGAGGGATCCCAGAAGGTGAAAAGGGGGAAAAGGGGGCAGAAAATCTATTTGACCAAAGAAGAGCTGAAAACTTAACCTAATCTGGTGAAGGAAACCTATACAAATCCATAAGGCATAGAGATCCCCTCCCACAAAATCAACCTAAGGAGGTCCACATCAAGATACATAGTAATCCAAATGGGAAAAGGTAGTGATAAAGAAAAAACATTTAAAGCAGCAAGATAAAAGAAGACAGTTAACATGCAAGGGAAAGCCCATAAATCTATCAGCTGAGTTTTCAGCAGAAACTATGCAGGACAGAAGAAAGTGGCGTTAAATATTCAAAGTGCTGAATGAGAAAAATCTGCAGCAAGGAATAATTTATCCAGCAAGCCTATCCTTCAGAAAAGAAGGGGAGAAAAAGAGTTTCTTAGCCACACAAACTAAAAGAGTTCATGACCACTAAATTAACTACAAAAAATATTGAAGGGGACACTATGAGTGGAAAAAAATCGTAAGTGAGAGTATGACAATAATGAATCAAGGAAGCAGTAAAAATAAGTATTTCTGTAAAAATCAGTTAAGGGATTCACAAAATAAAAGTATGTAAAATATGAAAACATATACCCTAACACATGAGGAGGAGTCAACAGTGGGTTTGAACTTAAACAGCATTCAAATTAATATAGACTGAAAAGGCTATATATAATCCAGGGGGTCACCACAAACCCAAACCTCTAATACACATGCAAAAGATAAAGGGAAAGAAATCCAAGAATATCATTAAAGAAAACGAGCAAACCATGAGAGAGAGAGCAAGAGAAGAAAGGATCAGAGAAAAACTACACAAAAAACTATGAAACAAGTAACAAAACATCAATAAATACATGTCTAATGATAATTAGTTTGAATGTAAATGGACTAAATGCTCCAAGCAAAAGAGCATGACAGAGTTTGTATATATATATAAAAGATTTCACACCTAAAGACACCTGCAGATGGAAATTAAGAGATGGAGAAACATTAATCATGCAAGTGGATGTCAAAAGAAGTCAGAGTAGCAATCCTTATATCAGACAAAATAGACTTTTTTAACATTGAAATTGAATTAGCCAACATAGAGTACACCAGTAATTTCAAATGTAGCGTTCCACAATTCATCAGTTGTGTATAACACCCAGTGTTCATCACATCACATGCATTCCTTAATGCCCATCACACAGTTACTCCATCTCCCCACCCACCTTTCCTCCAGCAACCCTCAGTTTGTTTCCAATAGCTGGGAACCTGTCATGGATTTTCTTCCTCTCTGGTTTCTTCGCATTCATTTTCCCTCCCTTCCCCTATGATCCTCTGTGCTGTTCCTTC
The DNA here is from genome assembly GCF_037043125.1 of Eumetopias jubatus. Taxonomy (NCBI): domain Eukaryota; kingdom Metazoa; phylum Chordata; class Mammalia; order Carnivora; family Otariidae; genus Eumetopias; species Eumetopias jubatus. The sequence continues at coordinate 947,390 of NW_028274834.1, read as the reverse complement.
TATTCCACATATGAGTAAAACCATATAATAATTGTTTTTCTCTGACTGACTTATTTTGCTCAGCATAATACCCTCCAGTGCCTTCCACATCGATATGCTAAATATTGATCCTTTCTGATGGCTGAGTCATATTCCATTGTATATGTATATACCATGTTTTCTTTATCCATTTATCTGTCGATGGATGTCTTGGTTCCTTCCACGGTTTGGCTATTGTGGACAATGTCGCTATAAACATTCGGGGTGCAGTTGCCCCTTCAGATCACTACATTTGTAGCTTTGGGGTAAATAAAATTGCTGGGTTGTAAGGGAGCTCTCTTTTAAGTTCTTGGGGAACCTCCATATTGTTTTCCAAAGTGGCTGTACCAGTTTTCATTCCCACTTAGAAGTGTAAGAGAGTTCCCCTTTCTCCTCACCAACATTTGTTATTTCTTCGCTTGTTAATTTTTGCAATTCTGACTGGTGTGAAGTGGTATCTCATTGTCATTTGGATTTCTTTTTCCCCATGCCAAGTGATGTTGAGCAGTTTGTCATATGTCTGTTGGCCATTTGTGTGTCTTCTTTGGAGAAATATCTGTTCATATCTTCTGCCCATTTCTTGACTCGCTTATTTGTTTTTTGGGTGTTGAGTTTGGGTGTTGAACGGTAGTAAAGCGTACGGCACTTTCATGATGCTTCCACACCCACTTTTGGAAATGCTTCTCTCTCCAGGATACCTGAAGATGTTAGTGGAGAGTTGCCGTATACGCAGACTTGCTTTTCCCAGGTGAGTGCATGGCACATTCCTTATTCACTCACGCGCGCGCGCGCGCACACACACACACACACACACACAGAGTTGAACATGTTTCTGTCTCGTCAGGAAAGGAGGTGTTCGTTGAGAGACGGTTTCTCGCCAATGCTTTTGGGTGCTTGCCCTTTTCCCCCCGGAGAGTGAAGTGTATGCGCTTTTTGCCTAGGCTTCCGTACACACCCTTGAGAAGCCTTCCCTCAGCCAGAAACAAGCCGTGAGTTGAAAGAGGCGTTCCACACAGACCTCCTTCTCAGAGCGAAGCCTGTCACACTTTTCCTTGGGCCTCCACACGCACTTTAGAAAAACTTCCTCCGGGAAGCTGTGAGTTGAACGACGGGTTTCCTACAGCGGTTTTCCGTGGGGGTAAGGATATATGGCACTTGGCCTTAGGCTTCCACGCACAGATTGGAAAGGCTTCTCTCTTCGTGAAACAAGATGTGCGCTGAACGTTGCGTTCTGCGCAGGCTTGGTTTTCACACATCAGCCCATGGTACTTTCCCTAGGCTTCCACACGCGCAGTGAGTATCCCTTCCCTAAACCTGAACCAAGACGCGGGGGAAAGCTGCCTTCTACACCACCTTCTTTTCCGAGTTTCGTATAGAACCCTTGCGTTGTGCTTCCACATCCACTTTTGTCACTGCTTCGATATATCCTCCGGAGAGGGGTTCGCTTGAAAGACGGTCTCCCTCCGTCACGCGTTCAAGGAGTTAAGGATAGGGCACGCTCCTTATGCCTGCACACGTCCACTTGCAATCTCGACTGACTTCATGACCCCGTCCATATGCTACGCTGAAAGTCCCATTGCGCGCGGCCTTGTTTCTAAGAGATGAGGACAGGGCACGGCACGTTCCTTGTGCTTCCACCACGACTATATAAAAGGCTCCCGTCTCCAAGGCAAAGGATGTCAGGTGCAAGACGGCTTCGCAAAAGCGAGGTTGCCTCTTAGAGGGCGGTCTACGGCGCTCTGCTGACGCTTCCACGCCTACATATGCAAACGCTTCTGGGCTCACGAAAGAAGACGTCCGTTGAAAGCTGCCTTGTACCCCGACGCGTTTCTCGGAGTTAGGTCCAGGGAACGGTCCCTGTGCGATCACACGCAGCCTTGAGATGGCTCAGCTCTTTTCGATCGTCAGGGAGGACGTTTCTCGGAGTTAGGTCCAGGGAAAGGTAGTAAAGCGTACGGCACTTTCATGATGCTTCCACACCCACTTTTGGAAATGCTTCTCTCTCCAGGATACCTGAAGATGCTAGTGGCGAGTCGCCGTAGACGCAGACTTGCTTTTCCCAGGTCAGTACATGGCACTCTCCTTATTCACTCACGCACGCGCGCGCGCGCGGGCCCTAACACACACACACTCACACACACACACACACACACACACACACACACACACACACACACACAGAGTTGAACATGTTTCTGTCTCGTCAGGAAAGAAGGTGATCGTTGAGAGACGGTTTCTCGCCGATGCTTTTGGGTTCTTGCTTTTTTCCCCCCGGAGAGAGAAGTGTAGCCGCTTTTTCCCTAGGCTTCCGTACACACCCTTGAGAAGCCTTCCGTCAGCCAGAAACAAGCCATGAGTTGAAAGAGGCGTTCCACGCAGACCTCCTTCTCAGAGCGAAGCCTGTCACACTTTTCCTTGTGAAGTCAACTAGAGAGATACAAATACTTTCTCAATGATTGCTTTAACAAAAAAGGACTAAATATCCCAATCAGAAAACATAGACTGTAAAGAGGAAGCAAGACCCATCTCTATGCTGCCTACCAGAGAATCACTTCAGACCTAAAAATAAAAGCAGATTGGAAGTAATGGGACACAAAACCATTTATCATGCAAATGGAAGTGAAAAGAAAGTTGGAGTCGTAATATTTTTATGAGACAAAATAAACTGAATTGTGGGGAAGATGGCAGAGTAGAAGGACCCTAAACTCACCTCATCCCACAGATACAACTAGGTAACACTCACACCAGAGTCACCCAGAAATGGACCTTCAGATTTCCCCACAAAACTATACAACTAAATGGAGAGAGGGAATCACATCAAAGATGGTAGGAAGGACAAGGACTCTGTAGGAATCTAAACCCCATATTTCTGACCACCAGAGGGAGGGAACCACAGTCACAGAGGGGCCAGAAACAAGCTACTACACCGGGGAACCTCTAAAGCGTAGAGACATCCCCATAGCTTATGGCTTTGAAAATCAGAAGGGATGACATTTGTGAGCGTATACAACCAGCAGACTTAAAGCTTGGAACTTTTAAAAATCAGCTGTCTCAGCTCTGAGAGAGCACAGAAGGTGATAGGAAGCTGAGATCTGTCCTTAAAGATTAAGCAGAGCAAAGAGTGTGGAGAAGCTTGGGTGAAGCAGGTTGAAAGGTGCTTGAGGATTAAACAAGGGAGACATAGTTCCTGAACTCAGAGTTTGCTAAGGGACTTGTCCAGGAACAAAGGAGCTGGCAGGTGCCATTTCCCTCTACGGCCCCTCATTATAAACACACACCTACCTGCAAGACCAAGCACAATCTAGCAAACACTAACTTGCATAAACCATGGCCCATCCCCACACCTACCACACCTGCTTCAGTCCCAGTGCTGTGGATACCCTCCCTGATAAGACCCACACAATCCTTGACAACAATATGTCTCCCCATCACCCACAGAACACGCATGCGTCTTGTTAAAACAGCACACCCCATGTGTTGTGCACAATGACACAGTCCAGATCCAGTCTCTGTTGTTGCTATGCATTACCTTCAGAGGAGAACCAGCATCACCAAGTGAAAAATGTATGTTCTGCCCCGTATTTTCAAGAACAAGCAATATATCTGACCTTCCTAACCGAGAGATATTCTCTGAGAAGTAGGCCAAATGAGCAGACAGAGGACTATGTCCTAAACGAAAGAAGAGGACAAAGCCACAGCAAGAGACCTAAACAAAATGGATATAAGGAACATGCCTGACAGAAAATTTAAGATAACAATTATAAAGATACTCACTGGGGAAATGAAAAGAGGGAGGACATCAGAAGGGGGAACATCATTGAGACTCTTAACAAAGAGATATGAAAGAAATAATCAGAGATGTGGAACACAAGAAATGAAATGAAGAATATACTAGATAGAATAATTAGCAGGATGGACGAAGCAGAGGAACAAATTAATGAACTAGAAGACAGTAATGGAAAGTAATCAAGCGGAACAAATGAGAGGAAAAAGAAGTATGCAAAAATGAGAAGAGACATAGGGAATTCAGTGACTCCATCCAGTGTAACCACACCCACATGAGAGGGATCCCAGAAGGTGAAAAGGGGGAAAAGGGGGCAGAAAATCTATTTGACCAAAGAAGAGCTGAAAACTTAACCTAATCTGGTGAAGGAAACCTATACAAATCCATAAGGCATAGAGATCCCCTCCCACAAAATCAACCTAAGGAGGTCCACATCAAGATACATAGTAATCCAAATGGGAAAAGGTAGTGATAAAGAAAAAACATTTAAAGCAGCAAGATAAAAGAAGACAGTTAACATGCAAGGGAAAGCCCATAAATCTATCAGCTGAGTTTTCAGCAGAAACTATGCAGGACAGAAGAAAGTGGCGTTAAATATTCAAAGTGCTGAATGAGAAAAATCTGCAGCAAGGAATAATTTATCCAGCAAGCCTATCCTTCAGAAAAGAAGGGGAGAAAAAGAGTTTCTTAGCCACACAAACTAAAAGAGTTCATGACCACTAAATTAACTACAAAAAATATTGAAGGGGACACTATGAGTGGAAAAAAATCGTAAGTGAGAGTATGACAATAATGAATCAAGGAAGCAGTAAAAATAAGTATTTCTGTAAAAATCAGTTAAGGGATTCACAAAATAAAAGTATGTAAAATATGAAAACATATACCCTAACACATGAAGAGGAGTCAACAGTGGGTTTGAACTTAAACAGCATTCAACTTAATATAGACTGAAAAGGCTATATATAATCCAGGGGGTCACCACAAACCCAAACCTCTAATACACATGCAAAAGATAAAGGGAAAGAAATCCAAGAATATCATTAAAGAAAACGAGCAAACCATGAGAGAGAGAGAAAGAGAAGAAAGGATCAGAGAAAAACTACACAAAAAACTATGAAACAAGTAACAAAACATCAATAAATACATGTCTAATGATAATTAGTTTGAATGTAAATGGACTAAATGCTCCAAGCAAAAGAGCATGACAGAGTTTGTATATATATATAAAAGATTTCACACCTAAAGACACCTGCAGATGGAAATTAAGAGATGGAGAAACATTAATCATGCAAGTGGATGTCAAAAGAAGTCAGAGTAGCAATCCTTATATCAGACAAAATAGACTTTTTTAACATTGAAATTGAATTAGCCAACATAGAGTACACCAGTAATTTCAAATGTAGCGTTCCACAATTCATCAGTTGTGTATAACACCCAGTGTTCATCACATCACATGCATTCCTTAATGCCCATCACACAGTTACTCCATCTCCCCACCCACCTTTCCTCCAGCAACCCTCAGTTTGTTTCCAATAGCTGGGAACCTGTCATGGATTTTCTTCCTCTCTGGTTTCTTCGCATTCATTTTCCCTCCCTTCCCCTATGATCCTCTGTGCTGTTCCTTCTATTCCACATATGAGTAAAACCATATAATAATTGTTTTTCTCTGACTGACTTATTTTGCTCAGCATAATACCCTCCAGTGCCTTCCACATCGATATGCTAAATATTGATCCTTTCTGATGGCTGAGTCATATTCCATTGTATATGTATATACCATGTTTTCTTTATCCATTTATCTGTCGATGGATGTCTTGGTTCCTTCCACGGTTTGGCTATTGTGGACAATGTCGCTATAAACATTCGGGGTGCAGTTGCCCCTTCAGATCACTACATTTGTAGCTTTGGGGTAAATAAAATTGCTGGGTTGTAAGGGAGCTCTCTTTTAAGTTCTTGGGGAACCTCCATATTGTTTTCCAAAGTGGCTGTACCAGTTTTCATTCCCACTTAGAAGTGTAAGAGAGTTCCCCTTTCTCCTCACCAACATTTGTTATTTCTTCGCTTGTTAATTTTTGCAATTCTGACTGGTGTGAAGTGGTATCTCATTGTCATTTGGATTTCTTTTTCCCCATGCCAAGTGATGTTGAGCAGTTTGTCATATGTCTGTTGGCCATTTGTGTGTCTTCTTTGGAGAAATATCTGTTCATATCTTCTGCCCATTTCTTGACTCGCTTATTTGTTTTTTGGGTGTTGAGTTTGGGTGTTGAACGGTAGTAAAGCGTACGGCACTTTCATGATGCTTCCACACCCACTTTTGGAAATGCTTCTCTCTCCAGGATACCTGAAGATGTTAGTGGAGAGTTGCCGTATACGCAGACTTGCTTTTCCCAGGTGAGTGCATGGCACATTCCTTATTCACTCACGCGCGCGCGCGCGCACACACACACACACACACACACAGAGTTGAACATGTTTCTGTCTCGTCAGGAAAGGAGGTGTTCGTTGAGAGACGGTTTCTCGCCAATGCTTTTGGGTGCTTGCCCTTTTCCCCCCGGAGAGTGAAGTGTATGCGCTTTTTGCCTAGGCTTCCGTACACACCCTTGAGAAGCCTTCCCTCAGCCAGAAACAAGCCGTGAGTTGAAAGAGGCGTTCCACACAGACCTCCTTCTCAGAGCGAAGCCTGTCACACTTTTCCTTGGGCCTCCACACGCACTTTAGAAAAACTTCCTCCGGGAAGCTGTGAGTTGAACGACGGGTTTCCTACAGCGGTTTTCCGTGGGGGTAAGGATATATGGCACTTGGCCTTAGGCTTCCACGCACAGATTGGAAAGGCTTCTCTCTTCGTGAAACAAGATGTGCGCTGAACGTTGCGTTCTGCGCAGGCTTGGTTTTCACACATCAGCCCATGGTACTTTCCCTAGGCTTCCACACGCGCAGTGAGTATCCCTTCCCTAAACCTGAACCAAGACGCGGGGGAAAGCTGCCTTCTACACCACCTTCTTTTCCGAGTTTCGTATAGAACCCTTGCGTTGTGCTTCCACATCCACTTTTGTCACTGCTTCGATATATCCTCCGGAGAGGGGTTCGCTTGAAAGACGGTCTCCCTCCGTCACGCTTTCAAGGAGTTAAGGATAGGGCACTCTCCTTATGCCTGCACACGTCCACTTGCAATCTCGACTGACTTCATGACCCCGTCCATATGCTACGCTGAAAGTCCCATTGCGCGCGGCCTTGTTTCTAAGAGATGAGGACAGGGCACGGCACGTTCCTTGTGCTTCCACCACGACTATATAAAAGGCTCCCGTCTCCAAGGCAAAGGATGTCAGGTGCAAGACGGCTTCGCAAAAGCGAGGTTGCCTCTTAGAGGGCGGTCTACGGCGCTCTGCTGACGCTTCCACGCCTACATATGCAAACGCTTCTGGGCTCACGAAAGAAGACGTCCGTTGAAAGCTGCCTTGTACCCCGACGCGTTTCTCGGAGTTAGGTCCAGGGAACGGTCCCTGTGCGATCACACGCAGCCTTGAGATGGCTCAGCTCTTTTCGATCGTCAGGGAGGACGTTTCTCGGAGTTAGGTCCAGGGAAAGGTAGTAAAGCGTACGGCACTTTCATGATGCTTCCACACCCACTTTTGGAAATGCTTCTCTCTCCAGGATACCTGAAGATGCTAGTGGCGAGTCGCCGTAGACGCAGACTTGCTTTTCCCAGGTCAGTACATGGCACTCTCCTTATTCACTCACGCACGCGCGCGCGCGCGGGCCCTAACACACACACACACACACACACACACACACACACACACACACACACACACAGAGTTGAACATGTTTCTGTCTCGTCAGGAAAGAAGGTGATCGTTGAGAGACGGTTTCTCGCCGATGCTTTTGGGTTCTTGCTTTTTTCCCCCCGGAGAGAGAAGTGTAGCCGCTTTTTCCCTAGGCTTCCGTACACACCCTTGAGAAGCCTTCCGTCAGCCAGAAACAAGCCATGAGTTGAAAGAGGCGTTCCACGCAGACCTCCTTCTCAGAGCGAAGCCTGTCACACTTTTCCTTGTGAAGTCAACTAGAGAGATACAAATACTTTCTCAATGATTGCTTTAACAAAAAAGGACTAAATATCCCAATCAGAAAACATAGACTGTAAAGAGGAAGCAAGACCCATCTCTATGCTGCCTACCAGAGAATCACTTCAGACCTAAAAATAAAAGCAGATTGGAAGTAATGGGACACAAAACCATTTATCATGCAAATGGAAGTGAAAAGAAAGTTGGAGTCGTAATATTTTTATGAGACAAAATAAACTGAATTGTGGGGAAGATGGCAGAGTAGAAGGACCCTAAACTCACCTCATCCCACAGATACAACTAGGTAACACTCACACCAGAGTCACCCAGAAATGGACCTTCAGATTTCCCCACAAAACTATACAACTAAATGGAGAGAGGGAATCACATCAAAGATGGTAGGAAGGACAAGGACTCTGTAGGAATCTAAAGCCCATATTTCTGACCACCAGAGGGAGGGAACCACAGTCACAGAGGGGCCAGAAACAAGCTACTACACCGGGGAGCCTCTAAAGCGTAGAGACATCCTCATAGCTTATGGCTTTGAAAATCAGAAGGGATGACATTTGTGAGCGTATACAACCAGCAGACTTAAAGCTTGGAACTTTTAAAAATCAGCTGTCTCAGCTCTGAGAGAGCACAGAAGGTGATAGGAAGCTGAGACCTGTCCTTAAAGATTAAGCAGAGCAAAGAATGTGGAGAAGCTTGGGTGAAGCAGGTTGAAAGGTGCTTGAGGATTAAACAAGGGAGACATAGTTCCTGAACTCAGAGTTTGCTAAGGGACTTGTCCAGGAACAAAGGAGCTGGCAGGTGCCATTTCCCTCTACGGCCCCTCATTATAAACACACACCTACCTGCAAGACCAAGCACAATCTAGCAATCACTAACTTGCATAAACCATGGCCCATCCCCACACCTACCACACCTGCTTCAGTCCCAGTGCTGTGGATACCCTCCCTGATAAGACCCACACAATCCTTGACAACAATATGTCTCCCCATCACCCACAGAACACGCATGCATCTTGTTAAAACAGCACACCCCATGTGTTGTGCACAATGACACAGTCCAGATCCAGTCTCTGTTGTTGCTATGCATTACCTTCAGAGGAGGACCAGCATCACCAAGTGAAAAATGTATGTTCTGCCCCGTATTTTCAAGAACAAGCAATATATCTGACCTTCCTAACCGAGAGATATTCTCTGAGAAGTAGGCCAAATGAGCAGACAGAGGACTATGTCCTAAACGAAAGAAGAGGACAAAGCCACAGCAAGAGACCTAAACAAAATGGATATAAGGAACATGCCTGACAGAAAATTTAAGATAACAATTATAAAGATACTCACTGGGGAAATGAAAAGAGGGAGGACATCAGAAGGGGGAACATCATTGAGACTCTTAACAAAGAGATATGAAAGAAATAATCAGAGATGTGGAACACAAGAAATGAAATGAAGAATATACCTGATAGAATAATTAGCAGGATGGACGAAGCAGAGGAACAAATTAATGAACTAGAAGACAGTAATGGAAAGTAATCAAGCGGAACAAATGAGAGGAAAAAGAAGTATGCAAAAATGAGAAGAGACATAGGGAATTCAGTGACTCCATCCAGTGTAACAACACCCACATGAGAGGGATCCCAGAAGGTGAAAAGGGGGAAAAGGGGGCAGAAAATCTATTTGACCAAAGAAGAGCTGAAAACTTAACCTAATCTGGTGAAGGAAACCTATACAAATCCATAAGGCATAGAGATCCCCTCCCACAAAATCAACCTAAGGAGGTCCACATCAAGATACATAGTAATCCAAATGGGAAAAGGTAGTGATAAAGAAAAAACATTTAAAGCAGCAAGATAAAAGAAGACAGTTAACATGCAAGGGAAAGCCCATAAATCTATCAGCTGAGTTTTCAGCAGAAACTATGCAGGACAGAAGAAAGTGGCGTTAAATATTCAAAGTGCTGAATGAGAAAAATCTGCAGCAAGGAATAATTTATCCAGCAAGCCTATCCTTCAGAAAAGAAGGGGAGAAAAAGAGTTTCTTAGCCACACAAACTAAAAGAGTTCATGACCACTAAATTAACTACAAAAAATATTGAAGGGGACACTATGAGTGGAAAAAAATCGTAAGTGAGAGTATGACAATAATGAATCAAGGAGGCAGTAAAAATAAGTATTTCTGTAAAAATCAGTTAAGGGATTCACAAAATAAAAGTATGTAAAATATGAAAACATATACCCTAACACATGAGGAGGAGTCAACAGTGGGTTTGAACTTAAACAGCATTCAACTTAATATAGACTGAAAAGGCTATATATAATCCAGGGGGTCACCACAAACCCAAACCTCTAATACACATGCAAAAGATAAAGGGAAAGAAATCCAAGAATATCATTAAAGAAAACGAGCAAACCATGAGAGAGAGAGCAAGAGAAGAAAGGATCAGAGAAAAACTACACAAAAAACTATGAAACAAGTAACAAAACATCAATAAATACGTCTAATGATAATTAGTTTGAATGTAAATGGACTAAATGCTCCAAGCAAAAGAGCATGACAGAGTTTGTATATATATATAAAAGATTTCACACCTAAAGACACCTGCAGATGGAAATTAAGAGATGGAGAAACATTAATCATGCAAGTGGATGTCAAAAGAAGTCAGAGTAGCAATCCTTATATCAGACAAAATAGACTTTTTTAACATTGAAATTGAATTAGCCAACATAGAGTACACCAGTAATTTCAAATGTAGCGTTCCACAATTCATCAGTTGTGTATAACACCCAGTGTTCATCACATCACATGCATTCCTTAATGCCCATCACACAGTTACTCCATCTCCCCACCCACCTTTCCTCCAGCAACCCTCAGTTTGTTTCCAATAGCTGGGAACCTGTCATGGATTTTCTTCCTCTCTGGTTTCTTCGCATTCATTTTCCCTCCCTTCCCCTATGATCCTCTGTGCTGTTCCTTCTATTCCACATATGAGTAAAACCATATAATAATTGTTTTTCTCTGACTGACTTATTTTGCTCAGCATAATACCCTCCAGTGCCTTCCACATCGATATGCTAAATATTGATCCTTTCTGATGGCTGAGTCATATTCCATTGTATATGTATATACCATGTTTTCTTTATCCATTTATCTGTCGATGGATGTCTTGGTTCCTTCCACGGTTTGGCTATTGTGGACAATGTTGCTATAAACATTCGGGGTGCAGTTGCCCCTTCAGATCACTACATTTGTAGCTTTGGGGTAAATAAAATTGCTGGGTTGTAAGGGAGCTCTCTTTTAAGTTCTTGGGGAACCTCCATATTGTTTTCCAAAGTGGCTGTACCAGTTTTCATTCCCACTTAGAAGTGTAAGAGAGTTCCCCTTTCTCCTCACCAACATTTGTTATTTCTTCGCTTGTTAATTTTTGCAATTCTGACTGGTGTGAAGTGGTATCTCATTGTCATTTGGATTTCTTTTTCCCCATGCCAAGTGATGTTGAGCAGTTTGTCATATGTCTGTTGGCCATTTGTGTGTCTTCTTTGGAGAAATATCTGTTCATATCTTCTGCCCATTTCTTGACTCGCTTATTTGTTTTTTGGGTGTTGAGTTTGGGTGTTGAACGGTAGTAAAGCGTACGGCACTTTCATGATGCTTCCACACCCACTTTTGGAAATGCTTCTCTCTCCAGGATACCTGAAGATGTTAGTGGAGAGTTGCCGTATACGCAGACTTGCTTTTCCCAGGTGAGTGCATGGCACATTCCTTATTCACTCACGCGCGCGCGCGCGCACACACACACACACACACACACACAGAGTTGAACATGTTTCTGTCTCGTCAGGAAAGGAGGTGTTCGTTGAGAGACGGTTTCTCGCCAATGCTTTTGGGTGCTTGCCCTTTTCCCCCCGGAGAGTGAAGTGTATGCGCTTTTTGCCTAGGCTTCCGTACACACCCTTGAGAAGCCTTCCCTCAGCCAGAAACAAGCCGTGAGTTGAAAGAGGCGTTCCACACAGACCTCCTTCTCAGAGCGAAGCCTGTCACACTTTTCCTTGGGCCTCCACACGCACTTTAGAAAAACTTCCTCCGGGAAGCTGTGAGTTGAACGACGGGTTTCCTACAGCGGTTTTCCGTGGGGGTAAGGATATATGGCACTTGGCCTTAGGCTTCCACGCACAGATTGGAAAGGCTTCTCTCTTCGTGAAACAAGATGTGCGCTGAACGTTGCGTTCTGCGCAGGCTTGGTTTTCACACATCAGCCCATGGTACTTTCCCTAGGCTTCCACACGCGCAGTGAGTATCCCTTCCCTAAACCTGAACCAAGACGCGGGGGAAAGCTGCCTTCTACACCACCTTCTTTTCCGAGTTTCGTATAGAACCCTTGCGTTGTGCTTCCACATCCACTTTTGTCACTGCTTCGATATATCCTCCGGAGAGGGGTTCGCTTGAAAGACGGTCTCCCTCCGTCACGCTTTCAAGGAGTTAAGGATAGGGCACTCTCCTTATGCCTGCACACGTCCACTTGCAATCTCGACTGACTTCATGACCCCGTCCATATGCTACGCTGAAAGTCCCATTGCGCGCGGCCTTGTTTCTAAGAGATGAGGACAGGGCACGGCACGTTCCTTGTGCTTCCACCACGACTATATAAAAGGCTCCCGTCTCCAAGGCAAAGGATGTCAGGTGCAAGACGGCTTCGCAAAAGCGAGGTTGCCTCTTAGAGGGCGGTCTACGGCGCTCTGCTGACGCTTCCACGCCTACATATGCAAACGCTTCTGGGCTCACGAAAGAAGACGTCCGTTGAAAGCTGCCTTGTACCCCGACGCGTTTCTCGGAGTTAGGTCCAGGGAACGGTCCCTGTGCGATCACACGCAGCCTTGAGATGGCTCAGCTCTTTTCGATCGTCAGGGAGGACGTTTCTCGGAGTTAGGTCCAGGGAAAGGTAGTAAAGCGTACGGCACTTTCATGATGCTTCCACACCCACTTTTGGAAATGCTTCTCTCTCCAGGATACCTGAAGATGCTAGTGGCGAGTCGCCGTAGACGCAGACTTGCTTTTCCCAGGTCAGTACATGGCACTCTCCTTATTCACTCACGCACGCGCGCGCGCGCGGGCCCTAACACACACACACTCACACACACACACACACACACACACACACACACACACAGAGTTGAACATGTTTCTGTCTCGTCAGGAAAGAAGGTGATCGTTGAGAGACGGTTTCTCGCCGATGCTTTTGGGTTCTTGCTTTTTTCCCCCCGGAGAGAGAAGTGTAGCCGCTTTTTCCCTAGGCTTCCGTACACACCCTTGAGAAGCCTTCCGTCAGCCAGAAACAAGCCATGAGTTGAAAGAGGCGTTCCACGCAGACCTCCTTCTCAGAGCGAAGCCTGTCACACTTTTCCTTGTGAAGTAAACTAGAGAGATACAAATACTTTCTCAATGATTGCTTTAACAAAAAAGGACTAAATATCCCAATCAGAAAACATAGACTGTAAAGAGGAAGCAAGACCCATCTCTATGCTGCCTACCAGAGAATCACTTCAGACCTAAAAATAAAAGCAGATTGGAAGTAATGGGACACAAAACCATTTATCATGCAAATGGAAGTGAAAAGAAAGTTGGAGTCGTAATATTTTTATGAGACAAAATAAACTGAATTGTGGGGAAGATGGCAGAGTAGAAGGACCCTAAACTCACCTCATCCCACAGATACAACTAGGTAACACTCACACCAGAGTCACCCAGAAATGGACCTTCAGATTTCCCCACAAAACTATACAACTAAATGGAGAGAGGGAATCACATCAAAGATGGTAGGAAGGACAAGGACTCTGTAGGAATCTAAAGCCCATATTTCTGACCACCAGAGGGAGGGAACCACAGTCACAGAGGGGCCAGAAACAAACTACTACACCGGGGAACCTCTAAAGCGTAGAGACATCCTCATAGCTTATGGCTTTGAAAATCAGAAGGGATGACATTTGTGAGCGTATACAACCAGCAGACTTAAAGCTTGGAACTTTTAAAAATCAGCTGTCTCAGCTCTGAGAGAGCACAGAAGGTGATAGGAAGCTGAGATCTGTCCTTAAAGATTAAGCAGAGCAAAGAGTGTGGAGAAGCTTGGGTGAAGCAGGTTGAAAGGTGCTTGAGGATTAAACAAGGGAGACATAGTTCCTGAACTCAGAGTTTGCTAAGGGACTTGTCCAGGAACAAAGGAGCTGGCAGGTGCCATTTCCCTCTACGGCCCCTCATTATAAACACACACCTACCTGCAAGACCAAGCACAATCTAGCAATCACTAACTTGCATAAACCATGGCCCATCCCCACACCTACCACACCTGCTTCAGTCCCAGTGCTGTGGATACCCTCCCTGATAAGACCCACACAATCCTTGACAACAATATGTCTCCCCATCACCCACAGAACACGCATGCATCTTGTTAAAACAGCACACCCCATGTGTTGTGCACAATGACACAGTCCAGATCCAGTCTCTGTTGTTGCTATGCATTACCTTCAGAGGAGAACCAGCATCACCAAGTGAAAAATGTATGTTCTGCCCCGTATTTTCAAGAACAAGCAATATATCTGACCTTCCTAACCGAGAGATATTCTCTGAGAAGTAGGCCAAATGAGCAGACAGAGGACTATGTCCTAAACGAAAGAAGAGGACAAAGCCACAGCAAGAGACCTAAACAAAATGGATATAAGGAACATGCCTGACAGAAAATTTAAGATAACAATTATAAAGATACTCACTGGGGAAATGAAAAGAGGGAGGACATCAGAAGGGGGAACATCATTGAGACTCTTAACAAAGAGATATGAAAGAAATAATCAGAGATGTGGAACACAAGAAATGAAATGAAGAATATACTAGATAGAATAATTAGCAGGATGGACGAAGCAGAGGAACAAATTAATGAACTAGAAGACAGTAATGGAAAGTAATCAAGCGGAACAAATGAGAGGAAAAAGAAGTATGCAAAAATGAGAAGAGACTTAGGGAATTCAGTGACTCCATCCAGTGTAACCACACCCACATGAGAGGGATCCCAGAAGGTGAAAAGGGGGAAAAGGGGGCAGAAAATCTATTTGACCAAAGAAGAGCTGAAAACTTAACCTAATCTGGTGAAGGAAACCTATACAAATCCATAAGGCATAGAGATCCCCTCCCACAAAATCAACCTAAGGAGGTCCACATCAAGATACATAGTAATCCAAATGGGAAAAGGTAGTGATAAAGAAAAAACATTTAAAGCAGCAAGATAAAAGAAGACAGTTAACATGCAAGGGAAAGCCCATAAATCTATCAGCTGAGTTTTCAGCAGAAACTATGCAGGACAGAAGAAAGTGGCGTTAAATATTCAAAGTGCTGAATGAGAAAAATCTGCAGCAAGGAATAATTTATCCAGCAAGCCTATCCTTCAGAAAAGAAGGGGAGAAAAAGAGTTTCTTAGCCACACAAACTAAAAGAGTTCATGACCACTAAATTAACTACAAAAAATATTGAAGGGGACACTATGAGTGGAAAAAAATCGTAAGTGAGAGTATGACAATAATGAATCAAGGAGGCAGTAAAAATAAGTATTTCTGTAAAAATCAGTTAAGGGATTCACAAAATAAAAGTATGTAAAATATGAAAACATATACCCTAACACATGAGGAGGAGTCAACAGTGGGTTTGAACTTAAACAGCATTCAACTTAATATAGACTGAAAAGGCTATATATAATCCAGGGGGTCACCACAAACCCAAACCTCTAATACACATGCAAAAGATAAAGGGAAAGAAATCCAAGAATATCATTAAAGAAAACGAGCAAACCATGAGAGAGAGAGCAAGAGAAGAAAGGATCAGAGAAAAACTACACAAAAAACTATGAAACAAGTAACAAAACATCAATAAATACATGTCTAATGATAATTAGTTTGAATGTAAATGGACTAAATGCTCCAAGCAAAAGAGCATGACAGAGTTTGTCTATATATATAAAAGATTTCACACCTAAAGACACCTGCAGATGGAAATTAAGAGATGGAGAAACGTTAATCATGCAAGTGGATGTCAAAAGAAGTCAGAGTAGCAATCCTTATATCAGACAAAATAGACTTTTTTAACATTGAAATTGAATTAGCCAACATAGAGTACACCAGTAATTTCAAATGTAGCGTTCCACAATTCATCAGTTGTGTATAACACCCAGTGTTCATCACATCACATGCATTCCTTAATGCCCATCGCACAGTTACTCCATCTCCCCACCCACCTTTCCTCCAGCAACCCTCAGTTTGTTTCCAATAGCTGGGAACCTGTCATGGATTTTCTTCCTCTCTGGTTTCTTCGCATTCATTTTCCCTCCCTTCCCCTATGATCCTCTGTGCTGTTCCTTCTATTCCACATATGAGTAAAACCATATAATAATTGTTTTTCTCTGACTGACTTATTTTGCTCAGCATAATACCCTCCAGTGCCTTCCACATCGATATGCTAAATATTGATCCTTTCTGATGGCTGAGTCATATTCCTTTGTATATGTATATACCATGTTTTCTTTATCCATTTATCTGTCGATGGATGTCTTGGTTCCTTCCACGGTTTGGCTATTGTGGACAATGTCGCTATAAACATTCGGGGTGCAGTTGCCCCTTCAGATCACTACATTTGTAGCTTTGGGGTAAATAAAATTGCTGGGTTGTAAGGGAGCTCTCTTTTAAGTTCTTGGGGAACCTCCATATTGTTTTCCAAAGTGGCTGTACCAGTTTTCATTCCCACTTAGAAGTGTAAGAGAGTTCCCCTTTCTCCTCACCAACATTTGTTATTTCTTCGCTTGTTAATTTTTGCAATTCTGACTGGTGTGAAGTGGTATCTCATTGTCATTTGGATTTCTTTTTCCCCATGCCAAGTGATGTTGAGCAGTTTGTCATATGTCTGTTGGCCATTTGTGTGTCTTCTTTGGAGAAATATCTGTTCATATCTTCTGCCCATTTCTTGACTCGCTTATTTGTTTTTTGGGTGTTGAGTTTGGGTGTTGAACGGTAGTAAAGCGTACGGCACTTTCATGATGCTTCCACACCCACTTTTGGAAATGCTTCTCTCTCCAGGATACCTGAAGATGTTAGTGGAGAGTTGCCGTATACGCAGACTTGCTTTTCCCAGGTGAGTGCATGGCACATTCCTTATTCACTCACGCGCGCGCGCGCGCACACACACACACACACACACACAGAGTTGAACATGTTTCTGTCTCGTCAGGAAAGGAGGTGTTCGTTGAGAGACGGTTTCTCGCCAATGCTTTTGGGTGCTTGCCCTTTTCCCCCCGGAGAGTGAAGTGTATGCGCTTTTTGCCTAGGCTTCCGTACACACCCTTGAGAAGCCTTCCCTCAGCCAGAAACAAGCCGTGAATTGAAAGAGGCGTTCCACACAGACCTCCTTCTCAGAGCGAAGCCTGTCACACTTTTCCTTGGGCCTCCACACGCACTTTAGAAAAACTTCCTCCGGGAAGCTGTGAGTTGAACGACGGGTTTCCTACAGCGGTTTTCCGTGGGGGTAAGGATATATGGCACTTGGCCTTAGGCTTCCACGCACAGATTGGAAAGGCTTCTCTCTTCGTGAAACAAGATGTGCGCTGAACGTTGCGTTCTGCGCAGGCTTGGTTTTCACACATCAGCCCATGGTACTTTCCCTAGGCTTCCACACGCGCAGTGAGTATCCCTTCCCTAAACCTGAACCAAGACGCGGGGGAAAGCTGCCTTCTACACCACCTTCTTTTCCGAGTTTCGTATAGAACCCTTGCGTTGTGCTTCCACATCCACTTTTGTCACTGCTTCGATATATCCTCCGGAGAGGGGTTCGCTTGAAAGACGGTCTCCCTCCGTCACGCTTTCAAGGAGTTAAGGATAGGGCACTCTCCTTATGCCTGCACACGTCCACTTGCAATCTCGACTGACTTCATGACCCCGTCCATATGCTACGCTGAAAGTCCCATTGCGCGGGGCCTTGTTTCTAAGAGATGAGGACAGGGCACGGCACGTTCCTTGTGCTTCCACCACGACTATATAAAAGGCTCCCGTCTCCAAGGCAAAGGATGTCAGGTGCAAGACGGCTTCGCAAAAGCGAGGTTGCCTCTTAGAGGGCGGTCTACGGCGCTCTGCTGACGCTTCCACGCCTACATATGCAAACGCTTCTGGGCTCACGAAAGAAGACGTCCGTTGAAAGCTGCCTTGTACCCCGACGCGTTTCTCGGAGTTAGGTCCAGGGAACGGTCCCTGTGCGATCACACGCAGCCTTGAGATGGCTCAGCTCTTTTCGATCGTCAGGGAGGACGTTTCTCGGAGTTAGGTCCAGGGAAAGGTAGTAAAGCGTACGGCACTTTCATGATGCTTCCACACCCACTTTTGGAAATGCTTCTCTCTCCAGGATACCTGAAGATGCTAGTGGCGAGTCGCCGTAGACGCAGACTTGCTTTTCCCAGGTCAGTACATGGCACTCTCCTTATTCACTCACGCACGCGCGCGCGCGCGGGCCCTAACACACACACACTCACACACACACACACACACACACACACACACACACACACAGAGTTGAACATGTTTCTGTCTCGTCAGGAAAGAAGGTGATCGTTGAGAGACGGTTTCTCGCCGATGCTTTTGGGTTCTTGCTTTTTTCCCCCCGGAGAGAGAAGTGTAGCCGCTTTTTCCCTAGGCTTCCGTACACACCCTTGAGAAGCCTTCCGTCAGCCAGAAACAAGCCATGAGTTGAAAGAGGCGTTCCACGCAGACCTCCTTCTCAGAGCGAAGCCTGTCACACTTTTCCTTGTGAAGTCAACTAGAGAGATACAAATACTTTCTCAATGATTGCTTTAACAAAAAAGGACTAAATATCCCAATCAGAAAACATAGACTGTAAAGAGGAAGCAAGACCCATCTCTATGCTGCCTAGCAGAGAATCACTTCAGACCTAAAAATAAAAGCAGATTGGAAGTAATGGGACACAAAACCATTTATCATGCAAATGGAAGTGAAAAGAAAGTTGGAGTCGTAATATTTTTATGAGACAAAATAAACTGAATTGTGGGGAAGATGGCAGAGTAGAAGGACCCTAAACTCACCTCATCCCACAGATACAACTAGGTAACACTCACACCAGAGTCACCCAGAAATGGACCTTCAGATTTCCCCACAAAACTATACAACTAAATGGAGAGAGGGAATCACATCAAAGATGGTAGGAAGGACAAGGACTCTGTAGGAATCTAAACCCCATATTTCTGACCACCAGAGGGAGGGAACCACAGTCACAGAGGGGCCAGAAACAAACTACTACACCGGGGAGCCTCTAAAGCGTAGAGACATCCTCATAGCTTATGGCTTTGAAAATCAGAAGGGATGACATTTGTGAGCGTATACAACCAGCAGACTTAAAGCTTGGAACTTTTAAAAATCAGCTGTCTCAGCTCTGAGAGAGCACAGAAGGTGATAGGAAGCTGAGATCTGTCCTTAAAGATTAAGCAGAGCAAAGAGTGTGGAGAAGCTTGGGTGAAGCAGGTTGAAAGGTGCTTGAGGATTAAACAAGGGAGACATAGTTCCTGAACTCAGAGTTTGCTAAGGGACTTGTCCAGGAACAAAGGAGCTGGCAGGTGCCATTTCCCTCTACGGCCCCTCATTATAAACACACACCTACCTGCAAGACCAAGCACAATCTAGCAATCACTAACTTGCATAAACCATGGCCCATCCCCACACCTACCACACCTGCTTCAGTCCCAGTGCTGTGGATACCCTCCCTGATAAGACCCACACAATCCTTGACAACAATATGTCTCCCCATCACCCACAGAACACGCATGCATCTTGTTAAAACAGCACACCCCATGTGTTGTGCACAATGACACAGTCCAGATCCAGTCTCTGTTGTTGCTATGCATTACCTTCAGAGGAGAACCAGCATCACCAAGTGAAAAATGTATGTTCTGCCCCGTATTTTCAAGAACAAGCAATATATCTGACCTTCCTAACCGAGAGATATTCTCTGAGAAGTAGGCCAAATGAGCAGACAGAGGACTATGTCCTAAACGAAAGAAGAGGACAAAGCCACAGCAAGAGACCTAAACAAAATGGATATAAGGAACATGCCTGACAGAAAATTTAAGATAACAATTATAAAGATACTCACTGGGGAAATGAAAAGAGGGAGGACATCAGAAGGGGGAACATCATTGAGACTCTTAACAAAGAGATATGAAAGAAATAATCAGAGATGTGGAACACAAGAAATGAAATGAAGAATATACTAGATAGAATAATTAGCAGGATGGACGAAGCAGAGGAACAAATTAATGAACTAGAAGACAGTAATGGAAAGTAATCAAGCGGAACAAATGAGAGGAAAAAGAAGTATGCAAAAATGAGAAGAGACTTAGGGAATTCAGTGACTCCATCCAGTGTAACCACACCCACATGAGAGGGATCCCAGAAGGTGAAAAGGGGGAAAAGGGGGCAGAAAATCTATTTGACCAAAGAAGAGCTGAAAACTTAACCTAATCTGGTGAAGGAAACCTATACAAATCCATAAGGCATAGAGATCCCCTCCCACAAAATCAACCTAAGGAGGTCCACATCAAGATACATAGTAATCCAAATGGGAAAAGGTAGTGATAAAGAAAAAACATTTAAAGCAGCAAGATAAAAGAAGACAGTTAACATGCAAGGGAAAGCCCATAAATCTATCAGCTGAGTTTTCAGCAGAAACTATGCAGGACAGAAGAAAGTGGCGTTAAATATTCAAAGTGCTGAATGAGAAAAATCTGCAGCAAGGAATAATTTATCCAGCAAGCCTATCCTTCAGAAAAGAAGGGGAGAAAAAGAGTTTCTTAGCCACACAAACTAAAAGAGTTCATGACCACTAAATTAACTACAAAAAATATTGAAGGGGACACTATGAGTGGAAAAAAATCGTAAGTGAGAGTATGACAATAATGAATCAAGGAGGCAGTAAAAATAAGTATTTCTGTAAAAATCAGTTAAGGGATTCACAAAATAAAAGTATGTAAAATATGAAAACATATACCCTAACACATGAGGAGGAGTCAACAGTGGGTTTGAACTTAAACAGCATTCAACTTAATATAGACTGAAAAGGCTATATATAATCCAGGGGGTCACCACAAACCCAAACCTCTAATACACATGCAAAAGATAAAGGGAAAGAAATCCAAGAATATCATTAAAGAAAACGAGCAAACCATGAGAGAGAGAGCAAGAGAAGAAAGGATCAGAGAAAAACTACACAAAAAACTATGAAACAAGTAACAAAACATCAATAAATACATGTCTAATGATAATTAGTTTGAATGTAAATGGACTAAATGCTCCAAGCAAAAGAGCATGACAGAGTTTGTCTATATATATAAAAGATTTCACACCTAAAGACACCTGCAGATGGAAATTAAGAGATGGAGAAACGTTAATCATGCAAGTGGATGTCAAAAGAAGTCAGAGTAGCAATCCTTATATCAGACAAAATAGACTTTTTTAACATTGAAATTGAATTAGCCAACATAGAGTACACCAGTAGTTTCAAATGTAGCGTTCCACAATTCATCAGTTGTGTATAACACCCAGTGTTCATCACATCACATGCATTCCTTAATGCCCATCGCACAGTTACTCCATCTCCCCACCCACCTTTCCTCCAGCAACCCTCAGTTTGTTTCCAATAGCTGGGAACCTGTCATGGATTTTCTTCCTCTCTGGTTTCTTCGCATTCATTTTCCCTCCCTTCCCCTATGATCCTCTGTGCTGTTCCTTCTATTCCACATATGAGTAAAACCATATAATAATTGTTTTTCTCTGACTGACTTATTTTGCTCAGCATAATACCCTCCAGTGCCTTCCACATCGATATGCTAAATATTGATCCTTTCTGATGGCTGAGTCATATTCCTTTGTATATGTATATACCATGTTTTCTTTATCCATTTATCTGTCGATGGATGTCTTGGTTCCTTCCACGGTTTGGCTATTGTGGACAATGTCGCTATAAACATTCGGGGTGCAGTTGCCCCTTCAGATCACTACATTTGTAGCTTTGGGGTAAATAAAATTGCTGGGTTGTAAGGGAGCTCTCTTTTAAGTTCTTGGGGAACCTCCATATTGTTTTCCAAAGTGGCTGTACCAGTTTTCATTCCCACTTAGAAGTGTAAGAGAGTTCCCCTTTCTCCTCACCAACATTTGTTATTTCTTCGCTTGTTAATTTTTGCAATTCTGACTGGTGTGAAGTGGTATCTCATTGTCATTTGGATTTCTTTTTCCCCATGCCAAGTGATGTTGAGCAGTTTGTCATATGTCTGTTGGCCATTTGTGTGTCTTCTTTGGAGAAATATCTGTTCATATCTTCTGCCCATTTCTTGACTCCCTTATTTGTTTTTTGGGTGTTGAGTTTGGGTGTTGAACGGTAGTAAAGCGTACGGCACTTTCATGATGCTTCCACACCCACTTTTGGAAATGCTTCTCTCTCCAGGATACCTGAAGATGTTAGTGGAGAGTTGCCGTATACGCAGACTTGCTTTTCCCAGGTGAGTGCATGGCACATTCCTTATTCACTCACGCGCGCGCGCGCGCACACACACACACACACACACACAGAGTTGAACATGTTTCTGTCTCGTCAGGAAAGGAGGTGTTCGTTGAGAGACGGTTTCTCGCCAATGCTTTTGGGTGCTTGCCCTTTTCCCCCCGGAGAGTGAAGTGTATGCGCTTTTTGCCTAGGCTTCCGTACACACCCTTGAGAAGCCTTCCCTCAGCCAGAAACAAGCCGTGAGTTGAAAGAGGCGTTCCACACAGACCTCCTTCTCAGAGCGAAGCCTGTCACACTTTTCCTTGGGCCTCCACACGCACTTTAGAAAAACTTCCTCCGGGAAGCTGTGAGTTGAACGACGGGTTTCCTACAGCGGTTTTCCGTGGGGGTAAGGATATATGGCACTTGGCCTTAGGCTTCCACGCACAGATTGGAAAGGCTTCTCTCTTCGTGAAACAAGATGTGCGCTGAACGTTGCGTTCTGCGCAGGCTTGGTTTTCACACATCAGCCCATGGTACTTTCCCTAGGCTTCCACACGCGCAGTGAGTATCCCTTCCCTAAACCTGAACCAAGACGCGGGGGAAAGCTGCCTTCTACACCACCTTCTTTTCCGAGTTTCGTATAGAACCCTTGCGTTGTGCTTCCACATCCACTTTTGTCACTGCTTCGATATATCCTCCGGAGAGGGGTTCGCTTGAAAGACGGTCTCCCTCCGTCACGCTTTCAAGGAGTTAAGGATAGGGCACTCTCCTTATGCCTGCACACGTCCACTTGCAATCTCGACTGACTTCATGACCCCGTCCATATGCTACGCTGAAAGTCCCATTGCGCGCGGCCTTGTTTCTAAGAGATGAGGACAGGGCACGGCACGTTCCTTGTGCTTCCACCACGACTATATAAAAGGCTCCCGTCTCCAAGGCAAAGGATGTCAGGTGCAAGACGGCTTCGCAAAAGCGAGGTTGCCTCTTAGAGGGCGGTCTACGGCGCTCTGCTGACGCTTCCACGCCTACATATGCAAACGCTTCTGGGCTCACGAAAGAAGACGTCCGTTGAAAGCTGCCTTGTACCCCGACGCGTTTCTCGGAGTTAGGTCCAGGGAACGGTCCCTGTGCGATCACACGCAGCCTTGAGATGGCTCAGCTCTTTTCGATCGTCAGGGAGGACGTTTCTCGGAGTTAGGTCCAGGGAAAGGTAGTAAAGCGTACGGCACTTTCATGATGCTTCCACACCCACTTTTGGAAATGCTTCTCTCTCCAGGATACCTGAAGATGCTAGTGGCGAGTCGCCGTAGACGCAGACTTGCTTTTCCCAGGTCAGTACATGGCACTCTCCTTATTCACTCACGCACGCGCGCGCGCGCGGGCCCTAACACACACACACTCACACACACACACACACACACACACACACACACACACACACAGAGTTGAACATGTTTCTGTCTCGTCAGGAAAGAAGGTGATCGTTGAGAGACGGTTTCTCGCCGATGCTTTTGGGTTCTTGCTTTTTTCCCCCCGGAGAGAGAAGTGTAGCCGCTTTTTCCCTAGGCTTCCGTACACACCCTTGAGAAGCCTTCCGTCAGCCAGAAACAAGCCATGAGTTGAAAGAGGCGTTCCACGCAGACCTCCTTCTCAGAGCGAAGCCTGTCACACTTTTCCTTGTGAAGTCAACTAGAGAGATACAAATACTTTCTCAATGATTGCTTTAACAAAAAAGGACTAAATATCCCAATCAGAAAACATAGACTGTAAAGAGGAAGCAAGACCCATCTCTATGCTGCCTACCAGAGAATCACTTCAGACCTAAAAATAAAAGCAGATTGGAAGTAATGGGACACAAAACCATTTATCATGCAAATGGAAGTGAAAAGAAAGTTGGAGTCGTAATATTTTTATGAGACAAAATAAACTGAATTGTGGGGAAGATGGCAGAGTAGAAGGACCCTAAACTCACCTCATCCCACAGATACAACTAGGTAACACTCACACCAGAGTCACCCAGAAATGGACCTTCAGATTTCCCCACAAAACTATACAACTAAATGGAGAGAGGGAATCACATCAAAGATGGTAGGAAGGACAAGGACTCTGTAGGAATCTAAACCCCATATTTCTGACCACCAGAGGGAGGGAACCACAGTCACAGAGGGGCCAGAAACAAACTACTACACCGGGGAGCCTCTAAAGCGTAGAGACATCCTCATAGCTTATGGCTTTGAAAATCAGAAGGGATGACATTTGTGAGCGTATACAACCAGCAGACTTAAAGCTTGGAACTTTTAAAAATCAGCTGTCTCAGCTCTGAGAGAGCACAGAAGGTGATAGGAAGCTGAGATCTGTCCTTAAAGATTAAGCAGAGCAAAGAGTGTGGAGAAGCTTGGGTGAAGCAGGTTGAAAGGTGCTTGAGGATTAAACAAGGGAGACATAGTTCCTGAACTCAGAGTTTGCTAAGGGACTTGTCCAGGAACAAAGGAGCTGGCAGGTGCCATTTCCCTCTACGGCCCCTCATTATAAACACACACCTACCTGCAAGACCAAGCACAATCTAGCAATCACTAACTTGCATAAACCATGGCCCATCCCCACACCTACCACACCTGCTTCAGTCCCAGTGCTGTGGATACCCTCCCTGATAAGACCCACACAATCCTTGACAACAATATGTCTCCCCATCACCCACAGAACACGCATGCATCTTGTTAAAACAGCACACCCCATGTGTTGTGCACAATGACACAGTCCAGATCCAGTCTCTGTTGTTGCTATGCATTACCTTCAGAGGAGAACCAGCATCACCAAGTGAAAAATGTATGTTCTGCCCCGTATTTTCAAGAACAAGCAATATATCTGACCTTCCTAACCGAGAGATATTCTCTGAGAAGTAGGCCAAATGAGCAGACAGAGGACTATGTCCTAAACGAAAGAAGAGGACAAAGCCACAGCAAGAGACCTAAACAAAATGGATATAAGGAACATGCCTGACAGAAAATTTAAGATAACAATTATAAAGATACTCACTGGGGAAATGAAAAGAGGGAGGACATCAGAAGGGGGAACATCATTGAGACTCTTAACAAAGAGATATGAAAGAAATAATCAGAGATGTGGAACACAAGAAATGAAATGAAGAATATACTAGATAGAATAATTAGCAGGATGGACGAAGCAGAGGAACAAATTAATGAACTAGAAGACAGTAATGGAAAGTAATCAAGCGGAACAAATGAGAGGAAAAAGAAGTATGCAAAAATGAGAAGAGACTTAGGGAATTCAGTGACTCCATCCAGTGTAACCACACCCACATGAGAGGGATCCCAGAAGGTGAAAAGGGGGAAAAGGGGGCAGAAAATCTATTTGACCAAAGAAGAGCTGAAAACTTAACCTAATCTGGTGAAGGAAACCTATACAAATCCATAAGGCATAGAGATCCCCTCCCACAAAATCAACCTAAGGAGGTCCACATCAAGATACATAGTAATCCAAATGGGAAAAGGTAGTGATAAAGAAAAAACATTTAAAGCAGCAAGATAAAAGAAGACAGTTAACATGCAAGGGAAAGCCCATAAATCTATCAGCTGAGTTTTCAGCAGAAACTATGCAGGACAGAAGAAAGTGGCGTTAAATATTCAAAGTGCTGAATGAGAAAAATCTGCAGCAAGGAATAATTTATCCAGCAAGCCTATCCTTCAGAAAAGAAGGGGAGAAAAAGAGTTTCTTAGCCACACAAACTAAAAGAGTTCATGACCACTAAATTAACTACAAAAAATATTGAAGGGGACACTATGAGTGGAAAAAAATCGTAAGTGAGAGTATGACAATAATGAATCAAGGAGGCAGTAAAAATAAGTATTTCTGTAAAAATCAGTTAAGGGATTCACAAAATAAAAGTATGTAAAATATGAAAACATATACCCTAACACATGAGGAGGAGTCAACAGTGGGTTTGAACTTAAACAGCATTCAACTTAATATAGACTGAAAAGGCTATATATAATCCAGGGGGTCACCACAAACCCAAACCTCTAATACACATGCAAAAGATAAAGGGAAAGAAATCCAAGAATATCATTAAAGAAAACGAGCAAACCATGAGAGAGAGAGCAAGAGAAGAAAGGATCAGAGAAAAACTACACAAAAAACTATGAAACAAGTAACAAAACATCAATAAATACATGTCTAATGATAATTAGTTTGAATGTAAATGGACTAAATGCTCCAAGCAAAAGAGCATGACAGAGTTTGTCTATATATATAAAAGATTTCACACCTAAAGACACCTGCAGATGGAAATTAAGAGATGGAGAAACGTTAATCATGCAAGTGGATGTCAAAAGAAGTCAGAGTAGCAATCCTTATATCAGACAAAATAGACTTTTTTAACATTGAAATTGAATTAGCCAACATAGAGTACACCAGTAATTTCAAATGTAGCGTTCCACAATTCATCAGTTGTGTATAACACCCAGTGTTCATCACATCACATGCATTCCTTAATGCCCATCGCACAGTTACTCCATCTCCCCACCCACCTTTCCTCCAGCAACCCTCAGTTTGTTTCCAATAGCTGGGAACCTGTCATGGATTTTCTTCCTCTCTGGTTTCTTCGCATTCATTTTCCCTCCCTTCCCCTATGATCCTCTGTGCTGTTCCTTCTATTCCACATATGAGTAAAACCATATAATAATTGTTTTTCTCTGACTGACTTATTTTGCTCAGCATAATACCCTCCAGTGCCTTCCACATCGATATGCTAAATATTGATCCTTTCTGATGGCTGAGTCATATTCCTTTGTATATGTATATACCATGTTTTCTTTATCCATTTATCTGTCGATGGATGTCTTGGTTCCTTCCACGGTTTGGCTATTGTGGACAATGTCGCTATAAACATTCGGGGTGCAGTTGCCCCTTCAGATCACTACATTTGTAGCTTTGGGGTAAATAAAATTGCTGGGTTGTAAGGGAGCTCTCTTTTAAGTTCTTGGGGAACCTCCATATTGTTTTCCAAAGTGGCTGTACCAGTTTTCATTCCCACTTAGAAGTGTAAGAGAGTTCCCCTTTCTCCTCACCAACATTTGTTATTTCTTCGCTTGTTAATTTTTGCAATTCTGACTGGTGTGAAGTGGTATCTCATTGTCATTTGGATTTCTTTTTCCCCATGCCAAGTGATGTTGAGCAGTTTGTCATATGTCTGTTGGCCATTTGTGTGTCTTCTTTGGAGAAATATCTGTTCATATCTTCTGCCCATTTCTTGACTCGCTTATTTGTTTTTTGGGTGTTGAGTTTGGGTGTTGAACGGTAGTAAAGCGTACGGCACTTTCATGATGCTTCCACACCCACTTTTGGAAATGCTTCTCTCTCCAGGATACCTGAAGATGTTAGTGGAGAGTTGCCGTATACGCAGACTTGCTTTTCCCAGGTGAGTGCATGGCACATTCCTTATTCACTCACGCGCGCGCGCGCGCACACACACACACACACACACACAGAGTTGAACATGTTTCTGTCTCGTCAGGAAAGGAGGTGTTCGTTGAGAGACGGTTTCTCGCCAATGCTTTTGGGTGCTTGCCCTTTTCCCCCCGGAGAGTGAAGTGTATGCGCTTTTTGCCTAGGCTTCCGTACACACCCTTGAGAAGCCTTCCCTCAGCCAGAAACAAGCCGTGAATTGAAAGAGGCGTTCCACACAGACCTCCTTCTCAGAGCGAAGCCTGTCACACTTTTCCTTGGGCCTCCACACGCACTTTAGAAAAACTTCCTCCGGGAAGCTGTGAGTTGAACGACGGGTTTCCTACAGCGGTTTTCCGTGGGGGTAAGGATATATGGCACTTGGCCTTAGGCTTCCACGCACAGATTGGAAAGGCTTCTCTCTTCGTGAAACAAGATGTGCGCTGAACGTTGCGTTCTGCGCAGGCTTGGTTTTCACACATCAGCCCATGGTACTTTCCCTAGGCTTCCACACGCGCAGTGAGTATCCCTTCCCTAAACCTGAACCAAGACGCGGGGGAAAGCTGCCTTCTACACCACCTTCTTTTCCGAGTTTCGTATAGAACCCTTGCGTTGTGCTTCCACATCCACTTTTGTCACTGCTTCGATATATCCTCCGGAGAGGGGTTCGCTTGAAAGACGGTCTCCCTCCGTCACGCTTTCAAGGAGTTAAGGATAGGGCACTCTCCTTATGCCTGCACACGTCCACTTGCAATCTCGACTGACTTCATGACCCCGTCCATATGCTACGCTGAAAGTCCCATTGCGCGGGGCCTTGTTTCTAAGAGATGAGGACAGGGCACGGCACGTTCCTTGTGCTTCCACCACGACTATATAAAAGGCTCCCGTCTCCAAGGCAAAGGATGTCAGGTGCAAGACGGCTTCGCAAAAGCGAGGTTGCCTCTTAGAGGGCGGTCTACGGCGCTCTGCTGACGCTTCCACGCCTACATATGCAAACGCTTCTGGGCTCACGAAAGAAGACGTCCGTTGAAAGCTGCCTTGTACCCCGACGCGTTTCTCGGAGTTAGGTCCAGGGAACGGTCCCTGTGCGATCACACGCAGCCTTGAGATGGCTCAGCTCTTTTCGATCGTCAGGGAGGACGTTTCTCGGAGTTAGGTCCAGGGAAAGGTAGTAAAGCGTACGGCACTTTCATGATGCTTCCACACCCACTTTTGGAAATGCTTCTCTCTCCAGGATACCTGAAGATGCTAGTGGCGAGTCGCCGTAGACGCAGACTTGCTTTTCCCAGGTCAGTACATGGCACTCTCCTTATTCACTCACGCACGCGCGCGCGCGCGGGCCCTAACACACACACACTCACACACACACACACACACACACACACACACACACACACACACAGAGTTGAACATGTTTCTGTCTCGTCAGGAAAGAAGGTGATCGTTGAGAGACGGTTTCTCGCCGATGCTTTTGGGTTCTTGCTTTTTTCCCCCCGGAGAGAGAAGTGTAGCCGCTTTTTCCCTAGGCTTCCGTACACACCCTTGAGAAGCCTTCCGTCAGCCAGAAACAAGCCATGAGTTGAAAGAGGCGTTCCACGCAGACCT
Source organism: Eumetopias jubatus (assembly GCF_037043125.1). NCBI lineage: Eukaryota > Metazoa > Chordata > Mammalia > Carnivora > Otariidae > Eumetopias > Eumetopias jubatus. The sequence continues at coordinate 917,892 of NW_028274834.1, read as the reverse complement.
CCTTCTCAGAGCGAAGCCTGTCACACTTTTCCTTGTGAAGTAAACTAGAGAGATACAAATACTTTCTCAATGATTGCTTTAACAAAAAAGGACTAAATATCCCAATCAGAAAACATAGACTGTAAAGAGGAAGCAAGACCCATCTCTATGCTGCCTACCAGAGAATCACTTCAGACCTAAAAATAAAAGCAGATTGGAAGTAATGGGACACAAAACCATTTATCATGCAAATGGAAGTGAAAAGAAAGTTGGAGTCGTAATATTTTTATGAGACAAAATAAACTGAATTGTGGGGAAGATGGCAGAGTAGAAGGACCCTAAACTCACCTCATCCCACAGATACAACTAGGTAACACTCACACCAGAGTCACCCAGAAATGGACCTTCAGATTTCCCCACAAAACTATACAACTAAATGGAGAGAGGGAATCACATCAAAGATGGTAGGAAGGACAAGGACTCTGTAGGAATCTAAACCCCATATTTCTGACCACCAGAGGGAGGGAACCACAGTCACAGAGGGGCCAGAAACAAACTACTACACCGGGGAGCCTCTAAAGCGTAGAGACATCCTCATAGCTTATGGCTTTGAAAATCAGAAGGGATGACATTTGTGAGCGTATACAACCAGCAGACTTAAAGCTTGGAACTTTTAAAAATCAGCTGTCTCAGCTCTGAGAGAGCACAGAAGGTGATAGGAAGCTGAGATCTGTCCTTAAAGATTAAGCAGAGCAAAGAGTGTGGAGAAGCTTGGGTGAAGCAGGTTGAAAGGTGCTTGAGGATTAAACAAGGGAGACATAGTTCCTGAACTCAGAGTTTGCTAAGGGACTTGTCCAGGAACAAAGGAGCTGGCAGGTGCCATTTCCCTCTACGGCCCCTCATTATAAACACACACCTACCTGCAAGACCAAGCACAATCTAGCAATCACTAACTTGCATAAACCATGGCCCATCCCCACACCTACCACACCTGCTTCAGTCCCAGTGCTGTGGATACCCTCCCTGATAAGACCCACACAATCCTTGACAACAATATGTCTCCCCATCACCCACAGAACACGCATGCATCTTGTTAAAACAGCACACCCCATGTGTTGTGCACAATGACACAGTCCAGATCCAGTCTCTGTTGTTGCTATGCATTACCTTCAGAGGAGAACCAGCATCACCAAGTGAAAAATGTATGTTCTGCCCCGTATTTTCAAGAACAAGCAATATATCTGACCTTCCTAACCGAGAGATATTCTCTGAGAAGTAGGCCAAATGAGCAGACAGAGGACTATGTCCTAAACGAAAGAAGAGGACAAAGCCACAGCAAGAGACCTAAACAAAATGGATATAAGGAACATGCCTGACAGAAAATTTAAGATAACAATTATAAAGATACTCACTGGGGAAATGAAAAGAGGGAGGACATCAGAAGGGGGAACATCATTGAGACTCTTAACAAAGAGATATGAAAGAAATAATCAGAGATGTGGAACACAAGAAATGAAATGAAGAATATACTAGATAGAATAATTAGCAGGATGGACGAAGCAGAGGAACAAATTAATGAACTAGAAGACAGTAATGGAAAGTAATCAAGCGGAACAAATGAGAGGAAAAAGAAGTATGCAAAAATGAGAAGAGACTTAGGGAATTCAGTGACTCCATCCAGTGTAACCACACCCACATGAGAGGGATCCCAGAAGGTGAAAAGGGGGAAAAGGGGGCAGAAAATCTATTTGACCAAAGAAGAGCTGAAAACTTAACCTAATCTGGTGAAGGAAACCTATACAAATCCATAAGGCATAGAGATCCCCTCCCACAAAATCAACCTAAGGAGGTCCACATCAAGATACATAGTAATCCAAATGGGAAAAGGTAGTGATAAAGAAAAAACATTTAAAGCAGCAAGATAAAAGAAGACAGTTAACATGCAAGGGAAAGCCCATAAATCTATCAGCTGAGTTTTCAGCAGAAACTATGCAGGACAGAAGAAAGTGGCGTTAAATATTCAAAGTGCTGAATGAGAAAAATCTGCAGCAAGGAATAATTTATCCAGCAAGCCTATCCTTCAGAAAAGAAGGGGAGAAAAAGAGTTTCTTAGCCACACAAACTAAAAGAGTTCATGACCACTAAATTAACTACAAAAAATATTGAAGGGGACACTATGAGTGGAAAAAAATCGTAAGTGAGAGTATGACAATAATGAATCAAGGAGGCAGTAAAAATAAGTATTTCTGTAAAAATCAGTTAAGGGATTCACAAAATAAAAGTATGTAAAATATGAAAACATATACCCTAACACATGAGGAGGAGTCAACAGTGGGTTTGAACTTAAACAGCATTCAACTTAATATAGACTGAAAAGGCTATATATAATCCAGGGGGTCACCACAAACCCAAACCTCTAATACACATGCAAAAGATAAAGGGAAAGAAATCCAAGAATATCATTAAAGAAAACGAGCAAACCATGAGAGAGAGAGCAAGAGAAGAAAGGATCAGAGAAAAACTACACAAAAAACTATGAAACAAGTAACAAAACATCAATAAATACATGTCTAATGATAATTAGTTTGAATGTAAATGGACTAAATGCTCCAAGCAAAAGAGCATGACAGAGTTTGTCTATATATATAAAAGATTTCACACCTAAAGACACCTGCAGATGGAAATTAAGAGATGGAGAAACGTTAATCATGCAAGTGGATGTCAAAAGAAGTCAGAGTAGCAATCCTTATATCAGACAAAATAGACTTTTTTAACATTGAAATTGAATTAGCCAACATAGAGTACACCAGTAATTTCAAATGTAGCGTTCCACAATTCATCAGTTGTGTATAACACCCAGTGTTCATCACATCACATGCATTCCTTAATGCCCATCGCACAGTTACTCCATCTCCCCACCCACCTTTCCTCCAGCAACCCTCAGTTTGTTTCCAATAGCTGGGAACCTGTCATGGATTTTCTTCCTCTCTGGTTTCTTCGCATTCATTTTCCCTCCCTTCCCCTATGATCCTCTGTGCTGTTCCTTCTATTCCACATATGAGTAAAACCATATAATAATTGTTTTTCTCTGACTGACTTATTTTGCTCAGCATAATACCCTCCAGTGCCTTCCACATCGATATGCTAAATATTGATCCTTTCTGATGGCTGAGTCATATTCCTTTGTATATGTATATACCATGTTTTCTTTATCCATTTATCTGTCGATGGATGTCTTGGTTCCTTCCACGGTTTGGCTATTGTGGACAATGTCGCTATAAACATTCGGGGTGCAGTTGCCCCTTCAGATCACTACATTTGTAGCTTTGGGGTAAATAAAATTGCTGGGTTGTAAGGGAGCTCTCTTTTAAGTTCTTGGGGAACCTCCATATTGTTTTCCAAAGTGGCTGTACCAGTTTTCATTCCCACTTAGAAGTGTAAGAGAGTTCCCCTTTCTCCTCACCAACATTTGTTATTTCTTCGCTTGTTAATTTTTGCAATTCTGACTGGTGTGAAGTGGTATCTCATTGTCATTTGGATTTCTTTTTCCCCATGCCAAGTGATGTTGAGCAGTTTGTCATATGTCTGTTGGCCATTTGTGTGTCTTCTTTGGAGAAATATCTGTTCATATCTTCTGCCCATTTCTTGACTCGCTTATTTGTTTTTTGGGTGTTGAGTTTGGGTGTTGAACGGTAGTAAAGCGTACGGCACTTTCATGATGCTTCCACACCCACTTTTGGAAATGCTTCTCTCTCCAGGATACCTGAAGATGTTAGTGGAGAGTTGCCGTATACGCAGACTTGCTTTTCCCAGGTGAGTGCATGGCACATTCCTTATTCACTCACGCGCGCGCGCGCACACACACACACACACACACACAGAGTTGAACATGTTTCTGTCTCGTCAGGAAAGGAGGTGTTCGTTGAGAGACGGTTTCTCGCCAATGCTTTTGGGTGCTTGCCCTTTTCCCCCCGGAGAGTGAAGTGTATGCGCTTTTTGCCTAGGCTTCCGTACACACCCTTGAGAAGCCTTCCCTCAGCCAGAAACAAGCCGTGAGTTGAAAGAGGCGTTCCACACAGACCTCCTTCTCAGAGCGAAGCCTGTCACACTTTTCCTTGGGCCTCCACACGCACTTTAGAAAAACTTCCTCCGGGAAGCTGTGAGTTGAACGACGGGTTTCCTACAGCGGTTTTCCGTGGGGGTAAGGATATATGGCACTTGGCCTTAGGCTTCCACGCACAGATTGGAAAGGCTTCTCTCTTCGTGAAACAAGATGTGCGCTGAACGTTGCGTTCTGCGCAGGCTTGGTTTTCACACATCAGCCCATGGTACTTTCCCTAGGCTTCCACACGCGCAGTGAGTATCCCTTCCCTAAACCTGAACCAAGACGCGGGGGAAAGCTGCCTTCTACACCACCTTCTTTTCCGAGTTTCGTATAGAACCCTTGCGTTGTGCTTCCACATCCACTTTTGTCACTGCTTCGATATATCCTCCGGAGAGGGGTTCGCTTGAAAGACGGTCTCCCTCCGTCACGCTTTCAAGGAGTTAAGGATAGGGCACTCTCCTTATGCCTGCACACGTCCACTTGCAATCTCGACTGACTTCATGACCCCGTCCATATGCTACGCTGAAAGTCCCATTGCGCGCGGCCTTGTTTCTAAGAGATGAGGACAGGGCACGGCACGTTCCTTGTGCTTCCACCACGACTATATAAAAGGCTCCCGTCTCCAAGGCAAAGGATGTCAGGTGCAAGACGGCTTCGCAAAAGCGAGGTTGCCTCTTAGAGGGCGGTCTACGGCGCTCTGCTGACGCTTCCACGCCTACATATGCAAACGCTTCTGGGCTCACGAAAGAAGACGTCCGTTGAAAGCTGCCTTGTACCCCGACGCGTTTCTCGGAGTTAGGTCCAGGGAACGGTCCCTGTGAGATCACACGCAGCCTTGAGATGGCTCAGCTCTTTTCGATCGTCAGGGAGGACGTTTCTCGGAGTTAGGTCCAGGGAAAGGTAGTAAAGCGTACGGCACTTTCATGATGCTTCCACACCCACTTTTGGAAATGCTTCTCTCTCCAGGATACCTGAAGATGCTAGTGGCGAGTCGCCGTAGACGCAGACTTGCTTTTCCCAGGTCAGTACATGGCACTCTCCTTATTCACTCACGCACGCGCGCGCGCGCGGGCCCTAACACACACACACTCACACACACACACACACACACACACACACACACACACACACAGAGTTGAACATGTTTCTGTCTCGTCAGGAAAGAAGGTGATCGTTGAGAGACGGTTTCTCGCCGATGCTTTTGGGTTCTTGCTTTTTTCCCCCCGGAGAGAGAAGTGTAGCCGCTTTTTCCCTAGGCTTCCGTACACACCCTTGAGAAGCCTTCCGTCAGCCAGAAACAAGCCATGAGTTGAAAGAGGCGTTCCACGCAGACCTCCATCTCAGAGCGAAGCCTGTCACACTTTTCCTTGTGAAGTAAACTAGAGAGATACAAATACTTTCTCAATGATTGCTTTAACAAAAAAGGACTAAATATCCCAATCAGAAAACATAGACTGTAAAGAGGAAGCAAGACCCATCTCTATGCTGCCTACCAGAGAATCACTTCAGACCTAAAAATAAAAGCAGATTGGAAGTAATGGGACACAAAACCATTTATCATGCAAATGGAAGTGAAAAGAAAGTTGGAGTCGTAATATTTTTATGAGACAAAATAAACTGAATTGTGGGGAAGATGGCAGAGTAGAAGGACCCTAAACTCACCTCATCCCACAGATACAACTAGGTAACACTCACACCAGAGTCACCCAGAAATGGACCTTCAGATTTCCCCACAAAACTATACAACTAAATGGAGAGAGGGAATCACATCAAAGATGGTAGGAAGGACAAGGACTCTGTAGGAATCTAAACCCCATATTTCTGACCACCAGAGGGAGGGAACCACAGTCACAGAGGGGCCAGAAACAAACTACTACACCGGGGAGCCTCTAAAGCGTAGAGACATCCTCATAGCTTATGGCTTTGAAAATCAGAAGGGATGACATTTGTGAGCGTATACAACCAGCAGACTTAAAGCTTGGAACTTTTAAAAATCAGCTGTCTCAGCTCTGAGAGAGCACAGAAGGTGATAGGAAGCTGAGATCTGTCCTTAAAGATTAAGCAGAGCAAAGAGTGTGGAGAAGCTTGGGTGAAGCAGGTTGAAAGGTGCTTGAGGATTAAACAAGGGAGACATAGTTCCTGAACTCAGAGTTTGCTAAGGGACTTGTCCAGGAACAAAGGAGCTGGCAGGTGCCATTTCCCTCTACGGCCCCTCATTATAAACACACACCTACCTGCAAGACCAAGCACAATCTAGCAATCACTAACTTGCATAAACCATGGCCCATCCCCACACCTACCACACCTGCTTCAGTCCCAGTGCTGTGGATACCCTCCCTGATAAGACCCACACAATCCTTGACAACAATATGTCTCCCCATCACCCACAGAACACGCATGCATCTTGTTAAAACAGCACACCCCATGTGTTGTGCACAATGACACAGTCCAGATCCAGTCTCTGTTGTTGCTATGCATTACCTTCAGAGGAGAACCAGCATCACCAAGTGAAAAATGTATGTTCTGCCCCGTATTTTCAAGAACAAGCAATATATCTGACCTTCCTAACCGAGAGATATTCTCTGAGAAGTAGGCCAAATGAGCAGACAGAGGACTATGTCCTAAACGAAAGAAGAGGACAAAGCCACAGCAAGAGACCTAAACAAAATGGATATAAGGAACATGCCTGACAGAAAATTTAAGATAACAATTATAAAGATACTCACTGGGGAAATGAAAAGAGGGAGGACATCAGAAGGGGGAACATCATTGAGACTCTTAACAAAGAGATATGAAAGAAATAATCAGAGATGTGGAACACAAGAAATGAAATGAAGAATATACTAGATAGAATAATTAGCAGGATGGACGAAGCAGAGGAACAAATTAATGAACTAGAAGACAGTAATGGAAAGTAATCAAGCGGAACAAATGAGAGGAAAAAGAAGTATGCAAAAATGAGAAGAGACTTAGGGAATTCAGTGACTCCATCCAGTGTAACCACACCCACATGAGAGGGATCCCTGAAGGTGAAAAGGGGGAAAAGGGGGCAGAAAATCTATTTGACCAAAGAAGAGCTGAAAACTTAACCTAATCTGGTGAAGGAAACCTATACAAATCCATAAGGCATAGAGATCCCCTCCCACAAAATCAACCTAAGGAGGTCCACATCAAGATACATAGTAATCCAAATGGGAAAAGGTAGTGATAAAGAAAAAACATTTAAAGCAGCAAGATAAAAGAAGACAGTTAACATGCAAGGGAAAGCCCATAAATCTATCAGCTGAGTTTTCAGCAGAAACTATGCAGGACAGAAGAAAGTGGCGTTAAATATTCAAAGTGCTGAATGAGAAAAATCTGCAGCAAGGAATAATTTATCCAGCAAGCCTATCCTTCAGAAAAGAAGGGGAGAAAAAGAGTTTCTTAGCCACACAAACTAAAAGAGTTCATGACCACTAAATTAACTACAAAAAATATTGAAGGGGACACTATGAGTGGAAAAAAATCGTAAGTGAGAGTATGACAATAATGAATCAAGGAGGCAGTAAAAATAAGTATTTCTGTAAAAATCAGTTAAGGGATTCACAAAATAAAAGTATGTAAAATATGAAAACATATACCCTAACACATGAGGAGGAGTCAACAGTGGGTTTGAACTTAAACAGCATTCAACTTAATATAGACTGAAAAGGCTATATATAATCCAGGGGGTCACCACAAACCCAAACCTCTAATACACATGCAAAAGATAAAGGGAAAGAAATCCAAGAATATCATTAAAGAAAACGAGCAAACCATGAGAGAGAGAGCAAGAGAAGAAAGGATCAGAGAAAAACTACACAAAAAAACTATGAAACAAGTAACAAAACATCAATAAATACATGTCTAATGATAATTAGTTTGAATGTAAATGGACTAAATGCTCCAAGCAAAAGAGCATCACAGAGTTTGTCTATATATATAAAAGATTTCACACCTAAAGACACCTGCAGATGGAAATTAAGAGATGGAGAAACATTAATCATGCAAGTGGATGTCAAAAGAAGTCAGAGTAGCAATCCTTATATCAGACAAAATAGACTTTTTTAACATTGAAATTGAATTAGCCAACATAGAGTACACCAGTAATTTCAAATGTAGCGTTCCACAATTCATCAGTTGTGTATAACACCCAGTGTTCATCACATCACATGCATTCCTTAATGCCCATCACACAGTTACTCCATCTCCCCACCCACCTTTCCTCCAGCAACCCTCAGTTTGTTTCCAATAGCTGGGAACCTGTCATGGATTTTCTTCCTCTCTGGTTTCTTCGCATTCATTTTCCCTCCCTTCCCCTATGATCCTCTGTGCTGTTCCTTCTATTCCACATATGAGTAAAACCATATAATAATTGTTTTTCTCTGACTGACTTATTTTGCTCAGCATAATACCCTCCAGTGCCTTCCACATCGATATGCTAAATATTGATCCTTTCTGATGGCTGAGTCATATTCCATTGTATATGTATATACCATGTTTTCTTTATCCATTTATCTGTCGATGGATGTCTTGGTTCCTTCCACGGTTTGGCTATTGTGGACAATGTCGCTATAAACATTCGGGGTGCAGTTGCCCCTTCAGATCACTACATTTGTAGCTTTGGGGTAAATAAAATTGCTGGGTTGTAAGGGAGCTCTCTTTTAAGTTCTTGGGGAACCTCCATATTGTTTTCCAAAGTGGCTGTACCAGTTTTCATTCCCACTTAGAAGTGTAAGAGAGTTCCCCTTTCTCCTCACCAACATTTGTTATTTCTTCGCTTGTTAATTTTTGCAATTCTGACTGGTGTGAAGTGGTATCTCATTGTCATTTGGATTTCTTTTTCCCCATGCCAAGTGATGTTGAGCAGTTTGTCATATGTCTGTTGGCCATTTGTGTGTCTTCTTTGGAGAAATATCTGTTCATATCTTCTGCCCATTTCTTGACTCGCTTATTTGTTTTTTGGGTGTTGAGTGTGGGTGTTGAACGGTAGTAAAGCGTACGGCACTTTCATGATGCTTCCACACCCACTTTTGGAAATGCTTCTCTCTCCAGGATACCTGAAGATGTTAGTGGAGAGTTGCCGTATACGCAGACTTGCTTTTCCCAGGTGAGTGCATGGCACATTCCTTATTCACTCACGCGCGCGCGCGCGCACACACACACACACACACACACAGAGTTGAACATGTTTCTGTCTCGTCAGGAAAGGAGGTGTTCGTTGAGAGACGGTTTCTCGCCAATGCTTTTGGGTGCTTGCCCTTTTCCCCCCGGAGAGTGAAGTGTATGCGCTTTTTGCCTAGGCTTCCGTACACACCCTTGAGAAGCCTTCCCTCAGCCAGAAACAAGCCGTGAGTTGAAAGAGGCGTTCCACACAGACCTCCTTCTCAGAGCGAAGCCTGTCACACTTTTCCTTGGGCCTCCACACGCACTTTAGAAAAACTTCCTCCGGGAAGCTGTGAGTTGAACGACGGGTTTCCTACAGCGGTTTTCCGTGGGGGTAAGGATATATGGCACTTGGCCTTAGGCTTCCACGCACAGATTGGAAAGGCTTCTCTCTTCGTGAAACAAGATGTGCGCTGAACGTTGCGTTCTGCGCAGGCTTGGTTTTCACACATCAGCCCATGGTACTTTCCCTAGGCTTCCACACGCGCAGTGAGTATCCCTTCCCTAAACCTGAACCAAGACGCGGGGGAAAGCTGCCTTCTACACCACCTTCTTTTCCGAGTTTCGTATAGAACCCTTGCGTTGTGCTTCCACATCCACTTTTGTCACTGCTTCGATATATCCTCCGGAGAGGGGTTCGCTTGAAAGACGGTCTCCCTCCGTCACGCTTTCAAGGAGTTAAGGATAGGGCACTCTCCTTATGCCTGCACACGTCCACTTGCAATCTCGACTGACTTCATGACCCCGTCCATATGCTACGCTGAAAGTCCCATTGCGCGCGGCCTTGTTTCTAAGAGATGAGGACAGGGCACGGCACGTTCCTTGTGCTTCCAGCACGACTATATAAAAGGCTCCCGTCTCCAAGGCAAAGGATGTCAGGTGCAAGACGGCTTCGCAAAAGCGAGGTTGCCTCTTAGAGGGCGGTCTACGGCGCTCTGCTGACGCTTCCACGCCTACATATGCAAACGCTTCTGGGCTCACGAAAGAAGACGTCCGTTGAAAGCTGCCTTGTACCCCGACGCGTTTCTCGGAGTTAGGTCCAGGGAACGGTCCCTGTGCGATCACACGCAGCCTTGAGATGGCTCAGCTCTTTTCGATCGTCAGGGAGGACGTTTCTCGGAGTTAGGTCCAGGGAAAGGTAGTAAAGCGTACGGCACTTTCATGATGCTTCCACACCCACTTTTGGAAATGCTTCTCTCTCCAGGATACCTGAAGATGCTAGTGGCGAGTCGCCGTAGACGCAGACTTGCTTTTCCCAGGTCAGTACATGGCACTCTCCTTATTCACTCACGCACGCCCGCGCGCGCGGGCCCTAACACACACACACTCACACACACACACACACACACACACACACACACACACAGAGTTGAACATGTTTCTGTCTCGTCAGGAAAGAAGGTGATCGTTGAGAGACGGTTTCTCGCCGATGCTTTTGGGTTCTTGCTTTTTTCCCCCCGGAGAGAGAAGTGTAGCCGCTTTTTCCCTAGGCTTCCGTACACACCCTTGAGAAGCCTTCCGTCAGCCAGAAACAAGCCATGAGTTGAAAGAGGCGTTCCACGCAGACCTCCTTCTCAGAGCGAAGCCTGTCACACTTTTCCTTGTGAAGTCAACTAGAGAGATACAAATACTTTCTCAATGATTGCTTTAACAAAAAAGGACTAAATATCCCAATCAGAAAACATAGACTGTAAAGAGGAAGCAAGACCCATCTCTATGCTGCCTACCAGAGAATCACTTCAGACCTAAAAATAAAAGCAGATTGGAAGTAATGGGACACAAAACCATTTATCATGCAAATGGAAGTGAAAAGAAAGTTGGAGTCGTAATATTTTTATGAGACAAAATAAACTGAATTGTGGGGAAGATGGCAGAGTAGAAGGACCCTAAACTCACCTCATCCCACAGATACAACTAGGTAACACTCACACCAGAGTCACCCAGAAATGGACCTTCAGATTTCCCCACAAAACTATACAACTAAATGGAGAGAGGGAATCACATCAAAGATGGTAGGAAGGACAAGGACTCTGTAGGAATCTAAAGCCCATATTTCTGACCACCAGAGGGAGGGAACCACAGTCACAGAGGGGCCAGAAACAAACTACTACACCGGGGAGCCTCTAAAGCGTAGAGACATCCTCATAGCTTATGGCTTTGAAAATCAGAAGGGATGACATTTGTGAGCGTATACAACCAGCAGACTTAAAGCTTGGAACTTTTAAAAATCAGCTGTCTCAGCTCTGAGAGAGCACAGAAGGTGATAGGAAGCTGAGATCTGTCCTTAAAGATTAAGCAGAGCAAAGAGTGTGGAGAAGCTTGGGTGAAGCAGGTTGAAAGGTGCTTGAGGATTAAACAAGGGAGACATAGTTCCTGAACTCAGAGTTTGCTAAGGGACTTGTCCAGGAACAAAGGAGCTGGCAGGTGCCATTTCCCTCTACGGCCCCTCATTATAAACACACACCTACCTGCAAGACCAAGCACAATCTAGCAATCACTAACTTGCATAAACCATGGCCCATCCCCACACCTACCACACCTGCTTCAGTCCCAGTGCTGTGGATACCCTCCCTGATAAGACCCACACCATCCTTGACAACAATATGTCTCCCCATCACCCACAGAACACGCATGCATCTTGTTAAAACAGCACACCCCATGTGTTGTGCACAATGACACAGTCCAGATCCAGTCTCTGTTGTTGCTATGCATTACCTTCAGAGGAGAACCAGCATCACCAAGTGAAAAATGTATGTTCTGCCCCGTATTTTCAAGAACAAGCAATATATCTGACCTTCCTAACCGAGAGATATTCTCTGAGAAGTAGGCCAAATGAGCAGACAGAGGACTATGTCCTAAACGAAAGAAGAGGACAAAGCCACAGCAAGAGACCTAAACAAAATGGATATAAGGAACATGCCTGACAGAAAATTTAAGATAACAAATATAAAGATACTCACTGGGGAAATGAAAAGAGGGAGGACATCAGAAGGGGGAACATCATTGAGACTCTTAACAAAGAGATATGAAAGAAATAATCAGAGATGTGGAACACAAGAAATGAAATGAAGAATATACTAGATAGAATAATTAGCAGGATGGACGAAGCAGAGGAACAAATTAATGAACTAGAAGACAGTAATGGAAAGTAATCAAGCGGAACAAATGAGAGGAAAAAGAAGTATGCAAAAATGAGAAGAGACATAGGGAATTCAGTGACTCCATCCAGTGTAACAACACCCACATGAGAGGGATCCCAGAAGGTGAAAAGGGGGAAAAGGGGGCAGAAAATCTATTTGACCAAAGAAGAGCTGAAAACTTAACCTAATCTGGTGAAGGAAACCTATACAAATCCATAAGGCATAGAGATCCCCTCCCACAAAATCAACCTAAGGAGGTCCACATCAAGATACATAGTAATCCAAATGGGAAAAGGTAGTGATAAAGAAAAAAACATTTAAAGCAGCAAGATAAAAGAAGACAGTTAACATGCAAGGGAAAGCCCATAAATCTATCAGCTGAGTTTTCAGCAGAAACTATGCAGGACAGAAGAAAGTGGCGTTAAATATTCAAAGTGCTGAATGAGAAAAATCTGCAGCAAGGAATAATTTATCCAGCAAGCCTATCCTTCAGAAAAGAAGGGGAGAAAAAGAGTTTCTTAGCCACACAAACTAAAAGAGTTCATGACCACTAAATTAACTACAAAAAATATTGAAGGGGACACTATGAGTGGAAAAAAATCGTAAGTGAGAGTATGACAATAATGAATCAAGGAAGCAGTAAAAATAAGTATTTCTGTAAAAATCAGTTAAGGGATTCACAAAATAAAAGTATGTAAAATATGAAAACATATACCCTAACACATGAGGAGGAGTCAACAGTGGGTTTGAACTTAAACAGCATTCAACTTAATATAGACTGAAAAGGCTATATATAATCCAGGGGGTCACCACAAACCCAAACCTCTAATACACATGCAAAAGATAAAGGGAAAGAAATCCAAGAATATCATTAAAGAAAACGAGCAAACCATGAGAGAGAGAGCAAGAGAAGAAAGGATCAGAGAAAAACTACACAAAAAACTATGAAACAAGTAACAAAACATCAATAAATACATGTCTAATGATAATTAGTTTGAATGTAAATGGACTAAATGCTCCAAGCAAAAGAGCATGACAGAGTTTGTATATATATATATATAAAAGATTTCACACCTAAAGACACCTGCAGATGGAAATTAAGAGATGGAGAAACATTAATCATGCAAGTGGATGTCAAAAGAAGTCAGAGTAGCAATCCTTATATCAGACAAAATAGACTTTTTTAACATTGAAATTGAATTAGCCAACATAGAGTACACCAGTAATTTCAAATGTAGCGTTCCACAATTCATCAGTTGTGTATAACACCCAGTGTTCATCACATCACATGCATTCCTTAATGCCCATCACACAGTTACTCCATCTCCCCACCCACCTTTCCTCCAGCAACCCTCAGTTTGTTTCCAATAGCTGGGAACCTGTCATGGATTTTCTTCCTCTCTGGTTTCTTCGCATTCATTTTCCCTCCCTTCCCCTATGATCCTCTGTGCTGTTCCTTCTATTCCACATATGAGTAAAACCATATAATAATTGTTTTTCTCTGACTGACTTATTTTGCTCAGCATAATACCCTCCAGTGCCTTCCACATCGATATGCTAAATATTGATCCTTTCTGATGGCTGAGTCATATTCCATTGTATATGTATATACCATGTTTTCTTTATCCATTTATCTGTCGATGGATGTCTTGGTTCCTTCCACGGTTTGGCTATTGTGGACAATGTCGCTATAAACATTCGGGGTGCAGTTGCCCCTTCAGATCACTACATTTGTAGCTTTGGGGTAAATAAAATTGCTGGGTTGTAAGGGAGCTCTCTTTTAAGTTCTTGGGGAACCTCCATATTGTTTTCCAAAGTGGCTGTACCAGTTTTCATTCCCACTTAGAAGTGTAAGAGAGTTCCCCTTTCTCCTCACCAACATTTGTTATTTCTTCGCTTGTTAATTTTTGCAATTCTGACTGGTGTGAAGTGGTATCTCATTGTCATTTGGATTTCTTTTTCCCCATGCCAAGTGATGTTGAGCAGTTTGTCATATGTCTGTTGGCCATTTGTGTGTCTTCTTTGGAGAAATATCTGTTCATATCTTCTGCCCATTTCTTGACTCGCTTATTTGTTTTTTGGGTGTTGAGTTTGGGTGTTGAACGGTAGTAAAGCGTACGGCACTTTCATGATGCTTCCACACCCACTTTTGGAAATGCTTCTCTCTCCAGGATACCTGAAGATGTTAGTGGAGAGTTGCCGTATACGCAGACTTGCTTTTCCCAGGTGAGTGCATGGCACATTCCTTATTCACTCACGCGCGCGCGCGCGCACACACACACACACACACACACAGAGTTGAACATGTTTCTGTCTCGTCAGGAAAGGAGGTGTTCGTTGAGAGACGGTTTCTCGCCAATGCTTTTGGGTGCTTGCCCTTTTCCCCCCGGAGAGTGAAGTGTATGCGCTTTTTGCCTAGGCTTCCGTACACACCCTTGAGAAGCCTTCCCTCAGCCAGAAACAAGCCGTGAGTTGAAAGAGGCGTTCCACACAGACCTCCTTCTCAGAGCGAAGCCTGTCACACTTTTCCTTGGGCCTCCACACGCACTTTAGAAAAACTTCCTCCGGGAAGCTGTGAGTTGAACGACGGGTTTCCTACAGCGGTTTTCCGTGGGGGTAAGGATATATGGCACTTGGCCTTAGGCTTCCACGCACAGATTGGAAAGGCTTCTCTCTTCGTGAAACAAGATGTGCGCTGAACGTTGCGTTCTGCGCAGGCTTGGTTTTCACACATCAGCCCATGGTACTTTCCCTAGGCTTCCACACGCGCAGTGAGTATCCCTTCCCTAAACCTGAACCAAGACGCGGGGGAAAGCTGCCTTCTACACCACCTTCTTTTCCGAGTTTCGTATAGAACCCTTGCGTTGTGCTTCCACATCCACTTTTGTCACTGCTTCGATATATCCTCCGGAGAGGGGTTCGCTTGAAAGACGGTCTCCCTCCGTCACGCTTTCAAGGAGTTAAGGATAGGGCACTCTCCTTATGCCTGCACACGTCCACTTGCAATCTCGACTGACTTCATGACCCCGTCCATATGCTACGCTGAAAGTCCCATTGCGCGCGGCCTTGTTTCTAAGAGATGAGGACAGGGCACGGCACGTTCCTTGTGCTTCCACCACGACTATATAAAAGGCTCCCGTCTCCAAGGCAAAGGATGTCAGGTGCAAGACGGCTTCGCAAAAGCGAGGTTGCCTCTTAGAGGGCGGTCTACGGCGCTCTGCTGACGCTTCCACGCCTACATATGCAAACGCTTCTGGGCTCACGAAAGAAGACGTCCGTTGAAAGCTGCCTTGTACCCCGACGCGTTTCTCGGAGTTAGGTCCAGGGAACGGTCCCTGTGCGATCACACGCAGCCTTGAGATGGCTCAGCTCTTTTCGATCGTCAGGGAGGACGTTTCTCGGAGTTAGGTCCAGGGAAAGGTAGTAAAGCGTACGGCACTTTCATGATGCTTCCACACCCACTTTTGGAAATGCTTCTCTCTCCAGGATACCTGAAGATGCTAGTGGCGAGTCGCCGTAGACGCAGACTTGCTTTTCCCAGGTCAGTACATGGCACTCTCCTTATTCACTCACGCACGCGCGCGCGCGCGGGCCCTAACACACACACTCACACACACACACACACACACACACACACACACACACACACACACACAGAGTTGAACATGTTTCTGTCTCGTCAGGAAAGAAGGTGATCGTTGAGAGACGGTTTCTCGCCGATGCTTTTGGGTTCTTGCTTTTTTCCCCCCGGAGAGAGAAGTGTAGCCGCTTTTTCCCTAGGCTTCCGTACACACCCTTGAGAAGCCTTCCGTCAGCCAGAAACAAGCCATGAGTTGAAAGAGGCGTTCCACGCAGACCTCCTTCTCAGAGCGAAGCCTGTCACACTTTTCCTTGTGAAGTAAACTAGAGAGATACAAATACTTTCTCAATGATTGCTTTAACAAAAAAGGACTAAATATCCCAATCAGAAAACATAGACTGTAAAGAGGAAGCAAGACCCATCTCTATGCTGCCTACCAGAGAATCACTTCAGACCTAAAAATAAAAGCAGATTGGAAGTAATGGGACACAAAACCATTTATCATGCAAATGGAAGTGAAAAGAAAGTTGGAGTCGTAATATTTTTATGAGACAAAATAAACTGAATTGTGGGGAAGATGGCAGAGTAGAAGGACCCTAAACTCACCTCATCCCACAGATACAACTAGGTAACACTCACACCAGAGTCACCCAGAAATGGACCTTCAGATTTCCCCACAAAACTATACAACTAAATGGAGAGAGGGAATCACATCAAAGATGGTAGGAAGGACAAGGACTCTGTAGGAATCTAAACCCCATATTTCTGACCACCAGAGGGAGGGAACCACAGTCACAGAGGGGCCAGAAACAAACTACTACACCGGGGAGCCTCTAAAGCGTAGAGACATCCTCATAGCTTATGGCTTTGAAAATCAGAAGGGATGACATTTGTGAGCGTATACAACCAGCAGACTTAAAGCTTGGAACTTTTAAAAATCAGCTGTCTCAGCTCTGAGAGAGCACAGAAGGTGATAGGAAGCTGAGATCTGTCCTTAAAGATTAAGCAGAGCAAAGAGTGTGGAGAAGCTTGGGTGAAGCAGGTTGAAAGGTGCTTGAGGATTAAACAAGGGAGACATAGTTCCTGAACTCAGAGTTTGCTAAGGGAC
The DNA here is from genome assembly GCF_037043125.1 of Eumetopias jubatus. Taxonomy (NCBI): domain Eukaryota; kingdom Metazoa; phylum Chordata; class Mammalia; order Carnivora; family Otariidae; genus Eumetopias; species Eumetopias jubatus. The sequence continues at coordinate 900,796 of NW_028274834.1, read as the reverse complement.
TTGTCCAGGAACAAAGGAGCTGGCAGGTGCCATTTCCCTCTACGGCCCCTCATTATAAACACACACCTACCTGCAAGACCAAGCACAATCTAGCAATCACTAACTTGCATAAACCATGGCCCATCCCCACACCTACCACACCTGCTTCAGTCCCAGTGCTGTGGATACCCTCCCTGATAAGACCCACACAATCCTTGACAACAATATGTCTCCCCATCACCCACAGAACACGCATGCATCTTGTTAAAACAGCACACCCCATGTGTTGTGCACAATGACACAGTCCAGATCCAGTCTCTGTTGTTGCTATGCATTACCTTCAGAGGAGAACCAGCATCACCAAGTGAAAAATGTATGTTCTGCCCCGTATTTTCAAGAACAAGCAATATATCTGACCTTCCTAACCGAGAGATATTCTCTGAGAAGTAGGCCAAATGAGCAGACAGAGGACTATGTCCTAAACGAAAGAAGAGGACAAAGCCACAGCAAGAGACCTAAACAAAATCGATATAAGGAACATGCCTGACAGAAAATTTAAGATAACAATTATAAAGATACTCACTGGGGAAATGAAAAGAGGGAGGACATCAGAAGGGGGAACATCATTGAGACTCTTAACAAAGAGATATGAAAGAAATAATCAGAGATGTGGAACACCAGAAATGAAATGAAGAATATACTAGATAGAATAATTAGCAGGATGGACGAAGCAGAGGAACAAATTAATGAACTAGAAGACAGTAATGGAAAGTAATCAAGCGGAACAAATGAGAGGAAAAAGAAGTATGCAAAAATGAGAAGAGACTTAGGGAATTCAGTGACTCCATCCAGTGTAACCACACCCACATGAGAGGGATCCCAGAAGGTGAAAAGGGGGAAAAGGGGGCAGAAAATCTATTTGACCAAAGAAGAGCTGAAAACTTAACCTAATCTGGTGAAGGAAACCTATACAAATCCATAAGGCATAGAGATCCCCTCCCACAAAATCAACCTAAGGAGGTCCACATCAAGATACATAGTAATCCAAATGGGAAAAGGTAGTGATAAAGAAAAAACATTTAAAGCAGCAAGATAAAAGAAGACAGTTAACATGCAAGGGAAAGCCCATAAATCTATCAGCTGAGTTTTCAGCAGAAACTATGCAGGACAGAAGAAAGTGGCGTTAAATATTCAAAGTGCTGAATGAGAAAAATCTGCAGCAAGGAATAATTTATCCAGCAAGCCTATCCTTCAGAAAAGAAGGGGAGAAAAAGAGTTTCTTAGCCACACAAACTAAAAGAGTTCATGACCACTAAATTAACTACAAAAAATATTGAAGGGGACACTATGAGTGGAAAAAAATCGTAAGTGAGAGTATGACAATAATGAATCAAGGAAGCAGTAAAAATAAGTATTTCTGTAAAAATCAGTTAAGGGATTCACAAAATAAAAGTATGTAAAATATGAAAACATATACCCTAACACATGAGGAGGAGTCAACAGTGGGTTTGAACTTAAACAGCATTCAACTTAATATAGACTGAAAAGGCTATATATAATCCAGGGGGTCACCACAAACCCAAACCTCTAATACACATGCAAAAGATAAAGGGAAAGAAATCCAAGAATATCATTAAAGAAAACGAGCAAACCATGAGAGAGAGAGCAAGAGAAGAAAGGATCAGAGAAAAACTACACAAAAAACTATGAAACAAGTAACAAAACATCAATAAATACATGTCTAATGATAATTAGTTTGAATGTAAATGGACTAAATGCTCCAAGCAAAAGAGCATGACAGAGTTTGTATATATATATATAAAAGATTTCACACCTAAAGACACCTGCAGATGGAAATTAAGAGATGGAGAAACATTAATCATGCAAGTGGATGTCAAAAGAAGTCAGAGTAGCAATCCTTATATCAGACAAAATAGACTTTTTTAACATTGAAATTGAATTAGCCAACATAGAGTACACCAGTAATTTCAAATGTAGCGTTCCACAATTCATCAGTTGTGTATAACACCCAGTGTTCATCACATCACATGCATTCCTTAATGCCCATCACACAGTTACTCCATCTCCCCACCCACCTTTCCTCCAGCAACCCTCAGTTTGTTTCCAATAGCTGGGAACCTGTCATGGATTTTCTTCCTCTCTGGTTTCTTCGCATTCATTTTCCCTCCCTTCCCCTATGATCCTCTGTGCTGTTCCTTCTATTCCACATATGAGTTAAACCATATAATAATTGTTTTTCTCTGACTGACTTATTTTGCTCAGCATAATACCCTCCAGTGCCTTCCACATCGATATGCTAAATATTGATCCTTTCTGATGGCTGAGTCATATTCCATTGTATATGTATATACCATGTTTTCTTTATCCATTTATCTGTCGATGGATGTCTTGGTTCCTTCCACGGTTTGGCTATTGTGGACAATGTCGCTATAAACATTCGGGGTGCAGTTGCCCCTTCAGATCACTACATTTGTAGCTTTGGGGTAAATAAAATTGCTGGGTTGTAAGGGAGCTCTCTTTTAAGTTCTTGGGGAACCTCCATATTGTTTTCCAAAGTGGCTGTACCAGTTTTCATTCCCACTTAGAAGTGTAAGAGAGTTCCCCTTTCTCCTCACCAACATTTGTTATTTCTTCGCTTGTTAATTTTTGCAATTCTGACTGGTGTGAAGTGGTATCTCATTGTCATTTGGATTTCTTTTTCCCCATGCCAAGTGATGTTGAGCAGTTTGTCATATGTCTGTTGGCCATTTGTGTGTCTTCTTTGGAGAAATATCTGTTCATATCTTCTGCCCATTTCTTGACTCGCTTATTTGTTTTTTGGGTGTTGAGTTTGGGTGTTGAACGGTAGTAAAGCGTACGGCACTTTCATGATGCTTCCACACCCACTTTTGGAAATGCTTCTCTCTCCAGGATACCTGAAGATGTTAGTGGAGAGTTGCCGTATACGCAGACTTGCTTTTCCCAGGTGAGTGCATGGCACATTCCTTATTCACTCACGCGCGCGCGCGCGCACACACACACACACACACACACAGAGTTGAACATGTTTCTGTCTCGTCAGGAAAGGAGGTGTTCGTTGAGAGACGGTTTCTCGCCAATGCTTTTGGGTGCTTGCCCTTTTCCCCCCGGAGAGTGAAGTGTATGCGCTTTTTGCCTAGGCTTCCGTACACACCCTTGAGAAGCCTTCCCTCAGCCAGAAACAAGCCGTGAGTTGAAAGAGGCGTTCCACACAGACCTCCTTCTCAGAGCGAAGCCTGTCACACTTTTCCTTGGGCCTCCACACGCACTTTAGATAAACTTCCTCCGGGAAGCTGTGAGTTGAACGACGGGTTTCCTACAGCGGTTTTCCGTGGGGGTAAGGATATATGGCACTTGGCCTTAGGCTTCCACGCACAGATTGGAAAGGCTTCTCTCTTCGTGAAACAAGATGTGCGCTGAACGTTGCGTTCTGCGCAGGCTTGGTTTTCACACATCAGCCCATGGTACTTTCCCTAGGCTTCCACACGCGCAGTGAGTATCCCTTCCCTAAACCTGAACCAAGACGCGGGGGAAAGCTGCCTTCTACACCACCTTCTTTTCCGAGTTTCGTATAGAACCCTTGCGTTGTGCTTCCACATCCACTTTTGTCACTGCTTCGATATATCCTCCGGAGAGGGGTTCGCTTGAAAGACGGTCTCCCTCCGTCACGCTTTCAAGGAGTTAAGGATAGGGCACTCTCCTTATGCCTGCACACGTCCACTTGCAATCTCGACTGACTTCATGACCCCGTCCATATGCTACGCTGAAAGTCCCATTGCGCGCGGCCTTGTTTCTAAGAGATGAGGACAGGGCACGGCACGTTCCTTGTGCTTCCAGCACGACTATATAAAAGGCTCCCGTCTCCAAGGCAAAGGATGTCAGGTGCAAGACGGCTTCGCAAAAGCGAGGTTGCCTCTTAGAGGGCGGTCTACGGCGCTCTGCTGACGCTTCCACGCCTACATATGCAAACGCTTCTGGGCTCACGAAAGAAGACGTCCGTTGAAAGCTGCCTTGTACCCCGACGCGTTTCTCGGAGTTAGGTCCAGGGAACGGTCCCTGTGCGATCACACGCAGCCTTGAGATGGCTCAGCTCTTTTCGATCGTCAGGGAGGACGTTTCTCGGAGTTAGGTCCAGGGAAAGGTAGTAAAGCGTACGGCACTTTCATGATGCTTCCACACCCACTTTTGGAAATGCTTCTCTCTCCAGGATACCTGAAGATGCTAGTGGCGAGTCGCCGTAGACGCAGACTTGCTTTTCCCAGGTCAGTACATGGCACTCTCCTTATTCACTCACGCACGCGCGCGCGCGCGGGCCCTAACACACACACACTCACACACACACACACACACACACACACACACACACACAGAGTTGAACATGTTTCTGTCTCGTCAGGAAAGAAGGTGATCGTTGAGAGACGGTTTCTCGCCGATGCTTTTGGGTTCTTGCTTTTTTCCCCCCGGAGAGAGAAGTGTAGCCGCTTTTTCCCTAGGCTTCCGTACACACCCTTGAGAAGCCTTCCGTCAGCCAGAAACAAGCCATGAGTTGAAAGAGGCGTTCCACGCAGACCTCCTTCTCAGAGCGAAGCCTGTCACACTTTTCCTTGTGAAGTCAACTAGAGAGATACAAATACTTTCTCAATGATTGCTTTAACAAAAAAGGACTAAATATCCCAATCAGAAAACATAGACTGTAAAGAGGAAGCAAGACCCATCTCTATGCTGCCTACCAGAGAATCACTTCAGACCTAAAAATAAAAGCAGATTGGAAGTAATGGGACACAAAACCATTTATCATGCAAATGGAAGTGAAAAGAAAGTTGGAGTCGTAATATTTTTATGAGACAAAATAAACTGAATTGTGGGGAAGATGGCAGAGTAGAAGGACCCTAAACTCACCTCATCCCACAGATACAACTAGGTAACACTCACACCAGAGTCACCCAGAAATGGACCTTCAGATTTCCCCACAAAACTATACAACTAAATGGAGAGAGGGAATCACATCAAAGATGGTAGGAAGGACAAGGACTCTGTAGGAATCTAAAGCCCATATTTCTGACCACCAGAGGGAGGGAACCACAGTCACAGAGGGGCCAGAAACAAACTACTACACCGGGGAGCCTCTAAAGCGTAGAGACATCCTCATAGCTTATGGCTTTGAAAATCAGAAGGGATGACATTTGTGAGCGTATACAACCAGCAGACTTAAAGCTTGGAACTTTTAAAAATCAGCTGTCTCAGCTCTGAGAGAGCACAGAAGGTGATAGGAAGCTGAGATCTGTCCTTAAAGATTAAGCAGAGCAAAGAGTGTGGAGAAGCTTGGGTGAAGCAGGTTGAAAGGTGCTTGAGGATTAAACAAGGGAGACATAGTTCCTGAACTCAGAGTTTGCTAAGGGACTTGTCCAGGAACAAAGGAGCTGGCAGGTGCCATTTCCCTCTACGGCCCCTCATTATAAACACACACCTACCTGCAAGACCAAGCACAATCTAGCAATCACTAACTTGCATAAACCATGGCCCATCCCCACACCTACCACACCTGCTTCAGTCCCAGTGCTGTGGATACCCTCCCTGATAAGACCCACACCATCCTTGACAACAATATGTCTCCCCATCACCCACAGAACACGCATGCATCTTGTTAAAACAGCACACCCCATGTGTTGTGCACAATGACACAGTCCAGATCCAGTCTCTGTTGTTGCTATGCATTACCTTCAGAGGAGAACCAGCATCACCAAGTGAAAAATGTATGTTCTGCCCCGTATTTTCAAGAACAAGCAATATATCTGACCTTCCTAACCGAGAGATATTCTCTGAGAAGTAGGCCAAATGAGCAGACAGAGGACTATGTCCTAAACGAAAGAAGAGGACAAAGCCACAGCAAGAGACCTAAACAAAATCGATATAAGGAACATGCCTGACAGAAAATTTAAGATAACAATTATAAAGATACTCACTGGGGAAATGAAAAGAGGGAGGACATCAGAAGGGGGAACATCATTGAGACTCTTAACAAAGAGATATGAAAGAAATAATCAGAGATGTGGAACACCAGAAATGAAATGAAGAATATACTAGATAGAATAATTAGCAGGATGGACGAAGCAGAGGAACAAATTAATGAACTAGAAGACAGTAATGGAAAGTAATCAAGCGGAACAAATGAGAGGAAAAAGAAGTATGCAAAAATGAGAAGAGACATAGGGAATTCAGTGACTCCATCCAGTGTAACAACACCCACATGAGAGGGATCCCAGAAGGTGAAAAGGGGGAAAAGGGGGCAGAAAATCTATTTGACCAAAGAAGAGCTGAAAACTTAACCTAATCTGGTGAAGGAAACCTATACAAATCCATAAGGCATAGAGATCCCCTCCCACAAAATCAACCTAAGGAGGTCCACATCAAGATACATAGTAATCCAAATGGGAAAAGGTAGTGATAAAGAAAAAACATTTAAAGCAGCAAGATAAAAGAAGACAGTTAACATGCAAGGGAAAGCCCATAAATCTATCAGCTGAGTTTTCAGCAGAAACTATGCAGGACAGAAGAAAGTGGCGTTAAATATTCAAAGTGCTGAATGAGAAAAATCTGCAGCAAGGAATAATTTATCCAGCAAGCCTATCCTTCAGAAAAGAAGGGGAGAAAAAGAGTTTCTTAGCCACACAAACTAAAAGAGTTCATGACCACTAAATTAACTACAAAAAATATTGAAGGGGACACTATGAGTGGAAAAAAATCGTAAGTGAGAGTATGACAATAATGAATCAAGGAAGCAGTAAAAATAAGTATTTCTGTAAAAATCAGTTAAGGGATTCACAAAATAAAAGTATGTAAAATATGAAAACATATACCCTAACACATGAGGAGGAGTCAACAGTGGGTTTGAACTTAAACAGCATTCAACTTAATATAGACTGAAAAGGCTATATATAATCCAGGGGGTCACCACAAACCCAAACCTCTAATACACATGCAAAAGATAAAGGGAAAGAAATCCAAGAATATCATTAAAGAAAACGAGCAAACCATGAGAGAGAGAGCAAGAGAAGAAAGGATCAGAGAAAAACTACACAAAAAACTATGAAACAAGTAACAAAACATCAATAAATACATGTCTAATGATAATTAGTTTGAATGTAAATGGACTAAATGCTCCAAGCAAAAGAGCATGACAGAGTTTGTATATATATATATAAAAGATTTCACACCTAAAGACACCTGCAGATGGAAATTAAGAGATGGAGAAACATTAATCATGCAAGTGGATGTCAAAAGAAGTCAGAGTAGCAATCCTTATATCAGACAAAATAGACTTTTTTAACATTGAAATTGAATTAGCCAACATAGAGTACACCAGTAATTTCAAATGTAGCGTTCCACAATTCATCAGTTGTGTATAACACCCAGTGTTCATCACATCACATGCATTCCTTAATGCCCATCACACAGTTACTCCATCTCCCCACCCACCTTTCCTCCAGCAACCCTCAGTTTGTTTCCAATAGCTGGGAACCTGTCATGGATTTTCTTCCTCTCTGGTTTCTTCGCATTCATTTTCCCTCCCTTCCCCTATGATCCTCTGTGCTGTTCCTTCTATTCCACATATGAGTAAAACCATATAATAATTGTTTTTCTCTGACTGACTTATTTTGCTCAGCATAATACCCTCCAGTGCCTTCCACATCGATATGCTAAATATTGATCCTTTCTGATGGCTGAGTCATATTCCATTGTATATGTATATACCATGTTTTCTTTATCCATTTATCTGTCGATGGATGTCTTGGTTCCTTCCACGGTTTGGCTATTGTGGACAATGTCGCTATAAACATTCGGGGTGCAGTTGCCCCTTCAGATCACTACATTTGTAGCTTTGGGGTAAATAAAATTGCTGGGTTGTAAGGGAGCTCTCTTTTAAGTTCTTGGGGAACCTCCATATTGTTTTCCAAAGTGGCTGTACCAGTTTTCATTCCCACTTAGAAGTGTAAGAGAGTTCCCCTTTCTCCTCACCAACATTTGTTATTTCTTCGCTTGTTAATTTTTGCAATTCTGACTGGTGTGAAGTGGTATCTCATTGTCATTTGGATTTCTTTTTCCCCATGCCAAGTGATGTTGAGCAGTTTGTCATATGTCTGTTGGCCATTTGTGTGTCTTCTTTGGAGAAATATCTGTTCATATCTTCTGCCCATTTCTTGACTCGCTTATTTGTTTTTTGGGTGTTGAGTTTGGGCGTTGAACGGTAGTAAAGCGTACGGCACTTTCATGATGCTTCCACACCCACTTTTGGAAATGCTTCTCTCTCCAGGATACCTGAAGATGTTAGTGGAGAGTTGCCGTATACGCAGACTTGCTTTTCCCAGGTGAGTGCATGGCACATTCCTTATTCACTCACGCGCGCGCGCGCGCACACACACACACACACACACACAGAGTTGAACATGTTTCTGTCTCGTCAGGAAAGGAGGTGTTCGTTGAGAGACGGTTTCTCGCCAATGCTTTTGGGTGCTTGCCCTTTTCCCCCCGGAGAGTGAAGTGTATGCGCTTTTTGCCTAGGCTTCCGTACACACCCTTGAGAAGCCTTCCCTCAGCCAGAAACAAGCCGTGAGTTGAAAGAGGCGTTCCACACAGACCTCCTTCTCAGAGCGAAGCCTGTCACACTTTTCCTTGGGCCTCCACACGCACTTTAGATAAACTTCCTCCGGGAAGCTGTGAGTTGAACGACGGGTTTCCTACAGCGGTTTTCCGTGGGGGTAAGGATATATGGCACTTGGCCTTAGGCTTCCACGCACAGATTGGAAAGGCTTCTCTCTTCGTGAAACAAGATGTGCGCTGAACGTTGCGTTCTGCGCAGGCTTGGTTTTCACACATCAGCCCATGGTACTTTCCCTAGGCTTCCACACGCGCAGTGAGTATCCCTTCCCTAAACCTGAACCAAGACGCGGGGGAAAGCTGCCTTCTACACCACCTTCTTTTCCGAGTTTCGTATAGAACCCTTGCGTTGTGCTTCCACATCCACTTTTGTCACTGCTTCGATATATCCTCCGGAGAGGGGTTCGCTTGAAAGACGGTCTCCCTCCGTCACGCTTTCAAGGAGTTAAGGATAGGGCACTCTCCTTATGCCTGCACACGTCCACTTGCAATCTCGACTGACTTCATGACCCCGTCCATATGCTACGCTGAAAGTCCCATTGCGCGCGGCCTTGTTTCTAAGAGATGAGGACAGGGCACGGCACGTTCCTTGTGCTTCCAGCACGACTATATAAAAGGCTCCCGTCTCCAAGGCAAAGGATGTCAGGTGCAAGACGGCTTCGCAAAAGCGAGGTTGCCTCTTAGAGGGCGGTCTACGGCGCTCTGCTGACGCTTCCACGCCTACATATGCAAACGCTTCTGGGCTCACGAAAGAAGACGTCCGTTGAAAGCTGCCTTGTACCCCGACGCGTTTCTCGGAGTTAGGTCCAGGGAACGGTCCCTGTGCGATCACACGCAGCCTTGAGATGGCTCAGCTCTTTTCGATCGTCAGGGAGGACGTTTCTCGGAGTTAGGTCCAGGGAAAGGTAGTAAAGCGTACGGCACTTTCATGATGCTTCCACACCCACTTTTGGAAATGCTTCTCTCTCCAGGATACCTGAAGATGCTAGTGGCGAGTCGCCGTAGACGCAGACTTGCTTTTCCCAGGTCAGTACATGGCACTCTCCTTATTCACTCACGCACGCGCGCGCGCGCGGGCCCTAACACACACACACTCACACACACACACACACACACACACACACACACACACACACACAGAGTTGAACATGTTTCTGTCTCGTCAGGAAAGAAGGTGATCGTTGAGAGACGGTTTCTCGCCGATGCTTTTGGGTTCTTGCTTTTTTCCCCCCGGAGAGAGAAGTGTAGCCGCTTTTTCCCTAGGCTTCCGTACACACCCTTGAGAAGCCTTCCGTCAGCCAGAAACAAGCCATGAGTTGAAAGAGGCGTTCCACGCAGACCTCCTTCTCAGAGCGAAGCCTGTCACACTTTTCCTTGTGAAGTCAACTAGAGAGATACAAATACTTTCTCAATGATTGCTTTAACAAAAAAGGACTAAATATCCCAATCAGAAAACATAGACTGTAAAGAGGAAGCAAGACCCATCTCTATGCTGCCTACCAGAGAATCACTTCAGACCTAAAAATAAAAGCAGATTGGAAGTAATGGGACACAAAACCATTTATCATGCAAATGGAAGTGAAAAGAAAGTTGGAGTCGTAATATTTTTATGAGACAAAATAAACTGAATTGTGGGGAAGATGGCAGAGTAGAAGGACCCTAAACTCACCTCATCCCACAGATACAACTAGGTAACACTCACACCAGAGTCACCCAGAAATGGACCTTCAGATTTCCCCACAAAACTATACAACTAAATGGAGAGAGGGAATCACATCAAAGATGGTAGGAAGGACAAGGACTCTGTAGGAATCTAAAGCCCATATTTCTGACCACCAGAGGGAGGGAACCACAGTCACAGAGGGGCCAGAAACAAACTACTACACCGGGGAGCCTCTAAAGCGTAGAGACATCCTCATAGCTTATGGCTTTGAAAATCAGAAGGGATGACATTTGTGAGCGTATACAACCAGCAGACTTAAAGCTTGGAACTTTTAAAAATCAGCTGTCTCAGCTCTGAGAGAGCACAGAAGGTGATAGGAAGCTGAGATCTGTCCTTAAAGATTAAGCAGAGCAAAGAGTGTGGAGAAGCTTGGGTGAAGCAGGTTGAAAGGTGCTTGAGGATTAAACAAGGGAGACATAGTTCCTGAACTCAGAGTTTGCTAAGGGACTTGTCCAGGAACAAAGGAGCTGGCAGGTGCCATTTCCCTCTACGGCCCCTCATTATAAACACACACCTACCTGCAAGACCAAGCACAATCTAGCAATCACTAACTTGCATAAACCATGGCCCATCCCCACACCTACCACACCTGCTTCAGTCCCAGTGCTGTGGATACCCTCCCTGATAAGACCCACACCATCCTTGACAACAATATGTCTCCCCATCACCCACAGAACACGCATGCATCTTGTTAAAACAGCACACCCCATGTGTTGTGCACAATGACACAGTCCAGATCCAGTCTCTGTTGTTGCTATGCATTACCTTCAGAGGAGAACCAGCATCACCAAGTGAAAAATGTATGTTCTGCCCCGTATTTTCAAGAACAAGCAATATATCTGACCTTCCTAACCGAGAGATATTCTCTGAGAAGTAGGCCAAATGAGCAGACAGAGGACTATGTCCTAAACGAAAGAAGAGGACAAAGCCACAGCAAGAGACCTAAACAAAATCGATATAAGGAACATGCCTGACAGAAAATTTAAGATAACAATTATAAAGATACTCACTGGGGAAATGAAAAGAGGGAGGACATCAGAAGGGGGAACATCATTGAGACTCTTAACAAAGAGATATGAAAGAAATAATCAGAGATGTGGAACACCAGAAATGAAATGAAGAATATACTAGATAGAATAATTAGCAGGATGGACGAAGCAGAGGAACAAATTAATGAACTAGAAGACAGTAATGGAAAGTAATCAAGCGGAACAAATGAGAGGAAAAAGAAGTATGCAAAAATGAGAAGAGACATAGGGAATTCAGTGACTCCATCCAGTGTAACAACACCCACATGAGAGGGATCCCAGAAGGTGAAAAGGGGGAAAAGGGGGCAGAAAATCTATTTGACCAAAGAAGAGCTGAAAACTTAACCTAATCTGGTGAAGGAAACCTATACAAATCCATAAGGCATAGAGATCCCCTCCCACAAAATCAACCTAAGGAGGTCCACATCAAGATACATAGTAATCCAAATGGGAAAAGGTAGTGATAAAGAAAAAACATTTAAAGCAGCAAGATAAAAGAAGACAGTTAACATGCAAGGGAAAGCCCATAAATCTATCAGCTGAGTTTTCAGCAGAAACTATGCAGGACAGAAGAAAGTGGCGTTAAATATTCAAAGTGCTGAATGAGAAAAATCTGCAGCAAGGAATAATTTATCCAGCAAGCCTATCCTTCAGAAAAGAAGGGGAGAAAAAGAGTTTCTTAGCCACACAAACTAAAAGAGTTCATGACCACTAAATTAACTACAAAAAATATTGAAGGGGACACTATGAGTGGAAAAAAATCGTAAGTGAGAGTATGACAATAATGAATCAAGGAAGCAGTAAAAATAAGTATTTCTGTAAAAATCAGTTAAGGGATTCACAAAATAAAAGTATGTAAAATATGAAAACATATACCCTAACACATGAGGAGGAGTCAACAGTGGGTTTGAACTTAAACAGCATTCAACTTAATATAGACTGAAAAGGCTATATATAATCCAGGGGGTCACCACAAACCCAAACCTCTAATACACATGCAAAAGATAAAGGGAAAGAAATCCAAGAATATCATTAAAGAAAACGAGCAAACCATGAGAGAGAGAGCAAGAGAAGAAAGGATCAGAGAAAAACTACACAAAAAACTATGAAACAAGTAACAAAACATCAATAAATACATGTCTAATGATAATTAGTTTGAATGTAAATGGACTAAATGCTCCAAGCAAAAGAGCATGACAGAGTTTGTATATATATATATAAAAGATTTCACACCTAAAGACACCTGCAGATGGAAATTAAGAGATGGAGAAACATTAATCATGCAAGTGGATGTCAAAAGAAGTCAGAGTAGCAATCCTTATATCAGACAAAATAGACTTTTTTAACATTGAAATTGAATTAGCCAACATAGAGTACACCAGTAATTTCAAATGTAGCGTTCCACAATTCATCAGTTGTGTATAACACCCAGTGTTCATCACATCACATGCATTCCTTAATGCCCATCACACAGTTACTCCATCTCCCCACCCACCTTTCCTCCAGCAACCCTCAGTTTGTTTCCAATAGCTGGGAACCTGTCATGGATTTTCTTCCTCTCTGGTTTCTTCGCATTCATTTTCCCTCCCTTCCCCTATGATCCTCTGTGCTGTTCCTTCTATTCCACATATGAGTAAAACCATATAATAATTGTTTTTCTCTGACTGACTTATTTTGCTCAGCATAATACCCTCCAGTGCCTTCCACATCGATATGCTAAATATTGATCCTTTCTGATGGCTGAGTCATATTCCATTGTATATGTATATACCATGTTTTCTTTATCCATTTATCTGTCGATGGATGTCTTGGTTCCTTCCACGGTTTGGCTATTGTGGACAATGTCGCTATAAACATTCGGGGTGCAGTTGCCCCTTCAGATCACTACATTTGTAGCTTTGGGGTAAATAAAATTGCTGGGTTGTAAGGGAGCTCTCTTTTAAGTTCTTGGGGAACCTCCATATTGTTTTCCAAAGTGGCTGTACCAGTTTTCATTCCCACTTAGAAGTGTAAGAGAGTTCCCCTTTCTCCTCACCAACATTTGTTATTTCTTCGCTTGTTAATTTTTGCAATTCTGACTGGTGTGAAGTGGTATCTCATTGTCATTTGGATTTCTTTTTCCCCATGCCAAGTGATGTTGAGCAGTTTGTCATATGTCTGTTGGCCATTTGTGTGTCTTCTTTGGAGAAATATCTGTTCATATCTTCTGCCCATTTCTTGACTCGCTTATTTGTTTTTTGGGTGTTGAGTTTGGGTGTTGAACGGTAGTAAAGCTTACGGCACTTTCATGATGCTTCCACACCCACTTTTGGAAATGCTTCTCTCTCCAGGATACCTGAAGATGTTAGTGGAGAGTTGCCGTATACGCAGACTTGCTTTTCCCAGGTGAGTGCATGGCACATTCCTTATTCACTCACGCGCGCGCGCGCGCACACACACACACACACACACACAGAGTTGAACATGTTTCTGTCTCGTCAGGAAAGGAGGTGTTCGTTGAGAGACGGTTTCTCGCCAATGCTTTTGGGTGCTTGCCCTTTTCCCCCCGGAGAGTGAAGTGTATGCGCTTTTTGCCTAGGCTTCCGTACACACCCTTGAGAAGCCTTCCCTCAGCCAGAAACAAGCCGTGAGTTGAAAGAGGCGTTCCACACAGACCTCCTTCTCAGAGCGAAGCCTGTCACACTTTTCCTTGGGCCTCCACACGCACTTTAGATAAACTTCCTCCGGGAAGCTGTGAGTTGAACGACGGGTTTCCTACAGCGGTTTTCCGTGGGGGTAAGGATATATGGCACTTGGCCTTAGGCTTCCACGCACAGATTGGAAAGGCTTCTCTCTTCGTGAAACAAGATGTGCGCTGAACGTTGCGTTCTGCGCAGGCTTGGTTTTCACACATCAGCCCATGGTACTTTCCCTAGGCTTCCACACGCGCAGTGAGTATCCCTTCCCTAAACCTGAACCAAGACGCGGGGGAAAGCTGCCTTCTACACCACCTTCTTTTCCGAGTTTCGTATAGAACCCTTGCGTTGTGCTTCCACATCCACTTTTGTCACTGCTTCGATATATCCTCCGGAGAGGGGTTCGCTTGAAAGACGGTCTCCCTCCGTCACGCTTTCAAGGAGTTAAGGATAGGGCACTCTCCTTATGCCTGCACACGTCCACTTGCAATCTCGACTGACTTCATGACCCCGTCCATATGCTACGCTGAAAGTCCCATTGCGCGCGGCCTTGTTTCTAAGAGATGAGGACAGGGCACGGCACGTTCCTTGTGCTTCCAGCACGACTATATAAAAGGCTCCCGTCTCCAAGGCAAAGGATGTCAGGTGCAAGACGGCTTCGCAAAAGCGAGGTTGCCTCTTAGAGGGCGGTCTACGGCGCTCTGCTGACGCTTCCACGCCTACATATGCAAACGCTTCTGGGCTCACGAAAGAAGACGTCCGTTGAAAGCTGCCTTGTACCCCGACGCGTTTCTCGGAGTTAGGTCCAGGGAACGGTCCCTGTGCGATCACACGCAGCCTTGAGATGGCTCAGCTCTTTTCGATCGTCAGGGAGGACGTTTCTCGGAGTTAGGTCCAGGGAAAGGTAGTAAAGCGTACGGCACTTTCATGATGCTTCCACACCCACTTTTGGAAATGCTTCTCTCTCCAGGATACCTGAAGATGCTAGTGGCGAGTCGCCGTAGACGCAGACTTGCTTTTCCCAGGTCAGTACATGGCACTCTCCTTATTCACTCACGCACGCGCGCGCGCGCGGGCCCTAACACACACACACTCACACACACACACACACACAGAGTTGAACATGTTTCTGTCTCGTCAGGAAAGAAGGTGATCGTTGAGAGACGGTTTCTCGCCGATGCTTTTGGGTTCTTGCTTTTTTCCCCCCGGAGAGAGAAGTGTAGCCGCTTTTTCCCTAGGCTTCCGTACACACCCTTGAGAAGCCTTCCGTCAGCCAGAAACAAGCCATGAGTTGAAAGAGGCGTTCCACGCAGACCTCCTTCTCAGAGCGAAGCCTGTCACACTTTTCCTTGTGAAGTCAACTAGAGAGATACAAATACTTTCTCAATGATTGCTTTAACAAAAAAGGACTAAATATCCCAATCAGAAAACATAGACTGTAAAGAGGAAGCAAGACCCATCTCTATGCTGCCTACCAGAGAATCACTTCAGACCTAAAAATAAAAGCAGATTGGAAGTAATGGGACACAAAACCATTTATCATGCAAATGGAAGTGAAAAGAAAGTTGGAGTCGTAATATTTTTATGAGACAAAATAAACTGAATTGTGGGGAAGATGGCAGAGTAGAAGGACCCTAAACTCACCTCATCCCACAGATACAACTAGGTAACACTCACACCAGAGTCACCCAGAAATGGACCTTCAGATTTCCCCACAAAACTATACAACTAAATGGAGAGAGGGAATCACATCAAAGATGGTAGGAAGGACAAGGACTCTGTAGGAATCTAAAGCCCATATTTCTGACCACCAGAGGGAGGGAACCACAGTCACAGAGGGGCCAGAAACAAACTACTACACCGGGGAGCCTCTAAAGCGTAGAGACATCCTCATAGCTTATGGCTTTGAAAATCAGAAGGGATGACATTTGTGAGCGTATACAACCAGCAGACTTAAAGCTTGGAACTTTTAAAAATCAGCTGTCTCAGCTCTGAGAGAGCACAGAAGGTGATAGGAAGCTGAGATCTGTCCTTAAAGATTAAGCAGAGCAAAGAGTGTGGAGAAGCTTGGGTGAAGCAGGTTGAAAGGTGCTTGAGGATTAAACAAGGGAGACATAGTTCCTGAACTCAGAGTTTGCTAAGGGACTTGTCCAGGAACAAAGGAGCTGGCAGGTGCCATTTCCCTCTACGGCCCCTCATTATAAACACACACCTACCTGCAAGACCAAGCACAATCTAGCAATCACTAACTTGCATAAACCATGGCCCATCCCCACACCTACCACACCTGCTTCAGTCCCAGTGCTGTGGATACCCTCCCTGATAAGACCCACACCATCCTTGACAACAATATGTCTCCCCATCACCCACAGAACACGCATGCATCTTGTTAAAACAGCACACCCCATGTGTTGTGCACAATGACACAGTCCAGATCCAGTCTCTGTTGTTGCTATGCATTACCTTCAGAGGAGAACCAGCATCACCAAGTGAAAAATGTATGTTCTGCCCCGTATTTTCAAGAACAAGCAATATATCTGACCTTCCTAACCGAGAGATATTCTCTGAGAAGTAGGCCAAATGAGCAGACAGAGGACTATGTCCTAAACGAAAGAAGAGGACAAAGCCACAGCAAGAGACCTAAACAAAATGGATATAAGGAACATGCCTGACAGAAAATTTAAGATAACAATTATAAAGATACTCACTGGGGAAATGAAAAGAGGGAGGACATCAGAAGGGGGAACATCATTGAGACTCTTAACAAAGAGATATGAAAGAAATAATCAGAGATGTGGAACACAAGAAATGAAATGAAGAATATACTAGATAGAATAATTAGCAGGATGGACGAAGCAGAGGAACAAATTAATGAACTAGAAGACAGTAATGGAAAGTAATCAAGCGGAACAAATGAGAGGAAAAAGAAGTATGCAAAAATGAGAAGAGACATAGGGAATTCAGTGACTCCATCCAGTGTAACAACACCCACATGAGAGGGATCCCAGAAGGTGAAAAGGGGGAAAAGGGGGCAGAAAATCTATTTGACCAAAGAAGAGCTGAAAACTTAACCTAATCTGGTGAAGGAAACCTATACAAATCCATAAGGCATAGAGATCCCCTCCCACAAAATCAACCTAAGGAGGTCCACATCAAGATACATAGTAATCCAAATGGGAAAAGGTAGTGATAAAGAAAAAAACATTTAAAGCAGCAAGATAAAAGAAGACAGTTAACATGCAAGGGAAAGCCCATAAATCTATCAGCTGAGTTTTCAGCAGAAACTATGCAGGACAGAAGAAAGTGGCGTTAAATATTCAAAGTGCTGAATGAGAAAAATCTGCAGCAAGGAATAATTTATCCAGCAAGCCTATCCTTCAGAAAAGAAGGGGAGAAAAAGAGTTTCTTAGCCACACAAACTAAAAGAGTTCATGACCACTAAATTAACTACAAAAAATATTGAAGGGGACACTATGAGTGGAAAAAAATCGTAAGTGAGAGTATGACAATAATGAATCAAGGAAGCAGTAAAAATAAGTATTTCTGTAAAAATCAGTTAAGGGATTCACAAAATAAAAGTATGTAAAATATGAAAACATATACCCTAACACATGAGGAGGAGTCAACAGTGGGTTTGAACTTAAACAGCATTCAACTTAATATAGACTGAAAAGGCTATATATAATCCAGGGGGTCACCACAAACCCAAACCTCTAATACACATGCAAAAGATAAAGGGAAAGAAATCCAAGAATATCATTAAAGAAAACGAGCAAACCATGAGAGAGAGAGCAAGAGAAGAAAGGATCAGAGAAAAACTACACAAAAAACTATGAAACAAGTAACAAAACATCAATAAATACATGTCTAATGATAATTAGTTTGAATGTAAATGGACTAAATGCTCCAAGCAAAAGAGCATGACAGAGTTTGTATATATATATATATAAAAGATTTCGCACCTAAAGACACCTGCAGATGGAAATTAAGAGATGGAGAAACATTAATCATGCAAGTGGATGTCAAAAGAAGTCAGAGTAGCAATCCTTATATCAGACAAAATAGACTTTTTTAACATTGAAATTGAATTAGCCAACATAGAGTACACCAGTAATTTCAAATGTAGCGTTCCACAATTCATCAGTTGTGTATAACACCCAGTGTTCATCACATCACATGCATTCCTTAATGCCCATCACACAGTTACTCCATCTCCCCACCCACCTTTCCTCCAGCAACCCTCAGTTTGTTTCCAATAGCTGGGAACCTGTCATGGATTTTCTTCCTCTCTGGTTTCTTCGCATTCATTTTCCCTCCCTTCCCCTATGATCCTCTGTGCTGTTCCTTCTATTCCACATATGAGTAAAACCATATAATAATTGTTTTTCTCTGACTGACTTATTTTGCTCAGCATAATACCCTCCAGTGCCTTCCACATCGATATGCTAAATATTGATCCTTTCTGATGGCTGAGTCATATTCCATTGTATATGTATATACCATGTTTTCTTTATCCATTTATCTGTCGATGGATGTCTTGGTTCCTTCCACGGTTTGGCTATTGTGGACAATGTCGCTATAAACATTCGGGGTGCAGTTGCCCCTTCAGATCACTACATTTGTAGCTTTGGGGTAAATAAAATTGCTGGGTTGTAAGGGAGCTCTCTTTTAAGTTCTTGGGGAACCTCCATATTGTTTTCCAAAGTGGCTGTACCAGTTTTCATTCCCACTTAGAAGTGTAAGAGAGTTCCCCTTTCTCCTCACCAACATTTGTTATTTCTTCGCTTGTTAATTTTTGCAATTCTGACTGGTGTGAAGTGGTATCTCATTGTCATTTGGATTTCTTTTTCCCCATGCCAAGTGATGTTGAGCAGTTTGTCATATGTCTGTTGGCCATTTGTGTGTCTTCTTTGGAGAAATATCTGTTCATATCTTCTGCCCATTTCTTGACTCGCTTATTTGTTTTTTGGGTGTTGAGTTTGGGTGTTGAACGGTAGTAAAGCGTACGGCACTTTCATGATGCTTCCACACCCACTTTTGGAAATGCTTCTCTCTCCAGGATACCTGAAGATGTTAGTGGAGAGTTGCCGTATACGCAGACTTGCTTTTCCCAGGTGAGTGCATGGCACATTCCTTATTCACTCACGCGCGCGCGCGCGCACACACACACACACACACACACAGAGTTGAACATGTTTCTGTCTCGTCAGGAAAGGAGGTGTTCGTTGAGAGACGGTTTCTCGCCAATGCTTTTGGGTGCTTGCCCTTTTCCCCCCGGAGAGTGAAGTGTATGCGCTTTTTGCCTAGGCTTCCGTACACACCCTTGAGAAGCCTTCCCTCAGCCAGAAACAAGCCGTGAGTTGAAAGAGGCGTTCCACACAGACCTCCTTCTCAGAGCGAAGCCTGTCACACTTTTCCTTGGGCCTCCACACGCACTTTAGAAAAACTTCCTCCGGGAAGCTGTGAGTTGAACGACGGGTTTCCTACAGCGGTTTTCCGTGGGGGTAAGGATATATGGCACTTGGCCTTAGGCTTCCACGCACAGATTGGAAAGGCTTCTCTCTTCGTGAAACAAGATGTGCGCTGAACGTTGCGTTCTGCGCAGGCTTGGTTTTCACACATCAGCCCATGGTACTTTCCCTAGGCTTCCACACGCGCAGTGAGTATCCCTTCCCTAAACCTGAACCAAGACGCGGGGGAAAGCTGCCTTCTACACCACCTTCTTTTCCGAGTTTCGTATAGAACCCTTGCGTTGTGCTTCCACATCCACTTTTGTCACTGCTTCGATATATCCTCCGGAGAGGGGTTCGCTTGAAAGACGGTCTCCCTCCGTCACGCTTTCAAGGAGTTAAGGATAGGGCACTCTCCTTATGCCTGCACACGTCCACTTGCAATCTCGACTGACTTCATGACCCCGTCCATATGCTACGCTGAAAGTCCCATTGCGCGCGGCCTTGTTTCTAAGAGATGAGGACAGGGCACGGCACGTTCCTTGTGCTTCCACCACGACTATATAAAAGGCTCCCGTCTCCAAGGCAAAGGATGTCAGGTGCAAGACGGCTTCGCAAAAGCGAGGTTGCCTCTTAGAGGGCGGTCTACGGCGCTCTGCTGACGCTTCCACGCCTACATATGCAAACGCTTCTGGGCTCACGAAAGAAGACGTCCGTTGAAAGCTGCCTTGTACCCCGACGCGTTTCTCGGAGTTAGGTCCAGGGAACGGTCCCTGTGCGATCACACGCAGCCTTGAGATGGCTCAGCTCTTTTCGATCGTCAGGGAGGACGTTTCTCGGAGTTAGGTCCAGGGAAAGGTAGTAAAGCGTACGGCACTTTCATGATGCTTCCACACCCACTTTTGGAAATGCTTCTCTCTCCAGGATACCTGAAGATGCTAGTGGCGAGTCGCCGTAGACGCAGACTTGCTTTTCCCAGGTCAGTACATGGCACTCTCCTTATTCACTCACGCACGCGCGCGCGCGCGGGCCCTAACACACACACACTCACACACACACACACACACACACACACACACACACACACACACACACAGAGTTGAACATGTTTCTGTCTCGTCAGGAAAGAAGGTGATCGTTGAGAGACGGTTTCTCGCCGATGCTTTTGGGTTCTTGCTTTTTTCCCCCCGGAGAGAGAAGTGTAGCCGCTTTTTCCCTAGGCTTCCGTACACACCCTTGAGAAGCCTTCCGTCAGCCAGAAACAAGCCATGAGTTGAAAGAGGCGTTCCACGCAGACCTCCTTCTCAGAGCGAAGCCTGTCACACTTTTCCTTGTGAAGTCAACTAGAGAGATACAAATACTTTCTCAATGATTGCTTTAACAAAAAAGGACTAAATATCCCAATCAGAAAACATAGACTGTAAAGAGGAAGCAAGACCCATCTCTATGCTGCCTACCAGAGAATCACTTCAGACCTAAAAATAAAAGCAGATTGGAAGTAATGGGACACAAAACCATTTATCATGCAAATGGAAGTGAAAAGAAAGTTGGAGTCGTAATATTTTTATGAGACAAAATAAACTGAATTGTGGGGAAGATGGCAGAGTAGAAGGACCCTAAACTCACCTCATCCCACAGATACAACTAGGTAACACTCACACCAGAGTCACCCAGAAATGGACCTTCAGATTTCCCCACAAAACTATACAACTAAATGGAGAGAGGGAATCACATCAAAGATGGTAGGAAGGACAAGGACTCTGTAGGAATCTAAACCCCATATTTCTGACCACCAGAGGGAGGGAACCACAGTCACAGAGGGGCCAGAAACAAACTACTACACCGGGGAGCCTCTAAAGCGTAGAGACATCCTCATAGCTTATGGCTTTGAAAATCAGAAGGGATGACATTTGTGAGCGTATACAACCAGCAGACTTAAAGCTTGGAACTTTTAAAAATCAGCTGTCTCAGCTCTGAGAGAGCACAGAAGGTGATAGGAAGCTGAGATCTGTCCTTAAAGATTAAGCAGAGCAAAGAGTGTGGAGAAGCTTGGGTGAAGCAGGTTGAAAGGTGCTTGAGGATTAAACAAGGGAGACATAGTTCCTGAACTCAGAGTTTGCTAAGGGACTTGTCCAGGAACAAAGGAGCTGGCAGGTGCCATTTCCCTCTACGGCCCCTCATTATAAACACACACCTACCTGCAAGACCAAGCACAATCTAGCAATCACTAACTTGCATAAACCATGGCCCATCCCCACACCTACCACACCTGCTTCAGTCCCAGTGCTGTGGATACCCTCCCTGATAAGACCCACACAATCCTTGACAACAATATGTCTCCCCATCACCCACAGAACACGCATGCATCTTGTTAAAACAGCACACCCCATGTGTTGTGCACAATGACACAGTCCAGATCCAGTCTCTGTTGTTGCTATGCATTACCTTCAGAGGAGAACCAGCATCACCAAGTGAAAAATGTATGTTCTGCCCCGTATTTTCAAGAACAAGCAATATATCTGACCTTCCTAACCGAGAGATATTCTCTGAGAAGTAGGCCAAATGAGCAGACAGAGGACTATGTCCTAAACGAAAGAAGAGGACAAAGCCACAGCAAGAGACCTAAACAAAATCGATATAAGGAACATGCCTGACAGAAAATTTAAGATAACAATTATAAAGATACTCACTGGGGAAATGAAAAGAGGGAGGACATCAGAAGGGGGAACATCATTGAGACTCTTAACAAAGAGATATGAAAGAAATAATCAGAGATGTGGAACACCAGAAATGAAATGAAGAATATACTAGATAGAATAATTAGCAGGATGGACGAAGCAGAGGAACAAATTAATGAACTAGAAGACAGTAATGGAAAGTAATCAAGCGGAACAAATGAGAGGAAAAAGAAGTATGCAAAAATGAGAAGAGACATAGGGAATTCAGTGACTCCATCCAGTGTAACAACACCCACATGAGAGGGATCCCAGAAGGTGAAAAGGGGGAAAAGGGGGCAGAAAATCTATTTGACCAAAGAAGAGCTGAAAACTTAACCTAATCTGGTGAAGGAAACCTATACAAATCCATAAGGCATAGAGATCCCCTCCCACAAAATCAACCTAAGGAGGTCCACATCAAGATACATAGTAATCCAAATGGGAAAAGGTAGTGATAAAGAAAAAACATTTAAAGCAGCAAGATAAAAGAAGACAGTTAACATGCAAGGGAAAGCCCATAAATCTATCAGCTGAGTTTTCAGCAGAAACTATGCAGGACAGAAGAAAGTGGCGTTAAATATTCAAAGTGCTGAATGAGAAAAATCTGCAGCAAGGAATAATTTATCCAGCAAGCCTATCCTTCAGAAAAGAAGGGGAGAAAAAGAGTTTCTTAGCCACACAAACTAAAAGAGTTCATGACCACTAAATTAACTACAAAAAATATTGAAGGGGACACTATGAGTGGAAAAAAATCGTAAGTGAGAGTATGACAATAATGAATCAAGGAAGCAGTAAAAATAAGTATTTCTGTAAAAATCAGTTAAGGGATTCACAAAATAAAAGTATGTAAAATATGAAAACATATACCCTAACACATGAGGAGGAGTCAACAGTGGGTTTGAACTTAAACAGCATTCAACTTAATATAGACTGAAAAGGCTATATATAATCCAGGGGGTCACCACAAACCCAAACCTCTAATACACATGCAAAAGATAAAGGGAAAGAAATCCAAGAATATCATTAAAGAAAACGAGCAAACCATGAGAGAGAGAGCAAGAGAAGAAAGGATCAGAGAAAAACTACACAAAAAACTATGAAACAAGTAACAAAACATCAATAAATACATGTCTAATGATAATTAGTTTGAATGTAAATGGACTAAATGCTCCAAGCAAAAGAGCATGACAGAGTTTGTATATATATATATAAAAGATTTCACACCTAAAGACACCTGCAGATGGAAATTAAGAGATGGAGAAACATTAATCATGCAAGTGGATGTCAAAAGAAGTCAGAGTAGCAATCCTTATATCAGACAAAATAGACTTTTTTAACATTGAAATTGAATTAGCCAACATAGAGTACACCAGTAATTTCAAATGTAGCGTTCCACAATTCATCAGTTGTGTATAACACCCAGTGTTCATCACATCACATGCATTCCTTAATGCCCATCACACAGTTACTCCATCTCCCCACCCACCTTTCCTCCAGCAACCCTCAGTTTGTTTCCAATAGCTGGGAACCTGTCATGGATTTTCTTCCTCTCTGGTTTCTTCGCATTCATTTTCCCTCCCTTCCCCTATGATCCTCTGTGCTGTTCCTTCTATTCCACATATGAGTTAAACCATATAATAATTGTTTTTCTCTGACTGACTTATTTTGCTCAGCATAATACCCTCCAGTGCCTTCCACATCGATATGCTAAATATTGATCCTTTCTGATGGCTGAGTCATATTCCATTGTATATGTATATACCATGTTTTCTTTATCCATTTATCTGTCGATGGATGTCTTGGTTCCTTCCACGGTTTGGCTATTGTGGACAATGTCGCTATAAACATTCGGGGTGCAGTTGCCCCTTCAGATCACTACATTTGTAGCTTTGGGGTAAATAAAATTGCTGGGTTGTAAGGGAGCTCTCTTTTAAGTTCTTGGGGAACCTCCATATTGTTTTCCAAAGTGGCTGTACCAGTTTTCATTCCCACTTAGAAGTGTAAGAGAGTTCCCCTTTCTCCTCACCAACATTTGTTATTTCTTCGCTTGTTAATTTTTGCAATTCTGACTGGTGTGAAGTGGTATCTCATTGTCATTTGGATTTCTTTTTCCCCATGCCAAGTGATGTTGAGCAGTTTGTCATATGTCTGTTGGCCATTTGTGTGTCTTCTTTGGAGAAATATCTGTTCATATCTTCTGCCCATTTCTTGACTCGCTTATTTGTTTTTTGGGTGTTGAGTGTGGGTGTTGAACGGTAGTAAAGCGTACGGCACTTTCATGATGCTTCCACACCCACTTTTGGAAATGCTTCTCTCTCCAGGATACCTGAAGATGTTAGTGGAGAGTTGCTGTATACGCAGACTTGCTTTTCCCAGGTGAGTGCATGGCACATTCCTTATTCACTCACGCGCGCGCGCGCACACACACACACACACACACACAGAGTTGAACATGTTTCTGTCTCGTCAGGAAAGGAGGTGTTCGTTGAGAGACGGTTTCTCGCCAATGCTTTTGGGTGCTTGCCCTTTTCCCCCCGGAGAGTGAAGTGTATGCGCTTTTTGCCTAGGCTTCCGTACACACCCTTGAGAAGCCTTCCCTCAGCCAGAAACAAGCCGTGAGTTGAAAGAGGCGTTCCACACAGACCTCCTTCTCAGAGCGAAGCCTGTCACACTTTTCCTTGGGCCTCCACACGCACTTTAGAAAAACTTCCTCCGGGAAGCTGTGAGTTGAACGACGGGTTTCCTACAGCGGTTTTCCGTGGGGGTAAGGATATATGGCACTTGGCCTTAGGCTTCCACGCACAGATTGGAAAGGCTTCTCTCTTCGTGAAACAAGATGTGCGCTGAACGTTGCGTTCTGCGCAGGCTTGGTTTTCACACATCAGCCCATGGTACTTTCCCTAGGCTTCCACACGCGCAGTGAGTATCCCTTCCCTAAACCTGAACCAAGACGCGGGGGAAAGCTGCCTTCTACACCACCTTCTTTTCCGAGTTTCGTATAGAACCCTTGCGTTGTGCTTCCACATCCACTTTTGTCACTGCTTCGATATATCCTCCGGAGAGGGGTTCGCTTGAAAGACGGTCTCCCTCCGTCACGCTTTCAAGGAGTTAAGGATAGGGCACTCTCCTTATGCCTGCACACGTCCACTTGCAATCTCGACTGACTTCATGACCCCGTCCATATGCTACGCTGAAAGTCCCATTGCGCGCGGCCTTGTTTCTAAGAGATGAGGACAGGGCACGGCACGTTCCTTGTGCTTCCACCACGACTATATAAAAGGCTCCCGTCTCCAAGGCAAAGGATGTCAGGTGCAAGACGGCTTCGCAAAAGCGAGGTTGCCTCTTAGAGGGCGGTCTACGGCGCTCTGCTGACGCTTCCACGCCTACATATGCAAACGCTTCTGGGCTCACGAAAGAAGACGTCCGTTGAAAGCTGCCTTGTACCCCGACGCGTTTCTCGGAGTTAGGTCCAGGGAACGGTCCCTGTGCGATCACACGCAGCCTTGAGATGGCTCAGCTCTTTTCGATCGTCAGGGAGGACGTTTCTCGGAGTTAGGTCCAGGGAAAGGTAGTAAAGCGTACGGCACTTTCATGATGCTTCCACACCCACTTTTGGAAATGCTTCTCTCTCCAGGATACCTGAAGATGCTAGTGGCGAGTCGCCGTAGACGCAGACTTGCTTTTCCCAGGTCAGTACATGGCACTCTCCTTATTCACTCACGCACGCGCGCGCGCGCGGGCCCTAACACACACACACTCACACACACACACACACACACACACACACACACACACACACACACACACACACAGAGTTGAACATGTTTCTGTCTCGTCAGGAAAGAAGGTGATCGTTGAGAGACGGTTTCTCGCCGATGCTTTTGGGTTCTTGCTTTTTTCCCCCCGGAGAGAGAAGTGTAGCCGCTTTTTCCCTAGGCGTCCGTACACACCCTTGAGAAGCCTTCCGTCAGCCAGAAACAAGCCATGAGTTGAAAGAGGCGTTCCACGCAGACCTCCTTCTCAGAGCGAAGCCTGTCACACTTTTCCTTGTGAAGTAAACTAGAGAGATACAAATACTTTCTCAATGATTGCTTTAACAAAAAAGGACTAAATATCCCAATCAGAAAACATAGACTGTAAAGAGGAAGCAAGACCCATCTCTATGCTGCCTACCAGAGAATCACTTCAGACCTAAAAATAAAAGCAGATTGGAAGTAATGGGACACAAAACCATTTATCATGCAAATGGAAGTGAAAAGAAAGTTGGAGTCGTAATATTTTTATGAGACAAAATAAACTGAATTGTGGGGAAGATGGCAGAGTAGAAGGACCCTAAAATCACCTCATCCCACAGATACAACTAGGTAACACTCACACCAGAGTCACCCAGAAATGGACCTTCAGATTTCCCCACAAAACTATACAACTAAATGGAGAGAGGGAATCACATCAAAGATGGTAGGAAGGACAAGGACTCTGTAGGAATCTAAACCCCATATTTCTGACCACCAGAGGGAGGGAACCACAGTCACAGAGGGGCCAGAAACAAACTACTACACCGGGGAACCTCTAAAGCGTAGAGACATCCTCATAGCTTATGGCTTTGAAAATCAGAAGGGATGACATTTGTGAGCGTATACAACCAGCAGACTTAAAGCTTGGAACTTTTAAAAATCAGCTGTCTCAGCTCTGAGAGAGCACAGAAGGTGATAGGAAGCTGAGATCTGTCCTTAAAGATTAAGCAGAGCAAAGAGTGTGGAGAAGCTTGGGTGAAGCAGGTTGAAAGGTGCTTGAGGATTAAACAAGGGAGACATAGTTCCTGAACTCAGAGTTTGCTAAGGGACTTGTCCAGGAACAAAGGAGCTGGCAGGTGCCATTTCCCTCTACGGCCCCTCATTATAAACACACACCTACCTGCAAGACCAAGCACAATCTAGCAATCACTAACTTGCATAAACCATGGCCCATCCCCACACCTACCACACCTGCTTCAGTCCCAGTGCTGTGGATACCCTCCCTGATAAGACCCACACAATCCTTGACAACAATATGTCTCCCCATCACCCACAGAACACGCATGCATCTTGTTAAAACAGCACACCCCATGTGTTGTGCACAATGACACAGTCCAGATCCAGTCTCTGTTGTTGCTATGCATTACCTTCAGAGGAGAACCAGCATCACCAAGTGAAAAATGTATGTTCTGCCCCGTATTTTCAAGAACAAGCAATATATCTGACCTTCCTAACCGAGAGATATTCTCTGAGAAGTAGGCCAAATGAGCAGACAGAGGACTATGTCCTAAACGAAAGAAGAGGACAAAGCCACAGCAAGAGACCTAAACAAAATGGATATAAGGAACATGCCTGACAGAAAATTTAAGATAACAATTATAAAGATACTCACTGGGGAAATGAAAAGAGGGAGGACATCAGAAGGGGGAACATCATTGAGACTCTTAACAAAGAGATATGAAAGAAATAATCAGAGATGTGGAACACAAGAAATGAAATGAAGAATATACTAGATAGAATAATTAGCAGGATGGACGAAGCAGAGGAACAAATTAATGAACTAGAAGACAGTAATGGAAAGTAATCAAGCGGAACAAATGAGAGGAAAAAGAAGTATGCAAAAATGAGAAGAGACATAGGGAATTCAGTGACTCCA
Organism: Eumetopias jubatus; assembly: GCF_037043125.1. Lineage (NCBI taxonomy): Eukaryota > Metazoa > Chordata > Mammalia > Carnivora > Otariidae > Eumetopias > Eumetopias jubatus. The sequence continues at coordinate 872,860 of NW_028274834.1, read as the reverse complement.
TCCAGTGTAACAACACCCACATGAGAGGGATCCCAGAAGGTGAAAAGGGGGAAAAGGGGGCAGAAAATCTATTTGACCAAAGAAGAGCTGAAAACTTAACCTAATCTGGTGAAGGAAACCTATACAAATCCATAAGGCATAGAGATCCCCTCCCACAAAATCAACCTAAGGAGGTCCACATCAAGATACATAGTAATCCAAATGGGAAAAGGTAGTGATAAAGAAAAAACATTTAAAGCAGCAAGATAAAAGAAGACAGTTAACATGCAAGGGAAAGCCCATAAATCTATCAGCTGAGTTTTCAGCAGAAACTATGCAGGACAGAAGAAAGTGGCGTTAAATATTCAAAGTGCTGAATGAGAAAAATCTGCAGCAAGGAATAATTTATCCAGCAAGCCTATCCTTCAGAAAAGAAGGGGAGAAAAAGAGTTTCTTAGCCACACAAACTAAAAGAGTTCATGACCACTAAATTAACTACAAAAAATATTGAAGGGGACACTATGAGTGGAAAAAAATCGTAAGTGAGAGTATGACAATAATGAATCAAGGAAGCAGTAAAAATAAGTATTTCTGTAAAAATCAGTTAAGGGATTCACAAAATAAAAGTATGTAAAATATGAAAACATATACCCTAACACATGAGGAGGAGTCAACAGTGGGTTTGAACTTAAACAGCATTCAACTTAATATAGACTGAAAAGGCTATATATAATCCAGGGGGTCACCACAAACCCAAACCTCTAATACACATGCAAAAGATAAAGGGAAAGAAATCCAAGAATATCATTAAAGAAAACGAGCAAACCATGAGAGAGAGAGCAAGAGAAGAAAGGATCAGAGAAAAACTACACAAAAAACTATGAAACAAGTAACAAAACATCAATAAATACATGTCTAATGATAATTAGTTTGAATGTAAATGGACTAAATGCTCCAAGCAAAAGAGCATGACAGAGTTTGTATATATATATATAAAAGATTTCACACCTAAAGACACCTGCAGATGGAAATTAAGAGATGGAGAAACATTAATCATGCAAGTGGATGTCAAAAGAAGTCAGAGTAGCAATCCTTATATCAGACAAAATAGACTTTTTTAACATTGAAATTGAATTAGCCAACATAGAGTACACCAGTAATTTCAAATGTAGCGTTCCACAATTCATCAGTTGTGTATAACACCCAGTGTTCATCACATCACATGCATTCCTTAATGCCCATCACACAGTTACTCCATCTCCCCACCCACCTTTCCTCCAGCAACCCTCAGTTTGTTTCCAATAGCTGGGAACCTGTCATGGATTTTCTTCCTCTCTGGTTTCTTCGCATTCATTTTCCCTCCCTTCCCCTATGATCCTCTGTGCTGTTCCTTCTATTCCACATATGAGTTAAACCATATAATAATTGTTTTTCTCTGACTGACTTATTTTGCTCAGCATAATACCCTCCAGTGCCTTCCACATCGATATGCTAAATATTGATCCTTTCTGATGGCTGAGTCATATTCCATTGTATATGTATATACCATGTTTTCTTTATCCATTTATCTGTCGATGGATGTCTTGGTTCCTTCCACGGTTTGGCTATTGTGGACAATGTCGCTATAAACATTCGGGGTGCAGTTGCCCCTTCAGATCACTACATTTGTAGCTTTGGGGTAAATAAAATTGCTGGGTTGTAAGGGAGCTCTCTTTTAAGTTCTTGGGGAACCTCCATATTGTTTTCCAAAGTGGCTGTACCAGTTTTCATTCCCACTTAGAAGTGTAAGAGAGTTCCCCTTTCTCCTCACCAACATTTGTTATTTCTTCGCTTGTTAATTTTTGCAATTCTGACTGGTGTGAAGTGGTATCTCATTGTCATTTGGATTTCTTTTTCCCCATGCCAAGTGATGTTGAGCAGTTTGTCATATGTCTGTTGGCCATTTGTGTGTCTTCTTTGGAGAAATATCTGTTCATATCTTCTGCCCATTTCTTGACTCGCTTATTTGTTTTTTGGGTGTTGAGTGTGGGTGTTGAACGGTAGTAAAGCGTACGGCACTTTCATGATGCTTCCACACCCACTTTTGGAAATGCTTCTCTCTCCAGGATACCTGAAGATGTTAGTGGAGAGTTGCTGTATACGCAGACTTGCTTTTCCCAGGTGAGTGCATGGCACATTCCTTATTCACTCACGCGCGCGCGCGCACACACACACACACACACACACAGAGTTGAACATGTTTCTGTCTCGTCAGGAAAGGAGGTGTTCGTTGAGAGACGGTTTCTCGCCAATGCTTTTGGGTGCTTGCCCTTTTCCCCCCGGAGAGTGAAGTGTATGCGCTTTTTGCCTAGGCTTCCGTACACACCCTTGAGAAGCCTTCCCTCAGCCAGAAACAAGCCGTGAGTTGAAAGAGGCGTTCCACACAGACCTCCTTCTCAGAGCGAAGCCTGTCACACTTTTCCTTGGGCCTCCACACGCACTTTAGAAAAACTTCCTCCGGGAAGCTGTGAGTTGAACGACGGGTTTCCTACAGCGGTTTTCCGTGGGGGTAAGGATATATGGCACTTGGCCTTAGGCTTCCACGCACAGATTGGAAAGGCTTCTCTCTTCGTGAAACAAGATGTGCGCTGAACGTTGCGTTCTGCGCAGGCTTGGTTTTCACACATCAGCCCATGGTACTTTCCCTAGGCTTCCACACGCGCAGTGAGTATCCCTTCCCTAAACCTGAACCAAGACGCGGGGGAAAGCTGCCTTCTACACCACCTTCTTTTCCGAGTTTCGTATAGAACCCTTGCGTTGTGCTTCCACATCCACTTTTGTCACTGCTTCGATATATCCTCCGGAGAGGGGTTCGCTTGAAAGACGGTCTCCCTCCGTCACGCTTTCAAGGAGTTAAGGATAGGGCACTCTCCTTATGCCTGCACACGTCCACTTGCAATCTCGACTGACTTCATGACCCCGTCCATATGCTACGCTGAAAGTCCCATTGCGCGCGGCCTTGTTTCTAAGAGATGAGGACAGGGCACGGCACGTTCCTTGTGCTTCCACCACGACTATATAAAAGGCTCCCGTCTCCAAGGCAAAGGATGTCAGGTGCAAGACGGCTTCGCAAAAGCGAGGTTGCCTCTTAGAGGGCGGTCTACGGCGCTCTGCTGACGCTTCCACGCCTACATATGCAAACGCTTCTGGGCTCACGAAAGAAGACGTCCGTTGAAAGCTGCCTTGTACCCCGACGCGTTTCTCGGAGTTAGGTCCAGGGAACGGTCCCTGTGCGATCACACGCAGCCTTGAGATGGCTCAGCTCTTTTCGATCGTCAGGGAGGACGTTTCTCGGAGTTAGGTCCAGGGAAAGGTAGTAAAGCGTACGGCACTTTCATGATGCTTCCACACCCACTTTTGGAAATGCTTCTCTCTCCAGGATACCTGAAGATGCTAGTGGCGAGTCGCCGTAGACGCAGACTTGCTTTTCCCAGGTCAGTACATGGCACTCTCCTTATTCACTCACGCACGCGCGCGCGCGCGGGCCCTAACACACACACACTCACACACACACACACACACACACACACACACACACACACACACACACACAGAGTTGAACATGTTTCTGTCTCGTCAGGAAAGAAGGTGATCGTTGAGAGACGGTTTCTCGCCGATGCTTTTGGGTTCTTGCTTTTTTCCCCCCGGAGAGAGAAGTGTAGCCGCTTTTTCCCTAGGCGTCCGTACACACCCTTGAGAAGCCTTCCGTCAGCCAGAAACAATCCATGAGTTGAAAGAGGCGTTCCACGCAGACCTCCTTCTCAGAGCGAAGCCTGTCACACTTTTCCTTGTGAAGTAAACTAGAGAGATACAAATACTTTCTCAATGATTGCTTTAACAAAAAAGGACTAAATATCCCAATCAGAAAACATAGACTGTAAAGAGGAAGCAAGACCCATCTCTATGCTGCCTACCAGAGAATCACTTCAGACCTAAAAATAAAAGCAGATTGGAAGTAATGGGACACAAAACCATTTATCATGCAAATGGAAGTGAAAAGAAAGTTGGAGTCGTAATATTTTTATGAGACAAAATAAACTGAATTGTGGGGAAGATGGCAGAGTAGAAGGACCCTAAAATCACCTCATCCCACAGATACAACTAGGTAACACTCACACCAGAGTCACCCAGAAATGGACCTTCAGATTTCCCCACAAAACTATACAACTAAATGGAGAGAGGGAATCACATCAAAGATGGTAGGAAGGACAAGGACTCTGTAGGAATCTAAACCCCATATTTCTGACCACCAGAGGGAGGGAACCACAGTCACAGAGGGGCCAGAAACAAACTACTACACCGGGGAACCTCTAAAGCGTAGAGACATCCTCATAGCTTATGGCTTTGAAAATCAGAAGGGATGACATTTGTGAGCGTATACAACCAGCAGACTTAAAGCTTGGAACTTTTAAAAATCAGCTGTCTCAGCTCTGAGAGAGCACAGAAGGTGATAGGAAGCTGAGATCTGTCCTTAAAGATTAAGCAGAGCAAAGAGTGTGGAGAAGCTTGGGTGAAGCAGGTTGAAAGGTGCTTGAGGATTAAACAAGGGAGACATAGTTCCTGAACTCAGAGTTTGCTAAGGGACTTGTCCAGGAACAAAGGAGCTGGCAGGTGCCATTTCCCTCTACGGCCCCTCATTATAAACACACACCTACCTGCAAGACCAAGCACAATCTAGCAATCACTAACTTGCATAAACCATGGCCCATCCCCACACCTACCACACCTGCTTCAGTCCCAGTGCTGTGGATACCCTCCCTGATAAGACCCACACAATCCTTGACAACAATATGTCTCCCCATCACCCACAGAACACGCATGCATCTTCTTAAAACAGCACACCCCATGTGTTGTGCACAATGACACAGTCCAGATCCAGTCTCTGTTGTTGCTATGCATTACCTTCAGAGGAGAACCAGCATCACCAAGTGAAAAATGTATGTTCTGCCCCGTATTTTCAAGAACAAGCAATATATCTGACCTTCCTAACCGAGAGATATTCTCTGAGAAGTAGGCCAAATGAGCAGACAGAGGACTATGTCCTAAACGAAAGAAGAGGACAAAGCCACAGCAAGAGACCTAAACAAAATGGATATAAGGAACATGCCTGACAGAAAATTTAAGATAACAATTATAAAGATACTCACTGGGGAAATGAAAAGAGGGAGGACATCAGAAGGGGGAACATCATTGAGACTCTTAACAAAGAGATATGAAAGAAATAATCAGAGATGTGGAACACAAGAAATGAAATGAAGAATATACTAGATAGAATAATTAGCAGGATGGACGAAGCAGAGGAACAAATTAATGAACTAGAAGACAGTAATGGAAAGTAATCAAGCGGAACAAATGAGAGGAAAAAGAAGTATGCAAAAATGAGAAGAGACATAGGGAATTCAGTGACTCCATCCAGTGTAACAACACCCACATGAGAGGGATCCCAGAAGGTGAAAAGGGGGAAAAGGGGGCAGAAAATCTATTTGACCAAAGAAGAGCTGAAAACTTAACCAAATCTGGTGAAGGAAACCTATACAAATCCATAAGGCATAGAGATCCCCTCCCACAAAATCAACCTAAGGAGGTCCACATCAAGATACATAGTAATCCAAATGGGAAAAGGTAGTGATAAAGAAAAAACATTTAAAGCAGCAAGATAAAAGAAGACAGTTAACATGCAAGGGAAAGCCCATAAATCTATCAGCTGAGTTTTCAGCAGAAACTATGCAGGACAGAAGAAAGTGGCGTTAAATATTCAAAGTGCTGAATGAGAAAAATCTGCAGCAAGGAATAATTTATCCAGCAAGCCTATCCTTCAGAAAAGAAGGGGAGAAAAAGAGTTTCTTAGCCACACAAACTAAAAGAGTTCATGACCACTAAATTAACTACAAAAAATATTGAAGGGGACACTATGAGTGGAAAAAAATCGTAAGTGAGAGTATGACAATAATGAATCAAGGAAGCAGTAAAAATAAGTATTTCTGTAAAAATCAGTTAAGGGATTCACAAAATAAAAGTATGTAAAATATGAAAACATATACCCTAACACATGAGGAGGAGTCAACAGTGGGTTTGAACTTAAACAGCATTCAACTTAATATAGACTGAAAAGGCTATATATAATCCAGGGGGTCACCACAAACCCAAACCTCTAATACACATGCAAAAGATAAAGGGAAAGAAATCCAAGAATATCATTAAAGAAAACGAGCAAACCATGAGAGAGAGAGCAAGAGAAGAAAGGATCAGAGAAAAACTACACAAAAAACTATGAAACAAGTAACAAAACATCAATAAATACATGTCTAATGATAATTAGTTTGAATGTAAATGGACTAAATGCTCCAAGCAAAAGAGCATGACAGAGTTTGTATATATATATATAAAAGATTTCACACCTAAAGACACCTGCAGATGGAAATTAAGAGATGGAGAAACGTTAATCATGCAAGTGGATGTCAAAAGAAGTCAGAGTAGCAATCCTTATATCAGACAAAATAGACTTTTTTAACATTGAAATTGAATTAGCCAACATAGAGTACACCAGTAATTTCAAATGTAGCGTTCCACAATTCATCAGTTGTGTATAACACCCAGTGTTCATCACATCACATGCATTCCTTAATGCCCATCGCACAGTTACTCCATCTCCCCACCCACCTTTCCTCCAGCAACCCTCAGTTTGTTTCCAATAGCTGGGAACCTGTCATGGATTTTCTTCCTCTCTGGTTTCTTCGCATTCATTTTCCCTCCCTTCCCCTATGATCCTCTGTGCTGTTCCTTCTATTCCACATATGAGTAAAACCATATAATAATTGTTTTTCTCTGACTGACTTATTTTGCTCAGCATAATACCCTCCAGTGCCTTCCACATCGATATGCTAAATATTGATCCTTTCTGATGGCTGAGTCATATTCCTTTGTATATGTATATACCATGTTTTCTTTATCCATTTATCTGTCGATGGATGTCTTGGTTCCTTCCACGGTTTGGCTATTGTGGACAATGTCGCTATAAACATTCGGGGTGCAGTTGCCCCTTCAGATCACTACATTTGTAGCTTTGGGGTAAATAAAATTGCTGGGTTGTAAGGGAGCTCTCTTTTAAGTTCTTGGGGAACCTCCATATTGTTTTCCAAAGTGGCTGTACCAGTTTTCATTCCCACTTAGAAGTGTAAGAGAGTTCCCCTTTCTCCTCACCAACATTTGTTATTTCTTCGCTTGTTAATTTTTGCAATTCTGACTGGTGTGAAGTGGTATCTCATTGTCATTTGGATTTCTTTTTCCCCATGCCAAGTGATGTTGAGCAGTTTGTCATATGTCTGTTGGCCATTTGTGTGTCTTCTTTGGAGAAATATCTGTTCATATCTTCTGCCCATTTCTTGACTCGCTTATTTGTTTTTTGGGTGTTGAGTTTGGGTGTTGAACGGTAGTAAAGCGTACGGCACTTTCATGATGCTTCCACACCCACTTTTGGAAATGCTTCTCTCTCCAGGATACCTGAAGATGTTAGTGGAGAGTTGCCGTATACGCAGACTTGCTTTTCCCAGGTGAGTGCATGGCACATTCCTTATTCACTCACGCGCGCGCGCGCGCACACACACACACACACACACACAGAGTTGAACATGTTTCTGTCTCGTCAGGAAAGGAGGTGTTCGTTGAGAGACGGTTTCTCGCCAATGCTTTTGGGTGCTTGCCCTTTTCCCCCCGGAGAGTGAAGTGTATGCGCTTTTTGCCTAGGCTTCCGTACACACCCTTGAGAAGCCTTCCCTCAGCCAGAAACAAGCCGTGAATTGAAAGAGGCGTTCCACACAGACCTCCTTCTCAGAGCGAAGCCTGTCACACTTTTCCTTGGGCCTCCACACGCACTTTAGAAAAACTTCCTCCGGGAAGCTGTGAGTTGAACGACGGGTTTCCTACAGCGGTTTTCCGTGGGGGTAAGGATATATGGCACTTGGCCTTAGGCTTCCACGCACAGATTGGAAAGGCTTCTCTCTTCGTGAAACAAGATGTGCGCTGAACGTTGCGTTCTGCGCAGGCTTGGTTTTCACACATCAGCCCATGGTACTTTCCCTAGGCTTCCACACGCGCAGTGAGTATCCCTTCCCTAAACCTGAACCAAGACGCGGGGGAAAGCTGCCTTCTACACCACCTTCTTTTCCGAGTTTCGTATAGAACCCTTGCGTTGTGCTTCCACATCCACTTTTGTCACTGCTTCGATATATCCTCCGGAGAGGGGTTCGCTTGAAAGACGGTCTCCCTCCGTCACGCTTTCAAGGAGTTAAGGATAGGGCACTCTCCTTATGCCTGCACACGTCCACTTGCAATCTCGACTGACTTCATGACCCCGTCCATATGCTACGCTGAAAGTCCCATTGCGCGGGGCCTTGTTTCTAAGAGATGAGGACAGGGCACGGCACGTTCCTTGTGCTTCCACCACGACTATATAAAAGGCTCCCGTCTCCAAGGCAAAGGATGTCAGGTGCAAGACGGCTTCGCAAAAGCGAGGTTGCCTCTTAGAGGGCGGTCTACGGCGCTCTGCTGACGCTTCCACGCCTACATATGCAAACGCTTCTGGGCTCACGAAAGAAGACGTCCGTTGAAAGCTGCCTTGTACCCCGACGCGTTTCTCGGAGTTAGGTCCAGGGAACGGTCCCTGTGCGATCACACGCAGCCTTGAGATGGCTCAGCTCTTTTCGATCGTCAGGGAGGACGTTTCTCGGAGTTAGGTCCAGGGAAAGGTAGTAAAGCGTACGGCACTTTCATGATGCTTCCACACCCACTTTTGGAAATGCTTCTCTCTCCAGGATACCTGAAGATGCTAGTGGCGAGTCGCCGTAGACGCAGACTTGCTTTTCCCAGGTCAGTACATGGCACTCTCCTTATTCACTCACGCACGCGCGCGCGCGCGGGCCCTAACACACACACACTCACACACACACACACACACACACACACACACACACACACACACAGAGTTGAACATGTTTCTGTCTCGTCAGGAAAGAAGGTGATCGTTGAGAGACGGTTTCTCGCCGATGCTTTTGGGTTCTTGCTTTTTTCCCCCCGGAGAGAGAAGTGTAGCCGCTTTTTCCCTAGGCTTCCGTACACACCCTTGAGAAGCCTTCCGTCAGCCAGAAACAAGCCATGAGTTGAAAGAGGCGTTCCACGCAGACCTCCTTCTCAGAGCGAAGCCTGTCACACTTTTCCTTGTGAAGTAAACTAGAGAGATACAAATACTTTCTCAATGATTGCTTTAACAAAAAAGGACTAAATATCCCAATCAGAAAACATAGACTGTAAAGAGGAAGCAAGACCCATCTCTATGCTGCCTACCAGAGAATCACTTCAGACCTAAAAATAAAAGCAGATTGGAAGTAATGGGACACAAAACCATTTATCATGCAAATGGAAGTGAAAAGAAAGTTGGAGTCGTAATATTTTTATGAGACAAAATAAACTGAATTGTGGGGAAGATGGCAGAGTAGAAGGACCCTAAACTCACCTCATCCCACAGATACAACTAGGTAACACTCACACCAGAGTCACCCAGAAATGGACCTTCAGATTTCCCCACAAAACTATACAACTAAATGGAGAGAGGGAATCACATCAAAGATGGTAGGAAGGACAAGGACTCTGTAGGAATCTAAACCCCATATTTCTGACCACCAGAGGGAGGGAACCACAGTCACAGAGGGGCCAGAAACAAACTACTACACCGGGGAGCCTCTAAAGCGTAGAGACATCCTCATAGCTTATGGCTTTGAAAATCAGAAGGGATGACATTTGTGAGCGTATACAACCAGCAGACTTAAAGCTTGGAACTTTTAAAAATCAGCTGTCTCAGCTCTGAGAGAGCACAGAAGGTGATAGGAAGCTGAGATCTGTCCTTAAAGATTAAGCAGAGCAAAGAGTGTGGAGAAGCTTGGGTGAAGCAGGTTGAAAGGTGCTTGAGGATTAAACAAGGGAGACATAGTTCCTGAACTCAGAGTTTGCTAAGGGACTTGTCCAGGAACAAAGGAGCTGGCAGGTGCCATTTCCCTCTACGGCCCCTCATTATAAACACACACCTACCTGCAAGACCAAGCACAATCTAGCAATCACTAACTTGCATAAACCATGGCCCATCCCCACACCTACCACACCTGCTTCAGTCCCAGTGCTGTGGATACCCTCCCTGATAAGACCCACACAATCCTTGACAACAATATGTCTCCCCATCACCCACAGAACACGCATGCATCTTGTTAAAACAGCACACCCCATGTGTTGTGCACAATGACACAGTCCAGATCCAGTCTCTGTTGTTGCTATGCATTACCTTCAGAGGAGAACCAGCATCACCAAGTGAAAAATGTATGTTCTGCCCCGTATTTTCAAGAACAAGCAATATATCTGACCTTCCTAACCGAGAGATATTCTCTGAGAAGTAGGCCAAATGAGCAGACAGAGGACTATGTCCTAAACGAAAGAAGAGGACAAAGCCACAGCAAGAGACCTAAACAAAATGGATATAAGGAACATGCCTGACAGAAAATTTAAGATAACAATTATAAAGATACTCACTGGGGAAATGAAAAGAGGGAGGACATCAGAAGGGGGAACATCATTGAGACTCTTAACAAAGAGATATGAAAGAAATAATCAGAGATGTGGAACACAAGAAATGAAATGAAGAATATACTAGATAGAATAATTAGCAGGATGGACGAAGCAGAGGAACAAATTAATGAACTAGAAGACAGTAATGGAAAGTAATCAAGCGGAACAAATGAGAGGAAAAAGAAGTATGCAAAAATGAGAAGAGACTTAGGGAATTCAGTGACTCCATCCAGTGTAACCACACCCACATGAGAGGGATCCCAGAAGGTGAAAAGGGGGAAAAGGGGGCAGAAAATCTATTTGACCAAAGAAGAGCTGAAAACTTAACCTAATCTGGTGAAGGAAACCTATACAAATCCATAAGGCATAGAGATCCCCTCCCACAAAATCAACCTAAGGAGGTCCACATCAAGATACATAGTAATCCAAATGGGAAAAGGTAGTGATAAAGAAAAAACATTTAAAGCAGCAAGATAAAAGAAGACAGTTAACATGCAAGGGAAAGCCCATAAATCTATCAGCTGAGTTTTCAGCAGAAACTATGCAGGACAGAAGAAAGTGGCGTTAAATATTCAAAGTGCTGAATGAGAAAAATCTGCAGCAAGGAATAATTTATCCAGCAAGCCTATCCTTCAGAAAAGAAGGGGAGAAAAAGAGTTTCTTAGCCACACAAACTAAAAGAGTTCATGACCACTAAATTAACTACAAAAAATATTGAAGGGGACACTATGAGTGGAAAAAAATCGTAAGTGAGAGTATGACAATAATGAATCAAGGAGGCAGTAAAAATAAGTATTTCTGTAAAAATCAGTTAAGGGATTCACAAAATAAAAGTATGTAAAATATGAAAACATATACCCTAACACATGAGGAGGAGTCAACAGTGGGTTTGAACTTAAACAGCATTCAACTTAATATAGACTGAAAAGGCTATATATAATCCAGGGGGTCACCACAAACCCAAACCTCTAATACACATGCAAAAGATAAAGGGAAAGAAATCCAAGAATATCATTAAAGAAAACGAGCAAACCATGAGAGAGAGAGCAAGAGAAGAAAGGATCAGAGAAAAACTACACAAAAAACTATGAAACAAGTAACAAAACATCAATAAATACATGTCTAATGATAATTAGTTTGAATGTAAATGGACTAAATGCTCCAAGCAAAAGAGCATGACAGAGTTTGTCTATATATATAAAAGATTTCACACCTAAAGACACCTGCAGATGGAAATTAAGAGATGGAGAAACGTTAATCATGCAAGTGGATGTCAAAAGAAGTCAGAGTAGCAATCCTTATATCAGACAAAATAGACTTTTTTAACATTGAAATTGAATTAGCCAACATAGAGTACACCAGTAATTTCAAATGTAGCGTTCCACAATTCATCAGTTGTGTATAACACCCAGTGTTCATCACATCACATGCATTCCTTAATGCCCATCGCACAGTTACTCCATCTCCCCACCCACCTTTCCTCCAGCAACCCTCAGTTTGTTTCCAATAGCTGGGAACCTGTCATGGATTTTCTTCCTCTCTGGTTTCTTCGCATTCATTTTCCCTCCCTTCCCCTATGATCCTCTGTGCTGTTCCTTCTATTCCACATATGAGTAAAACCATATAATAATTGTTTTTCTCTGACTGACTTATTTTGCTCAGCATAATACCCTCCAGTGCCTTCCACATCGATATGCTAAATATTGATCCTTTCTGATGGCTGAGTCATATTCCTTTGTATATGTATATACCATGTTTTCTTTATCCATTTATCTGTCGATGGATGTCTTGGTTCCTTCCACGGTTTGGCTATTGTGGACAATGTCGCTATAAACATTCGGGGTGCAGTTGCCCCTTCAGATCACTACATTTGTAGCTTTGGGGTAAATAAAATTGCTGGGTTGTAAGGGAGCTCTCTTTTAAGTTCTTGGGGAACCTCCATATTGTTTTCCAAAGTGGCTGTACCAGTTTTCATTCCCACTTAGAAGTGTAAGAGAGTTCCCCTTTCTCCTCACCAACATTTGTTATTTCTTCGCTTGTTAATTTTTGCAATTCTGACTGGTGTGAAGTGGTATCTCATTGTCATTTGGATTTCTTTTTCCCCATGCCAAGTGATGTTGAGCAGTTTGTCATATGTCTGTTGGCCATTTGTGTGTCTTCTTTGGAGAAATATCTGTTCATATCTTCTGCCCATTTCTTGACTCGCTTATTTGTTTTTTGGGTGTTGAGTTTGGGTGTTGAACGGTAGTAAAGCGTACGGCACTTTCATGATGCTTCCACACCCACTTTTGGAAATGCTTCTCTCTCCAGGATACCTGAAGATGTTAGTGGAGAGTTGCCGTATACGCAGACTTGCTTTTCCCAGGTGAGTGCATGGCACATTCCTTATTCACTCACGCGCGCGCGCGCGCACACACACACACACACACACACAGAGTTGAACATGTTTCTGTCTCGTCAGGAAAGGAGGTGTTCGTTGAGAGACGGTTTCTCGCCAATGCTTTTGGGTGCTTGCCCTTTTCCCCCCGGAGAGTGAAGTGTATGCGCTTTTTGCCTAGGCTTCCGTACACACCCTTGAGAAGCCTTCCCTCAGCCAGAAACAAGCCGTGAGTTGAAAGAGGCGTTCCACACAGACCTCCTTCTCAGAGCGAAGCCTGTCACACTTTTCCTTGGGCCTCCACACGCACTTTAGAAAAACTTCCTCCGGGAAGCTGTGAGTTGAACGACGGGTTTCCTACAGCGGTTTTCCGTGGGGGTAAGGATATATGGCACTTGGCCTTAGGCTTCCACGCACAGATTGGAAAGGCTTCTCTCTTCGTGAAACAAGATGTGCGCTGAACGTTGCGTTCTGCGCAGGCTTGGTTTTCACACATCAGCCCATGGTACTTTCCCTAGGCTTCCACACGCGCAGTGAGTATCCCTTCCCTAAACCTGAACCAAGACGCGGGGGAAAGCTGCCTTCTACACCACCTTCTTTTCCGAGTTTCGTATAGAACCCTTGCGTTGTGCTTCCACATCCACTTTTGTCACTGCTTCGATATATCCTCCGGAGAGGGGTTCGCTTGAAAGACGGTCTCCCTCCGTCACGCTTTCAAGGAGTTAAGGATAGGGCACTCTCCTTATGCCTGCACACGTCCACTTGCAATCTCGACTGACTTCATGACCCCGTCCATATGCTACGCTGAAAGTCCCATTGCGCGCGGCCTTGTTTCTAAGAGATGAGGACAGGGCACGGCACGTTCCTTGTGCTTCCAGCACGACTATATAAAAGGCTCCCGTCTCCAAGGCAAAGGATGTCAGGTGCAAGACGGCTTCGCAAAAGCGAGGTTGCCTCTTAGAGGGCGGTCTACGGCGCTCTGCTGACGCTTCCACGCCTACATATGCAAACGCTTCTGGGCTCACGAAAGAAGACGTCCGTTGAAAGCTGCCTTGTACCCCGACGCGTTTCTCGGAGTTAGGTCCAGGGAACGGTCCCTGTGCGATCACACGCAGCCTTGAGATGGCTCAGCTCTTTTCGATCGTCAGGGAGGACGTTTCTCGGAGTTAGGTCCAGGGAAAGGTAGTAAAGCGTACGGCACTTTCATGATGCTTCCACACCCACTTTTGGAAATGCTTCTCTCTCCAGGATACCTGAAGATGCTAGTGGCGAGTCGCCGTAGACGCAGACTTGCTTTTCCCAGGTCAGTACATGGCACTCTCCTTATTCACTCACGCACGCGCGCGCGCGCGGGCCCTAACACACACACACTCACACACACACACACACACACACACACACACACACACACAGAGTTGAACATGTTTCTGTCTCGTCAGGAAAGAAGGTGATCGTTGAGAGACGGTTTCTCGCCGATGCTTTTGGGTTCTTGCTTTTTTCCCCCCGGAGAGAGAAGTGTAGCCGCTTTTTCCCTAGGCTTCCGTACACACCCTTGAGAAGCCTTCCGTCAGCCAGAAACAAGCCATGAGTTGAAAGAGGCGTTCCACGCAGACCTCCTTCTCAGAGCGAAGCCTGTCACACTTTTCCTTGTGAAGTAAACTAGAGAGATACAAATACTTTCTCAATGATTGCTTTAACAAAAAAGGACTAAATATCCCAATCAGAAAACATAGACTGTAAAGAGGAAGCAAGACCCATCTCTATGCTGCCTACCAGAGAATCACTTCAGACCTAAAAATAAAAGCAGATTGGAAGTAATGGGACACAAAACCATTTATCATGCAAATGGAAGTGAAAAGAAAGTTGGAGTCGTAATATTTTTATGAGACAAAATAAACTGAATTGTGGGGAAGATGGCAGAGTAGAAGGACCCTAAACTCACCTCATCCCACAGATACAACTAGGTAACACTCACACCAGAGTCACCCAGAAATGGACCTTCAGATTTCCCCACAAAACTATACAACTAAATGGAGAGAGGGAATCACATCAAAGATGGTAGGAAGGACAAGGACTCTGTAGGAATCTAAACCCCATATTTCTGACCACCAGAGGGAGGGAACCACAGTCACAGAGGGGCCAGAAACAAACTACTACACCGGGGAGCCTCTAAAGCGTAGAGACATCCTCATAGCTTATGGCTTTGAAAATCAGAAGGGATGACATTTGTGAGCGTATACAACCAGCAGACTTAAAGCTTGGAACTTTTAAAAATCAGCTGTCTCAGCTCTGAGAGAGCACAGAAGGTGATAGGAAGCTGAGATCTGTCCTTAAAGATTAAGCAGAGCAAAGAGTGTGGAGAAGCTTGGGTGAAGCAGGTTGAAAGGTGCTTGAGGATTAAACAAGGGAGACATAGTTCCTGAACTCAGAGTTTGCTAAGGGACTTGTCCAGGAACAAAGGAGCTGGCAGGTGCCATTTCCCTCTACGGCCCCTCATTATAAACACACACCTACCTGCAAGACCAAGCACAATCTAGCAATCACTAACTTGCATAAACCATGGCCCATCCCCACACCTACCACACCTGCTTCAGTCCCAGTGCTGTGGATACCCTCCCTGATAAGACCCACACAATCCTTGACAACAATATGTCTCCCCATCACCCACAGAACACGCATGCATCTTGTTAAAACAGCACACCCCATGTGTTGTGCACAATGACACAGTCCAGATCCAGTCTCTGTTGTTGCTATGCATTACCTTCAGAGGAGAACCAGCATCACCAAGTGAAAAATGTATGTTCTGCCCCGTATTTTCAAGAACAAGCAATATATCTGACCTTCCTAACCGAGAGATATTCTCTGAGAAGTAGGCCAAATGAGCAGACAGAGGACTATGTCCTAAACGAAAGAAGAGGACAAAGCCACAGCAAGAGACCTAAACAAAATGGATATAAGGAACATGCCTGACAGAAAATTTAAGATAACAATTATAAAGATACTCACTGGGGAAATGAAAAGAGGGAGGACATCAGAAGGGGGAACATCATTGAGACTCTTAACAAAGAGATATGAAAGAAATAATCAGAGATGTGGAACACAAGAAATGAAATGAAGAATATACTAGATAGAATAATTAGCAGGATGGACGAAGCAGAGGAACAAATTAATGAACTAGAAGACAGTAATGGAAAGTAATCAAGCGGAACAAATGAGAGGAAAAAGAAGTATGCAAAAATGAGAAGAGACTTAGGGAATTCAGTGACTCCATCCAGTGTAACCACACCCACATGAGAGGGATCCCTGAAGGTGAAAAGGGGGAAAAGGGGGCAGAAAATCTATTTGACCAAAGAAGAGCTGAAAACTTAACCTAATCTGGTGAAGGAAACCTATACAAATCCATAAGGCATAGAGATCCCCTCCCACAAAATCAACCTAAGGAGGTCCACATCAAGATACATAGTAATCCAAATGGGAAAAGGTAGTGATAAAGAAAAAACATTTAAAGCAGCAAGATAAAAGAAGACAGTTAACATGCAAGGGAAAGCCCATAAATCTATCAGCTGAGTTTTCAGCAGAAACTATGCAGGACAGAAGAAAGTGGCGTTAAATATTCAAAGTGCTGAATGAGAAAAATCTGCAGCAAGGAATAATTTATCCAGCAAGCCTATCCTTCAGAAAAGAAGGGGAGAAAAAGAGTTTCTTAGCCACACAAACTAAAAGAGTTCATGACCACTAAATTAACTACAAAAAATATTGAAGGGGACACTATGAGTGGAAAAAAATCGTAAGTGAGAGTATGACAATAATGAATCAAGGAGGCAGTAAAAATAAGTATTTCTGTAAAAATCAGTTAAGGGATTCACAAAATAAAAGTATGTAAAATATGAAAACATATACCCTAACACATGAGGAGGAGTCAACAGTGGGTTTGAACTTAAACAGCATTCAACTTAATATAGACTGAAAAGGCTATATATAATCCAGGGGGTCACCACAAACCCAAACCTCTAATACACATGCAAAAGATAAAGGGAAAGAAATCCAAGAATATCATTAAAGAAAACGAGCAAACCATGAGAGAGAGAGCAAGAGAAGAAAGGATCAGAGAAAAACTACACAAAAAAACTATGAAACAAGTAACAAAACATCAATAAATACATGTCTAATGATAATTAGTTTGAATGTAAATGGACTAAATGCTCCAAGCAAAAGAGCATCACAGAGTTTGTCTATATATATAAAAGATTTCACACCTAAAGACACCTGCAGATGGAAATTAAGAGATGGAGAAACATTAATCATGCAAGTGGATGTCAAAAGAAGTCAGAGTAGCAATCCTTATATCAGACAAAATAGACTTTTTTAACATTGAAATTGAATTAGCCAACATAGAGTACACCAGTAATTTCAAATGTAGCGTTCCACAATTCATCAGTTGTGTATAACACCCAGTGTTCATCACATCACATGCATTCCTTAATGCCCATCACACAGTTACTCCATCTCCCCACCCACCTTTCCTCCAGCAACCCTCAGTTTGTTTCCAATAGCTGGGAACCTGTCATGGATTTTCTTCCTCTCTGGTTTCTTCGCATTCATTTTCCCTCCCTTCCCCTATGATCCTCTGTGCTGTTCCTTCTATTCCACATATGAGTAAAACCATATAATAATTGTTTTTCTCTGACTGACTTATTTTGCTCAGCATAATACCCTCCAGTGCCTTCCACATCGATATGCTAAATATTGATCCTTTCTGATGGCTGAGTCATATTCCATTGTATATGTATATACCATGTTTTCTTTATCCATTTATCTGTCGATGGATGTCTTGGTTCCTTCCACGGTTTGGCTATTGTGGACAATGTCGCTATAAACATTCGGGGTGCAGTTGCCCCTTCAGATCACTACATTTGTAGCTTTGGGGTAAATAAAATTGCTGGGTTGTAAGGGAGCTCTCTTTTAAGTTCTTGGGGAACCTCCATATTGTTTTCCAAAGTGGCTGTACCAGTTTTCATTCCCACTTAGAAGTGTAAGAGAGTTCCCCTTTCTCCTCACCAACATTTGTTATTTCTTCGCTTGTTAATTTTTGCAATTCTGACTGGTGTGAAGTGGTATCTCATTGTCATTTGGATTTCTTTTTCCCCATGCCAAGTGATGTTGAGCAGTTTGTCATATGTCTGTTGGCCATTTGTGTGTCTTCTTTGGAGAAATATCTGTTCATATCTTCTGCCCATTTCTTGACTCGCTTATTTGTTTTTTGGGTGTTGAGTGTGGGTGTTGAACGGTAGTAAAGCGTACGGCACTTTCATGATGCTTCCACACCCACTTTTGGAAATGCTTCTCTCTCCAGGATACCTGAAGATGTTAGTGGAGAGTTGCCGTATACGCAGACTTGCTTTTCCCAGGTGAGTGCATGGCACATTCCTTATTCACTCACGCGCGCGCGCGCGCACACACACACACACACACACACAGAGTTGAACATGTTTCTGTCTCGTCAGGAAAGGAGGTGTTCGTTGAGAGACGGTTTCTCGCCAATGCTTTTGGGTGCTTGCCCTTTTCCCCCCGGAGAGTGAAGTGTATGCGCTTTTTGCCTAGGCTTCCGTACACACCCTTGAGAAGCCTTCCCTCAGCCAGAAACAAGCCGTGAGTTGAAAGAGGCGTTCCACACAGACCTCCTTCTCAGAGCGAAGCCTGTCACACTTTTCCTTGGGCCTCCACACGCACTTTAGATAAACTTCCTCCGGGAAGCTGTGAGTTGAACGACGGGTTTCCTACAGCGGTTTTCCGTGGGGGTAAGGATATATGGCACTTGGCCTTAGGCTTCCACGCACAGATTGGAAAGGCTTCTCTCTTCGTGAAACAAGATGTGCGCTGAACGTTGCGTTCTGCGCAGGCTTGGTTTTCACACATCAGCCCATGGTACTTTCCCTAGGCTTCCACACGCGCAGTGAGTATCCCTTCCCTAAACCTGAACCAAGACGCGGGGGAAAGCTGCCTTCTACACCACCTTCTTTTCCGAGTTTCGTATAGAACCCTTGCGTTGTGCTTCCACATCCACTTTTGTCACTGCTTCGATATATCCTCCGGAGAGGGGTTCGCTTGAAAGACGGTCTCCCTCCGTCACGCTTTCAAGGAGTTAAGGATAGGGCACTCTCCTTATGCCTGCACACGTCCACTTGCAATCTCGACTGACTTCATGACCCCGTCCATATGCTACGCTGAAAGTCCCATTGCGCGCGGCCTTGTTTCTAAGAGATGAGGACAGGGCACGGCACGTTCCTTGTGCTTCCAGCACGACTATATAAAAGGCTCCCGTCTCCAAGGCAAAGGATGTCAGGTGCAAGACGGCTTCGCAAAAGCGAGGTTGCCTCTTAGAGGGCGGTCTACGGCGCTCTTCTGACGCTTCCACGCCTACATATGCAAACGCTTCTGGGCTCACGAAAGAAGACGTCCGTTGAAAGCTGCCTTGTACCCCGACGCGTTTCTCGGAGTTAGGTCCAGGGAACGGTCCCTGTGCGATCACACGCAGCCTTGAGATGGCTCAGCTCTTTTCGATCGTCAGGGAGGACGTTTCTCGGAGTTAGGTCCAGGGAAAGGTAGTAAAGCGTACGGCACTTTCATGATGCTTCCACACCCACTTTTGGAAATGCTTCTCTCTCCAGGATACCTGAAGATGCTAGTGGCGAGTCGCCGTAGACGCAGACTTGCTTTTCCCAGGTCAGTACATGGCACTCTCCTTATTCACTCACGCACGCCCGCGCGCGCGGGCCCTAACACACACACACTCACACACACACACACACACACACACACACACACACACACAGAGTTGAACATGTTTCTGTCTCGTCAGGAAAGAAGGTGATCGTTGAGAGACGGTTTCTCGCCGATGCTTTTGGGTTCTTGCTTTTTTCCCCCCGGAGAGAGAAGTGTAGCCGCTTTTTCCCTAGGCTTCCGTACACACCCTTGAGAAGCCTTCCGTCAGCCAGAAACAAGCCATGAGTTGAAAGAGGCGTTCCACGCAGACCTCCTTCTCAGAGCGAAGCCTGTCACACTTTTCCTTGTGAAGTCAACTAGAGAGATACAAATACTTTCTCAATGATTGCTTTAACAAAAAAGGACTAAATATCCCAATCAGAAAACATAGACTGTAAAGAGGAAGCAAGACCCATCTCTATGCTGCCTACCAGAGAATCACTTCAGACCTAAAAATAAAAGCAGATTGGAAGTAATGGGACACAAAACCATTTATCATGCAAATGGAAGTGAAAAGAAAGTTGGAGTCGTAATATTTTTATGAGACAAAATAAACTGAATTGTGGGGAAGATGGCAGAGTAGAAGGACCCTAAACTCACCTCATCCCACAGATACAACTAGGTAACACTCACACCAGAGTCACCCAGAAATGGACCTTCAGATTTCCCCACAAAACTATACAACTAAATGGAGAGAGGGAATCACATCAAAGATGGTAGGAAGGACAAGGACTCTGTAGGAATCTAAAGCCCATATTTCTGACCACCAGAGGGAGGGAACCACAGTCACAGAGGGGCCAGAAACAAACTACTACACCGGGGAGCCTCTAAAGCGTAGAGACATCCTCATAGCTTATGGCTTTGAAAATCAGAAGGGATGACATTTGTGAGCGTATACAACCAGCAGACTTAAAGCTTGGAACTTTTAAAAATCAGCTGTCTCAGCTCTGAGAGAGCACAGAAGGTGATAGGAAGCTGAGATCTGTCCTTAAAGATTAAGCAGAGCAAAGAGTGTGGAGAAGCTTGGGTGAAGCAGGTTGAAAGGTGCTTGAGGATTAAACAAGGGAGACATAGTTCCTGAACTCAGAGTTTGCTAAGGGACTTGTCCAGGAACAAAGGAGCTGGCAGGTGCCATTTCCCTCTACGGCCCCTCATTATAAACACACACCTACCTGCAAGACCAAGCACAATCTAGCAATCACTAACTTGCATAAACCATGGCCCATCCCCACACCTACCACACCTGCTTCAGTCCCAGTGCTGTGGATACCCTCCCTGATAAGACCCACACCATCCTTGACAACAATATGTCTCCCCATCACCCACAGAACACGCATGCATCTTGTTAAAACAGCACACCCCATGTGTTGTGCACAATGACACAGTCCAGATCCAGTCTCTGTTGTTGCTATGCATTACCTTCAGAGGAGAACCAGCATCACCAAGTGAAAAATGTATGTTCTGCCCCGTATTTTCAAGAACAAGCAATATATCTGACCTTCCTAACCGAGAGATATTCTCTGAGAAGTAGGCCAAATGAGCAGACAGAGGACTATGTCCTAAACGAAAGAAGAGGACAAAGCCACAGCAAGAGACCTAAACAAAATGGATATAAGGAACATGCCTGACAGAAAATTTAAGATAACAAATATAAAGATACTCACTGGGGAAATGAAAAGAGGGAGGACATCAGAAGGGGGAACATCATTGAGACTCTTAACAAAGAGATATGAAAGAAATAATCAGAGATGTGGAACACAAGAAATGAAATGAAGAATATACTAGATAGAATAATTAGCAGGATGGACGAAGCAGAGGAACAAATTAATGAACTAGAAGACAGTAATGGAAAGTAATCAAGCGGAACAAATGAGAGGAAAAAGAAGTATGCAAAAATGAGAAGAGACATAGGGAATTCAGTGACTCCATCCAGTGTAACAACACCCACATGAGAGGGATCCCAGAAGGTGAAAAGGGGGAAAAGGGGGCAGAAAATCTATTTGACCAAAGAAGAGCTGAAAACTTAACCTAATCTGGTGAAGGAAACCTATACAAATCCATAAGGCATAGAGATCCCCTCCCACAAAATCAACCTAAGGAGGTCCACATCAAGATACATAGTAATCCAAATGGGAAAAGGTAGTGATAAAGAAAAAAACATTTAAAGCAGCAAGATAAAAGAAGACAGTTAACATGCAAGGGAAAGCCCATAAATCTATCAGCTGAGTTTTCAGCAGAAACTATGCAGGACAGAAGAAAGTGGCGTTAAATATTCAAAGTGCTGAATGAGAAAAATCTGCAGCAAGGAATAATTTATCCAGCAAGCCTATCCTTCAGAAAAGAAGGGGAGAAAAAGAGTTTCTTAGCCACACAAACTAAAAGAGTTCATGACCACTAAATTAACTACAAAAAATATTGAAGGGGACACTATGAGTGGAAAAAAATCGTAAGTGAGAGTATGACAATAATGAATCAAGGAAGCAGTAAAAATAAGTATTTCTGTAAAAATCAGTTAAGGGATTCACAAAATAAAAGTATGTAAAATATGAAAACATATACCCTAACACATGAGGAGGAGTCAACAGTGGGTTTGAACTTAAACAGCATTCAACTTAATATAGACTGAAAAGGCTATATATAATCCAGGGGGTCACCACAAACCCAAACCTCTAATACACATGCAAAAGATAAAGGGAAAGAAATCCAAGAATATCATTAAAGAAAACGAGCAAACCATGAGAGAGAGAGCAAGAGAAGAAAGGATCAGAGAAAAACTACACAAAAAACTATGAAACAAGTAACAAAACATCAATAAATACATGTCTAATGATAATTAGTTTGAATGTAAATGGACTAAATGCTCCAAGCAAAAGAGCATGACAGAGTTTGTATATATATATATATAAAAGATTTCACACCTAAAGACACCTGCAGATGGAAATTAAGAGATGGAGAAACATTAATCATGCAAGTGGATGTCAAAAGAAGTCAGAGTAGCAATCCTTATATCAGACAAAATAGACTTTTTTAACATTGAAATTGAATTAGCCAACATAGAGTACACCAGTAATTTCAAATGTAGCGTTCCACAATTCATCAGTTGTGTATAACACCCAGTGTTCATCACATCACATGCATTCCTTAATGCCCATCACACAGTTACTCCATCTCCCCACCCACCTTTCCTCCAGCAACCCTCAGTTTGTTTCCAATAGCTGGGAACCTGTCATGGATTTTCTTCCTCTCTGGTTTCTTCGCATTCATTTTCCCTCCCTTCCCCTATGATCCTCTGTGCTGTTCCTTCTATTCCACATATGAGTAAAACCATATAATAATTGTTTTTCTCTGACTGACTTATTTTGCTCAGCATAATACCCTCCAGTGCCTTCCACATCGATATGCTAAATATTGATCCTTTCTGATGGCTGAGTCATATTCCATTGTATATGTATATACCATGTTTTCTTTATCCATTTATCTGTCGATGGATGTCTTGGTTCCTTCCACGGTTTGGCTATTGTGGACAATGTCGCTATAAACATTCGGGGTGCAGTTGCCCCTTCAGATCACTACATTTGTAGCTTTGGGGTAAATAAAATTGCTGGGTTGTAAGGGAGCTCTCTTTTAAGTTCTTGGGGAACCTCCATATTGTTTTCCAAAGTGGCTGTACCAGTTTTCATTCCCACTTAGAAGTGTAAGAGAGTTCCCCTTTCTCCTCACCAACATTTGTTATTTCTTCGCTTGTTAATTTTTGCAATTCTGACTGGTGTGAAGTGGTATCTCATTGTCATTTGGATTTCTTTTTCCCCATGCCAAGTGATGTTGAGCAGTTTGTCATATGTCTGTTGGCCATTTGTGTGTCTTCTTTGGAGAAATATCTGTTCATATCTTCTGCCCATTTCTTGACTCGCTTATTTGTTTTTTGGGTGTTGAGTTTGGGTGTTGAACGGTAGTAAAGCGTACGGCACTTTCATGATGCTTCCACACCCACTTTTGGAAATGCTTCTCTCTCCAGGATACCTGAAGATGTTAGTGGAGAGTTGCCGTATACGCAGACTTGCTTTTCCCAGGTGAGTGCATGGCACATTCCTTATTCACTCACGCGCGCGCGCGCGCACACACACACACACACACACACAGAGTTGAACATGTTTCTGTCTCGTCAGGAAAGGAGGTGTTCGTTGAGAGACGGTTTCTCGCCAATGCTTTTGGGTGCTTGCCCTTTTCCCCCCGGAGAGTGAAGTGTATGCGCTTTTTGCCTAGGCTTCCGTACACACCCTTGAGAAGCCTTCCCTCAGCCAGAAACAAGCCGTGAGTTGAAAGAGGCGTTCCACACAGACCTCCTTCTCAGAGCGAAGCCTGTCACACTTTTCCTTGGGCCTCCACACGCACTTTAGAAAAACTTCCTCCGGGAAGCTGTGAGTTGAACGACGGGTTTCCTACAGCGGTTTTCCGTGGGGGTAAGGATATATGGCACTTGGCCTTAGGCTTCCACGCACAGATTGGAAAGGCTTCTCTCTTCGTGAAACAAGATGTGCGCTGAACGTTGCGTTCTGCGCAGGCTTGGTTTTCACACATCAGCCCATGGTACTTTCCCTAGGCTTCCACACGCGCAGTGAGTATCCCTTCCCTAAACCTGAACCAAGACGCGGGGGAAAGCTGCCTTCTACACCACCTTCTTTTCCGAGTTTCGTATAGAACCCTTGCGTTGTGCTTCCACATCCACTTTTGTCACTGCTTCGATATATCCTCCGGAGAGGGGTTCGCTTGAAAGACGGTCTCCCTCCGTCACGCTTTCAAGGAGTTAAGGATAGGGCACTCTCCTTATGCCTGCACACGTCCACTTGCAATCTCGACTGACTTCATGACCCCGTCCATATGCTACGCTGAAAGTCCCATTGCGCGCGGCCTTGTTTCTAAGAGATGAGGACAGGGCACGGCACGTTCCTTGTGCTTCCACCACGACTATATAAAAGGCTCCCGTCTCCAAGGCAAAGGATGTCAGGTGCAAGACGGCTTCGCAAAAGCGAGGTTGCCTCTTAGAGGGCGGTCTACGGCGCTCTGCTGACGCTTCCACGCCTACATATGCAAACGCTTCTGGGCTCACGAAAGAAGACGTCCGTTGAAAGCTGCCTTGTACCCCGACGCGTTTCTCGGAGTTAGGTCCAGGGAACGGTCCCTGTGCGATCACACGCAGCCTTGAGATGGCTCAGCTCTTTTCGATCGTCAGGGAGGACGTTTCTCGGAGTTAGGTCCAGGGAAAGGTAGTAAAGCGTACGGCACTTTCATGATGCTTCCACACCCACTTTTGGAAATGCTTCTCTCTCCAGGATACCTGAAGATGCTAGTGGCGAGTCGCCGTAGACGCAGACTTGCTTTTCCCAGGTCAGTACATGGCACTCTCCTTATTCACTCACGCACGCGCGCGCGCGCGGGCCCTAACACACACACTCACACACACACACACACACACACACACACACACACACACACACACACACAGAGTTGAACATGTTTCTGTCTCGTCAGGAAAGAAGGTGATCGTTGAGAGACGGTTTCTCGCCGATGCTTTTGGGTTCTTGCTTTTTTCCCCCCGGAGAGAGAAGTGTAGCCGCTTTTTCCCTAGGCTTCCGTACACACCCTTGAGAAGCCTTCCGTCAGCCAGAAACAAGCCATGAGTTGAAAGAGGCGTTCCACGCAGACCTCCTTCTCAGAGCGAAGCCTGTCACACTTTTCCTTGTGAAGTAAACTAGAGAGATACAAATACTTTCTCAATGATTGCTTTAACAAAAAAGGACTAAATATCCCAATCAGAAAACATAGACTGTAAAGAGGAAGCAAGACCCATCTCTATGCTGCCTACCAGAGAATCACTTCAGACCTAAAAATAAAAGCAGATTGGAAGTAATGGGACACAAAACCATTTATCATGCAAATGGAAGTGAAAAGAAAGTTGGAGTCGTAATATTTTTATGAGACAAAATAAACTGAATTGTGGGGAAGATGGCAGAGTAGAAGGACCCTAAACTCACCTCATCCCACAGATACAACTAGGTAACACTCACACCAGAGTCACCCAGAAATGGACCTTCAGATTTCCCCACAAAACTATACAACTAAATGGAGAGAGGGAATCACATCAAAGATGGTAGGAAGGACAAGGACTCTGTAGGAATCTAAACCCCATATTTCTGACCACCAGAGGGAGGGAACCACAGTCACAGAGGGGCCAGAAACAAACTACTACACCGGGGAGCCTCTAAAGCGTAGAGACATCCTCATAGCTTATGGCTTTGAAAATCAGAAGGGATGACATTTGTGAGCGTATACAACCAGCAGACTTAAAGCTTGGAACTTTTAAAAATCAGCTGTCTCAGCTCTGAGAGAGCACAGAAGGTGATAGGAAGCTGAGATCTGTCCTTAAAGATTAAGCAGAGCAAAGAGTGTGGAGAAGCTTGGGTGAAGCAGGTTGAAAGGTGCTTGAGGATTAAACAAGGGAGACATAGTTCCTGAACTCAGAGTTTGCTAAGGGACTTGTCCAGGAACAAAGGAGCTGGCAGGTGCCATTTCCCTCTACGGCCCCTCATTATAAACACACACCTACCTGCAAGACCAAGCACAATCTAGCAATCACTAACTTGCATAAACCATGGCCCATCCCCACACCTACCACACCTGCTTCAGTCCCAGTGCTGTGGATACCCTCCCTGATAAGACCCACACAATCCTTGACAACAATATGTCTCCCCATCACCCACAGAACACGCATGCATCTTGTTAAAACAGCACACCCCATGTGTTGTGCACAATGACACAGTCCAGATCCAGTCTCTGTTGTTGCTATGCATTACCTTCAGAGGAGAACCAGCATCACCAAGTGAAAAATGTATGTTCTGCCCCGTATTTTCAAGAACAAGCAATATATCTGACCTTCCTAACCGAGAGATATTCTCTGAGAAGTAGGCCAAATGAGCAGACAGAGGACTATGTCCTAAACGAAAGAAGAGGACAAAGCCACAGCAAGAGACCTAAACAAAATCGATATAAGGAACATGCCTGACAGAAAATTTAAGATAACAATTATAAAGATACTCACTGGGGAAATGAAAAGAGGGAGGACATCAGAAGGGGGAACATCATTGAGACTCTTAACAAAGAGATATGAAAGAAATAATCAGAGATGTGGAACACCAGAAATGAAATGAAGAATATACTAGATAGAATAATTAGCAGGATGGACGAAGCAGAGGAACAAATTAATGAACTAGAAGACAGTAATGGAAAGTAATCAAGCGGAACAAATGAGAGGAAAAAGAAGTATGCAAAAATGAGAAGAGACATAGGGAATTCAGTGACTCCATCCAGTGTAACAACACCCACATGAGAGGGATCCCAGAAGGTGAAAAGGGGGAAAAGGGGGCAGAAAATCTATTTGACCAAAGAAGAGCTGAAAACTTAACCTAATCTGGTGAAGGAAACCTATACAAATCCATAAGGCATAGAGATCCCCTCCCACAAAATCAACCTAAGGAGGTCCACATCAAGATACATAGTAATCCAAATGGGAAAAGGTAGTGATAAAGAAAAAACATTTAAAGCAGCAAGATAAAAGAAGACAGTTAACATGCAAGGGAAAGCCCATAAATCTATCAGCTGAGTTTTCAGCAGAAACTATGCAGGACAGAAGAAAGTGGCGTTAAATATTCAAAGTGCTGAATGAGAAAAATCTGCAGCAAGGAATAATTTATCCAGCAAGCCTATCCTTCAGAAAAGAAGGGGAGAAAAAGAGTTTCTTAGCCACACAAACTAAAAGAGTTCATGACCACTAAATTAACTACAAAAAATATTGAAGGGGACACTATGAGTGGAAAAAAATCGTAAGTGAGAGTATGACAATAATGAATCAAGGAGGCAGTAAAAATAAGTATTTCTGTAAAAATCAGTTAAGGGATTCACAAAATAAAAGTATGTAAATTATGAAAACATATACCCTAACACATGAGGAGGAGTCAACAGTGGGTTTGAACTTAAACAGCATTCAACTTAATATAGACTGAAAAGGCTATATATAATCCAGGGGGTCACCACAAACCCAAACCTCTAATACACATGCAAAAGATAAAGGGAAAGAAATCCAAGAATATCATTAAAGAAAACGAGCAAACCATGAGAGAGAGAGCAAGAGAAGAAAGGATCAGAGAAAAACTACACAAAAAACTATGAAACAAGTAACAAAACATCAATAAATACATGTCTAATGATAATTAGTTTGAATGTAAATGGACTAAATGCTCCAAGCAAAAGAGCATGACAGAGTTTGTATATATATATATAAAAGATTTCACACCTAAAGACACCTGCAGATGGAAATTAAGAGATGGAGAAACATTAATCATGCAAGTGGATGTCAAAAGAAGTCAGAGTAGCAATCCTTATATCAGACAAAATAGACTTTTTTAACATTGAAATTGAATTAGCCAACATAGAGTACACCAGTAATTTCAAATGTAGCGTTCCACAATTCATCAGTTGTGTATAACACCCAGTGTTCATCACATCACATGCATTCCTTAATGCCCATCACACAGTTACTCCATCTCCCCACCCACCTTTCCTCCAGCAACCCTCAGTTTGTTTCCAATAGCTGGGAACCTGTCATGGATTTTCTTCCTCTCTGGTTTCTTCGCATTCATTTTCCCTCCCTTCCCCTATGATCCTCTGTGCTGTTCCTTCTATTCCACATATGAGTTAAACCATATAATAATTGTTTTTCTCTGACTGACTTATTTTGCTCAGCATAATACCCTCCAGTGCCTTCCACATCGATATGCTAAATATTGATCCTTTCTGATGGCTGAGTCATATTCCATTGTATATGTATATACCATGTTTTCTTTATCCATTTATCTGTCGATGGATGTCTTGGTTCCTTCCACGGTTTGGCTATTGTGGACAATGTCGCTATAAACATTCGGGGTGCAGTTGCCCCTTCAGATCACTACATTTGTAGCTTTGGGGTAAATA
Organism: Eumetopias jubatus; assembly: GCF_037043125.1. Lineage (NCBI taxonomy): Eukaryota > Metazoa > Chordata > Mammalia > Carnivora > Otariidae > Eumetopias > Eumetopias jubatus. Next base: position 844,071 of record NW_028274834.1, on the reverse strand, counting down.
AAATTGCTGGGTTGTAAGGGAGCTCTCTTTTAAGTTCTTGGGGAACCTCCATATTGTTTTCCAAAGTGGCTGTACCAGTTTTCATTCCCACTTAGAAGTGTAAGAGAGTTCCCCTTTCTCCTCACCAACATTTGTTATTTCTTCGCTTGTTAATTTTTGCAATTCTGACTGGTGTGAAGTGGTATCTCATTGTCATTTGGATTTCTTTTTCCCCATGCCAAGTGATGTTGAGCAGTTTGTCATATGTCTGTTGGCCATTTGTGTGTCTTCTTTGGAGAAATATCTGTTCATATCTTCTGCCCATTTCTTGACTCGCTTATTTGTTTTTTGGGTGTTGAGTTTGGGTGTTGAACGGTAGTAAAGCGTACGGCACTTTCATGATGCTTCCACACCCACTTTTGGAAATGCTTCTCTCTCCAGGATACCTGAAGATGTTAGTGGAGAGTTGCCGTATACGCAGACTTGCTTTTCCCAGGTGAGTGCATGGCACATTCCTTATTCACTCACGCGCGCGCGCGCGCACACACACACACACACACACACAGAGTTGAACATGTTTCTGTCTCGTCAGGAAAGGAGGTGTTCGTTGAGAGACGGTTTCTCGCCAATGCTTTTGGGTGCTTGCCCTTTTCCCCCCGGAGAGTGAAGTGTATGCGCTTTTTGCCTAGGCTTCCGTACACACCCTTGAGAAGCCTTCCCTCAGCCAGAAACAAGCCGTGAGTTGAAAGAGGCGTTCCACACAGACCTCCTTCTCAGAGCGAAGCCTGTCACACTTTTCCTTGGGCCTCCACACGCACTTTAGATAAACTTCCTCCGGGAAGCTGTGAGTTGAACGACGGGTTTCCTACAGCGGTTTTCCGTGGGGGTAAGGATATATGGCACTTGGCCTTAGGCTTCCACGCACAGATTGGAAAGGCTTCTCTCTTCGTGAAACAAGATGTGCGCTGAACGTTGCGTTCTGCGCAGGCTTGGTTTTCACACATCAGCCCATGGTACTTTCCCTAGGCTTCCACACGCGCAGTGAGTATCCCTTCCCTAAACCTGAACCAAGACGCGGGGGAAAGCTGCCTTCTACACCACCTTCTTTTCCGAGTTTCGTATAGAACCCTTGCGTTGTGCTTCCACATCCACTTTTGTCACTGCTTCGATATATCCTCCGGAGAGGGGTTCGCTTGAAAGACGGTCTCCCTCCGTCACGCTTTCAAGGAGTTAAGGATAGGGCACTCTCCTTATGCCTGCACACGTCCACTTGCAATCTCGACTGACTTCATGACCCCGTCCATATGCTACGCTGAAAGTCCCATTGCGCGCGGCCTTGTTTCTAAGAGATGAGGACAGGGCACGGCACGTTCCTTGTGCTTCCAGCACGACTATATAAAAGGCTCCCGTCTCCAAGGCAAAGGATGTCAGGTGCAAGACGGCTTCGCAAAAGCGAGGTTGCCTCTTAGAGGGCGGTCTACGGCGCTCTGCTGACGCTTCCACGCCTACATATGCAAACGCTTCTGGGCTCACGAAAGAAGACGTCCGTTGAAAGCTGCCTTGTACCCCGACGCGTTTCTCGGAGTTAGGTCCAGGGAACGGTCCCTGTGCGATCACACGCAGCCTTGAGATGGCTCAGCTCTTTTCGATCGTCAGGGAGGACGTTTCTCGGAGTTAGGTCCAGGGAAAGGTAGTAAAGCGTACGGCACTTTCATGATGCTTCCACACCCACTTTTGGAAATGCTTCTCTCTCCAGGATACCTGAAGATGCTAGTGGCGAGTCGCCGTAGACGCAGACTTGCTTTTCCCAGGTCAGTACATGGCACTCTCCTTATTCACTCACGCACGCGCGCGCGCGCGGGCCCTAACACACACACACTCACACACACACACACACACACACACACACACACACACAGAGTTGAACATGTTTCTGTCTCGTCAGGAAAGAAGGTGATCGTTGAGAGACGGTTTCTCGCCGATGCTTTTGGGTTCTTGCTTTTTTCCCCCCGGAGAGAGAAGTGTAGCCGCTTTTTCCCTAGGCTTCCGTACACACCCTTGAGAAGCCTTCCGTCAGCCAGAAACAAGCCATGAGTTGAAAGAGGCGTTCCACGCAGACCTCCTTCTCAGAGCGAAGCCTGTCACACTTTTCCTTGTGAAGTCAACTAGAGAGATACAAATACTTTCTCAATGATTGCTTTAACAAAAAAGGACTAAATATCCCAATCAGAAAACATAGACTGTAAAGAGGAAGCAAGACCCATCTCTATGCTGCCTACCAGAGAATCACTTCAGACCTAAAAATAAAAGCAGATTGGAAGTAATGGGACACAAAACCATTTATCATGCAAATGGAAGTGAAAAGAAAGTTGGAGTCGTAATATTTTTATGAGACAAAATAAACTGAATTGTGGGGAAGATGGCAGAGTAGAAGGACCCTAAACTCACCTCATCCCACAGATACAACTAGGTAACACTCACACCAGAGTCACCCAGAAATGGACCTTCAGATTTCCCCACAAAACTATACAACTAAATGGAGAGAGGGAATCACATCAAAGATGGTAGGAAGGACAAGGACTCTGTAGGAATCTAAAGCCCATATTTCTGACCACCAGAGGGAGGGAACCACAGTCACAGAGGGGCCAGAAACAAACTACTACACCGGGGAGCCTCTAAAGCGTAGAGACATCCTCATAGCTTATGGCTTTGAAAATCAGAAGGGATGACATTTGTGAGCGTATACAACCAGCAGACTTAAAGCTTGGAACTTTTAAAAATCAGCTGTCTCAGCTCTGAGAGAGCACAGAAGGTGATAGGAAGCTGAGATCTGTCCTTAAAGATTAAGCAGAGCAAAGAGTGTGGAGAAGCTTGGGTGAAGCAGGTTGAAAGGTGCTTGAGGATTAAACAAGGGAGACATAGTTCCTGAACTCAGAGTTTGCTAAGGGACTTGTCCAGGAACAAAGGAGCTGGCAGGTGCCATTTCCCTCTACGGCCCCTCATTATAAACACACACCTACCTGCAAGACCAAGCACAATCTAGCAATCACTAACTTGCATAAACCATGGCCCATCCCCACACCTACCACACCTGCTTCAGTCCCAGTGCTGTGGATACCCTCCCTGATAAGACCCACACCATCCTTGACAACAATATGTCTCCCCATCACCCACAGAACACGCATGCATCTTGTTAAAACAGCACACCCCATGTGTTGTGCACAATGACACAGTCCAGATCCAGTCTCTGTTGTTGCTATGCATTACCTTCAGAGGAGAACCAGCATCACCAAGTGAAAAATGTATGTTCTGCCCCGTATTTTCAAGAACAAGCAATATATCTGACCTTCCTAACCGAGAGATATTCTCTGAGAAGTAGGCCAAATGAGCAGACAGAGGACTATGTCCTAAACGAAAGAAGAGGACAAAGCCACAGCAAGAGACCTAAACAAAATCGATATAAGGAACATGCCTGACAGAAAATTTAAGATAACAATTATAAAGATACTCACTGGGGAAATGAAAAGAGGGAGGACATCAGAAGGGGGAACATCATTGAGACTCTTAACAAAGAGATATGAAAGAAATAATCAGAGATGTGGAACACCAGAAATGAAATGAAGAATATACTAGATAGAATAATTAGCAGGATGGACGAAGCAGAGGAACAAATTAATGAACTAGAAGACAGTAATGGAAAGTAATCAAGCGGAACAAATGAGAGGAAAAAGAAGTATGCAAAAATGAGAAGAGACATAGGGAATTCAGTGACTCCATCCAGTGTAACAACACCCACATGAGAGGGATCCCAGAAGGTGAAAAGGGGGAAAAGGGGGCAGAAAATCTATTTGACCAAAGAAGAGCTGAAAACTTAACCTAATCTGGTGAAGGAAACCTATACAAATCCATAAGGCATAGAGATCCCCTCCCACAAAATCAACCTAAGGAGGTCCACATCAAGATACATAGTAATCCAAATGGGAAAAGGTAGTGATAAAGAAAAAACATTTAAAGCAGCAAGATAAAAGAAGACAGTTAACATGCAAGGGAAAGCCCATAAATCTATCAGCTGAGTTTTCAGCAGAAACTATGCAGGACAGAAGAAAGTGGCGTTAAATATTCAAAGTGCTGAATGAGAAAAATCTGCAGCAAGGAATAATTTATCCAGCAAGCCTATCCTTCAGAAAAGAAGGGGAGAAAAAGAGTTTCTTAGCCACACAAACTAAAAGAGTTCATGACCACTAAATTAACTACAAAAAATATTGAAGGGGACACTATGAGTGGAAAAAAATCGTAAGTGAGAGTATGACAATAATGAATCAAGGAAGCAGTAAAAATAATTATTTCTGTAAAAATCAGTTAAGGGATTCACAAAATAAAAGTATGTAAAATATGAAAACATATACCCTAACACATGAGGAGGAGTCAACAGTGGGTTTGAACTTAAACAGCATTCAACTTAATATAGACTGAAAAGGCTATATATAATCCAGGGGGTCACCACAAACCCAAACCTCTAATACACATGCAAAAGATAAAGGGAAAGAAATCCAAGAATATCATTAAAGAAAACGAGCAAACCATGAGAGAGAGAGCAAGAGAAGAAAGGATCAGAGAAAAACTACACAAAAAACTATGAAACAAGTAACAAAACATCAATAAATACATGTCTAATGATAATTAGTTTGAATGTAAATGGACTAAATGCTCCAAGCAAAAGAGCATGACAGAGTTTGTATATATATATATAAAAGATTTCACACCTAAAGACACCTGCAGATGGAAATTAAGAGATGGAGAAACATTAATCATGCAAGTGGATGTCAAAAGAAGTCAGAGTAGCAATCCTTATATCAGACAAAATAGACTTTTTTAACATTGAAATTGAATTAGCCAACATAGAGTACACCAGTAATTTCAAATGTAGCGTTCCACAATTCATCAGTTGTGTATAACACCCAGTGTTCATCACATCACATGCATTCCTTAATGCCCATCACACAGTTACTCCATCTCCCCACCCACCTTTCCTCCAGCAACCCTCAGTTTGTTTCCAATAGCTGGGAACCTGTCATGGATTTTCTTCCTCTCTGGTTTCTTCGCATTCATTTTCCCTCCCTTCCCCTATGATCCTCTGTGCTGTTCCTTCTATTCCACATATGAGTAAAACCATATAATAATTGTTTTTCTCTGACTGACTTATTTTGCTCAGCATAATACCCTCCAGTGCCTTCCACATCGATATGCTAAATATTGATCCTTTCTGATGGCTGAGTCATATTCCATTGTATATGTATATACCATGTTTTCTTTATCCATTTATCTGTCGATGGATGTCTTGGTTCCTTCCACGGTTTGGCTATTGTGGACAATGTCGCTATAAACATTCGGGGTGCAGTTGCCCCTTCAGATCACTACATTTGTAGCTTTGGGGTAAATAAAATTGCTGGGTTGTAAGGGAGCTCTCTTTTAAGTTCTTGGGGAACCTCCATATTGTTTTCCAAAGTGGCTGTACCAGTTTTCATTCCCACTTAGAAGTGTAAGAGAGTTCCCCTTTCTCCTCACCAACATTTGTTATTTCTTCGCTTGTTAATTTTTGCAATTCTGACTGGTGTGAAGTGGTATCTCATTGTCATTTGGATTTCTTTTTCCCCATGCCAAGTGATGTTGAGCAGTTTGTCATATGTCTGTTGGCCATTTGTGTGTCTTCTTTGGAGAAATATCTGTTCATATCTTCTGCCCATTTCTTGACTCGCTTATTTGTTTTTTGGGTGTTGAGTTTGGGCGTTGAACGGTAGTAAAGCGTACGGCACTTTCATGATGCTTCCACACCCACTTTTGGAAATGCTTCTCTCTCCAGGATACCTGAAGATGTTAGTGGAGAGTTGCCGTATACGCAGACTTGCTTTTCCCAGGTGAGTGCATGGCACATTCCTTATTCACTCACGCGCGCGCGCGCGCACACACACACACACACACACACAGAGTTGAACATGTTTCTGTCTCGTCAGGAAAGGAGGTGTTCGTTGAGAGACGGTTTCTCGCCAATGCTTTTGGGTGCTTGCCCTTTTCCCCCCGGAGAGTGAAGTGTATGCGCTTTTTGCCTAGGCTTCCGTACACACCCTTGAGAAGCCTTCCCTCAGCCAGAAACAAGCCGTGAGTTGAAAGAGGCGTTCCACACAGACCTCCTTCTCAGAGCGAAGCCTGTCACACTTTTCCTTGGGCCTCCACACGCACTTTAGATAAACTTCCTCCGGGAAGCTGTGAGTTGAACGACGGGTTTCCTACAGCGGTTTTCCGTGGGGGTAAGGATATATGGCACTTGGCCTTAGGCTTCCACGCACAGATTGGAAAGGCTTCTCTCTTCGTGAAACAAGATGTGCGCTGAACGTTGCGTTCTGCGCAGGCTTGGTTTTCACACATCAGCCCATGGTACTTTCCCTAGGCTTCCACACGCGCAGTGAGTATCCCTTCCCTAAACCTGAACCAAGACGCGGGGGAAAGCTGCCTTCTACACCACCTTCTTTTCCGAGTTTCGTATAGAACCCTTGCGTTGTGCTTCCACATCCACTTTTGTCACTGCTTCGATATATCCTCCGGAGAGGGGTTCGCTTGAAAGACGGTCTCCCTCCGTCACGCTTTCAAGGAGTTAAGGATAGGGCACTCTCCTTATGCCTGCACACGTCCACTTGCAATCTCGACTGACTTCATGACCCCGTCCATATGCTACGCTGAAAGTCCCATTGCGCGCGGCCTTGTTTCTAAGAGATGAGGACAGGGCACGGCACGTTCCTTGTGCTTCCACCACGACTATATAAAAGGCTCCCGTCTCCAAGGCAAAGGATGTCAGGTGCAAGACGGCTTCGCAAAAGCGAGGTTGCCTCTTAGAGGGCGGTCTACGGCGCTCTGCTGACGCTTCCACGCCTACATATGCAAACGCTTCTGGGCTCACGAAAGAAGACGTCCGTTGAAAGCTGCCTTGTACCCCGACGCGTTTCTCGGAGTTAGGTCCAGGGAACGGTCCCTGTGCGATCACACGCAGCCTTGAGATGGCTCAGCTCTTTTCGATCGTCAGGGAGGACGTTTCTCGGAGTTAGGTCCAGGGAAAGGTAGTAAAGCGTACGGCACTTTCATGATGCTTCCACACCCACTTTTGGAAATGCTTCTCTCTCCAGGATACCTGAAGATGCTAGTGGCGAGTCGCCGTAGACGCAGACTTGCTTTTCCCAGGTCAGTACATGGCACTCTCCTTATTCACTCACGCACGCGCGCGCGCGCGGGCCCTAACACACACACACTCACACACACACACACACACACACACACACACACACACAGAGTTGAACATGTTTCTGTCTCGTCAGGAAAGAAGGTGATCGTTGAGAGACGGTTTCTCGCCGATGCTTTTGGGTTCTTGCTTTTTTCCCCCCGGAGAGAGAAGTGTAGCCGCTTTTTCCCTAGGCTTCCGTACACACCCTTGAGAAGCCTTCCGTCAGCCAGAAACAAGCCATGAGTTGAAAGAGGCGTTCCACGCAGACCTCCTTCTCAGAGCGAAGCCTGTCACACTTTTCCTTGTGAAGTCAACTAGAGAGATACAAATACTTTCTCAATGATTGCTTTAACAAAAAAGGACTAAATATCCCAATCAGAAAACATAGACTGTAAAGAGGAAGCAAGACCCATCTCTATGCTGCCTACCAGAGAATCACTTCAGACCTAAAAATAAAAGCAGATTGGAAGTAATGGGACACAAAACCATTTATCATGCAAATGGAAGTGAAAAGAAAGTTGGAGTCGTAATATTTTTATGAGACAAAATAAACTGAATTGTGGGGAAGATGGCAGAGTAGAAGGACCCTAAACTCACCTCATCCCACAGATACAACTAGGTAACACTCACACCAGAGTCACCCAGAAATGGACCTTCAGATTTCCCCACAAAACTATACAACTAAATGGAGAGAGGGAATCACATCAAAGATGGTAGGAAGGACAAGGACTCTGTAGGAATCTAAAGCCCATATTTCTGACCACCAGAGGGAGGGAACCACAGTCACAGAGGGGCCAGAAACAAACTACTACACCGGGGAGCCTCTAAAGCGTAGAGACATCCTCATAGCTTATGGCTTTGAAAATCAGAAGGGATGACATTTGTGAGCGTATACAACCAGCAGACTTAAAGCTTGGAACTTTTAAAAATCAGCTGTCTCAGCTCTGAGAGAGCACAGAAGGTGATAGGAAGCTGAGATCTGTCCTTAAAGATTAAGCAGAGCAAAGAGTGTGGAGAAGCTTGGGTGAAGCAGGTTGAAAGGTGCTTGAGGATTAAACAAGGGAGACATAGTTCCTGAACTCAGAGTTTGCTAAGGGACTTGTCCAGGAACAAAGGAGCTGGCAGGTGCCATTTCCCTCTACGGCCCCTCATTATAAACACACACCTACCTGCAAGACCAAGCACAATCTAGCAATCACTAACTTGCATAAACCATGGCCCATCCCCACACCTACCACACCTGCTTCAGTCCCAGTGCTGTGGATACCCTCCCTGATAAGACCCACACCATCCTTGACAACAATATGTCTCCCCATCACCCACAGAACACGCATGCATCTTGTTAAAACAGCACACCCCATGTGTTGTGCACAATGACACAGTCCAGATCCAGTCTCTGTTGTTGCTATGCATTACCTTCAGAGGAGAACCAGCATCACCAAGTGAAAAATGTATGTTCTGCCCCGTATTTTCAAGAACAAGCAATATATCTGACCTTCCTAACCGAGAGATATTCTCTGAGAAGTAGGCCAAATGAGCAGACAGAGGACTATGTCCTAAACGAAAGAAGAGGACAAAGCCACAGCAAGAGACCTAAACAAAATGGATATAAGGAACATGCCTGACAGAAAATTTAAGATAACAATTATAAAGATACTCACTGGGGAAATGAAAAGAGGGAGGACATCAGAAGGGGGAACATCATTGAGACTCTTAACAAAGAGATATGAAAGAAATAATCAGAGATGTGGAACACCAGAAATGAAATGAAGAATATACTACATAGAATAATTAGCAGGATGGACGAAGCCGAGGAACAAATTAATGAACTAGAAGACAGTAATGGAAAGTAATCAAGCGGAACAAATGAGAGGAAAAAGAAGTATGCAAAAATGAGAAGAGACATAGGGAATTCAGGGACTCCATCCAGTGTAACAACACCCACATGAGAGGGATCCCAGAAGGTGAAAAGGGGGAAAGGGGGGCAGAAAATCTATTTGACCAAAGAAGAGCTGAAAACTTAACCTAATCTGGTGAAGGAAACCTATACAAATCCATAAGGCATAGAGATCCCCTCCCACAAAATCAACCTAAGGAGGTCCACATCAAGATACATAGTAATCCAAATGGGAAAAGGTAGTGATAAAGAAAAAACATTTAAAGCAGCAAGATAAAAGAAGACAGTTAACATGCAAGGGAAAGCCCATAAATCTATCAGCTGAGTTTTCAGCAGAAACTATGCAGGACAGAAGAAAGTGGCGTTAAATATTCAAAGTGCTGAAGGAGAAAAATCTGCAGCAAGGAATAATTTATCCAGCAAGCCTATCCTTCAGAAAAGAAGGGGAGAAAAAGAGTTTCTTAGCCACACAAACTAAAAGAGTTCATGACCACTAAATTAACTACAAAAAATATTGAAGGGGACACTATGAGTGGAAAAAAATCGTAAGTGAGAGTATGACAATAATGAATCAAGGAAGCAGTAAAAATAAGTATTTCTGTAAAAATCAGTTAAGGGATTCACAAAATAAAAGTATGTAAAATATGAAAACATATACCCTAACACATGAGGAGGAGTCAACAGTGGGTTTGAACTTAAACAGCATTCAACTTAATATAGACTGAAAAGGCTATATATAATCCAGGGGGTCACCACAAACCCAAACCTCTAATACACATGCAAAAGATAAAGGGAAAGAAATCCAAGAATATCATTAAAGAAAACGAGCAAACCATGAGAGAGAGAGCAAGAGAAGAAAGGATCTGAGAAAAACTACACAAAAAACTATGAAACAAGTAACAAAACATCAATAAATACATGTCTACTGATAATTAGTTGGAATGTAAATGGACTAAATGCTCCAAGCAAAAGAGCATGACAGAGTTTGTATATATATATAAAAGATTTCACGCCTAAAGACACCTGCAGATGGAAATTAAGAGATGGAGAAACATTAATCATGCAAGTGGATGTCAAAAGAAGTCAGAGTAGCAATCCTTATATCAGACAAAATAGACTTTTTTAACATTGAAATTGAATTAGCCAACATAGAGTACACCAGTAGTTTCAAATGTAGCGTTCCACAATTCATCAGTTGTGTATAACACCCAGTGTTCATCACATCACATGCATTCCTTAATGCCCATCACACAGTTACTCCATCTCCCCACCCACCTTTCCTCCAGCAACCCTCAGTTTGTTTCCAATAGTTAGGAACCTGTCATGGATTTTCTTCCTCTCTGGTTTCTTCGCATTCATTTTCCCTCCCTTCCCCTATGATCCTCTGTGCTGTTCCTTCTATTCCACATATGAGTAAAACCATATAATAATTGTTTTTCTCTGACTGACTTATTTTGCTCAGCATAATACCCTCCAGTGCCATCCACATCGATATGCTAAATATTGATCCTTTCTGATGGCTGAGTCATATTCCTTTGTTTATGTATATACCATGTTTTCTTTATCCATTTATCTGTCGATGGATGTCTTGGTTCCTTCCACGGTTTGGCTATTGTGGACAATGTCGCTATAAACATTCGGGGTGCAGTTGCCCCTTCAGATCACTACATTTGTAGCTTTGGGGTAAATAAAATTGCTGGGTTGTAAGGGAGCTCTGTTTTAAGTTCTTGAGGAACCTCCATATTGTTTTCCAAAGTGGCTGTACCAGTTTTCATTCCCACTTAGAAGTGTAAGAGAGTTCCCCTTTCTCCTCACCAACATTTGTTATTTCTTCGCTTGTTAATTTTTGCAATTCTGACTGGTGTGAAGTGGTATCTCATTGTCATTTGGATTTCTTTTTCCCCATGCCAAGTGATGTTGAGCAGTTTGTCATATGTCTGTTGGCCATTTGTGTGTCTTCTTTGGAGAAATACCTGTTCATATCTTCTGCCCATTTCTTGACTCGGTTATTTGTATTTTGGGTGTTGAGTTTGGGTGTTGAACGGTAGTAAAGCTTACGGCACTTTCATGATGCTTCCACACCCACTTTTGGAAATGCTTCTCTCTCCAGGATACCTGAAGATGTTAGTGGAGAGTTGCCGTATACGCAGACTTGCTTTTCCCAGGTGAGTGCATGGCACATTCCTTATTCACTCACGCGCGCGCGCGCGCACACACACACACACACACACACAGAGTTGAACATGTTTCTGTCTCGTCAGGAAAGGAGGTGTTCGTTGAGAGACGGTTTCTCGCCAATGCTTTTGGGTGCTTGCCCTTTTCCCCCCGGAGAGTGAAGTGTATGCGCTTTTTCCGTAGGCTTCAGTACACACCCTTGAGAAGCCTTCCGTCAGTCAGAAACAAGCCGTGAGTTGAAAGAGGCGTTCCACACAGACCTCCTTCTCAGAGCGAAGCCTGTCACACTTTTCCTTGGGCCTCCACACGCACTTTAGAAAAACTTCCTCCGGGAAGCTGTGAGTTGAACGACGGGTTTCCTACAGCGGTTTTCCGTGGGGGTAAGGATATATGGCACTTGGCCTTAGGCTTCCACGCACACATTGGAAACGGCTTCTCTCTTCGTGAAACAAGATGTGCGCTGAACGTTGCGTTCTGCGCAGGCTTGCTTTTCACACATCAGCCGATGGTACTTTCCCTAGGCTTCCACACGCGCAGAGAGTATCCCTTCCCTAAACCTGAACCAAGACGCGGGGGAAAGCTGCCTTCTACACCACCTTCTTTTCCGAGTTTCGTATAGAACCCTTGCGTTGTGCTTCCACATCCACTTTTGTCACTGCTTCGATATATCCTCCGGAGAGGGGTTCGCTTGAAACACGGTCTCCCTCCGTCACGCTTTCAAGGAGTTAAGGATAGGGCACGCTCCTTATGCCTGCACACGTCCACTTGCAATCTCGACTGACTTCATGACCCCGTCCATATGCTACGCTGAAGGTCCCATTGCGCGCGGCCTTGTTTCTAAGAGATGAGGACAGGGCACGGCACGTTCCTTGTGCTTCCACCACGACTATATAAAAGGCTCCCGTCTCCAAGGCAAAGGATGTCAGGTGCAAGACGGCTTCGCAAAAGCGAGGTTGCCTCTTAGAGAGCGGTCTACGGCGCTCTCCTGACGCTTCCACGCCTACATATGCAAACGCTTCTGGGCTCACGAAAGAAGACGTCCGTTGAAAGCTGCCTTGTACCCCGACGCGTTTTCCGAAGTTAGGTCCAGGGAACGGTCCCTGTGCGATCACACGCAGCCTTGAGATGGCTCAGCTCTTTTCGATCGTCAGGGAGGACGTTTCTCGGAGTTAGGTCCAGGGAAAGTTAGTAAAGCGTACGGCACTTTCATGATGCTTCCACACCCACTTTTGGAAATGCTTCTCTCTCCAGGATACCTGAAGATGCTAGTGGCGAGTCGCTGTATACGCAGACTTGCTTTTCCCAGGTCAGTACATGGCACTCTCCTTATTCACTCACGCACGCGCGTGCGCGCGTGCCCTCACACACACACACACACACACACACACACACACAGAGTTGAACATGTTTCTGTCTCGTCAGGAAAGAAGGTGATCGTTGAGAGACGGTTTCTCGCCGATGCTTTTGGGTTCTTGCTTTTTTCCCCCCGGAGAGAGAAGTGTAGCCGCTTTTTCCCTAGGCTTCCGTACACACCCTTGAGAAGCCTTCCGTCAGCCAGAAACAAGCCATGAGTTGAAAGAGGCGTTCCACGCAGACCTCCTTCTCAGAGCGAAGCCTGTCACACTTTTCCTTGTGAAGTCAACTAGAGAGATACAAATACTTTCTCAATGATTGCTTTAACAAAAAAGGACTAAATATCCCAATCAGAAAACATAGACTGTAAAGAGGAAGCAAGACCCATCTCTATGCTGCCTACCAGAGAATCACTTCAGACCTAAAAATAAAAGCAGATTGGAAGTAATGGGACACAAAACCATTTATCATGCAAATGGAAGTGAAAAGAAAGTTGGAGTCGTAATATTTTTATGAGACAAAATAAACTGAATTGTGGGGAAGATGGCAGAGTAGAAGGACCCTAAACTCACCTCATCCCACAGATACAACTAGGTAACACTCACACCAGAGTCACCCAGAAATGGACCTTCAGATTTCCCCACAAAACTATACAACTAAATGGAGAGAGGGAATCACATCAAAGATGGTAGGAAGGACAAGGACTCTGTAGGAATCTAAACCCCATATTTCTGACCACCAGAGGGAGGGAACCACAGTCACAGAGGGGCCAGAAACAAACTACTACACCGGGGAGCCTCTAAAGCGTAGAGACATCCTCATAGCTTATGGCTTTGAAAATCAGAAGGGATGACATTTGTGAGCGTATACAACCAGCAGACTTAAAGCTTGGAACTTTTAAAAATCAGCTGTCTCAGCTCTGAGAGAGCACAGAAGGTGATAGGAAGCTGAGATCTGTCCTTAAAGATTAAGCAGAGCAAAGAGTGTGGAGAAGCTTGGGTGAAGCAGGTTGAAAGGTGCTTGAGGATTAAACAAGGGAGACATAGTTCCTGAACTCAGAGTTTGCTAAGGGACTTGTCCAGGAACAAAGGAGCTGGCAGGTGCCATTTCCCTCTACGGCCCCTCATTATAAACACACACCTACCTGCAAGACCAAGCACAATCTAGCAATCACTAACTTGCATAAACCATGGCCCATCCCCACACCTACCACACCTGCTTCAGTCCCAGTGCTGTGGATACCCTCCCTGATAAGACCCACACAATCCTTGACAACAATATGTCTCCCCATCACCCACAGAACACGCATGCATCTTGTTAAAACAGCACACCCCATGTGTTGTGCACAATGACACAGTCCAGATCCAGTCTCTGTTGTTGCTATGCATTACCTTCAGAGGAGAACCAGCATCACCAAGTGAAAAATGTATGTTCTGCCCCGTATTTTCAAGAACAAGCAATATATCTGACCTTCCTAACAGAGAGATATTCTCTGAGAAGTAGGCCAAATGAGCAGACAGAGGACTATGTCCTAAACGAAAGAAGAGGACAAAGCCACAGCAAGAGACCTAAACAAAATGGATATAAGGAACATGCCTGACAGAAAATTTAAGATAACAATTATAAAGATACTCACTGGGGAAATGAAAAGAGGGAGGACATCAGAAGGGGGAACATCATTGAGACTCTTAACAAAGAGATATGAAAGAAATAATCAGAGATGTGGAACACAAGAAATGAAATGAAGAATATACTACATAGAATAATTAGCAGGATGGACGAAGCAGAGGAACAAATTAATGAACTAGAAGACAGTAATGGAAAGTAATCAAGCGGAACAAATGAGAGGAAAAAGAAGTATGCAAAAATGAGAAGAGACATAGGGAATTCAGGGACTCCATCCAGTGTAACAACACCCACATGAGAGGGATCCCAGAAGGTGAAAAGGGGGAAAGGGGGGCAGAAAATCTATTTGACCAAAGAAGAGCTGAAAACTTAACCTAATCTGGTGAAGGAAACCTATACAAATCCATAAGGCATAGAGATCCCCTCCCACAAAATCAACCTAAGGAGGTCCACATCAAGATACATAGTAATCCAAATGGGAAAAGGTAGTGATAAAGAAAAAACATTTAAAGCAGCAAGATAAAAGAAGACAGTTAACATGCAAGGGAAAGCCCATAAATCTATCAGCTGAGTTTTCAGCAGAAACTATGCAGGACAGAAGAAAGTGGCGTTAAATATTCAAAGTGCTGAAGGAGAAAAATCTGCAGCAAGGAATAATTTATCCAGCAAGCCTATCCTTCAGAAAAGAAGGGGAGAAAAAGATTTTCTTAGCCACACAAACTAAAAGAGTTCATGACCACTAAATTAACTACAAAAAATATTGAAGGGGACACTATGAGTGGAAAAAAATCGTAAGTGAGAGTATGACAATAATGAATCAAGGAAGCAGTAAAAATAAGTATTTCTGTAAAAATCAGTTAAGGGATTCACAAAATAAAAGTATGTAAAATATGAAAACATATACCCTAACACATGAGGAGGAGTCAACAGTGGGTTTGAACTTAAACAGCATTCAACTTAATATAGACTGAAAAGGCTATATATAATCCAGGGGGTCACCACAAACCCAAACCTCTAATACACATGCAAAAGATAAAGGGAAAGAAATCCAAGAATATCATTAAAGAAAACGAGCAAACCATGAGAGAGAGAGCAAGAGAAGAAAGGATCTGAGAAAAACTACACAAAAAACTATGAAACAAGTAACAAAACATCAATAAATACATGTCTACTGATAATTAGTTGGAATGTAAATGGACTAAATGCTCCAAGCAAAAGAGCATGACAGAGTTTGTATATATATATAAAAGATTTCACGCCTAAAGACACCTGCAGATGGAAATTAAGAGATGGAGAAACATTAATCATGCAAGTGGATGTCAAAAGAAGTCAGAGTAGCAATCCTTATATCAGACAAAATAGACTTTTTTAACATTGAAATTGAATTAGCCAACATAGAGTACACCAGTAGTTTCAAATGTAGCGTTCCACAATTCATCAGTTGTGTATAACACCCAGTGTTCATCACATCACATGCATTCCTTAATGCCCATCACACAGTTACTCCATCTCCCCACCCACCTTTCCTCCAGCAACCCTCAGTTTGTTTCCAATAGTTAGGAACCTGTCATGGATTTTCTTCCTCTCTGGTTTCTTCGCATTCATTTTCCCTCCCTTCCCCTATGATCCTCTGTGCTGTTCCTTCTATTCCACATATGAGTAAAACCATATAATAATTGTTTTTCTCTGACTGACTTATTTTGCTCAGCATAATACCCTCCAGTGCCATCCACATCGATATGCTAAATATTGATCCTTTCTGATGGCTGAGTCATATTCCTTTGTATATGTATATACCATGTTTTCTTTATCCATTTATCTGTCGATGGATGTCTTGGTTCCTTCCACGGTTTGGCTATTGTGGACAATGTCGCTATAAACTTTTGGGGTGCAGTTGCCCCTTCAGATCACTACATTTGTAGCTTTGGGGTAAATAAAATTGCTGGGTTGTAAGGGAGCTCTGTTTTAAGTTCTTGAGGAACCTCCATATTGTTTTCCAAAGTGGCTGTACCAGTTTTCATTCCCACTTAGAAGTGTAAGAGAGTTCCCCTTTCTCCTCACCAACATTTGTTATTTCTTCGCTTGTTAATTTTTGCAATTCTGACTGGTGTGAAGTGGTATCTCATTGTCATTTGGATTTCTTTTTCCCCATGCCAAGTGCTGTTGAGCAGTTTCTCATATGTCTGTTGGCCATTTGTGTGTCTTCTTTGGAGAAATACCTGTTCATATCTTCTGCCCATTTCTTGACTCGGTTATTTGTATTTTGGGTGTTGAGTTTGGGTGTTGAACGGTAGTAAAGCGTACGGCACTTTCATGATGCTTCCACACCCACTTTTGGAAATGCTTCTCTCTCAAGGATACCTGAAGATGTTAGTGGAGAGTTGCCGTATACGCAGACTTGCTTTTCCCAGGTGAGTGCATGGCACATTCCTTATTCACTCACGCGCGCGCGCGCGCGCACACACACACACACACACACAGAGTTGAACATGTTTCTGTCTCGTCAGGAAAGGAGGTGTTCGTTGAGAGACGGTTTCTCGCCAATGCTTTTGGGTGCTTGCCCTTTTCCCCCCGGAGAGTGAAGTGTATGCGCTTTTTCCGTAGGCTTCAGTACACACCCTTGAGAAGCCTTCCGTCAGTCAGAAACAAGCCGTGAGTTGAAAGAGGCGTTCCACACAGACCTCCTTCTCAGAGCGAAGCCTGTCACACTTTTCCTTGGGCCTCCACACGCACTTTAGAAAAACTTCCTCCGGGAAGCTGTGAGTTGAACGACGGGTTTCCTACAGCGGTTTTCCGTGGGGGTAAGGATATATGGCACTTGGCCTTAGGCTTCCACGCACACATTGGAAACGGCTTCTCTCTTCGTGAAACAAGATGTGCGCTGAACGTTGCGTTCTGCGCAGGCTTGCTTTTCACACATCAGCCGATGGTACTTTCCCTAGGCTTCCACACGCGCAGAGAGTATCCCTTCCCTAAACCTGAACCAAGACGCGGGGGAAAGCTGCCTTCTACACCACCTTCTTTTCCGAGTTTCGTATAGAACCCTTGCGTTGTGCTTCCACATCCACTTTTGTCACTGCTTCGATATATCCTCCGGAGAGGGGTTCGCTTGAAACACGGTCTCCCTCCGTCACGCTTTCAAGGAGTTAAGGATAGGGCACGCTCCTTATGCCTGCACACGTCCACTTGCAATCTCGACTGACTTCATGACCCCGTCCATATGCTACGCTGAAGGTCCCATTGCGCGCGGCCTTGTTTCTAAGAGATGAGGACAGGGCACGGCACGTTCCTTGTGCTTCCACCACGACTATATAAAAGGCTCCCGTCTCCAAGGCAAAGGATGTCAGGTGCAAGACGGCTTCGCAAAAGCGAGGTTGCCTCTTAGAGAGCGGTCTACGGCGCTCTCCTGACGCTTCCACGCCTACATATGCAAACGCTTCTGGGCTCACGAAAGAAGACGTCCGTTGAAAGCTGCCTTGTACCCCGACGCGTTTTCCGAAGTTAGGTCCAGGGAACGGTCCCTGTGCGATCACACGCAGCCTTGAGATGGCTCAGCTCTTTTCGATCGTCAGGGAGGACGTTTCTCGGAGTTAGGTCCAGGGAAAGTTAGTAAAGCGTACGGCACTTTCATGATGCTTCCACACCCACTTTTGGAAATGCTTCTCTCTCCAGGATACCTGAAGATGCTAGTGGCGAGTCGCTGTATACGCAGACTTGCTTTTCCCAGGTCAGTACATGGCACTCTCCTTATTCACTCACGCACGCGCGTGCGCGCGTGCCCTCACACACACACACACACACACACACACACACACACACAGAGTTGAACATGTTTCTGTCTCGTCAGGAAAGAAGGTGATCGTTGAGAGACGGTTTCTCGCCGATGCTTTTGGGTTCTTGCTTTTTTCCCCCCGGAGAGAGAAGTGTAGCCGCTTTTTCCCTAGGCTTCCGTACACACCCTTGAGAAGCCTTCCGTCAGCCAGAAACAAGCCATGAGTTGAAAGAGGCGTTCCACGCAGACCTCCTTCTCAGAGCGAAGCCTGTCACACTTTTCCTTGTGAAGTCAACTAGAGAGATACAAATACTTTCTCAATGATTGCTTTAACAAAAAAGGACTAAATATCCCAATCAGAAAACATAGACTGTAAAGAGGAAGCAAGACCCATCTCTATGCTGCCTACCAGAGAATCACTTCAGACCTAAAAATAAAAGCAGATTGGAAGTAATGGGACACAAAACCATTTATCATGCAAATGGAAGTGAAAAGAAAGTTGGAGTCGTAATATTTTTATGAGACAAAATAAACTGAATTGTGGGGAAGATGGCAGAGTAGAAGGACCCTAAACTCACCTCATCCCACAGATACAACTAGGTAACACTCACACCAGAGTCACCCAGAAATGGACCTTCAGATTTCCCCACAAAACTATACAACTAAATGGAGAGAGGGAATCACATCAAAGATGGTAGGAAGGACAAGGACTCTGTAGGAATCTAAACCCCATATTTCTGACCACCAGAGGGAGGGAACCACAGTCACAGAGGGGCCAGAAACAAACTACTACACCGGGGAGCCTCTAAAGCGTAGAGACATCCTCATAGCTTATGGCTTTGAAAATCAGAAGGGATGACATTTGTGAGCGTATACAACCAGCAGACTTAAAGCTTGGAACTTTTAAAAATCAGCTGTCTCAGCTCTGAGAGAGCACAGAAGGTGATAGGAAGCTGAGATCTGTCCTTAAAGATTAAGCAGAGCAAAGAGTGTGGAGAAGCTTGGGTGAAGCAGGTTGAAAGGTGCTTGAGGATTAAACAAGGGAGACATAGTTCCTGAACTCAGAGTTTGCTAAGGGACTTGTCCAGGAACAAAGGAGCTGGCAGGTGCCATTTCCCTCTACGGCCCCTCATTATAAACACACACCTACCTGCAAGACCAAGCACAATCTAGCAATCACTAACTTGCATAAACCATGGCCCATCCCCACACCTACCACACCTGCTTCAGTCCCAGTGCTGTGGATACCCTCCCTGATAAGACCCACACAATCCTTGACAACAATATGTCTCCCCATCACCCACAGAACACGCATGCATCTTGTTAAAACAGCACACCCCATGTGTTGTGCACAATGACACAGTCCAGATCCAGTCTCTGTTGTTGCTATGCATTACCTTCAGAGGAGAACCAGCATCACCAAGTGAAAAATGTATGTTCTGCCCCGTATTTTCAAGAACAAGCAATATATCTGACCTTCCTAACAGAGAGATATTCTCTGAGAAGTAGGCCAAATGAGCAGACAGAGGACTATGTCCTAAACGAAAGAAGAGGACAAAGCCACAGCAAGAGACCTAAACAAAATGGATATAAGGAACATGCCTGACAGAAAATTTAAGATAACAATTATAAAGATACTCACTGGGGAAATGAAAAGAGGGAGGACATCAGAAGGGGGAACATCATTGAGACTCTTAACAAAGAGATATGAAAGAAATAATCAGAGATGTGGAACACAAGAAATGAAATGAAGAATATACTAGATAGAATAATTAGCAGGATGGACGAAGCAGAGGAACAAATTAATGAACTAGAAGACAGTAATGGAAAGTAATCAAGCGGAACAAATGAGAGGATAAAGAAGTATGCAAAAATGAGAAGAGACTTAGGGAATTCAGTGACTCCATCCAGTGTAACAACACCCACATGAGAGGGATCCCAGAAGGTGAAAAGGGGGAAAGGGGGGCAGAAAATCTATTTGACCAAAGAAGAGCTGAAAACTTAACCTAATCTGGTGAAGGAAACCTATACAAATCCATAAGGCATAGAGATCCCCTCCCACAAAATCAACCTAAGGAGGTCCACATCAAGATACATAGTAATCCAAATGGGAAAAGGTAGTGATAAAGAAAAAACATTTAAAGCAGCAAGATAAAAGAAGACAGTTAACATGCAAGGGAAAGCCCATAAATCTATCAGCTGAGTTTTCAGCAGAAACTATGCAGGACAGAAGAAAGTGGCGTTAAATATTCAAAGTGCTGAATGAGAAAAATCTGCAGCAAGGAATAATTTATCCAGCAAGCCTATCCTTCAGAAAAGAAGGGGAGAAAAAGAGTTTCTTAGCCACACAAACTAAAAGAGTTCATGACCACTAAATTAACTACAAAAAATATTGAAGGGGACACTATGAGTGGAAAAAAATCGTAAGTGAGAGTATGACAATAATGAATCAAGGAAGCAGTAAAAATAAGTATTTCTGTAAAAATCAGTTAAGGGATTCACAAAATAAAAGTATGTAAAATATGAAAACATATACCCTAACACATGAGGAGGAGTCAACAGTGGGTTTGAACTTAAACAGCATTCAACTTAATATAGACTGAAAAGGCTATATATAATCCAGGGGGTCACCACAAACCCAAACCTCTAATACACATGCAAAAGATAAAGGGAAAGAAATCCAAGAATATCATTAAAGAAAACGAGCAAACCATGAGAGAGAGAGCAAGAAAAGAAAGGATCTGAGAAAAACTACACAAAAAACTATGAAACAAGTAACAAAACATCAATAAATACATGTCTAATGATAATTAGTTTGAATGTAAATGGACTAAATGCTCCAAGCAAAAGAGCATGACAGAGTTTGTATATATATATAAAAGATTTCACACCTAAAGACACCTGCAGATGGAAATTAAGAGATGGAGAAACATTAATCATGCAAGTGGATGTCAAAAGAAGTCAGAGTAGCAATCCTTATATCAGACAAAATAGACTTTTTTAACATTGAAATTGAATTAGCCAACATAGAGTACACCAGTAGTTTCAAATGTAGCGTTCCACAATTCATCAGTTGTGTATAACACCCAGTGTTCATCACATCACATGCATTCCTTAATGCCCATCACACAGTTACTCCATCTCCCCACCCACCTTTCCTCCAGCAACCCTCAGTTTGTTTCCAATAGTTAGGAACCTGTCATGGATTTTCTTCCTCTCTGGTTTCTTCGCATTCATTTTCCCTCCCTTCCCCTATGATCCTCTGTGCTGTTCCTTCTATTCCACATATGAGTAAAACCATATAATAATTGTTTTTCTCTGACTGACTTATTTTGCTCAGCATAATACCCTCCAGTGCCATCCACATCGATATGCTAAATATTGATCCTTTCTGATGGCTGAGTCATATTCCTTTGTATATGTATATACCATGTTTTCTTTATCCATTTATCTGTCGATGGATGTCTTGGTTCCTTCCACGGTTTGGCTATTGTGGACAATGTCGCTATAAACTTTTGGGGTGCAGTTGCCCCTTCAGATCACTACATTTGTAGCTTTGGGGTAAATAAAATTGCTGGGTTGTAAGGGAGCTCTGTTTTAAGTTCTTGAGGAACCTCCATATTGTTTTCCAAAGTGGCTGTACCAGTTTTCATTCCCACTTAGAAGTGTAAGAGAGTTCCCCTTTCTCCTCACCAACATTTGTTATTTCTTCGCTTGTTAATTTTTGCAATTCTGACTGGTGTGAAGTGGTATCTCATTGTCATTTGGATTTCTTTTTCCCCATGCCAAGTGCTGTTGAGCAGTTTCTCATATGTCTGTTGGCCATTTGTGTGTCTTCTTTGGAGAAATACCTGTTCATATCTTCTGCCCATTTCTTGACTCGGTTATTTGTATTTTGGGTGTTGAGTTTGGGTGTTGAACGGTAGTAAAGCGTACGGCACTTTCATGATGCTTCCACACCCACTTTTGGAAATGCTTCTCTCTCAAGGATACCTGAAGATGTTAGTGGAGAGTTGCCGTATACGCAGACTTGCTTTTCCCAGGTGAGTGCATGGCACATTCCTTATTCACTCACGCGCGCGCGCGCGCGCACACACACACACACACACACAGAGTTGAACATGTTTCTGTCTCGTCAGGAAAGGAGGTGTTCGTTGAGAGACGGTTTCTCGCCAATGCTTTTGGGTGCTTGCCCTTTTCCCCCCGGAGAGTGAAGTGTATGCGCTTTTTCCGTAGGCTTCAGTACACACCCTTGAGAAGCCTTCCGTCAGTCAGAAACAAGCCGTGAGTTGAAAGAGGCGTTCCACACAGACCTCCTTCTCAGAGCGAAGCCTGTCACACTTTTCCTTGGGCCTCCACACGCACTTTAGAAAAACTTCCTCCGGGAAGCTGTGAGTTGAACGACGGGTTTCCTACAGCGGTTTTCCGTGGGGGTAAGGATATATGGCACTTGGCCTTAGGCTTCCACGCACACATTGGAAACGGCTTCTCTCTTCGTGAAACAAGATGTGCGCTGAACGTTGCGTTCTGCGCAGGCTTGCTTTTCACACATCAGCCGATGGTACTTTCCCTAGGCTTCCACACGCGCAGAGAGTATCCCTTCCCTAAACCTGAACCAAGACGCGGGGGAAAGCTGCCTTCTACACCACCTTCTTTTCCGAGTTTCGTATAGAACCCTTGCGTTGTGCTTCCACATCCACTTTTGTCACTGCTTCGATATATCCTCCGGAGAGGGGTTCGCTTGAAACACGGTCTCCCTCCGTCACGCTTTCAAGGAGTTAAGGATAGGGCACGCTCCTTATGCCTGCACACGTCCACTTGCAATCTCGACTGACTTCATGACCCCGTCCATATGCTACGCTGAAGGTCCCATTGCGCGCGGCCTTGTTTCTAAGAGATGAGGACAGGGCACGGCACGTTCCTTGTGCTTCCACCACGACTATATAAAAGGCTCCCGTCTCCAAGGCAAAGGATGTCAGGTGCAAGACGGCTTCGCAAAAGCGAGGTTGCCTCTTAGAGAGCGGTCTACGGCGCTCTCCTGACGCTTCCACGCCTACATATGCAAACGCTTCTGGGCTCACGAAAGAAGACGTCCGTTGAAAGCTGCCTTGTACCCCGACGCGTTTTCCGAAGTTAGGTCCAGGGAACGGTCCCTGTGCGATCACACGCAGCCTTGAGATGGCTCAGCTCTTTTCGATCGTCAGGGAGGACGTTTCTCGGAGTTAGGTCCAGGGAAAGTTAGTAAAGCGTACGGCACTTTCATGATGCTTCCACACCCACTTTTGGAAATGCTTCTCTCTCCAGGATACCTGAAGATGCTAGTGGCGAGTCGCTGTATACGCAGACTTGCTTTTCCCAGGTCAGTACATGGCACTCTCCTTATTCACTCACGCACGCGCGTGCGCGCGTGCCCTCACACACACACACACACACACACACACACACACACACAGAGTTGAACATGTTTCTGTCTCGTCAGGAAAGAAGGTGATCGTTGAGAGACGGTTTCTCGCCGATGCTTTTGGGTTCTTGCTTTTTTCCCCCCGGAGAGAGAAGTGTAGCCGCTTTTTCCCTAGGCTTCCGTACACACCCTTGAGAAGCCTTCCGTCAGCCAGAAACAAGCCATGAGTTGAAAGAGGCGTTCCACGCAGACCTCCTTCTCAGAGCGAAGCCTGTCACACTTTTCCTTGTGAAGTCAACTAGAGAGATACAAATACTTTCTCAATGATTGCTTTAACAAAAAAGGACTAAATATCCCAATCAGAAAACATAGACTGTAAAGAGGAAGCAAGACCCATCTCTATGCTGCCTACCAGAGAATCACTTCAGACCTAAAAATAAAAGCAGATTGGAAGTAATGGGACACAAAACCATTTATCATGCAAATGGAAGTGAAAAGAAAGTTGGAGTCGTAATATTTTTATGAGACAAAATAAACTGAATTGTGGGGAAGATGGCAGAGTAGAAGGACCCTAAACTCACCTCATCCCACAGATACAACTAGGTAACACTCACACCAGAGTCACCCAGAAATGGACCTTCAGATTTCCCCACAAAACTATACAACTAAATGGAGAGAGGGAATCACATCAAAGATGGTAGGAAGGACAAGGACTCTGTAGGAATCTAAACCCCATATTTCTGACCACCAGAGGGAGGGAACCACAGTCACAGAGGGGCCAGAAACAAACTACTACACCGGGGAGCCTCTAAAGCGTAGAGACATCCTCATAGCTTATGGCTTTGAAAATCAGAAGGGATGACATTTGTGAGCGTATACAACCAGCAGACTTAAAGCTTGGAACTTTTAAAAATCAGCTGTCTCAGCTCTGAGAGAGCACAGAAGGTGATAGGAAGCTGAGATCTGTCCTTAAAGATTAAGCAGAGCAAAGAGTGTGGAGAAGCTTGGGTGAAGCAGGTTGAAAGGTGCTTGAGGATTAAACAAGGGAGACATAGTTCCTGAACTCAGAGTTTGCTAAGGGACTTGTCCAGGAACAAAGGAGCTGGCAGGTGCCATTTCCCTCTACGGCCCCTCATTATAAACACACACCTACCTGCAAGACCAAGCACAATCTAGCAATCACTAACTTGCATAAACCATGGCCCATCCCCACACCTACCACACCTGCTTCAGTCCCAGTGCTGTGGATACCCTCCCTGATAAGACCCACACAATCCTTGACAACAATATGTCTCCCCATCACCCACAGAACACGCATGCATCTTGTTAAAACAGCACACCCCATGTGTTGTGCACAATGACACAGTCCAGATCCAGTCTCTGTTGTTGCTATGCATTACCTTCAGAGGAGAACCAGCATCACCAAGTGAAAAATGTATGTTCTGCCCCGTATTTTCAAGAACAAGCAATATATCTGACCTTCCTAACAGAGAGATATTCTCTGAGAAGTAGGCCAAATGAGCAGACAGAGGACTATGTCCTAAACGAAAGAAGAGGACAAAGCCACAGCAAGAGACCTAAACAAAATGGATATAAGGAACATGCCTGACAGAAAATTTAAGATAACAATTATAAAGATACTCACTGGGGAAATGAAAAGAGGGAGGACATCAGAAGGGGGAACATCATTGAGACTCTTAACAAAGAGATATGAAAGAAATAATCAGAGATGTGGAACACAAGAAATGAAATGAAGAATATACTAGATAGAATAATTAGCAGGATGGACGAAGCAGAGGAACAAATTAATGAACTAGAAGACAGTAATGGAAAGTAATCAAGCGGAACAAATGAGAGGAAAAAGAAGTATGCAAAAATGAGAAGAGACATAGGGAATTCAGGGACTCCATCCAGTGTAACAACACCCACATGAGAGGGATCCCAGAAGGTGAAAAGGGGGAAAAGGGGGCAGAAAATCTATTTGACCAAAGAAGAGCTGAAAACTTAACCTAATCTGGTGAAGGAAACCTATACAAATCCATAAGGCATAGAGATCCCCTCCCACAAAATCAACCTAAGGAGGTCCACATCAAGATACATAGTAATCCAAATGGGAAAAGGTAGTGATAAAGAAAAAACATTTAAAGCAGCAAGATAAAAGAAGACAGTTAACATGCAAGGGAAAGCCCATAAATCTATCAGCTGAGTTTTCAGCAGAAACTATGCAGGACAGAAGAAAGTGGCGTTAAATATTCAAAGTGCTGAAGGAGAAAAATCTGCAGCAAGGAATAATTTATCCAGCAAGCCTATCCTTCAGAAAAGAAGGGGAGAAAAAGAGTTTCTTAGCCACACAAACTAAAAGAGTTCATGACCACTAAATTAACTACAAAAAATATTGAAGGGGACACTATGAGTGGAAAAAAATCTTAAGTGAGAGTATGACAATAATGAATCAAGGAAGCAGTAAAAATAAGTATTTCTGTAAAAATCAGTTAAGGGATTCACAAAATAAAAGTATGTAAAATATGAAAACATATACCCTAACACATGAGGAGGAGTCAACAGTGGGTTTGAACTTAAACAGCATTCAACTTAATATAGACTGAAAAGGCTATATATAATCCAGGGGGTCACCACAAACCCAAACCTCTAATACACATGCAAAAGATAAAGGGAAAGAAATCCAAGAATATCATTAAAGAAAACGAGCAAACCATGAGAGAGAGAGCAAGAGAAGAAAGGATCTGAGAAAAACTACACAAAAAACTATGAAACAAGTAACAAAACATCAATAAATACATGTCTAATGATAATTAGTTGGAATGTAAATGGACTAAATGCTCCAAGCAAAAGAGCATGACAGAGTTTGTATATATATATAAAAGATTTCACACCTAAAGACACCTGCAGATGGAAATTAAGAGATGGAGAAACATTAATCATGCAAGTGGATGTCAAAAGAAGTCAGAGTAGCAATCCTTATATCAGACAAAATAGACTTTTTTAACATTGAAATTGAATTAGCCAACATAGAGTACACCAGTAGTTTCAAATGTAGCGTTCCACAATTCATCAGTTGTGTATAACACCCAGTGTTCATCACATCACATGCATTCCTTAATGCCCATCACACAGTTACTCCATCTCCCCACCCACCTTTCCTCCAGCAACCCTCAGTTTGTTTCCAATAGTTAGGAACCTGTCATGGATTTTCTTCCTCTCTGGTTTCTTCGCATTCATTTTCCCTCCCTTCCCCTATGATCCTCTGTGCTGTTCCTTCTATTCCACATATGAGTAAAACCATATAATAATTGTTTTTCTCTGACTGACTTATTTTGCTCAGCATAATACCCTCCAGTGCCATCCACATCGATATGCTAAATATTGATCCTTTCTGATGGCTGAGTCATATTCCTTTGTATATGTATATACCATGTTTTCTTTATCCATTTATCTGTCGATGGATGTCTTGGTTCCTTCCACGGTTTGGCTATTGTGGACAATGTCGCTATAAACATTTGGGGTGCAGTTGCCCCTTCAGATCACTACATTTGTAGCTTTGGGGTAAATAAAATTGCTGGGTTGTAAGGGAGCTCTGTTTTAAGTTCTTGAGGAACCTCCATATTGTTTTCCAAAGTGGCTGTACCAGTTTTCATTCCCACTTAGAAGTGTAAGAGAGTTCCCCTTTCTCCTCACCAACATTTGTTATTTCTTCGCTTGTTAATTTTTGCAATTCTGACTGGTGTGAAGTGGTATCTCATTGTCATTTGGATTTCTTTTTCCCCATGCCAAGTGCTGTTGAGCAGTTTCTCATATGTCTGTTGGCCATTTCTGTGTCATCTTTGGAGAAATACCTGTTCATATCTTCTGCCCATTTCTTGACTCGGTTATTTGTATTTTGGGTGTTGAGTTTGGGTGTTGAACGGTAGTAAAGCGTACGGCACTTTCATGATGCTTCCAACACCCACTTTTGGAAATGCTTCTCTCTCAAGGATACCTGAAGATGTTAGTGGAGAGTTGCCGTATACGCAGACTTGCTTTTCCCAGGTGAGTGCATGGCACATTCCTTATTCACTCACGCGCGTGCGCGCGCGCACACACACACACACACACACACACAGAGTTGAACATGTTTCTGTCTCGTCAGGAAAGGAGGTGTTCGTTGAGAGACGGTTTCTCGCCAATGCTTTTGGGTGCTTGCCCTTTTCCCCCCGGAGAGTGAAGTGTATGCGCTTTTTCCGTAGGCTTCAGTACACACCCTTGAGAAGCCTTCCGTCAGTCAGAAACAAGCCGTGAGTTGAAAGAGGCGTTCCACGCAGACCTCCTTCTCAGAGCGAAGCCTGTCACACTTTTCCTTGGGCCTCCACACGCACTTTAGAAAAACTTCCTCCGGGAAGCTGTGAGTTGAACGACGGGTTTCCTACAGCGGTTTTCCGTGGGGGTAAGGATATATGGCACTTGGCCTTAGGCTTCCACGCACACATTGGAAACGGCTTCTCTCTTCGTGAAACAAGATGTGCGCTGAACGTTGCGTTCTGCGCAGGCTTGCTTTTCACACATCAGCCGATGGTACTTTCCCTAGGCTTCCACACGCGCAGAGAGTATCCCTTCCCTAAACCTGAACCAAGACGCGGGGGAAAGCTGCCTTCTACACCACCTTCTTTTCCGAGTTTCGTATAGAACCCTTGCGTTGTGCTTCCACATCCACTTTTGTCACTGCTTCGATATATCCTCCGGAGAGGGGTTCGCTTGAAAGACGGTCTCCCTCCGTCACCCTTTCAAGGAGTTAAGGATAGGGCACTCTCCTTATGCCTGCACACGTCCACTTGCAATCTCGACTGACTTCATGACCCCGTCCATATGCTACGCTGAAAGTCCCATTGCGCGCGGCCTTGTTTCTAAGAGATGAGGACAGGGCACGGCACGTTCCTTGTGCTTCCACCACGACTATATAAAAGGCTCCCGTCTCCAAGGCAAAGGATGTCAGGTGCAAGACGGCTTCGCAAAAGCGAGGTTGCCTCTTAGAGAGCGGTCTACGGCGCTCTCCTGACGCTTCCACGCCTACATATGCAAACGCTTCTGGGCTCACGAAAGAAGACGTCCGTTGAAAGCTGCCTTGTACCCCGACGCGTTTTCCGAAGTTAGGTCCAGGGAACGGTCCCTGTGCGATCACACGCAGCCTTGAGATGGCTCAGCTCTTTTCGATCGTCAGGGAGGACGTTTCTCGGAGTTAGGTCCAGGGAAAGTTAGTAAAGCGTACGGCACTTTCATGATGCTTCCACACCCACTTTTGGAAATGCTTCTCTCTCCAGGATACCTGAAGATGCTAGTGGCGAGTCGCTGTATACGCAGACTTGCTTTTCCCAGGTCAGTACATGGCACTCTCCTTATTCACTCACGCACGCGCGCGCGCGCGTGCCCTCACACACACACACACACACACACACACACACACACACAGAGTTGAACATGTTTCTGTCTCGTCAGGAAAGAAGGTGATCGTTGAGAGACGGTTTCTCGCCGATGCTTTTGGGTTCTTGCTTTCTTCCCCCCGGAGAGAGAAGTGTAGCCGCTTTTTCCCTAGGCTTCCGTACACACCCTTGAGAAGCCTTCCGTCAGCCAGAAACAAGCCATGAGTTGAAAGAGGCGTTCCACGCAGACCTCTTCTCAGAGCGAAGCCTGTCACACTTTTCCTTGTGAAGTAAACTAGAGAGATACAAATACTTTCTCAATGATTGCTTTAACAAAAAAGGACTAAATATCCCAATCAGAAAACATAGACTGTAAAGAGGAAGCAAGACCCATCTCTATGCTGCCTAGCAGAGAATCACTTCAGACCTAAAAATAAAAGCAGATTGGAAGTAATGGGACACAAAACCATTTATCATGCAAATGGAAGTGAAAAGAAAGTTGGAGTCGTAATATTTTTATGAGACAAAATAAACTGAATTGTGGGGAAGATGGCAGAGTAGAAGGACCCTAAACTCACCTCATCCCACAGATACAACTAGGTAACACTCACACCAGAGTCACCCAGAAATGGACCTTCAGATTTCCCCACAAAACTATACAACTAAATGGAGAGAGGGAATCACATCAAAGATGGTAGGAAGGACAAGGACTCTGTAGGAATCTAAACCCCATATTTCTGACCACCAGAGGGAGGGAACCACAGTCACAGAGGGGCCAGAAACAAACTACTACACCGGGGAGCCTCTAAAGCGTAGAGACATCCTCATAGCTTATGGCTTTGAAAATCAGAAGGGATGACATTTGTGAGCGTATACAACCAGCAGACTTAAAGCTTGGAACTTTTAAAAATCAGCTGTCTCAGCTCTGAGAGAGCACAGAAGGTGATAGGAAGCTGAGATCTGTCCTTAAAGATTAAGCAGAGCAAAGAGTGTGGAGAAGCTTGGGTGAAGCAGGTTGAAAGGTGCTTGAGGATTAAACAAGGGAGACATAGTTCCTGAACTCAGAGTTTGCTAAGGGACTTGTTCAGGAACAAAGGAGCTGGCAGGTGCCATTTCCCTCTACGGCCCCTCATTATAAACACACACCTACCTGCAAGACCAAGCACAATCTAGCAATCACTAACTTGCATAAACCATGGCCCATCCCCACACCTACCACACCTGCTTCAGTCCCAGTGCTGTGGATACCCTCCCTGATAAGACCCACACAATCCTTGACAACAATATGTCTCCCCATCACCCACAGAACACGCATGCATCTTGTTAAAACAGCACACCCCATGTGTTGTGCACAATGACACAGTCCAGATCCAGTCTCTGTTGTTGCTATGCATTACCTTCAGAGGAGAACCAGCATCACCAAGTGAAAAATGTATGTTCTGCCCCGTATTTTCAAGAACAAGCAATATATCTGACCTTCCTAACAGAGAGATATTCTCTGAGAAGTAGGCCAAATGAGCAGACAGAGGACTATGTCCTAAACGAAAGAAGAGGACAAAGCCACAGCAAGAGACCTAAACAAAATGGATATAAGGAACATGCCTGACAGAAAATTTAAGATAACAATTATAAAGATACTCACTGGGGAAATGAAAAGAGGGAGGACATCAGAAGGGGGAACATCATTGAGACTCTTAACAAAGAGATATGAAAGAAATAATCAGAGATGTGGAACACAAGAAATGAAATGAAGAATATACTAGATAGAATAATTAGCAGGATGGACGAAGCAGAGGAACAAATTAATGAACTAGAAGACAGTAATGGAAAGTAATCAAGCGGAACAAATGAGAGGAAAAAGAAGTATGCAAAAATGAGAAGAGACATAGGGAATTCAGGGACTCCATCCAGTGTAACAACACCCACATGAGAGGGATCCCAGAAGGTGAAAAGGGGGAAAAGGGGGCAGAAAATCTATTTGACCAAAGAAGAGCTGAAAACTTAACCTAATCTGGTGAAGGAAACCTATACAAATCCATAAGGCATAGAGATCCCCTCCCACAAAATCAACCTAAGGAGGTCCACATCAAGATACATAGTAATCCAAATGGGAAAAGGTAGTGATAAAGAAAAAACATTTAAAGCAGCAAGATAAAAGAAGACAGTTAACATGCAAGGGAAAGCCCATAAATCTATCAGCTGAGTTTTCAGCAGAAACTATGCAGGACAGAAGAAAGTGGCGTTAAATATTCAAAGTGCTGAAGGAGAAAAATCTGCAGCAAGGAATAATTTATCCAGCAAGCCTATCCTTCAGAAAAGAAGGGGAGAAAAAGATTTTCTTAGCCACACAAACTAAAAGAGTTCATGACCACTAAATTAACTACAAAAAATATTGAAGGGGACACTATGAGTGGAAAAAAATCGTAAGTGAGAGTATGACAATAATGAATCAAGGAAGCAGTAAAAATAAGTATTTCTGTAAAAATCAGTTAAGGGATTCACAAAATAAAAGTATGTAAAATATGAAAACATATACCCTAACACATGAGGAGGAGTCAACAGTGGGTTTGAACTTAAACAGCATTCAACTTAATATAGACTGAAAAGGCTATATATAATCCAGGGGGTCACCACAAACCCAAACCTCTAATACACATGCAAAAGATAAAGGGAAAGAAATCCAAGAATATCATTAAAGAAAACGAGCAAACCATGAGAGAGAGAGCAAGAGAAGAAAGGATCTGAGAAAAACTACACAAAAAACTATGAAACAAGTAACAAAACATCAATAAATACATGTCTACTGATAATTAGTTTGAATGTAAATGGACTAAATGCTCCAAGCAAAAGAGCATGACAGAGTTTGTATATATATATAAAAGATTTCACGCCTAAAGACACCTGCAGATGGAAATTAAGAGATGGAGAAACATTAATCATGCAAGTGGATGTCAAAAGAAGTCAGAGTAGCAATCCTTATATCAGACAAAATAGACTTTTTTAACATTGAAATTGAATTAGCCAACATAGAGTACACCAGTAGTTTCAAATGTAGCGTTCCACAATTCATCAGTTGTGTATAACACCCAGTGTTCATCACATCACATGCATTCCTTAATGCCCATCACACAGTTACTCCATCTCCCCACCCACCTTTCCTCCAGCAACCCTCAGTTTGTTTCCAATAGTTAGGAACCTGTCATGGATTTTCTTCCTCTCTGGTTTCTTCGCATTCATTTTCCCTCCCTTCCCCTATGATCCTCTGTGCTGTTCCTTCTATTCCACATATGAGTAAAACCATATAATAATTGTTTTTCTCTGACTGACTTATTTTGCTCAGCATAATACCCTCCAGTGCCATCCACATCGATATGCTAAATATTGATCCTTTCTGATGGCTGAGTCATATTCCTTTGTATATGTATATACCATGTTTTCTTTATCCATTTATCTGTCGATGGATGTCTTGGTTCCTTCCACGGTTTGGCTATTGTGGACAATGTCGCTATAAACATTCGGGGTGCAGTTGCCCCTTCAGATCACTACATTTGTAGCTTTGGGGTAAATAAAATTGCTGGGTTGTAAGGGAGCTCTGTTTTAAGTTCTTGAGGAACCTCCATATTGTTTTCCAAAGTGGCTGTACCAGTTTTCATTCCCACTTAGAAGTGTAAGAGAGTTCCCCTTTCTCCTCACCAACATTTGTTATTTCTTCGCTTGTTAATTTTTGCAATTCTGACTGGTGTGAAGTGGTATCTCATTGTCATTTGGATTTCTTTTTCCCCATGCCAAGTGCTGTTGAGCAGTTTCTCATATGTCTGTTGGCCATTTGTGTGTCATCTTTGGAGAAATACCTGTTCATATCTTCTGCCCATTTCTTGACTCGGTTATTTGTATTTTGGGTGTTGAGTTTGGGTGTTGAACGGTAGTAAAGCGTACGGCACTTTCATGATGCTTCCACACCCACTTTTGGAAATGCTTCTCTCTCAAGGATACCTGAAGATGTTAGTGGAGAGTTGCCGTATACGCAGACTTGCTTTTCCCAGGTGAGTGCATGGCACATTCCTTATTCACTCACGCGCGTGCGCGCGCGCACACACACACACACACACACACAGAGTTGAACATGTTTCTGTCTCGTCAGGAAAGGAGGTGTTCGTTGAGAGACGGTTTCTCGCCAATGCTTTTGGGTGCTTGCCCTTTTCCCCCCGGAGAGTGAAGTGTATGCGCTTTTTCCGTAGGCTTCAGTACACACCCTTGAGAAGCCTTCCGTCAGTCAGAAACAAGCCGTGAGTTGAAAGAGGCGTTCCACACAGACCTCCTTCTCAGAGCGAAGCCTGTCACACTTTTCCTTGGGCCTCCACACGCACTTTAGAAAAACTTCCTCCGGGAAGCTGTGAGTTGAACGACGGGTTTCCTACAGCGGTTTTCCGTGGGGGTAAGGATATATGGCACTTGGCCTTAGGCTTCCACGCACACATTGGAAACGGCTTCTCTCTTCGTGAAACAAGATGTGCGCTGAACGTTGCGTTCTGCGCAGGCTTGCTTTTCACACATCAGCCGATGGTACTTTCCCTAGGCTTCCACACGCGCAGAGAGTATCCCTTCCCTAAACCTGAACCAAGACGCGGGGGAAAGCTGCCTTCTACACCACCTTCTTTTCCGAGTTTCGTATAGAACCCTTGCGTTGTGCTTCCACATCCACTTTTGTCACTGCTTCGATATATCCTCCGGAGAGGGGTTCGCTTGAAAGACGGTCTCCCTCCGTCACGCTTTCAAGGAGTTAAGGATAGGGCACTCTCCTTATACCTGCACACGTCCACTTGCAATCTCGACTGACTTCATGACCCCGTCCATATGCTACGCTGAAAGTCCCATTGCGCGCGGCCTTGTTTCTAAGAGATGAGGACAGGGCACGGCACGTTCCTTGTGCTTCCACCACGACTATATAAAAGGCTCCCGTCTCCAAGGCAAAGGATGTCAGGTGCAAGACGGCTTCGCAAAAGCGAGGTTGCCTCTTAGAGAGCGGTCTACGGCGCTCTCCTGACGCTTCCACGCCTACATATGCAAACGCTTCTGGGCTCACGAAAGAAGACGTCCGTTGAAAGCTGCCTTGTACCCCGACGCGTTTTCCGAAGTTAGGTCCAGGGAACGGTCCCTGTGCGATCACACGCAGCCTTGAGATGGCTCAGCTCTTTTCGATCGTCAGGGAGGACGTTTCTCGGAGTTAGGTCCAGGGAAAGTTAGTAAAGCGTACGGCACTTTCATGATGCTTCCACACCCACTTTTGGAAATGCTTCTCTCTCCAGGATACCTGAAGATGCTAGTGGCGAGTCGCTGTATACACAGACTTGCTTTTCCCAGGTCAGTACATGGCACTCTCCTTATTCACTCACGCACGCGCGCGCGCGTGCCCTCACACACACACACACACACACAGAGTTGAACATGTTTCTGTCTCGTCAGGAAAGAAGGTGATCGTTGAGAGACGGTTTCTCGCCGATGCTTTTGGGTTCTTGCTTTTTTCCCCCCGGAGAGAGAAGTGTAGCCGCTTTTTCCCTAGGCTTCCGTACACACCCTTGAGAAGCCTTCCGTCAGCCAGAAACAAGCCATGAGTTGAAAGAGGCGTTCCACGCAGACCTCCTTCTCAGAGCGAAGCCTGTCACACTTTTCCTTGTGAAGTAAACTAGAGAGATACAAATACTTTCTCAATGATTGCTTTAACAAAAAAGGACTAAATATCCCAATCAGAAAACATAGACTGTAAAGAGGAAGCAAGACCCATCTCTATGCTGCCTAGCAGAGAATCACTTCAGACCTAAAAATAAAAGCAGATTGGAAGTAATGGGACACAAAACCATTTATCATGCAAATGGAAGTGAAAAGAAAGTTGGAGTCGTAATATTTTTATGAGACAAAATAAACTGAATTGTGGGGAAGATGGCAGAGTAGAAGGACCCTAAACTCACCTCATCCCACAGATACAACTAGGTAACACTCACACCAGAGTCACCCAGAAATGGACCTTCAGATTTCCCCACAAAACTATACAACTAAATGGAGAGAGGGAATCACATCAAAGATGGTAGGAAGGACAAGGACTCTGTAGGAATCTAAACCCCATATTTCTGACCACCAGAGGGAGGGAACCACAGTCACAGAGGGGCCAGAAACAAACTACTACACCGGGGAGCCTCTAAAGCGTAGAGACATCCTCATAGCTTATGGCTTTGAAAATCAGAAGGGATGACATTTGTGAGCGTATACAACCAGCAGACTTAAAGCTTGGAACTTTTAAAAATCAGCTGTCTCAGCTCTGAGAGAGCACAGAAGGTGATAGGAAGCTGAGATCTGTCCTTAAAGATTAAGCAGAGCAAAGAGTGTGGAGAAGCTTGGGTGAAGCAGGTTGAAAGGTGCTTGAGGATTAAACAAGGGAGACATAGTTCCTGAACTCAGAGTTTGCTAAGGGACTTGTCCAGGAACAAAGGAGCTGGCAGGTGCCATTTCCCTCTACGGCCCCTCATTATAAACACACACCTA
The DNA here is from genome assembly GCF_037043125.1 of Eumetopias jubatus. Taxonomy (NCBI): domain Eukaryota; kingdom Metazoa; phylum Chordata; class Mammalia; order Carnivora; family Otariidae; genus Eumetopias; species Eumetopias jubatus. The sequence continues at coordinate 808,650 of NW_028274834.1, read as the reverse complement.
CCTGCAAGACCAAGCACAATCTAGCAATCACTAACTTGCATAAACCATGGCCCATCCCCACACCTACCACACCTGCTTCAGTCCCAGTGCTGTGGATACCCTCCCTGATAAGACCCACACAATCCTTGACAACAATATGTCTCCCCATCACCCACAGAACACGCATGCATCTTGTTAAAACAGCACACCCCATGTGTTGTGCACAATGACACAGTCCAGATCCAGTCTCTGTTGTTGCTATGCATTACCTTCAGAGGAGAACCAGCATCACCAAGTGAAAAATGTATGTTCTGCCCCGTATTTTCAAGAACAAGCAATATATCTGACCTTCCTAACAGAGAGATATTCTCTGAGAAGTAGGCCAAATGAGCAGACAGAGGACTATGTCCTAAACGAAAGAAGAGGACAAAGCCACAGCAAGAGACCTAAACAAAATGGATATAAGGAACATGCCTGACAGAAAATTTAAGATAACAATTATAAAGATACTCACTGGGGAAATGAAAAGAGGGAGGACATCAGAAGGGGGAACATCATTGAGACTCTTAACAAAGAGATATGAAAGAAATAATCAGAGATGTGGAACACAAGAAATGAAATGAAGAATATACTAGATAGAATAATTAGCAGGATGGACGAAGCAGAGGAACAAATTAATGAACTAGAAGACAGTAATGGAAAGTAATCAAGCGGAACAAATGAGAGGAAAAAGAAGTATGCAAAAATGAGAAGAGACATAGGGAATTCAGGGACTCCATCCAGTGTAACAACACCCACATGAGAGGGATCCCAGAAGGTGAAAAGGGGGAAAAGGGGGCAGAAAATCTATTTGACCAAAGAAGAGCTGAAAACTTAACCTAATCTGGTGAAGGAAACCTATACAAATCCATAAGGCATAGAGATCCCCTCCCACAAAATCAACCTAAGGAGGTCCACATCAAGATACATAGTAATCCAAATGGGAAAAGGTAGTGATAAAGAAAAAACATTTAAAGCAGCAAGATAAAAGAAGACAGTTAACATGCAAGGGAAAGCCCATAAATCTATCAGCTGAGTTTTCAGCAGAAACTATGCAGGACAGAAGAAAGTGGCGTTAAATATTCAAAGTGCTGAAGGAGAAAAATCTGCAGCAAGGAATAATTTATCCAGCAAGCCTATCCTTCAGAAAAGAAGGGGAGAAAAAGATTTTCTTAGCCACACAAACTAAAAGAGTTCATGACCACTAAATTAACTACAAAAAATATTGAAGGGGACACTATGAGTGGAAAAAAATCGTAAGTGAGAGTATGACAATAATGAATCAAGGAAGCAGTAAAAATAAGTATTTCTGTAAAAATCAGTTAAGGGATTCACAAAATAAAAGTATGTAAAATATGAAAACATATACCCTAACACATGAGGAGGAGTCAACAGTGGGTTTGAACTTAAACAGCATTCAACTTAATATAGACTGAAAAGGCTATATATAATCCAGGGGGTCACCACAAACCCAAACCTCTAATACACATGCAAAAGATAAAGGGAAAGAAATCCAAGAATATCATTAAAGAAAACGAGCAAACCATGAGAGAGAGAGCAAGAGAAGAAAGGATCTGAGAAAAACTACACAAAAAACTATGAAACAAGTAACAAAACATCAATAAATACATGTCTACTGATAATTAGTTTGAATGTAAATGGACTAAATGCTCCAAGCAAAAGAGCATGACAGAGTTTGTATATATATATAAAAGATTTCACGCCTAAAGACACCTGCAGATGGAAATTAAGAGATGGAGAAACATTAATCATGCAAGTGGATGTCAAAAGAAGTCAGAGTAGCAATCCTTATATCAGACAAAATAGACTTTTTTAACATTGAAATTGAATTAGCCAACATAGAGTACACCAGTAGTTTCAAATGTAGCGTTCCACAATTCATCAGTTGTGTATAACACCCAGTGTTCATCACATCACATGCATTCCTTAATGCCCATCACACAGTTACTCCATCTCCCCACCCACCTTTCCTCCAGCAACCCTCAGTTTGTTTCCAATAGTTAGGAACCTGTCATGGATTTTCTTCCTCTCTGGTTTCTTCGCATTCATTTTCCCTCCCTTCCCCTATGATCCTCTGTGCTGTTCCTTCTATTCCACATATGAGTAAAACCATATAATAATTGTTTTTCTCTGACTGACTTATTTTGCTCAGCATAATACCCTCCAGTGCCATCCACATCGATATGCTAAATATTGATCCTTTCTGATGGCTGAGTCATATTCCTTTGTATATGTATATACCATGTTTTCTTTATCCATTTATCTGTCGATGGATGTCTTGGTTCCTTCCACGGTTTGGCTATTGTGGACAATGTCGCTATAAACATTTGGGGTGCAGTTGCCCCTTCAGATCACTACATTTGTAGCTTTGGGGTAAATAAAATTGCTGGGTTGTAAGGGAGCTCTGTTTTAAGTTCTTGAGGAACCTCCATATTGTTTTCCAAAGTGGCTGTACCAGTTTTCATTCCCACTTAGAAGTGTAAGAGAGTTCCCCTTTCTCCTCACCAACATTTGTTATTTCTTCGCTTGTTAATTTTTGCAATTCTGACTGGTGTGAAGTGGTATCTCATTGTCATTTGGATTTCTTTTTCCCCATGCCAAGTGCTGTTGAGCAGTTTCTCATATGTCTGTTGGCCATTTGTGTGTCATCTTTGGAGAAATACCTGTTCATATCTTCTGCCCATTTCTTGACTCGGTTATTTGTATTTTGGGTGTTGAGTTTGGGTGTTGAACGGTAGTAAAGCGTACGGCACTTTCATGATGCTTCCACACCCACTTTTGGAAATGCTTCTCTCTCAAGGATACCTGAAGATGTTAGTGGAGAGTTGCCGTATACGCAGACTTGCTTTTCCCAGGTGAGTGCATGGCACATTCCTTATTCACTCACGCGCGTGCGCGCGCGCACACACACACACACACACACACAGAGTTGAACATGTTTCTGTCTCGTCAGGAAAGGAGGTGTTCGTTGAGAGACGGTTTCTCGCCAATGCTTTTGGGTGCTTGCCCTTTTCCCCCCGGAGAGTGAAGTGTATGCGCTTTTTCCGTAGGCTTCAGTACACACCCTTGAGAAGCCTTCCGTCAGTCAGAAACAAGCCGTGAGTTGAAAGAGGCGTTCCACACAGACCTCCTTCTCAGAGCGAAGCCTGTCACACTTTTCCTTGGGCCTCCACACGCACTTTAGAAAAACTTCCTCCGGGAAGCTGTGAGTTGAACGACGGGTTTCCTACAGCGGTTTTCCGTGGGGGTAAGGATATATGGCACTTGGCCTTAGGCTTCCACGCACACATTGGAAACGGCTTCTCTCTTCGTGAAACAAGATGTGCGCTGAACGTTGCGTTCTGCGCAGGCTTGCTTTTCACACATCAGCCGATGGTACTTTCCCTAGGCTTCCACACGCGCAGAGAGTATCCCTTCCCTAAACCTGAACCAAGACGCGGGGGAAAGCTGCCTTCTACACCACCTTCTTTTCCGAGTTTCGTATAGAACCCTTGCGTTGTGCTTCCACATCCACTTTTGTCACTGCTTCGATATATCCTCCGGAGAGGGGTTCGCTTGAAAGACGGTCTCCCTCCGTCACGCTTTCAAGGAGTTAAGGATAGGGCACTCTCCTTATGCCTGCACACGTCCACTTGCAATCTCGACTGACTTCATGACCCCGTCCATATGCTACGCTGAAAGTCCCATTGCGCGCGGCCTTGTTTCTAAGAGATGAGGACAGGGCACGGCACGTTCCTTGTGCTTCCACCACGACTATATAAAAGGCTCCCGTCTCCAAGGCAAAGGATGTCAGGTGCAAGACGGCTTCGCAAAAGCGAGGTTGCCTCTTAGAGAGCGGTCTACGGCGCTCTCCTGACGCTTCCACGCCTACATATGCAAACGCTTCTGGGCTCACGAAAGAAGACGTCCGTTGAAAGCTGCCTTGTACCCCGACGCGTTTTCCGAAGTTAGGTCCAGGGAACGGTCCCTGTGCGATCACACGCAGCCTTGAGATGGCTCAGCACTTTTCGATCGTCAGGGAGGACGTTTCTCGGAGTTAGGTCCAGGGAAAGTTAGTAAAGCGTACGGCACTTTCATGATGCTTCCACACCCACTTTTGGAAATGCTTCTCTCTCCAGGATACCTGAAGATGCTAGTGGTGAGTCGCCGTAGACGCAGACTTGCTTTTCCCAGGTCAGTACATGGCACTCTCCTTATTCACTCACGCACGCGCGCGCGCGCGTGCCCTCACACACACACACACACACACACACACACACACACACACACAGAGTTGAACATGTTTCTGTCTCGTCAGGAAAGAAGGTGATCGTTGAGAGACGGTTTCTCGCCGATGCTTTTGGGTTCTTGCTTTTTTCCCCCCGGAGAGAGAAGTGTAGCCGCTTTTTCCCTAGGCTTCCGTACACACCCTTGAGAAGCCTTCCGTCAGCCAGAAACAAGCCATGAGTTGAAAGAGGCGTTCCACGCAGACCTCTTCTCAGAGCGAAGCCTGTCACACTTTTCCTTGTGAAGTCAACTAGAGAGATACAAATACTTTCTCAATGATTGCTTTAACAAAAAAGGACTAAATATCCCAATCAGAAAACATAGACTGTAAAGAGGAAGCAAGACCCATCTCTATGCTGCCTACCAGAGAATCACTTCAGACCTAAAAATAAAAGCAGATTGGAAGTAATGGGACACAAAACCATTTATCATGCAAATGGAAGTGAAAAGAAAGTTGGAGTCGTAATATTTTTATGAGACAAAATAAACTGAATTGTGGGGAAGATGGCAGAGTAGAAGGACCCTAAACTCACCTCATCCCACAGATACAACTAGGTAACACTCACACCAGAGTCACCCAGAAATGGACCTTCAGATTTCCCCACAAAACTATACAACTAAATGGAGAGAGGGAATCACATCAAAGATGGTAGGAAGGACAAGGACTCTGTAGGAATCTAAAGCCCATATTTCTGACCACCAGAGGGAGGGAACCACAGTCACAGAGGGGCCAGAAACAAACTACTACACCGGGGAGCCTCTAAAGCGTAGAGACATCCTCATAGCTTATGGCTTTGAAAATCAGAAGGGATGACATTTGTGAGCGTATACAACCAGCAGACTTAAAGCTTGGAACTTTTAAAAATCAGCTGTCTCAGCTCTGAGAGAGCACAGAAGGTGATAGGAAGCTGAGATCTGTCCTTAAAGATTAAGCAGAGCAAAGAGTGTGGAGAAGCTTGGGTGAAGCAGGTTGAAAGGTGCTTGAGGATTAAACAAGGGAGACATAGTTCCTGAACTCAGAGTTTGCTAAGGGACTTGTCCAGGAACAAAGGAGCTGGCAGGTGCCATTTCCCTCTACGGCCCCTCATTATAAACACACACCTACCTGCAAGACCAAGCACAATCTAGCAATCACTAACTTGCATAAACCATGGCCCATCCCCACACCTACCACACCTGCTTCAGTCCCAGTGCTGTGGATACCCTCCCTGATAAGACCCACACAATCCTTGACAACAATATGTCTCCCCATCACCCACAGAACACGCATGCATCTTGTTAAAACAGCACACCCCATGTGTTGTGCACAATGACACAGTCCAGATCCAGTCTCTGTTGTTGCTATGCATTACCTTCAGAGGAGAACCAGCATCACCAAGTGAAAAATGTATGTTCTGCCCCGTATTTTCAAGAACAAGCAATATATCTGACCTTCCTAACAGAGAGATATTCTCTGAGAAGTAGGCCAAATGAGCAGACAGAGGACTATGTCCTAAACGAAAGAAGAGGACAAAGCCACAGCAAGAGACCTAAACAAAATGGATATAAGGAACATGCCTGACAGAAAATTTAAGATAACAATTATAAAGATACTCACTGGGGAAATGAAAAGAGGGAGGACATCAGAAGGGGGAACATCATTGAGACTCTTAACAAAGAGATATGAAAGAAATAATCAGAGATGTGGAACACAAGAAATGAAATGAAGAATATACTAGATAGAATAATTAGCAGGATGGACGAAGCAGAGGAACAAATTAATGAACTAGAAGACAGTAATGGAAAGTAATCAAGCGGAACAAATGAGAGGAAAAAGAAGTATGCAAAAATGAGAAGAGACATAGGGAATTCAGGGACTCCATCCAGTGTAACAACACCCACATGAGAGGGATCCCAGAAGGTGAAAAGGGGGAAAAGGGGGCAGAAAATCTATTTGACCAAAGAAGAGCTGAAAACTTAACCTAATCTGGTGAAGGAAACCTATACAAATCCATAAGGCATAGAGATCCCCTCCCACAAAATCAACCTAAGGAGGTCCACATCAAGATACATAGTAATCCAAATGGGAAAAGGTAGTGATAAAGAAAAAACATTTAAAGCAGCAAGATAAAAGAAGACAGTTAACATGCAAGGGAAAGCCCATAAATCTATCAGCTGAGATTTCAGCAGAAACTATGCAGGACAGAAGAAAGTGGCGTTAAATATTCAAAGTGCTGAATGAGAAAAATCTGCAGCAAGGAATAATTTATCCAGCAAGCCTATCCTTCAGAAAAGAAGGGGAGAAAAAGAGTTTCTTAGCCACACAAACTAAAAGAGTTCATGACCACTAAATTAACTACAAAAAATATTGAAGGGGACACTATGAGTGGAAAAAAATCGTAAGTGAGAGTATGACAATAATGAATCAAGGAAGCAGTAAAAATAAGTATTTCTGTAAAAATCAGTTAAGGGATTCACAAAATAAAAGTATGTAAAATATGAAAACATATACCCTAACACATGAGGAGGAGTCAACAGTGGGTTTGAACTTAAACAGCATTCAACTTAATATAGACTGAAAAGGCTATATATAATCCAGGGGGTCACCACAAACCCAAACCTCTAATACACATGCAAAAGATAAAGGGAAAGAAATCCAAGAATATCATTAAAGAAAACGAGCAAACCATGAGAGAGAGAGCAAGAGAAGAAAGGATCTGAGAAAAACTACACAAAAAACTATGAAACAAGTAACAAAACATCAATAAATACATGTCTAATGATAATTAGTTGGAATGTAAATGGACTAAATGCTCCAAGCAAAAGAGCATGACAGAGTTTGTATATATATATAAAAGATTTCACACCTAAAGACACCTGCAGATGGAAATTAAGAGATGGAGAAACATTAATCATGCAAGTGGATGTCAAAAGAAGTCAGAGTAGCAATCCTTATATCAGACAAAATAGACTTTTTTAACATTGAAATTGAATTAGCCAACATAGAGTACACCAGTAGTTTCAAATGTAGCGTTCCACAATTCATCAGTTGTGTATAACACCCAGTGTTCATCACATCACATGCATTCCTTAATGCCCATCACACAGTTACTCCATCTCCCCACCCACCTTTCCTCCAGCAACCCTCAGTTTGTTTCCAATAGTTAGGAACCTGTCATGGATTTTCTTCCTCTCTGGTTTCTTCGCATTCATTTTCCCTCCCTTCCCCTATGATCCTCTGTGCTGTTCCTTCTATTCCACATATGAGTAAAACCATATAATAATTGTTTTTCTCTGACTGACTTATTTTGCTCAGCATAATACCCTCCAGTGCCATCCACATCGATATGCTAAATATTGATCCTTTCTGATGGCTGAGTCATATTCCTTTGTATATGTATATACCATGTTTTCTTTATCCATTTATCTGTCGATGGATGTCTTGGTTCCTTCCACGGTTTGGCTATTGTGGACAATGTCGCTATAAACATTTGGGGTGCAGTTGCCCCTTCAGATCACTACATTTGTAGCTTTGGGGTAAATAAAATTGCTGGGTTGTAAGGGAGCTCTGTTTTAAGTTCTTGAGGAACCTCCATATTGTTTTCCAAAGTGGCTGTACCAGTTTTCATTCCCACTTAGAAGTGTAAGAGAGTTCCCCTTTCTCCTCACCAACATTTATTATTTCTTCGCTTGTTAATTTTTGCAATTCTGACTGGTGTGAAGTGGTATCTCATTGTCATTTGGATTTCTTTTTCCCCATGCCAAGTGCTGTTGAGCAGTTTCTCATATGTCTGTTGGCCATTTGTGTGTCATCTTTGGAGAAATACCTGTTCATATCTTCTGCCCATTTCTTGACTCGGTTATTTGTATTTTGGGTGTTGAGTTTGGGTGTTGAACGGTAGTAAAGCGTACGGCACTTTCATGATGCTTCCACACCCACTTTTGGAAATGCTTCTCTCTCAAGGATACCTGAAGATGTTAGTGGAGAGTTGCCGTATACGCAGACTTGCTTTTCCCAGGTGAGTGCATGGCACATTCCTTATTCACTCACGCGCGTGCGCGCGCGCACACACACACACACACACACACACAGAGTTGAACATGTTTCTGTCTCGTCAGGAAAGGAGGTGTTCGTTGAGAGACGGTTTCTCGCCAATGCTTTTGGGTGCTTGCCCTTTTCCCCCCGGAGAGTGAAGTGTATGCGCTTTTTCCGTAGGCTTCAGTACACACCCTTGAGAAGCCTTCCGTCAGTCAGAAACAAGCCGTGAGTTGAAAGAGGCGTTCCACACAGACCTCCTTCTCAGAGCGAAGCCTGTCACACTTTTCCTTGGGCCTCCACACGCACTTTAGAAAAACTTCCTCCGGGAAGCTGTGAGTTGAACGACGGGTTTCCTACAGCGGTTTTCCGTGGGGGTAAGGATATATGGCACTTGGCCTTAGGCTTCCACGCACACATTGGAAACGGCTTCTCTCTTCGTGAAACAAGATGTGCGCTGAACGTTGCGTTCTGCGCAGGCTTGCTTTTCACACATCAGCCGATGGTACTTTCCCTAGGCTTCCACACGCGCAGAGAGTATCCCTTCCCTAAACCTGAACCAAGACGCGGGGGAAAGCTGCCTTCTACACCACCTTCTTTTCCGAGTTTCGTATAGAACCCTTGCGTTGTGCTTCCACATCCACTTTTGTCACTGCTTCGATATATCCTCCGGAGAGGGGTTCGCTTGAAAGACGGTCTCCCTCCGTCACGCTTTCAAGGAGTTAAGGATAGGGCACTCTCCTTATGCCTGCACACGTCCACTTGCAATCTCGACTGACTTCATGACCCCGTCCATATGCTACGCTGAAAGTCCCATTGCGCGCGGCCTTGTTTCTAAGAGATGAGGACAGGGCACGGCACGTTCCTTGTGCTTCCACCACGACTATATAAAAGGCTCCCGTCTCCAAGGCAAAGGATGTCAGGTGCAAGACGGCTTCGCAAAAGCGAGGTTGCCTCTTAGAGAGCGGTCTACGGCGCTCTCCTGACGCTTCCACGCCTACATATGCAAACGCTTCTGGGCTCACGAAAGAAGACGTCCGTTGAAAGCTGCCTTGTACCCCGACGCGTTTTCCGAAGTTAGGTCCAGGGAACGGTCCCTGTGCGATCACACGCAGCCTTGAGATGGCTCAGCTCTTTTCGATCGTCAGGGAGGACGTTTCTCGGAGTTAGGTCCAGGGAAAGTTAGTAAAGCGTACGGCACTTTCATGATGCTTCCACACCCACTTTTGGAAATGCTTCTCTCTCCAGGATACCTGAAGATGCTAGTGGCGAGTCGCTGTATACGCAGACTTGCTTTTCCCAGGTCAGTACATGGCACTCTCCTTATTCACTCACGCACGCGCGCGCGCGCGTGCCCTCACACACACACACACACACACACACACACACACACAGAGTTGAACATGTTTCTGTCTCGTCAGGAAAGAAGGTGATCGTTGAGAGACGGTTTCTCGCCGATGCTTTTGGGTTCTTGCTTTCTTCCCCCCGGAGAGAGAAGTGTAGCCGCTTTTTCCCTAGGCTTCCGTACACACCCTTGAGAAGCCTTCCGTCAGCCAGAAACAAGCCATGAGTTGAAAGAGGCGTTCCACGCAGACCTCTTCTCAGAGCGAAGCCTGTCACACTTTTCCTTGTGAAGTAAACTAGAGAGATACAAATACTTTCTCAATGATTGCTTTAACAAAAAAGGACTAAATATCCCAATCAGAAAACATAGACTGTAAAGAGGAAGCAAGACCCATCTCTATGCTGCCTAGCAGAGAATCACTTCAGACCTAAAAATAAAAGCAGATTGGAAGTAATGGGACACAAAACCATTTATCATGCAAATGGAAGTGAAAAGAAAGTTGGAGTCGTAATATTTTTATGAGACAAAATAAACTGAATTGTGGGGAAGATGGCAGAGTAGAAGGACCCTAAACTCACCTCATCCCACAGATACAACTAGGTAACACTCACACCAGAGTCACCCAGAAATGGACCTTCAGATTTCCCCACAAAACTATACAACTAAATGGAGAGAGGGAATCACATCAAAGATGGTAGGAAGGACAAGGACTCTGTAGGAATCTAAAGCCCATATTTCTGACCACCAGAGGGAGGGAACCACAGTCACAGAGGGGCCAGAAACAAACTACTACACCGGGGAGCCTCTAAAGCGTAGAGACATCCTCATAGCTTATGGCTTTGAAAATCAGAAGGGATGACATTTGTGAGCGTATACAACCAGCAGACTTAAAGCTTGGAACTTTTAAAAATCAGCTGTCTCAGCTCTGAGAGAGCACAGAAGGTGATAGGAAGCTGAGATCTGTCCTTAAAGATTAAGCAGAGCAAAGAGTGTGGAGAAGCTTGGGTGAAGCAGGTTGAAAGGTGCTTGAGGATTAAACAAGGGAGACATAGTTCCTGAACTCAGAGTTTGCTAAGGGACTTGTCCAGGAACAAAGGAGCTGGCAGGTGCCATTTCCCTCTACGGCCCCTCATTATAAACACACACCTACCTGCAAGACCAAGCACAATCTAGCAATCACTAACTTGCATAAACCATGGCCCATCCCCACACCTACCACACCTGCTTCAGTCCCAGTGCTGTGGATACCCTCCCTGATAAGACCCACACAATCCTTGACAACAATATGTCTCCCCATCACCCACAGAACACGCATGCATCTTGTTAAAACAGCACACCCCATGTGTTGTGCACAATGACACAGTCCAGATCCAGTCTCTGTTGTTGCTATGCATTACCTTCAGAGGAGAACCAGCATCACCAAGTGAAAAATGTATGTTCTGCCCCGTATTTTCAAGAACAAGCAATATATCTGACCTTCCTAACAGAGAGATATTCTCTGAGAAGTAGGCCAAATGAGCAGACAGAGGACTATGTCCTAAACGAAAGAAGAGGACAAAGCCACAGCAAGAGACCTAAACAAAATGGATATAAGGAACATGCCTGACAGAAAATTTAAGATAACAATTATAAAGATACTCACTGGGGAAATGAAAAGAGGGAGGACATCAGAAGGGGGAACATCATTGAGACTCTTAACAAAGAGATATGAAAGAAATAATCAGAGATGTGGAACACAAGAAATGAAATGAAGAATATACTAGATAGAATAATTAGCAGGATGGACGAAGCAGAGGAACAAATTAATGAACTAGAAGACAGTAATGGAAAGTAATCAAGCGGAACAAATGAGAGGAAAAAGAAGTATGCAAAAATGAGAAGAGACTTAGGGAATTCAGGGACTCCATCCAGTGTAACAACACCCACATGAGAGGGATCCCAGAAGGTGAAAAGGGGGAAAGGGGGGCAGAAAATCTATTTGACCAAAGAAGAGCTGAAAACTTAACCTAATCTGGTGAAGGAAACCTATACAAATCCATAAGGCATAGAGATCCCCTCCCACAAAATCAACCTAAGGAGGTCCACATCAAGATACATAGTAATCCAAATGGGAAAAGGTAGTGATAAAGAAAAAACATTTAAAGCAGCAAGATAAAAGAAGACAGTTAACATGCAAGGGAAAGCCCATAAATCTATCAGCTGAGTTTTCACCAGAAACTATGCAGGACAGAAGAAAGTGGCGTTAAATATTCAAAGTGCTGAAGGAGAAAAATCTGCAGCAAGGAATAATTTATCCAGCAAGCCTATCCTTCAGAAAAGAAGGGGAGAAAAAGAGTTTCTTAGCCACACAAACTAAAAGAGTTCATGACCACTAAATTAACTACAAAAAATATTGAAGGGGACACTATGAGTGGAAAAAAATCGTAAGTGAGAGTATGACAATAATGAATCAAGGAAGCAGTAAAAATAAGTATTTCTGTAAAAATCAGTTAAGGGATTCACAAAATAAAAGTATGTAAAATATGAAAACATATACCCTAACACATGAGGAGGAGTCAACAGTGGGTTTGAACTTAAACAGCATTCAACTTAATATAGACTGAAAAGGCTATATATAATCCAGGGGGTCACCACAAACCCAAACCTCTAATACACATGCAAAAGATAAAGGGAAAGAAATCCAAGAATATCATTAAAGAAAACGAGCAAACCATGAGAGAGAGAGCAAGAAAAGAAAGGATCTGAGAAAAACTACACAAAAAACTATGAAACAAGTAACAAAACATCAATAAATACATGTCTAATGATAATTAGTTTGAATGTAAATGGACTAAATGCTCCAAGCAAAAGAGCATGACAGAGTTTGTATATATATATAAAAGATTTCACACCTAAAGACACCTGCAGATGGAAATTAAGAGATGGAGAAACATTAATCATGCAAGTGGATGTCAAAAGAAGTCAGAGTAGCAATCCTTATATCAGACAAAATAGACTTTTTTAACATTGAAATTGAATTAGCCAACATAGAGTACACCAGTAGTTTCAAATGTAGCGTTCCACAATTCATCAGTTGTGTATAACACCCAGTGTTCATCACATCACATGCATTCCTTAATGCCCATCACACAGTTACTCCATCTCCCCACCCACCTTTCCTCCAGCAACCCTCAGTTTGTTTCCAATAGTTAGGAACCTGTCATGGATTTTCTTCCTCTCTGGTTTCTTCGCATTCATTTTCCCTCCCTTCCCCTATGATCCTCTGTGCTGTTCCTTCTATTCCACATATGAGTAAAACCATATAATAATTGTTTTTCTCTGACTGACTTATTTTGCTCAGCATAATACCCTCCAGTGCCATCCACATCGATATGCTAAATATTGATCCTTTCTGATGGCTGAGTCATATTCCTTTGTATATGTATATACCATGTTTTCTTTATCCATTTATCTGTCGATGGATGTCTTGGTTCCTTCCACGGTTTGGCTATTGTGGACAATGTCGCTATAAACTTTTGGGGTGCAGTTGCCCCTTCAGATCACTACATTTGTAGCTTTGGGGTAAATAAAATTGCTGGGTTGTAAGGGAGCTCTGTTTTAAGTTCTTGAGGAACCTCCATATTGTTTTCCAAAGTGGCTGTACCAGTTTTCATTCCCACTTAGAAGTGTAAGAGAGTTCCCCTTTCTCCTCACCAACATTTGTTATTTCTTCGCTTGTTAATTTTTGCAATTCTGACTGGTGTGAAGTGGTATCTCATTGTCATTTGGATTTCTTTTTCCCCATGCCAAGTGCTGTTGAGCAGTTTCTCATATGTCTGTTGGCCATTTGTGTGTCTTCTTTGGAGAAATACCTGTTCATATCTTCTGCCCATTTCTTGACTCGGTTATTTGTATTTTGGGTGTTGAGTTTGGGTGTTGAACGGTAGTAAAGCGTACGGCACTTTCATGATGCTTCCACACCCACTTTTGGAAATGCTTCTCTCTCAAGGATACCTGAAGATGTTAGTGGAGAGTTGCCGTATACGCAGACTTGCTTTTCCCAGGTGAGTGCATGGCACATTCCTTATTCACTCACGCGCGCGCGCGCGCGCACACACACACACACACACACAGAGTTGAACATGTTTCTGTCTCGTCAGGAAAGGAGGTGTTCGTTGAGAGACGGTTTCTCGCCAATGCTTTTGGGTGCTTGCCCTTTTCCCCCCGGAGAGTGAAGTGTATGCGCTTTTTCCGTAGGCTTCAGTACACACCCTTGAGAAGCCTTCCGTCAGTCAGAAACAAGCCGTGAGTTGAAAGAGGCGTTCCACACAGACCTCCTTCTCAGAGCGAAGCCTGTCACACTTTTCCTTGGGCCTCCACACGCACTTTAGAAAAACTTCCTCCGGGAAGCTGTGAGTTGAACGACGGGTTTCCTACAGCGGTTTTCCGTGGGGGTAAGGATATATGGCACTTGGCCTTAGGCTTCCACGCACACATTGGAAACGGCTTCTCTCTTCGTGAAACAAGATGTGCGCTGAACGTTGCGTTCTGCGCAGGCTTGCTTTTCACACATCAGCCGATGGTACTTTCCCTAGGCTTCCACACGCGCAGAGAGTATCCCTTCCCTAAACCTGAACCAAGACGCGGGGGAAAGCTGCCTTCTACACCACCTTCTTTTCCGAGTTTCGTATAGAACCCTTGCGTTGTGCTTCCACATCCACTTTTGTCACTGCTTCGATATATCCTCCGGAGAGGGGTTCGCTTGAAACACGGTCTCCCTCCGTCACGCTTTCAAGGAGTTAAGGATAGGGCACGCTCCTTATGCCTGCACACGTCCACTTGCAATCTCGACTGACTTCATGACCCCGTCCATATGCTACGCTGAAAGTCCCATTGCACGCGGCCTTGTTTCTAAGAGATGAGGACAGGGCACGGCACGTTCCTTGTGCTTCCACCACGACTATATAAAAGGCTCCCGTCTCCAAGGCAAAGGATGTCAGGTGCAAGACGGCTTCGCAAAAGCGAGGTTGCCTCTTAGAGAGCGGTCTACGGCGCTCTCCTGACGCTTCCACGCCTACATATGCAAACGCTTCTGGGCTCACGAAAGAAGACGTCCGTTGAAAGCTGCCTTGTACCCCGACGCGTTTTCCGAAGTTAGGTCCAGGGAACGGTCCCTGTGCGATCACACGCAGCCTTGAGATGGCTCAGCACTTTTCGATCGTCAGGGAGGACGTTTCTCGGAGTTAGGTCCAGGGAAAGTTAGTAAAGCGTACGGCACTTTCATGATGCTTCCACACCCACTTTTGGAAATGCTTCTCTCTCCAGGATACCTGAAGATGCTAGTGGCGAGTCGCCGTAGACGCAGACTTGCTTTTCCCAGGTCAGTACATGGCACTCTCCTTATTCACTCACGCACGCGCGTGCGCGCGTGCCCTCACACACACACACACACACACACACACACACACACACACACACAGAGTTGAACATGTTTCTGTCTCGTCAGGAAAGAAGGTGATCGTTGAGAGACGGTTTCTCGCCGATGCTTTTGGGTTCTTGCTTTTTTCCCCCCGGAGAGAGAAGTGTAGCCGCTTTTTCCCTAGGCTTCCGTACACACCCTTGAGAAGCCTTCCGTCAGCCAGAAACAAGCCATGAGTTGAAAGAGGCGTTCCACGCAGACCTCCTTCTCAGAGCGAAGCCTGTCACACTTTTCCTTGTGAAGTAAACTAGAGAGATACAAATACTTTCTCAATGATTGCTTTAACAAAAAAGGACTAAATATCCCAATCAGAAAACATAGACTGTAAAGAGGAAGCAAGACCCATCTCTATGCTGCCTACCAGAGAATCACTTCAGACCTAAAAATAAAAGCAGATTGGAAGTAATGGGACACAAAACCATTTATCATGCAAATGGAAGTGAAAAGAAAGTTGGAGTCGTAATATTTTTATGAGACAAAATAAACTGAATTGTGGGGAAGATGGCAGAGTAGAAGGACCCTAAACTCACCTCATCCCACAGATACAACTAGGTAACACTCACACCAGAGTCACCCAGAAATGGACCTTCAGATTTCCCCACAAAACTATACAACTAAATGGAGAGAGGGAATCACATCAAAGATGGTAGGAAGGACAAGGACTCTGTAGGAATCTAAACCCCATATTTCTGACCACCAGAGGGAGGGAACCACAGTCACAGAGGGGCCAGAAACAAACTACTACACCGGGGAGCCTCTAAAGCGTAGAGACATCCTCATAGCTTATGGCTTTGAAAATCAGAAGGGATGACATTTGTGAGCGTATACAACCAGCAGACTTAAAGCTTGGAACTTTTAAAAATCAGCTGTCTCAGCTCTGAGAGAGCACAGAAGGTGATAGGAAGCTGAGATCTGTCCTTAAAGATTAAGCAGAGCAAAGAGTGTGGAGAAGCTTGGGTGAAGCAGGTTGAAAGGTGCTTGAGGATTAAACAAGGGAGACATAGTTCCTGAACTCAGAGTTTGCTAAGGGACTTGTCCAGGAACAAAGGAGCTGGCAGGTGCCATTTCCCTCTACGGCCCCTCATTATAAACACACACCTACCTGCAAGACCAAGCACAATCTAGCAATCACTAACTTGCATAAACCATGGCCCATCCCCACACCTACCACACCTGCTTCAGTCCCAGTGCTGTGGATACCCTCCCTGATAAGACCCACACAATCCTTGACAACAATATGTCTCCCCATCACCCACAGAACACGCATGCATCTTGTTAAAACAGCACACCCCATGTGTTGTGCACAATGACACAGTCCAGATCCAGTCTCTGTTGTTGCTATGCATTACCTTCAGAGGAGAACCAGCATCACCAAGTGAAAAATGTATGTTCTGCCCCGTATTTTCAAGAACAAGCAATATATCTGACCTTCCTAACAGAGAGATATTCTCTGAGAAGTAGGCCAAATGAGCAGACAGAGGACTATGTCCTAAACGAAAGAAGAGGACAAAGCCACAGCAAGAGACCTAAACAAAATGGATATAAGGAACATGCCTGACAGAAAATTTAAGATAACAATTATAAAGATACTCACTGGGGAAATGAAAAGAGGGAGGACATCAGAAGGGGGAACATCATTGAGACTCTTAACAAAGAGATATGAAAGAAATAATCAGAGATGTGGAACACAAGAAATGAAATGAAGAATATACTAGATAGAATAATTAGCAGGATGGACGAAGCAGAGGAACAAATTAATGAACTAGAAGACAGTAATGGAAAGTAATCAAGCGGAACAAATGAGAGGAAAAAGAAGTATGCAAAAATGAGAAGAGACATAGGGAATTCAGTGACTCCATCCAGTGTAACAACACCCACATTAGAGGGATCCCAGAAGGTGAAAAGGGGGAAAAGGGGGCAGAAAATCTATTTGACCAAAGAAGAGCTGAAAACTTAACCTAATCTGGTGAAGGAAACCTATACAAATCCATAAGGCATAGAGATCCCCTCCCACAAAATCAACCTAAGGAGGTCCACATCAAGATACATAGTAATCCAAATGGGAAAAGGTAGTGATAAAGAAAAAACATTTAAAGCAGCAAGATAAAAGAAGACAGTTAACATGCAAGGGAAAGCCCATAAATCTATCAGCTGAGTTTTCAGCAGAAACTATGCAGGACAGAAGAAAGTGGCGTTAAATATTCAAAGTGCTGAATGAGAAAAATCTGCAGCAAGGAATAATTTATCCAGCAAGCCTATCCTTCAGAAAAGAAGGGGAGAAAAAGAGTTTCTTAGCCACACAAACTAAAAGAGTTCATGACCACTAAATTAACTACAAAAAATATTGAAGGGGACACTATGAGTGGAAAAAAATCGTAAGTGAGAGTATGACAATAATGAATCAAGGAAGCAGTAAAAATAAGTATTTCTGTAAAAATCAGTTAAGGGATTCACAAAATAAAAGTATGTAAAATATGAAAACATATACCCTAACACATGAGGAGGAGTCAACAGTGGGTTTGAACTTAAACAGCATTCAACTTAATATAGACTGAAAAGGCTATATATAATCCAGGGGGTCACCACAAACCCAAACCTCTAATACACATGCAAAAGATAAAGGGAAAGAAATCCAAGAATATCATTAAACAAAACGAGCAAACCATGAGAGAGAGAGCAAGAGAAGAAAGGATCAGAGAAAAACTACACAAAAAACTATGAAACAAGTAACAAAACATCAATAAATACATGTCTAATGATAATTAGTTGGAATGTAAATGGACTAAATGCTCCAAGCAAAAGAGCACGACAGAGTTTGTATATATATATAAAAGATTTCACACCTAAAGACACCTGCAGATGGAAATTAAGAGGTGGAGAAACATTAATCATACAAGTGGATGTCAAAAGAAGTCAGAGTAGCAATCCTTATATCAGACAAAATAGACTTTTTTAACATTGAAATTGAATTAGCCAACAGAGAGTACACCAGTAGTTTCAAATGTAGCGTTCCACAATTCATCAGTTGTGTATAACACCCAGTGTTCATCACATCACATGCATTCCTTAATGCCCATCACACAGTTACTCCATCTCCCCACCCACCTTTCCTCCAGCAACCCTCAGTTTGTTTCCAATAGTTAGGAACCTGTCATGGATTTTCTTCCTCTCTGGTTTCTTCGCATTCATTTTCCCTCCCTTCCCCTATGATCCTCTGTGCTGTTCCTTCTATTCCACATATGAGTAAAACCATATAATAATTGTTTTTCTCTGACTGACTTATTTTGCTCAGCATAATACCCTCCAGTGCCTTCCACATCGATATGCTAAATATTGATCCTTTCTGATGGCTGAGTCATATTCCTTTGTATATGTATATACCATGTTTTCTTATCCATTTATCTGTCGATGGATGTCTTGGTTCCTTCCACGGTTTGGCTATTGTGGACAATGTCGCTATAAACATTCGGGGTGCAGTTGCCCCTTCAGATCACTACATTTGTAGCTTTGGGGTAAGTAAAATTGCTGGGTTGTAAGGGAGCTCTCTTTTAAGTTCTTGAGGAACCTCCATATTGTTTTCCAAAGTGGCTGTACCAGTTTTCATTCCCACTTAGAAGTGTAAGAGAGTTCCCCTTTCTCCTCACCAACATTTGTTATTTCTTCGCTTGTTAATTTTTGCAATTCTGACTGGTGTGAAGTGGTATCTCATTGTCATTTGGATTTCTTTTTCCCCATGCCAAGTGATGTTGAGCAGTTTGTCATATGTCTGTTGGCCATTTGTGTGTCTTCTTTGGAGAAATATCTGTTCATATCTTCTGCCCATTTCTTGACTCGCTTATTTGTTTTTTGGGTGTTGAGTTTGGGTGTTGAACGGTTGTAAAGCGTACGGCACATTCATGATGCTTCCACACCCACTTTTGGAAATGCTTCTCTTTCCAGGATACCTGAAGATGTTAGTGGAGAGTTGCCGTATACGCAGACTTGCTTTTCCCAGGTGAGTGCATGGCACATTCCTTATTCACTCACGCGCGCGCGCGCGCACACACACACACACACACACACACACACACAGAGTTGAACATGTTTCTGTCTCGTCAGGAAAGGAGGTGTTCGTTGAGAGACGGTTTCTCGCCAATGCTTTTGGGTGCTTGCCCTTTTCCCCCCGGAGAGTGAAGTGTATGCGCTTTTTGCCTAGGCTTCCGTACACACCCTTGAGAAGCCTTCCCTCAGCCAGAAACAAGCCGTGAGCTGAAAGAGGCGTTCCACACAGACCTCCTTCTCAGAGCGAAGCCTGTCACACTTTTCCTTGGGCCTCCACACGCACTTTAGAAAAACTTCCTCCGGGAATCTGTGAGTTGAACGACGGGTTTCCTACAGCGGTTTTCCGTGGGGGTAAGGATATATGGCACTTGGCCTTAGGCTTCCACGCACACATTGGAAAGGCTTCTCTCTTCGTGAAACAAGATGTGCGCTGAACGTTGCGTTCTGCGCAGGCTTGGTTTTCACACATCAGCCCATGGTACTTTCCCTAGGCTTCCACACGCGCAGTGAGTATCCCTTCCCTAAACCGGAACCAAGACGCGGGGGAAAGTTGCCTTCTACACCACCTTCTTTTCCGAGTTTCGTATAGAACCGTTGCGTTGTGCTTCCACATCCACTTTTGTCACTGCTTCGATATATCCTCCGGAGAGGGGTTCGCTTGAAAGACGGTCTCCCTCCGTCACGCTTTCAAGGAGTTAAGGATAGGGCACTCTCCTTATGCCTGCACACGTCCACTTGCAATCTCGACTGACTTCATGACCCCGTCCATATGCTACGCTGAAAGTCCCATTGCGCGCGGCCTTGTTTCTAAGAGATGAGGACAGGGCACGGCACGTTCCTTGTGCTTCCACCACGACTATATAAAAGGCTCCCGTCTCCAAGGCAAAGGATGTCAGGTGCAAGACGGCTTCGCAGAAGCGAGGTTGCCTCTTAGAGGGAGGGTCTACGGCGCTCTGCTGACGCTTCCACGCCTACATATGCAAACGCTTCTGGGCTCACGAAAGAAGACGTCCGTTGAAAGCTGCCTTGTACCCCGACGCGTTTCTCGGAGTTAGGTCCAGGGAACTGTCCCTGTGCGATCACACGCAGCCTTGAGATGGCTCAGCTCTTTTCTATCGTCAGGGAGGACGTTTCTCGGAGTTAGGTCCAGGGAAAGGTAGTAAAGCGTACGGCACTTTCATGATGCTTCCACACCCACTTTTGGAAATGCTTCTCTCTCCAGGATACCTGAAGATGCTAGTGGCGAGTCGCCGTAGACGCAGACTTGCTTTTCCCAGGTCAGTACATGGCACTCTCCTTATTCACTCACGCACGCGCGCGCGCGCGTGCCCTCACACACACACACACACACACACACACACACACACACAGAGTTGAACATGTTTCTGTCTCGTCAGGAAAGAAGGTGATCGTTGAGAGACGGTTTCTCGCCGATGCTTTTGGGTTCTTGCTTTTTTCCCCCCGGAGAGAGAAGTGTAGCCGCTTTTTCCCTAGGCTTCCGTACACACCCTTGAGAAGCCTTCCGTCAGCCAGAAACAAGCCATGAGTTGAAAGAGGCGTTCCACGCAGACCTCCTTCTCAGAGCGAAGCCTGTCACACTTTTCCTTGTGAAGTCAACTAGAGAGATACAAATACTTTCTCAATGATTGCTTTAACAGAAAAGGACTAAATATCCCAATCAGAAAACATAGACTGTAAAGAGGAAGCAAGACCCATCTCTATGCTGCCTAGCAGAGAATCACTTCAGACCTAAAAATAAAAGCAGATTGGAAGTAATGGGACACAAAACCATTTATCATGCAAATGGAAGTGAAAAGAAAGTTGGAGTCGTAATATTTTTATGAGACAAAATAAACTGAATTGTGGGGAAGATGGCAGAGTAGAAGGACCCTAAACTCACCTCATCCCACAGATACAACTAGGTAACACTCACACCAGAGTCACCCAGAAATGGACCTTCAGATTTCCCCACAAAACTATACAACTAAATGGAGAGAGGGAATCACATCAAAGATGGTAGGAAGGACAAGGACTCTGTAGGAATCTAAACCCCATATTTCTGACCACCAGAGGGAGGGAACCACAGTCACAGAGGGGCCAGAAACAAACTACTACACCGGGGAGCCTCTAAAGCGTAGAGACATCCTCATAGCTTATGGCTTTGAAAATCAGAAGGGATGACATTTGTGAGCGTATACAACCAGCAGACTTAAAGCTTGGAACTTTTAAAAATCAGCTGTCTCAGCTCTGAGAGAGCACAGAAGGTGATAGGAAGCTGAGATCTGTCCTTAAAGATTAAGCAGAGCAAAGAGTGTGGAGAAGCTTGGGTGAAGCAGGTTGAAAGGTGCTTGAGGATTAAACAAGGGAGACATAGTTCCTGAACTCAGAGTTTGCTAAGGGACTTGTCCAGGAACAAAGGAGCTGGCAGGTGCCATTTCCCTCTACGGCCCCTCATTATAAACACACACCTACCTGCAAGACCAAGCACAATCTAGCAATCACTAACTTGCATAAACCATGGCCCATCCCCACACCTACCACACCTGCTTCAGTCCCAGTGCTGTGGATACCCTCCCTGATAAGACCCACACAATCCTTGACAACAATATGTCTCCCCATCACCCACAGAACACGCATGCATCTTGTTAAAACAGCACACCCCATGTGTTGTGCACAATGACACAGTCCAGATCCAGTCTCTGTTGTTGCTATGCATTACCTTCAGAGGAGAACCAGCATCACCAAGTGAAAAATGTATGTTCTGCCCCGTATTTTCAAGAACAAGCAATATATCTGACCTTCCTAACAGAGAGATATTCTCTGAGAAGTAGGCCAAATGAGCAGACAGAGGACTATGTCCTAAACGAAAGAAGAGGACAAAGCCACAGCAAGAGACCTAAACAAAATGGATATAAGGAACATGCCTGACAGAAAATTTAAGATAACAATTATAAAGATACTCACTGGGGAAATGAAAAGAGGGAGGACATCAGAAGGGGGAACATCATTGAGACTCTTAACAAAGAGATATGAAAGAAATAATCAGAGATGTGGAACACAAGAAATGAAATGAAGAATATACTACATAGAATAATTAGCAGGATGGACGAAGCAGAGGAACAAATTAATGAACTAGAAGACAGTAATGGAAAGTAATCAAGCGGAAAAAATGAGAGGAAAAAGAAGTATGCAAAAATGAGAAGAGACATAGGGAATTCAGTGACTCCATCCAGTGTAACCACACCCACATGAGAGGGATCCCAGAAGGTGAAAAGGGGGAAAAGGGGGCAGAAAATCTATTTGACCAAAGAAGAGCTGAAAACTTAACCTAATCTGGTGAAGGAAACCTATACAAATCCATAAGGCATAGAGATCCCCTCCCACAAAATCAACCTAAGGAGGTCCACATCAAGATACATAGTAATCCAAATGGGAAAAGGTAGTGATAAAGAAAAAACATTTAAAGCAGCAAGATAAAAGAAGACAGTTAACATGCAAGGGAAAGCCCATAAATCTATCAGCTGAGTTTTCAGCAGAAACTATGCAGGACAGAAGAAAGTGGCGTTAAATATTCAAAGTGCTGAATGAGAAAAATCTGCAGCAAGGAATAATTTATCCAGCAAGCCTATCCTTCAGAAAAGAAGGGGAGAAAAAGAGTTTCTTAGCCACACAAACTAAAAGAGTTCATGACCACTAAATTAACTACAAAAAATATTGAAGGGGACACTATGAGTGGAAAAAAATCGTAAGTGAGAGTATGACAATAATGAATCAAGGAAGCAGTAAAAATAAGTATTTCTGTAAAAATCAGTTAAGGGATTCACAAAATAAAAGTATGTAAAATATGAAAACATATACCCTAACACATGAGGAGGAGTCAACAGTGGGTTTGAACTTAAACAGCATTCAACTTAATATAGACTGAAAAGGCTATATATAATCCAGGGGGTCACCACAAACCCAAACCTCTAATACACATGCAAAAGATAAAGGGAAAGAAATCCAAGAATATCATTAAAGAAAACGAGCAAACCATGAGAGAGAGAGCAAGAGAAGAAAGGATCAGAGAAAAACTACACAAAAAACTATGAAACAAGTAACAAAACATCAATAAATACATGTCTAATGATAATTAGTTGGAATGTAAATGGACTAAATGCTCCAAGCAAAAGAGCATG
Source organism: Eumetopias jubatus (assembly GCF_037043125.1). NCBI lineage: Eukaryota > Metazoa > Chordata > Mammalia > Carnivora > Otariidae > Eumetopias > Eumetopias jubatus. The sequence goes on along the minus strand of NW_028274834.1, from coordinate 785,308 downwards.
ACAGAGTTTGTATATATATATAAAAGATTTCACACCTAAAGACACCTGCAGATGGAAATTAAGAGGTGGAGAAACATTAATCATACAAGTGGATGTCAAAAGAAGTCAGAGTAGCAATCCTTATATCAGACAAAATAGACTTTTTTAACATTGAAATTGAATTAGCCAACAGAGAGTACACCAGTAGTTTCAAATGTAGCGTTCCACAATTCATCAGTTGTGTATAACACCCAGTGTTCATCACATCACATGCATTCCTTAATGCCCATCACACAGTTACTCCATCTCCCCACCCACCTTTCCTCCAGCAACCCTCAGTTTGTTTCCAATAGTTAGGAACCTGTCATGGATTTTCTTCCTCTCTGGTTTCTTCGCATTCATTTTCCCTCCCTTCCCCTATGATCCTCTGTGCTGTTCCTTCTATTCCACATATGAGTAAAACCATATAATAATTGTTTTTCTCTGACTGACTTATTTTGCTCAGCATAATACCCTCCAGTGCCTTCCACATCGATATGCTAAATATTGATCCTTTCTGATGGCTGAGTCATATTCCTTTGTATATGTATATACCATGTTTTCTTTATCCATTTATCTGTCGATGGATGTCTTGGTTCCTTCCACGGTTTGGCTATTGTGGACAATGTCGCTATAAACATTCGGGGTGCAGTTGCCCCTTCAGATCACTACATTTGTAGCTTTGGGGTAAATAAAATTGCTGGGTTGTAAGGGAGCTCTGTTTTAAGTTCTTGAGGAACCTCCATATTGTTTTCCAAAGTGGCTGTACCAGTTTTCATTCCCACTTAGAAGTGTAAGAGAGTTCCCCTTTCTCCTCACCAACATTTGTTATTTCTTCGCTTGTTAATTTTTGCAATTCTGACTGGTGTGAAGTGGTATCTCATTGTCATTTGGATTTCTTTTTCCCCATGCCAAGTGATGTTGAGCAGTTTGTCATATGTCTGTTGGCCATTTGTGTGTCTTCTTTGGAGAAATATCTGTTCATATCTTCTGCCCATTTCTTGACTCGCTTATTTGTTTTTTGGGTGTTGAGTTTGGGTGTTGAACGGTTGTAAAGCGTACGGCACATTCATGATGCTTCCACACCCACTTTTGGAAATGCTTCTCTCTCCAGGATACCTGAAGATGTTAGTGGAGAGTTGCCGTATACGCAGACTTGCTTTTCCCAGGTGAGTGCATGGCACATTCCTTATTCACTCACGCGCGCGCGCGCGCACACACACACACACACACACACACACAGAGTTGAACATGTTTCTGTCTCGTCAGGAAAGGAGGTGTTCGTTGAGAGACGGTTTCTCGCCAATGCTTTTGGGTGCTTGCCCTTTTCCCCCCGGAGAGTGAAGTGTATGCGCTTTTTGCCTAGGCTTCCGTACACACCCTTGAGAAGCCTTCCCTCAGCCAGAAACAAGCCGTGAGCTGAAAGAGGCGTTCCACACAGACCTCCTTCTCAGAGCGAAGCCTGTCACACTTTTCCTTGGGCCTCCACACGCACTTTAGAAAAACTTCCTCCGGGAATCTGTGAGTTGAACGACGGGTTTCCTACAGCGGTTTTCCGTGGGGGTAAGGATATATGGCACTTGGCCTTAGGCTTCCACGCACACATTGGAAAGGCTTCTCTCTTCGTGAAACAAGATGTGCGCTGAACGTTGCGTTCTGCGCAGGCTTGGTTTTCACACATCAGCCCATGGTACTTTCCCTAGGCTTCCACACGCGCAGTGAGTATCCCTTCCCTAAACCTGAACCAAGACGCGGGGGAAAGCTGCCTTCTACACCACCTTCTTTTCCGAGTTTCGTATAGAACCGTTGCGTTGTGCTTCCACATCCACTTTTGTCACTGCTTCGATATATCCTCCGGAGAGGGGTTCGCTTGAAAGACGGTCTCCCTCCGTCACGCTTTCAAGGAGTTAAGGATAGGGCACGCTCCTTATGCCTGCACACGTCCACTTGCAATCTCGACTGACTTCATGACCCCGTCCATATGCTACGCTGAAGGTCCCATTGCGCGCGGCCTTGTTTCTAAGAGATGAGGACAGGACACGGCACGTTCCTTGTGCTTCCACCACGACTATATAAAAGGCTCCCGTCTCCAAGGCAAAGGATGTCAGGTGCAAGACGGCTTCGCAAAAGCGAGGTTGCCTCTTAGAGAGCGGTCTACGGCGCTCTCCTGACGCTTCCACGCCTACATATGCAAACGCTTCTGGGCTCACGAAAGAAGACGTCCGTTGAAAGCTGCCTTGTACCCCGACGCGTTTTCCGAAGTTAGGTCCAGGGAACGGTCCCTGTGCGATCACACGCAGCCTTGAGATGGCTCAGCTCTTTTCGATCGTCAGGGAGGACGTTTCTCGGAGTTAGGTCCAGGGAAAGTTAGTAAAGCGTACGGCACTTTCATGATGCTTCCACACCCACTTTTGGAAATGCTTCTCTCTCCAGGATACCTGAAGATGCTAGTGGCGAGTCGCTGTATACGCAGACTTGCTTTTCCCAGGTCAGTACATGGCACTCTCCTTATTCACTCACGCACGCGCGTGCGCGCGTGCCCTCACACACACACACACACACACACACACACACACACACAGAGTTGAACATGTTTCTGTCTCGTCAGGAAAGAAGGTGATCGTTGAGAGACGGTTTCTCGCCGATGCTTTTGGGTTCTTGCTTTTTTCCCCCCGGAGAGAGAAGTGTAGCCGCTTTTTCCCTAGGCTTCCGTACACACCCTTGAGAAGCCTTCCGTCAGCCAGAAACAAGCCATGAGTTGAAAGAGGCGTTCCACGCAGACCTCCTTCTCAGAGCGAAGCCTGTCACACTTTTCCTTGTGAAGTCAACTAGAGAGATACAAATACTTTCTCAATGATTGCTTTAACAAAAAAGGACTAAATATCCCAATCAGAAAACATAGACTGTAAAGAGGAAGCAAGACCCATCTCTATGCTGCCTAGCAGAGAATCACTTCAGACCTAAAAATAAAAGCAGATTGGAAGTAATGGGACACAAAACCATTTATCATGCAAATGGAAGTGAAAAGAAAGTTGGAGTCGTAATATTTTTATGAGACAAAATAAACTGAATTGTGGGGAAGATGGCAGAGTAGAAGGACCCTAAACTCACCTCATCCCACAGATACAACTAGGTAACACTCACACCAGAGTCACCCAGAAATGGACCTTCAGATTTCCCCACAAAACTATACAACTAAATGGAGAGAGGGAATCACATCAAAGATGGTAGGAAGGACAAGGACTCTGTAGGAATCTAAAGCCCATATTTCTGACCACCAGAGGGAGGGAACCACAGTCACAGAGGGGCCAGAAACAAACTACTACACCGGGGAGCCTCTAAAGCGTAGAGACATCCTCATAGCTTATGGCTTTGAAAATCAGAAGGGATGACATTTGTGAGCGTATACAACCAGCAGACTTAAAGCTTGGAACTTTTAAAAATCAGCTGTCTCAGCTCTGAGAGAGCACAGAAGGTGATAGGAAGCTGAGATCTGTCCTTAAAGATTAAGCAGAGCAAAGAGTGTGGAGAAGCTTGGGTGAAGCAGGTTGAAAGGTGCTTGAGGATTAAACAAGGGAGACATAGTTCCTGAACTCAGAGTTTGCTAAGGGACTTGTCCAGGAACAAAGGAGCTGGCAGGTGCCATTTCCCTCTACGGCCCCTCATTATAAACACACACCTACCTGCAAGACCAAGCACAATCTAGCAATCACTAACTTGCATAAACCATGGCCCATCCCCACACCTACCACACCTGCTTCAGTCCCAGTGCTGTGGATACCCTCCCTGATAAGACCCACACAATCCTTGACAACAATATGTCTCCCCATCACCCACAGAACACGCATGCATCTTGTTAAAACAGCACACCCCATGTGTTGTGCACAATGACACAGTCCAGATCCAGTCTCTGTTGTTGCTATGCATTACCTTCAGAGGAGAACCAGCATCACCAAGTGAAAAATGTATGTTCTGCCCCGTATTTTCAAGAACAAGCAATATATCTGACCTTCCTAACAGAGAGATATTCTCTGAGAAGTAGGCCAAATGAGCAGACAGAGGACTATGTCCTAAACGAAAGAAGAGGACAAAGCCACAGCAAGAGACCTAAACAAAATGGATATAAGGAACATGCCTGACAGAAAATTTAAGATAACAATTATAAAGATACTCACTGGGGAAATGAAAAGAGGGAGGACATCAGAAGGGGGAACATCATTGAGACTCTTAACAAAGAGATATGAAAGAAATAATCAGAGATGTGGAACACAAGAAATGAAATGAAGAATATACTAGATAGAATAATTAGCAGGATGGACGAAGCAGAGGAACAAATTAATGAACTAGAAGACAGTAATGGAAAGTAATCAAGCGGAACAAATGAGAGGAAAAAGAAGTATGCAAAAATGAGAAGAGACATAGGGAATTCAGTGACTCCATCCAGTGTAACCACACCCACATGAGAGGGATCCCAGAAGGTGAAAAGGGGGAAAAGGGGGCAGAAAATCTATTTGACCAAAGAAGAGCTGAAAACTTAACCTAATCTGGTGAAGGAAACCTATACAAATCCATAAGGCATAGAGATCCCCTCCCACAAAATCAACCTAAGGAGGTCCACATCAAGATACATAGTAATCCAAATGGGAAAAGGTAGTGATAAAGAAAAAACATTTAAAGCAGCAAGATAAAAGAAGACAGTTAACATGCAAGGGAAAGCCCATAAATCTATCAGCTGAGTTTTCAGCAGAAACTATGCAGGACAGAAGAAAGTGGCGTTAAATATTCAAAGTGCTGAATGAGAAAAATCTGCAGCAAGGAATAATTTATCCAGCCAGCCTATCCTTCAGAAAAGAAGGGGAGAAAAAGAGTTTCTTAGCCACACAAACTAAAAGAGTTCATGACCACTAAATTAACTACAAAAAATATTGAAGGGGACACTATGAGTGGAAAAAAATCGTAAGTGAGAGTATGACAATAATGAATCAAGGAAGCAGTAAAAATAAGTATTTCTGTAAAAATCAGTTAAGGGATTCACAAAATAAAAGTATGTAAAATATGAAAACATATACCCTAACACATGAGGAGGAGTCAACAGTGGGTTTGAACTTAAACAGCATTCAACTTAATATAGACTGAAAAGGCTATATATAATCCAGGGGGTCACCACAAACCCAAACCTCTAATACACATGCAAAAGATAAAGGGAAAGAAATCCAAGAATATCATTAAAGAAAACGAGCAAACCATGAGAGAGAGAGCAAGAGAAGAAAGGATCAGAGAAAAACTACACAAAAAACTATGAAACAAGTAACAAAACATCAATAAATACATGTCTAATGATAATTAGTTTGAATGTAAATGGACTAAATGCTCCAAGCAAAAGAGCACGACAGAGTTTGTATATATATATAAAAGATTTCACACCTAAAGACACCTGCAGATGGAAATTAAGAGGTGGAGAAACATTAATCATACAAGTGGATGTCAAAAGAAGTCAGAGTAGCAATCCTTATATCAGACAAAATAGACTTTTTTAACATTGAAATTGAATTAGCCAACAGAGAGTACACCAGTAGTTTCAAATGTAGCGTTCCACAATTCATCAGTTGTGTATAACACCCAGTGTTCATCACATCACATGCATTCCTTAATGCCCATCACACAGTTACTCCATCTCCCCACCCACCTTTCCTCCAGCAACCCTCAGTTTGTTTCCAATAGTTAGGAACCTGTCATGGATTTTCTTCCTCTCTGGTTTCTTCGCATTCATTTTCCCTCCCTTCCCCTATGATCCTCTGTGCTGTTCCTTCTATTCCACATATGAGTAAAACCATATAATAATTGTTTTTCTCTGACTGACTTATTTTGCTCAGCATAATACCCTCCAGTGCCTTCCACATCGATATGCTAAATATTGATCCTTTCTGATGGCTGAGTCATATTCCTTTGTATATGTATATACCATGTTTTCTTTATCCATTTATCTGTCGATGGATGTCTTGGTTCCTTCCACGGTTTGGCTATTGTGGACAATGTCGCTATAAACATTCGGGGTGCAGTTGCCCCTTCAGATCACTACATTTGTAGCTTTGGGGTAAGTAAAATTGCTGGGTTGTAAGGGAGCTCTCTTTTAAGTTCTTGAGGAACCTCCATATTGTTTTCCAAAGTGGCTGTACCAGTTTTCATTCCCACTTAGAAGTGTAAGAGAGTTCCCCTTTCTCCGCACCAACATTTGTTATTTCTTCGCTTGTTAATTTTTGCAATTCTGACTGGTGTGAAGTGGTATCTCATTGTCATTTGGATTTCTTTTTCCCCATGCCAAGTGATGTTGAGCAGTTTGTCATATGTCTGTTGGCCATTTGTGTGTCTTCTTTGGAGAAATATCTGTTCATATCTTCTGCCCATTTCTTGACTCGCTTATTTGTTTTTTGGGTGTTGAGTTTGGGTGTTGAACGGTTGTAAAGCGTACGGCACATTCATGATGCTTCCACACCCACTTTTGGAAATGCTTCTCTTTCCAGGATACCTGAAGATGTTAGTGGAGAGTTGCCGTATACGCAGACTTGCTTTTCCCAGGTGAGTGCATGGCACATTCCTTATTCACTCACGCGCGCGCGCGCGCACACACACACACACACACACACACACACACACAGAGTTGAACATGTTTCTGTCTCGTCAGGAAAGGAGGTGTTCGTTGAGAGACGGTTTCTCGCCAATGCTTTTGGGTGCTTGCCCTTTTCCCCCCGGAGAGTGAAGTGTATGCGCTTTTTGCCTAGGCTTCCGTACACACCCTTGAGAAGCCTTCCCTCAGCCAGAAACAAGCCGTGAGCTGAAAGAGGCGTTCCACACAGACCTCCTTCTCAGAGCGAAGCCTGTCACACTTTTCCTTGGGCCTCCACACGCACTTTAGAAAAACTTCCTCCGGGAATCTGTGAGTTGAACGACGGGTTTCCTACAGCGGTTTTCCGTGGGGGTAAGGATATATGGCACTTGGCCTTAGGCTTCCACGCACACATTGGAAAGGCTTCTCTCTTCGTGAAACAAGATGTGCGCTGAACGTTGCGTTCTGCGCAGGCTTGGTTTTCACACATCAGCCCATGGTACTTTCCCTAGGCTTCCACACGCGCAGTGAGTATCCCTTCCCTAAACCGGAACCAAGACGCGGGGGAAAGTTGCCTTCTACACCACCTTCTTTTCCGAGTTTCGTATAGAACCGTTGCGTTGTGCTTCCACATCCACTTTTGTCACTGCTTCGATATATCCTCCGGAGAGGGGTTCGCTTGAAAGACGGTCTCCCTCCGTCACGCTTTCAAGGAGTTAAGGATAGGGCACTCTCCTTATGCCTGCACACGTCCACTTGCAATCTCGACTGACTTCATGACCCCGTCCATATGCTACGCTGAAAGTCCCATTGCGCGCGGCCTTGTTTCTAAGAGATGAGGACAGGGCACGGCACGTTCCTTGTGCTTCCACCACGACTATATAAAAGGCTCCCGTCTCCAAGGCAAAGGATGTCAGGTGCAAGACGGCTTCGCAGAAGCGAGGTTGCCTCTTAGAGGGAGGGTCTACGGCGCTCTGCTGACGCTTCCACGCCTACATATGCAAACGCTTCTGGGCTCACGAAAGAAGACGTCCGTTGAAAGCTGCCTTGTACCCCGACGCGTTTCTCGGAGTTAGGTCCAGGGAACTGTCCCTGTGCGATCACACGCAGCCTTGAGATGGCTCAGCTCTTTTCTATCGTCAGGGAGGACGTTTCTCGGAGTTAGGTCCAGGGAAAGGTAGTAAAGCGTACGGCACTTTCATGATGCTTCCACACCCACTTTTGGAAATGCTTCTCTCTCCAGGATACCTGAAGATGCTAGTGGCGAGTCGCCGTAGACGCAGACTTGCTTTTCCCAGGTCAGTACATGGCACTCTCCTTATTCACTCACGCACGCGCGCGCGCGCGTGCCCTCACACACACACACACACACACACACACACACACACACAGAGTTGAACATGTTTCTGTCTCGTCAGGAAAGAAGGTGATCGTTGAGAGACGGTTTCTCGCCGATGCTTTTGGGTTCTTGCTTTTTTCCCCCCGGAGAGAGAAGTGTAGCCGCTTTTTCCCTAGGCTTCCGTACACACCCTTGAGAAGCCTTCCGTCAGCCAGAAACAAGCCATGAGTTGAAAGAGGCGTTCCACGCAGACCTCCTTCTCAGAGCGAAGCCTGTCACACTTTTCCTTGTGAAGTCAACTAGAGAGATACAAATACTTTCTCAATGATTGCTTTAACAAAAAAGGACTAAATATCCCAATCAGAAAACATAGACTGTAAAGAGGAAGCAAGACCCATCTCTATGCTGCCTAGCAGAGAATCACTTCAGACCTAAAAATAAAAGCAGATTGGAAGTAATGGGACACAAAACCATTTATCATGCAAATGGAAGTGAAAAGAAAGTTGGAGTCGTAATATTTTTATGAGACAAAATAAACTGAATTGTGGGGAAGATGGCAGAGTAGAAGGACCCTAAACTCACCTCATCCCACAGATACAACTAGGTAACACTCACACCAGAGTCACCCAGAAATGGACCTTCAGATTTCCCCACAAAACTATACAACTAAATGGAGAGAGGGAATCACATCAAAGATGGTAGGAAGGACAAGGACTCTGTAGGAATCTAAACCCCATATTTCTGACCACCAGAGGGAGGGAACCACAGTCACAGAGGGGCCAGAAACAAACTACTACACCGGGGAGCCTCTAAAGCGTAGAGACATCCTCATAGCTTATGGCTTTGAAAATCAGAAGGGATGACATTTGTGAGCGTATACAACCAGCAGACTTAAAGCTTGGAACTTTTAAAAATCAGCTGTCTCAGCTCTGAGAGAGCACAGAAGGTGATAGGAAGCTGAGATCTGTCCTTAAAGATTAAGCAGAGCAAAGAGTGTGGAGAAGCTTGGGTGAAGCAGGTTGAAAGGTGCTTGAGGATTAAACAAGGGAGACATAGTTCCTGAACTCAGAGTTTGCTAAGGGACTTGTCCAGGAACAAAGGAGCTGGCAGGTGCCATTTCCCTCTACGGCCCCTCATTATAAACACACACCTACCTGCAAGACCAAGCACAATCTAGCAATCACTAACTTGCATAAACCATGGCCCATCCCCACACCTACCACACCTGCTTCAGTCCCAGTGCTGTGGATACCCTCCCTGATAAGACCCACACAATCCTTGACAACAATATGTCTCCCCATCACCCACAGAACACGCATGCATCTTGTTAAAACAGCACACCCCATGTGTTGTGCACAATGACACAGTCCAGATCCAGTCTCTGTTGTTGCTATGCATTACCTTCAGAGGAGAACCAGCATCACCAAGTGAAAAATGTATGTTCTGCCCCGTATTTTCAAGAACAAGCAATATATCTGACCTTCCTAACAGAGAGATATTCTCTGAGAAGTAGGCCAAATGAGCAGACAGAGGACTATGTCCTAAACGAAAGAAGAGGACAAAGCCACAGCAAGAGACCTAAACAAAATGGATATAAGGAACATGCCTGACAGAAAATTTAAGATAACAATTATAAAGATACTCACTGGGGAAATGAAAAGAGGGAGGACATCAGAAGGGGGAACATCATTGAGACTCTTAACAAAGAGATATGAAAGAAATAATCAGAGATGTGGAACACAAGAAATGAAATGAAGAATATACTAGATAGAATAATTAGCAGGATGGACGAAGCAGAGGAACAAATTAATGAACTAGAAGACAGTAATGGAAAGTAATCAAGCGGAACAAATGAGAGGAAAAAGAAGTATGCAAAAATGAGAAGAGACATAGGGAATTCAGTGACTCCATCCAGTGTAACAACACCCACATGAGAGGGATCCCAGAAGGTGAAAAGGGGGAAAAGGGGGCAGAAAATCTATTTGACCAAAGAAGAGCTGAAAACTTAACCTAATCTGGTGAAGGAAACCTATACAAATCCATAAGGCATAGAGATCCCCTCCCACAAAATCAACCTAAGGAGGTCCACATCAAGATACATAGTAATCCAAATGGGAAAAGGTAGTGATAAAGAAAAAACATTTAAAGCAGCAAGATAAAAGAAGACAGTTAACATGCAAGGGAAAGCCCATAAATCTATCAGCTGAGTTTTCAGCAGAAACTATGCAGGACAGAAGAAAGTGGCGTTAAATATTCAAAGTGCTGAATGAGAAAAATCTGCAGCAAGGAATAATTTATCCAGCAAGCCTATCCTTCAGAAAAGAAGGGGAGAAAAAGAGTTTCTTAGCCACACAAACTAAAAGAGTTCATGACCACTAAATTAACTACAAAAAATATTGAAGGGGACACTATGAGTGGAAAAAAATCGTAAGTGAGAGTATGACAATAATGAATCAAGGAAGCAGTAAAAATAAGTATTTCTGTAAAAATCAGTTAAGGGATTCACAAAATAAAAGTATGTAAAATATGAAAACATATACCCTAACACATGAGGAGGAGTCAACAGTGGGTTTGAACTTAAACAGCATTCAACTTAATATAGACTGAAAAGGCTATATATAATCCAGGGGGTCACCACAAACCCAAACCTCTAATACACATGCAAAAGATAAAGGGAAAGAAATCCAAGAATATCATTAAAGAAAACGAGCAAACCATGAGAGAGAGAGCAAGAGAAGAAAGGATCAGAGAAAAACTACACAAAAAACTATGAAACAAGTAACAAAACATCAATAAATACATGTCTAATGATAATTAGTTGGAATGTAAATGGACTAAATGCTCCAAGCAAAAGAGCATGACAGAGTTTGTATATATATATAAAAGATTTCACACCTAAAGACACCTGCAGATGGAAATTAAGAGGTGGAGAAACATTAATCATACAAGTGGATGTCAAAAGAAGTCAGAGTAGCAATCCTTATATCAGACAAAATAGACTTTTTTAACATTGAAATTGAATTAGCCAACAGAGAGTACACCAGTAGTTTCAAATGTAGCGTTCCACAATTCATCAGTTGTGTATAACACCCAGTGTTCATCACATCACATGCATTCCTTAATGCCCATCACACAGTTACTCCATCTCCCCACCCACCTTTCCTCCAGCAACCCTCAGTTTGTTTCCAATAGTTAGGAACCTGTCATGGATTTTCTTCCTCTCTGGTTTCTTCGCATTCATTTTCCCTCCCTTCCCCTATGATCCTCTGTGCTGTTCCTTCTATTCCACATATGAGTAAAACCATATAATAATTGTTTTTCTCTGACTGACTTATTTTGCTCAGCATAATACCCTCCAGTGCCTTCCACATCGATATGCTAAATATTGATCCTTTCTGATGGCTGAGTCATATTCCTTTGTATATGTATATACCATGTTTTCTTTATCCATTTATCTGTCGATGGATGTCTTGGTTCCTTCCACGGTTTGGCTATTGTGGACAATGTCGCTATAAACATTCGGGGTGCAGTTGCCCCTTCAGATCACTACATTTGTAGCTTTGGGGTAAATAAAATTGCTGGGTTGTAAGGGAGCTCTGTTTTAAGTTCTTGAGGAACCTCCATATTGTTTTCCAAAGTGGCTGTACCAGTTTTCATTCCCACTTAGAAGTGTAAGAGAGTTCCCCTTTCTCCTCACCAACATTTGTTATTTCTTCGCTTGTTAATTTTTGCAATTCTGACTGGTGTGAAGTGGTATCTCATTGTCATTTGGATTTCTTTTTCCCCATGCCAAGTGATGTTGAGCAGTTTGTCATATGTCTGTTGGCCATTTGTGTGTCTTCTTTGGAGAAATATCTGTTCATATCTTCTGCCCATTTCTTGACTCGCTTATTTGTTTTTTGGGTGTTGAGTTTGGGTGTTGAACGGTTGTAAAGCGTACGGCACATTCATGATGCTTCCACACCCACTTTTGGAAATGCTTCTCTCTCCAGGATACCTGAAGATGTTAGTGGAGAGTTGCCGTATACGCAGACTTGCTTTTCCCAGGTGAGTGCATGGCACATTCCTTATTCACTCACGCGCGCGCGCGCGCACACACACACACACACACACACACACAGAGTTGAACATGTTTCTGTCTCGTCAGGAAAGGAGGTGTTCGTTGAGAGACGGTTTCTCGCCAATGCTTTTGGGTGCTTGCCCTTTTCCCCCCGGAGAGTGAAGTGTATGCGCTTTTTGCCTAGGCTTCCGTACACACCCTTGAGAAGCCTTCCCTCAGCCAGAAACAAGCCGTGAGCTGAAAGAGGCGTTCCACACAGACCTCCTTCTCAGAGCGAAGCCTGTCACACTTTTCCTTGGGCCTCCACACGCACTTTAGAAAAACTTCCTCCGGGAATCTGTGAGTTGAACGACGGGTTTCCTACAGCGGTTTTCCGTGGGGGTAAGGATATATGGCACTTGGCCTTAGGCTTCCACGCACACATTGGAAAGGCTTCTCTCTTCGTGAAACAAGATGTGCGCTGAACGTTGCGTTCTGCGCAGGCTTGGTTTTCACACATCAGCCCATGGTACTTTCCCTAGGCTTCCACACGCGCAGTGAGTATCCCTTCCCTAAACCTGAACCAAGACGCGGGGGAAAGCTGCCTTCTACACCACCTTCTTTTCCGAGTTTCGTATAGAACCGTTGCGTTGTGCTTCCACATCCACTTTTGTCACTGCTTCGATATATCCTCCGGAGAGGGGTTCGCTTGAAAGACGGTCTCCCTCCGTCACGCTTTCAAGGAGTTAAGGATAGGGCACTCTCCTTATGCCTGCACACGTCCACTTGCAATCTCGACTGACTTCATGACCCCGTCCATATGCTACGCTGAAAGTCCCATTGCGCGCGGCCTTGTTTCTAAGAGATGAGGACAGGGCACGGCACGTTCCTTGTGCTTCCACCACGACTATATAAAAGGCTCCCGTCTCCAAGGCAAAGGATGTCAGGTGCAAGACGGCTTCGCAGAAGCGAGGTTGCCTCTTAGAGGGAGGGTCTACGGCGCTCTGCTGACGCTTCCACGCCTACATATGCAAACGCTTCTGGGCTCACGAAAGAAGACGTCCGTTGAAAGCTGCCTTGTACCCCGACGCGTTTCTCGGAGTTAGGTCCAGGGAACGGTCCCTGTGCGATCACACGCAGCCTTGAGATGGCTCAGCTCTTTTCTATCGTCAGGGAGGACGTTTCTCGGAGTTAGGTCCAGGGAAAGGTAGTAAAGCGTACGGCACTTTCATGATGCTTCCACACCCACTTTTGGAAATGCTTCTCTCTCCAGGATACCTGAAGATGCTAGTGGCGAGTCGCCGTAGACGCAGACTTGCTTTTCCCAGGTCAGTACATGGCACTCTCCTTATTCACTCACGCACGCGCGCGCGCGCGTGCCCTCACACACACACACACACACACACACACACACACACACAGAGTTGAACATGTTTCTGTCTCGTCAGGAAAGAAGGTGATCGTTGAGAGACGGTTTCTCGCCGATGCTTTTGGGTTCTTGCTTTTTTCCCCCCGGAGAGAGAAGTGTAGCCGCTTTTTCCCTAGGCTTCCGTACACACCCTTGAGAAGCCTTCCGTCAGCCAGAAACAAGCCATGAGTTGAAAGAGGCGTTCCACGCAGACCTCCTTCTCAGAGCGAAGCCTGTCACACTTTTCCTTGTGAAGTAAACTAGAGAGATACAAATACTTTCTCAATGATTGCTTTAACAAAAAAGGACTAAATATCCCAATCAGAAAACATAGACTGTAAAGAGGAAGCAAGACCCATCTCTATGCTGCCTAGCAGAGAATCACTTCAGACCTAAAAATAAAAGCAGATTGGAAGTAATGGGACACAAAACCATTTATCATGCAAATGGAAGTGAAAAGAAAGTTGGAGTCGTAATATTTTTATGAGACAAAATAAACTGAATTGTGGGGAAGATGGCAGAGTAGAAGGACCCTAAACTCACCTCATCCCACAGATACAACTAGGTAACACTCACACCAGAGTCACCCAGAAATGGACCTTCAGATTTCCCCACAAAACTATACAACTAAATGGAGAGAGGGAATCACATCAAAGATGGTAGGAAGGACAAGGACTCTGTAGGAATCTAAACCCCATATTTCTGACCACCAGAGGGAGGGAACCACAGTCACAGAGGGGCCAGAAACAAACTACTACACCGGGGAGCCTCTAAAGCGTAGAGACATCCTCATAGCTTATGGCTTTGAAAATCAGAAGGGATGACATTTGTGAGCGTATACAACCAGCAGACTTAAAGCTTGGAACTTTTAAAAATCAGCTGTCTCAGCTCTGAGAGAGCACAGAAGGTGATAGGAAGCTGAGATCTGTCCTTAAAGATTAAGCAGAGCAAAGAGTGTGGAGAAGCTTGGGTGAAGCAGGTTGAAAGGTGCTTGAGGATTAAACAAGGGAGACATAGTTCCTGAACTCAGAGTTTGCTAAGGGACTTGTCCAGGAACAAAGGAGCTGGCAGGTGCCATTTCCCTCTACGGCCCCTCATTATAAACACACACCTACCTGCAAGACCAAGCACAATCTAGCAATCACTAACTTGCATAAACCATGGCCCATCCCCACACCTACCACACCTGCTTCAGTCCCAGTGCTGTGGATACCCTCCCTGATAAGACCCACACAATCCTTGACAACAATATGTCTCCCCATCACCCACAGAACACGCATGCATCTTGTTAAAACAGCACACCCCATGTGTTGTGCACAATGACACAGTCCAGATCCAGTCTCTGTTGTTGCTATGCATTACCTTCAGAGGAGAACCAGCATCACCAAGTGAAAAATGTATGTTCTGCCCCGTATTTTCAAGAACAAGCAATATATCTGACCTTCCTAACAGAGAGATATTCTCTGAGAAGTAGGCCAAATGAGCAGACAGAGGACTATGTCCTAAACGAAAGAAGAGGACAAAGCCACAGCAAGAGACCTAAACAAAATGGATATAAGGAACATGCCTGACAGAAAATTTAAGATAACAATTATAAAGATACTCACTGGGGAAATGAAAAGAGGGAGGACATCAGAAGGGGGAACATCATTGAGACTCTTAACAAAGAGATATGAAAGAAATAATCAGAGATGTGGAACACAAGAAATGAAATGAAGAATATACTAGATAGAATAATTAGCAGGATGGACGAAGCAGAGGAACAAATTAATGAACTAGAAGACAGTAATGGAAAGTAATCAAGCGGAACAAATGAGAGGAAAAAGAAGTATGCAAAAATGAGAAGAGACATAGGGAATTCAGTGACTCCATCCAGTGTAACAACACCCACATGAGAGGGATCCCAGAAGGTGAAAAGGGGGAAAAGGGGGCAGAAAATCTATTTGACCAAAGAAGAGCTGAAAACTTAACCTAATCTGGTGAAGGAAACCTATACAAATCCATAAGGCATAGAGATCCCCTCCCACAAAATCAACCTAAGGAGGTCCACATCAAGATACATAGTAATCCAAATGGGAAAAGGTAGTGATAAAGAAAAAACATTTAAAGCAGCAAGATAAAAGAAGACAGTTAACATGCAAGGGAAAGCCCATAAATCTATCAGCTGAGTTTTCAGCAGAAACTATGCAGGACAGAAGAAAGTGGCGTTAAATATTCAAAGTGCTGAATGAGAAAAATCTGCAGCAAGGAATAATTTATCCAGCAAGCCTATCCTTCAGAAAAGAAGGGGAGAAAAAGAGTTTCTTAGCCACACAAACTAAAAGAGTTCATGACCACTAAATTAACTACAAAAAATATTGAAGGGGACACTATGAGTGGAAAAAAATCGTAAGTGAGAGTATGACAATAATGAATCAAGGAAGCAGTAAAAATAAGTATTTCTGTAAAAATCAGTTAAGGGATTCACAAAATAAAAGTATGTAAAATATGAAAACATATACCCTAACACATGAGGAGGAGTCAACAGTGGGTTTGAACTTAAACAGCATTCAACTTAATATAGACTGAAAAGGCTATATATAATCCAGGGGGTCACCACAAACCCAAACCTCTAATACACATGCAAAAGATAAAGGGAAAGAAATCCAAGAATATCATTAAAGAAAACGAGCAAACCATGAGAGAGAGAGCAAGAGAAGAAAGGATCAGAGAAAAACTACACAAAAAACTATGAAACAAGTAACAAAACATCAATAAATACATGTCTAATGATAATTAGTTGGAATGTAAATGGACTAAATGCTCCAAGCAAAAGAGCATGACAGAGTTTGTATATATATATAAAAGATTTCACACCTAAAGACACCTGCAGATGGAAATTAAGAGGTGGAGAAACATTAATCATACAAGTGGATGTCAAAAGAAGTCAGAGTAGCAATCCTTATATCAGACAAAATAGACTTTTTTAACATTGAAATTGAATTAGCCAACAGAGAGTACACCAGTAGTTTCAAATGTAGCGTTCCACAATTCATCAGTTGTGTATAACACCCAGTGTTCATCACATCACATGCATTCCTTAATGCCCATCACACAGTTACTCCATCTCCCCACCCACCTTTCCTCCAGCAACCCTCAGTTTGTTTCCAATAGTTAGGAACCTGTCATGGATTTTCTTCCTCTCTGGTTTCTTCGCATTCATTTTCCCTCCCTTCCCCTATGATCCTCTGTGCTGTTCCTTCTATTCCACATATGAGTAAAACCATATAATAATTGTTTTTCTCTGACTGACTTATTTTGCTCAGCATAATACCCTCCAGTGCCTTCCACATCGATATGCTAAATATTGATCCTTTCTGATGGCTGAGTCATATTCCTTTGTATATGTATATACCATGTTTTCTTTATCCATTTATCTGTCGATGGATGTCTTGGTTCCTTCCACGGTTTGGCTATTGTGGACAATGTCGCTATAAACATTCGGGGTGCAGTTGCCCCTTCAGATCACTACATTTGTAGCTTTGGGGTAAATAAAATTGCTGGGTTGTAAGGGAGCTCTGTTTTAAGTTCTTGAGGAACCTCCATATTGTTTTCCAAAGTGGCTGTACCAGTTTTCATTCCCACTTAGAAGTGTAAGAGAGTTCCCCTTTCTCCTCACCAACATTTGTTATTTCTTCGCTTGTTAATTTTTGCAATTCTGACTGGTGTGAAGTGGTATCTCATTGTCATTTGGATTTCTTTTTCCCCATGCCAAGTGATCTTGAGCAGTTTCTCATATGTCTGTTGGCCATTTGTGTGTCTTCGTTGGAGAAATACCTGTTCATATCTTCTGCCCATTTCTTGACTCGGTTATTTGTATTTTGGGTGTTGAGTTGGGTGTTGAATGGTAGTAAAGCGTACGGCACTTTCATGATGCTTCCACACCCACTTTTGGAAATGCTTCTCTCTCAAGGATACCTGAAGATGTTAGTGGAGAGTTGCCGTATACGCAGACTTGCTTTTCCCAGGTGAGTGCATGGCACATTCCTTATTCACTCACGCGCGCGCGCGCGCACACACACACACACACACACACACACACAGAGTTGAACATGTTTCTGTCTCGTCAGGAAAGGAGGTGTTCGTTGAGAGACGGTTTCTCGCCAATGCTTTTGGGTGCTTGCCCTTTTCCCCCCGGAGAGTGAAGTGTAGGCGCTTTTTCCGTAGGCTTCAGTACACACCCTTGAGAAGCCTTCCGTCAGTCAGAAACAAGCCGTGAGTTGAAAGAGGCGTTCCACACAGACCTCCTTCTCAGAGCGAAGCCTGTCACACTTTTCCTTGGGCCTCCACACGCACTTTAGAAAAACTTCCTCCGGGAAGCTGTGAGTTGAACGACGGGTTTCCTACAGCGGTTTTCCGTGGGGGTAAGGATATATGGCACTTGGCCTTAGGCTTCCCCGCACACATTGGAAACGGCTTCTCTCTTCGTGAAACAAGATGTGCGCTGAACGTTGCGTTCTGCGCAGGCTTGCTTTTCACACATCAGCCCATGGTACTTTCCCTAGGCTTCCACACGCGCAGAGAGTATCCCTTCCCTAAACCTGAACCAAGACGCGGGGGAAAGCTGCCTTCTACACCACCTTCTTTTCCGAGTTTCGTATAGAACCCTTGCGTTGTGCTTCCACATCCACTTTTGTCACTGCTTCGATATATCCTCCGGAGAGGGGTTCGCTTGAAAGACGGTCTCCCTCCGTCACGCTTTCAAGGAGTTAAGGATAGGGCACTCTCCTTATGCCTGCACACGTCCACTTGCAATCTCGACTGACTTCATGACCCCGTCCATATGCTACGCTGAAAGTCCCATTGCGCGCGGCCTTGTTTCTAAGAGATGAGGACAGGGCACGGCACGTTCCTTGTGCTTCCACCACGACTATATAAAAGGCTCCCGTCTCCAAGGCAAAGGATGTCAGGTGCAAGACGGCTTCGCAAAAGCGAGGTTGCCTCTTAGAGAGCGGTCTACGGCGCTCTCCTGACGCTTCCACGCCTACATATGCAAACGCTTCTGGGCTCACGAAAGAAGACGTCCGTTGAAAGCTGCCTTGTACCCCGACGCGTTTTCCGGAGTTAGGTCCAGGGAACGGTCCCTGTGCGATCACACGCAGCCTTGAGATGGCTCAGCTCTTTTCGATCGTCAGGGAGGACGTTTCTCGGAGTTAGGTCCAGGGAAAGTTAGTAAAGCGTACGGCACTTTCATGATGCTTCCACACCCACTTTTGGAAATGCTTCTCTCTCCAGGATACCTGAAGATGCTAGTGGCGAGTCGCTGTATACGCAGACTTGCTTTTCCCAGGTCAGTACATGGCACTCTCCTTATTCACTCACGCACGCGCGCGCGCGCGTGCCCTCACACACACACACACACACACACACACACAGTTGAACATGTTTCTGTCTCGTCAGGAAAGAAGGTGATCGTTGAGAGACGGTTTCTCGCCGATGCTTTTGGGTTCTTGCTTTTTTCCCCCCGGAGAGAGAAGTGTAGCCGCTTTTTCCCTAGGCTTCCGTACACACCCTTGAGAAGCCTTCCGTCAGCCAGAAACAAGCCATGAGTTGAAAGAGGCGTTCCACGCAGACCTCCTTCTCAGAGCGAAGCCTGTCACACTTTTCCTTGTGAAGTAAACTAGAGAGATACAAATACTTTCTCAATGATTGCTTTAACAAAAAAGGACTAAATATCCCAATCAGAAAACATAGACTGTAAAGAGGAAGCAAGACCCATCTCTATGCTGCCTAGCAGAGAATCACTTCAGACCTAAAAATAAAAGCAGATTGGAAGTAATGGGACACAAAACCATTTATCATGCAAATGGAAGTGAAAAGAAAGTTGGAGTCGTAATATTTTTATGAGACAAAATAAACTGAATTGTGGGGAAGATGGCAGAGTAGAAGGACCCTAAACTCACCTCATCCCACAGATACAACTAGGTAACACTCACACCAGAGTCACCCAGAAATGGACCTTCAGATTTCCCCACAAAACTATACAACTAAATGGAGAGAGGGAATCACATCAAAGATGGTAGGAAGGACAAGGACTCTGTAGGAATCTAAACCCCATATTTCTGACCACCAGAGGGAGGGAACCACAGTCACAGAGGGGCCAGAAACAAACTACTACACCGGGGAGCCTCTAAAGCGTAGAGACATCCTCATAGCTTATGGCTTTGAAAATCAGAAGGGATGACATTTGTGAGCGTATACAACCAGCAGACTTAAAGCTTGGAACTTTTAAAAATCAGCTGTCTCAGCTCTGAGAGAGCACAGAAGGTGATAGGAAGCTGAGATCTGTCCTTAAAGATTAAGCAGAGCAAAGAGTGTGGAGAAGCTTGGGTGAAGCAGGTTGAAAGGTGCTTGAGGATTAAACAAGGGAGACATAGTTCCTGAACTCAGAGTTTGCTAAGGGACTTGTCCAGGAACAAAGGAGCTGGCAGGTGCCATTTCCCTCTACGGCCCCTCATTATAAACACACACCTACCTGCAAGACCAAGCACAATCTAGCAATCACTAACTTGCATAAACCATGGCCCATCCCCACACCTACCACACCTGCTTCAGTCCCAGTGCTGTGGATACCCTCCCTGATAAGACCCACACAATCCTTGACAACAATATGTCTCCCCATCACCCACAGAACACGCATGCATCTTGTTAAAACAGCACACCCCATGTGTTGTGCACAATGACACAGTCCAGATCCAGTCTCTGTTGTTGCTATGCATTACCTTCAGAGGAGAACCAGCATCACCAAGTGAAAAATGTATGTTCTGCCCCGTATTTTCAAGAACAAGCAATATATCTGACCTTCCTAACAGAGAGATATTCTCTGAGAAGTAGGCCAAATGAGCAGACAGAGGACTATGTCCTAAACGAAAGAAGAGGACAAAGCCACAGCAAGAGACCTAAACAAAATGGATATAAGGAACATGCCTGACAGAAAATTTAAGATAACAATTATAAAGATACTCACTGGGGAAATGAAAAGAGGGAGGACATCAGAAGGGGGAACATCATTGAGACTCTTAACAAAGAGATATGAAAGAAATAATCAGAGATGTGGAACACAAGAAATGAAATGAAGAATATACTAGATAGAATAATTAGCAGGATGGACGAAGCAGAGGAACAAATTAATGAACTAGAAGACAGTAATGGAAAGTAATCAAGCGGAACAAATGAGAGGAAAAAGAAGTATGCAAAAATGAGAAGAGACATAGGGAATTCAGTGACTCCATCCAGTGTAACAACACCCACATGAGAGGGATCCCAGAAGGTGAAAAGGGGGAAAAGGGGGCAGAAAATCTATTTGACCAAAGAAGAGCTGAAAACTTAACCTAATCTGGTGAAGGAAACCTATACAAATCCATAAGGCATAGAGATCCCCTCCCACAAAATCAACCTAAGGAGGTCCACATCAAGATACATAGTAATCCAAATGGGAAAAGGTAGTGATAAAGAAAAAACATTTAAAGCAGCAAGATAAAAGAAGACAGTTAACATGCAAGGGAAAGCCCATAAATCTATCAGCTGAGTTTTCAGCAGAAACTATGCAGGACAGAAGAAAGTGGCGTTAAATATTCAAAGTGCTGAATGAGAAAAATCTGCAGCAAGGAATAATTTATCCAGCAAGCCTATCCTTCAGAAAAGAAGGGGAGAAAAAGAGTTTCTTAGCCACACAAACTAAAAGAGTTCATGACCACTAAATTAACTACAAAAAATATTGAAGGGGACACTATGAGTGGAAAAAAATCGTAAGTGAGAGTATGACAATAATGAATCAAGGAAGCAGTAAAAATAAGTATTTCTGTAAAAATCAGTTAAGGGATTCACAAAATAAAAGTATGTAAAATATGAAAACATATACCCTAACACATGAGGAGGAGTCAACAGTGGGTTTGAACTTAAACAGCATTCAACTTAATATAGACTGAAAAGGCTATATATAATCCAGGGGGTCACCACAAACCCAAACCTCTAATACACATGCAAAAGATAAAGGGAAAGAAATCCAAGAATATCATTAAAGAAAACGAGCAAACCATGAGAGAGAGAGCAAGAGAAGAAAGGATCAGAGAAAAACTACACAAAAAACTATGAAACAAGTAACAAAACATCAATAAATACATGTCTAATGATAATTAGTTGGAATGTAAATGGACTAAATGCTCCAAGCAAAAGAGCATGACAGAGTTTGTATATATATATAAAAGATTTCACACCTAAAGACACCTGCAGATGGAAATTAAGAGGTGGAGAAACATTAATCATACAAGTGGATGTCAAAAGAAGTCAGAGTAGCAATCCTTATATCAGACAAAATAGACTTTTTTAACATTGAAATTGAATTAGCCAACAGAGAGTACACCAGTAGTTTCAAATGTAGCGTTCCACAATTCATCAGTTGTGTATAACACCCAGTGTTCATCACATCACATGCATTCCTTAATGCCCATCACACAGTTACTCCATCTCCCCACCCACCTTTCCTCCAGCAACCCTCAGTTTGTTTCCAATAGTTAGGAACCTGTCATGGATTTTCTTCCTCTCTGGTTTCTTCGCATTCATTTTCCCTCCCTTCCCCTATGATCCTCTGTGCTGTTCCTTCTATTCCACATATGAGTAAAACCATATAATAATTGTTTTTCTCTGACTGACTTATTTTGCTCAGCATAATACCCTCCAGTGCCTTCCACATCGATATGCTAAATATTGATCCTTTCTGATGGCTGAGTCATATTCCTTTGTATATGTATATACCATGTTTTCTTTATCCATTTATCTGTCGATGGATGTCTTGGTTCCTTCCACGGTTTGGCTATTGTGGACAATGTCGCTATAAACATTCGGGGTGCAGTTGCCCCTTCAGATCACTACATTTGTAGCTTTGGGGTAAATAAAATTGCTGGGTTGTAAGGGAGCTCTGTTTTAAGTTCTTGAGGAACCTCCATATTGTTTTCCAAAGTGGCTGTACCAGTTTTCATTCCCACTTAGAAGTGTAAGAGAGTTCCCCTTTCTCCTCACCAACATTTGTTATTTCTTCGCTTGTTAATTTTTGCAATTCTGACTGGTGTGAAGTGGTATCTCATTGTCATTTGGATTTCTTTTTCCCCATGCCAAGTGATGTTGAGCAGTTTGTCATATGTCTGTTGGCCATTTGTGTGTCTTCTTTGGAGAAATATCTGTTCATATCTTCTGCCCATTTCTTGACTCGCTTATTTGTTTTTTGGGTGTTGAGTTTGGGTGTTGAACGGTTGTAAAGCGTACGGCACATTCATGATGCTTCCACACCCACTTTTGGAAATGCTTCTCTCTCCAGGATACCTGAAGATGTTAGTGGAGAGTTGCCGTATACGCAGACTTGCTTTTCCCAGGTGAGTGCATGGCACATTCCTTATTCACTCACGCGCGCGCGCGCGCACACACACACACACACACACACACACAGAGTTGAACATGTTTCTGTCTCGTCAGGAAAGGAGGTGTTCGTTGAGAGACGGTTTCTCGCCAATGCTTTTGGGTGCTTGCCCTTTTCCCCCCGGAGAGTGAAGTGTATGCGCTTTTTGCCTAGGCTTCCGTACACACCCTTGAGAAGCCTTCCCTCAGCCAGAAACAAGCCGTGAGCTGAAAGAGGCGTTCCACACAGACCTCCTTCTCAGAGCGAAGCCTGTCACACTTTTCCTTGGGCCTCCACACGCACTTTAGAAAAACTTCCTCCGGGAATCTGTGAGTTGAACGACGGGTTTCCTACAGCGGTTTTCCGTGGGGGTAAGGATATATGGCACTTGGCCTTAGGCTTCCACGCACACATTGGAAAGGCTTCTCTCTTCGTGAAACAAGATGTGCGCTGAACGTTGCGTTCTGCGCAGGCTTGGTTTTCACACATCAGCCCATGGTACTTTCCCTAGGCTTCCACACGCGCAGTGAGTATCCCTTCCCTAAACCTGAACCAAGACGCGGGGGAAAGCTGCCTTCTACACCACCTTCTTTTCCGAGTTTCGTATAGAACCGTTGCGTTGTGCTTCCACATCCACTTTTGTCACTGCTTCGATATATCCTCCGGAGAGGGGTTCGCTTGAAAGACGGTCTCCCTCCGTCACGCTTTCAAGGAGTTAAGGATAGGGCACTCTCCTTATGCCTGCACACGTCCACTTGCAATCTCGACTGACTTCATGACCCCGTCCATATGCTACGCTGAAAGTCCCATTGCGCGCGGCCTTGTTTCTAAGAGATGAGGACAGGGCACGGCACGTTCCTTGTGCTTCCACCACGACTATATAAAAGGCTCCCGTCTCCAAGGCAAAGGATGTCAGGTGCAAGACGGCTTCGCAGAAGCGAGGTTGCCTCTTAGAGGGAGGGTCTACGGCGCTCTGCTGACGCTTCCACGCCTACATATGCAAACGCTTCTGGGCTCACGAAAGAAGACGTCCGTTGAAAGCTGCCTTGTACCCCGACGCGTTTCTCGGAGTTAGGTCCAGGGAACGGTCCCTGTGCGATCACACGCAGCCTTGAGATGGCTCAGCTCTTTTCTATCGTCAGGGAGGACGTTTCTCGGAGTTAGGTCCAGGGAAAGGTAGTAAAGCGTACGGCACTTTCATGATGCTTCCACACCCACTTTTGGAAATGCTTCTCTCTCCAGGATACCTGAAGATGCTAGTGGCGAGTCGCCGTAGACGCAGACTTGCTTTTCCCAGGTCAGTACATGGCACTCTCCTTATTCACTCACGCACGCGCGCGCGCGCGTGCCCTCACACACACACACACACACACACACACACACACACACAGAGTTGAACATGTTTCTGTCTCGTCAGGAAAGAAGGTGATCGTTGAGAGACGGTTTCTCGCCGATGCTTTTGGGTTCTTGCTTTTTTCCCCCCGGAGAGAGAAGTGTAGCCGCTTTTTCCCTAGGCTTCCGTACACACCCTTGAGAAGCCTTCCGTCAGCCAGAAACAAGCCATGAGTTGAAAGAGGCGTTCCACGCAGACCTCCTTCTCAGAGCGAAGCCTGTCACACTTTTCCTTGTGAAGTCAACTAGAGAGATACAAATACTTTCTCAATGATTGCTTTAACAAAAAAGGACTAAATATCCCAATCAGAAAACATAGACTGTAAAGAGGAAGCAAGACCCATCTCTATGCTGCCTAGCAGAGAATCACTTCAGACCTAAAAATAAAAGCAGATTGGAAGTAATGGGACACAAAACCATTTATCATGCAAATGGAAGTGAAAAGAAAGTTGGAGTCGTAATATTTTTATGAGACAAAATAAACTGAATTGTGGGGAAGATGGCAGAGTAGAAGGACCCTAAACTCACCTCATCCCACAGATACAACTAGGTAACACTCACACCAGAGTCACCCAGAAATGGACCTTCAGATTTCCCCACAAAACTATACAACTAAATGGAGAGAGGGAATCACATCAAAGATGGTAGGAAGGACAAGGACTCTGTAGGAATCTAAACCCCATATTTCTGACCACCAGAGGGAGGGAACCACAGTCACAGAGGGGCCAGAAACAAACTACTACACCGGGGAGCCTCTAAAGCGTAGAGACATCCTCATAGCTTATGGCTTTGAAAATCAGAAGGGATGACATTTGTGAGCGTATACAACCAGCAGACTTAAAGCTTGGAACTTTTAAAAATCAGCTGTCTCAGCTCTGAGAGAGCACAGAAGGTGATAGGAAGCTGAGATCTGTCCTTAAAGATTAAGCAGAGCAAAGAGTGTGGAGAAGCTTGGGTGAAGCAGGTTGAAAGGTGCTTGAGGATTAAACAAGGGAGACATAGTTCCTGAACTCAGAGTTTGCTAAGGGACTTGTCCAGGAACAAAGGAGCTGGCAGGTGCCATTTCCCTCTACGGCCCCTCATTATAAACACACACCTACCTGCAAGACCAAGCACAATCTAGCAATCACTAACTTGCATAAACCATGGCCCATCCCCACACCTACCACACCTGCTTCAGTCCCAGTGCTGTGGATACCCTCCCTGATAAGACCCACACAATCCTTGACAACAATATGTCTCCCCATCACCCACAGAACACGCATGCATCTTGTTAAAACAGCACACCCCATGTGTTGTGCACAATGACACAGTCCAGATCCAGTCTCTGTTGTTGCTATGCATTACCTTCAGAGGAGAACCAGCATCACCAAGTGAAAAATGTATGTTCTGCCCCGTATTTTCAAGAACAAGCAATATATCTGACCTTCCTAACAGAGAGATATTCTCTGAGAAGTAGGCCAAATGAGCAGACAGAGGACTATGTCCTAAACGAAAGAAGAGGACAAAGCCACAGCAAGAGACCTAAACAAAATGGATATAAGGAACATGCCTGACAGAAAATTTAAGATAACAATTATAAAGATACTCACTGGGGAAATGAAAAGAGGGAGGACATCAGAAGGGGGAACATCATTGAGACTCTTAACAAAGAGATATGAAAGAAATAATCAGAGATGTGGAACACAAGAAATGAAATGAAGAATATACTAGATAGAATAATTAGCAGGATGGACGAAGCAGAGGAACAAATTAATGAACTAGAAGACAGTAATGGAAAGTAATCAAGCGGAACAAATGAGAGGAAAAAGAAGTATGCAAAAATGAGAAGAGACATAGGGAATTCAGTGACTCCATCCAGTGTAACAACACCCACATTAGAGGGATCCCAGAAGGTGAAAAGGGGGAAAAGGGGGCAGAAAATCTATTTGACCAAAGAAGAGCTGAAAACTTAACCTAATCTGGTGAAGGAAACCTATACAAATCCATAAGGCATAGAGATCCCCTCCCACAAAATCAACCTAAGGAGGTCCACATCAAGATACATAGTAATCCAAATGGGAAAAGGTAGTGATAAAGAAAAAACATTTAAAGCAGCAAGATAAAAGAAGACAGTTAACATGCAAGGGAAAGCCCATAAATCTATCAGCTGAGTTTTCAGCAGAAACTATGCAGGACAGAAGAAAGTGGCGTTAAATATTCAAAGTGCTGAATGAGAAAAATCTGCAGCAAGGAATAATTTATCCAGCAAGCCTATCCTTCAGAAAAGAAGGGGAGAAAAAGAGTTTCTTAGCCACACAAACTAAAAGAGTTCATGACCACTAAATTAACTACAAAAAATATTGAAGGGGACACTATGAGTGGAAAAAAATCGTAAGTGAGAGTATGACAATAATGAATCAAGGAAGCAGTAAAAATAAGTATTTCTGTAAAAATCAGTTAAGGGATTCACAAAATAAAAGTATGTAAAATATGAAAACATATACCCTAACACATGAGGAGGAGTCAACAGTGGGTTTGAACTTAAACAGCATTCAACTTAATATAGACTGAAAAGGCTATATATAATCCAGGGGGTCACCACAAACCCAAACCTCTAATACACATGCAAAAGATAAAGGGAAAGAAATCCAAGAATATCATTAAAGAAAACGAGCAAACCATGAGAGAGAGAGCAAGAGAAGAAAGGATCTGAGAAAAACTACACAAAAAACTATGAAACAAGTAACAAAACATCAATAAATACATGTCTAATGATAATTAGTTTGAATGTAAATGGACTAAATGTTCCAAGCAAAAGAGCATGACAGAGTTTGTATATATATATAAAAGATTTCACACCTAAAGACACCTGCAGATGGAAATTAAGAGATGGAGAAACATTAATCATGCAAGTGGATGTCAAAAGAAGTCAGAGTAGCAATCCTTATATCAGACAAAATAGACTTTTTTAACATTGAAATTGAATTAGCCAACATAGAGTACACCAGTAGTTTCAAATGTAGCGTTCCACAATTCATCAGTTGTGTATAACACCCAGTGTTCATCACATCACATGCATTCCTTAATGCCCATCACACAGTTACTCCATCTCCCCACCCACCTTTCCTCCAGCAACCCTCAGTTTGTTTCCAATAGTTAGGAACCTGTCATGGATTTTCTTCCTCTCTGGTTTCTTCGCGTTCATTTTCCCTCCCTTCCCCTATGATCCTCTGTGCTGTTCCTTCTATTCCACATATGAGTAAAACCATATAATAATTGTTTTTCTCTGACTGACTTATTTTGCTCAGCATAATACCCTCCAGTGCCATCCACATCGATATGCTAAATATTGATCCTTTCTGATGGCTGAGTCATATTCCTTTGTATATGTATATACCATGTTTTCTTTATCCATTTATCTGTCGATGGATGTCTTGGTTCCTTCCACGGTTTGGCTATTGTGGACAATGTCGCTATAAACATTTGGGGTGCAGTTGCCCCTTCAGATCACTACATTTGTAGCTTTGGGGTAAATAAAATTGCTGGGTTGTAAGGGAGCTCTGTTTTAAGTTCTTGAGGAACCTCCATATTGTTTTCCAAAGTGGCTGTACCAGTTTTCATTCCCACTTAGAAGTGTAAGAGAGTTCCCCTTTCTCCTCACCAACATTTGTTATTTCTTCGCTTGTTAATTTTTGCAATTCTGACTGGTGTGAAGTGGTATCTCATTGTCATTTGGATTTCTTTTTCCCCATGCCAAGTGATCTTGAGCAGTTTCTCATATGTCTGTTGGCCATTTGTGTGTCTTCGTTGGAGAAATACCTGTTCATATCTTCTGCCCATTTCTTGACTCGGTTATTTGTATTTTGGGTGTTGAGTTGGGTGTTGAATGGTAGTAAAGCGTACGGCACTTTCATGATGCTTCCACACCCACTTTTGGAAATGCTTCTCTCTCAAGGATACCTGAAGATGTTAGTGGAGAGTTGCCGTATACGCAGACTTGCTTTTCCCAGGTGAGTGCATGGCACATTCCTTATTCACTCACGCGCGCGCGCGCGCACACACACACACACACACACACACACACAGAGTTGAACATGTTTCTGTCTCGTCAGGAAAGGAGGTGTTCGTTGAGAGACGGTTTCTCGCCAATGCTTTTGGGTGCTTGCCCTTTTCCCCCCGGAGAGTGAAGTGTAGGCGCTTTTTCCGTAGGCTTCAGTACACACCCTTGAGAAGCCTTCCGTCAGTCAGAAACAAGCCGTGAGTTGAAAGAGGCGTTCCACACAGACCTCCTTCTCAGAGCGAAGCCTGTCACACTTTTCCTTGGGCCTCCACACGCACTTTAGAAAAACTTCCTCCGGGAAGCTGTGAGTTGAACGACGGGTTTCCTACAGCGGTTTTCCGTGGGGGTAAGGATATATGGCACTTGGCCTTAGGCTTCCCCGCACACATTGGAAACGGCTTCTCTCTTCGTGAAACAAGATGTGCGCTGAACGTTGCGTTCTGCGCAGGCTTGCTTTTCACACATCAGCCCATGGTACTTTCCCTAGGCTTCCACACGCGCAGAGAGTATCCCTTCCCTAAACCTGAACCAAGACGCGGGGGAAAGCTGCCTTCTACACCACCTTCTTTTCCGAGTTTCGTATAGAACCCTTGCGTTGTGCTTCCACATCCACTTTTGTCACTGCTTCGATATATCCTCCGGAGAGGGGTTCGCTTGAAAGACGGTCTCCCTCCGTCACGCTTTCAAGGAGTTAAGGATAGGGCACTCTCCTTATGCCTGCACACGTCCACTTGCAATCTCGACTGACTTCATGACCCCGTCCATATGCTACGCTGAAAGTCCCATTGCGCGCGGCCTTGTTTCTAAGAGATGAGGACAGGGCACGGCACGTTCCTTGTGCTTCCACCACGACTATATAAAAGGCTCCCGTCTCCAAGGCAAAGGATGTCAGGTGCAAGACGGCTTCGCAAAAGCGAGGTTGCCTCTTAGAGAGCGGTCTACGGCGCTCTCCTGACGCTTCCACGCCTACATATGCAAACGCTTCTGGGCTCACGAAAGAAGACGTCCGTTGAAAGCTGCCTTGTACCCCGACGCGTTTTCCGGAGTTAGGTCCAGGGAACGGTCCCTGTGCGATCACACGCAGCCTTGAGATGGCTCAGCTCTTTTCGATCGTCAGGGAGGACGTTTCTCGGAGTTAGGTCCAGGGAAAGTTAGTAAAGCGTACGGCACTTTCATGATGCTTCCACACCCACTTTTGGAAATGCTTCTCTCTCCAGGATACCTGAAGATGCTAGTGGCGAGTCGCTGTATACGCAGACTTGCTTTTCCCAGGTCAGTACATGGCACTCTCCTTATTCACTCACGCACGCGCGCGCGCGCGTGCCCTCACACACACACACACACACACACACACACAGTTGAACATGTTTCTGTCTCGTCAGGAAAGAAGGTGATCGTTGAGAGACGGTTTCTCGCCGATGCTTTTGGGTTCTTGCTTTTTTCCCCCCGGAGAGAGAAGTGTAGCCGCTTTTTCCCTAGGCTTCCGTACACACCCTTGAGAAGCCTTCCGTCAGCCAGAAACAAGCCATGAGTTGAAAGAGGCGTTCCACGCAGACCTCCTTCTCAGAGCGAAGCCTGTCACACTTTTCCTTGTGAAGTAAACTAGAGAGATACAAATACTTTCTCAATGATTGCTTTAACAAAAAAGGACTAAATATCCCAATCAGAAAACATAGACTGTAAAGAGGAAGCAAGACCCATCTCTATGCTGCCTAGCAGAGAATCACTTCAGACCTAAAAATAAAAGCAGATTGGAAGTAATGGGACACAAAACCATTTATCATGCAAATGGAAGTGAAAAGAAAGTTGGAGTCGTAATATTTTTATGAGACAAAATAAACTGAATTGTGGGGAAGATGGCAGAGTAGAAGGACCCTAAACTCACCTCATCCCACAGATACAACTAGGTAACACTCACACCAGAGTCACCCAGAAATGGACCTTCAGATTTCCCCACAAAACTATACAACTAAATGGAGAGAGGGAATCACATCAAAGATGGTAGGAAGGACAAGGACTCTGTAGGAATCTAAACCCCATATTTCTGACCACCAGAGGGAGGGAACCACAGTCACAGAGGGGCCAGAAACAAACTACTACACCGGGGAGCCTCTAAAGCGTAGAGACATCCTCATAGCTTATGGCTTTGAAAATCAGAAGGGATGACATTTGTGAGCGTATACAACCAGCAGACTTAAAGCTTGGAACTTTTAAAAATCAGCTGTCTCAGCTCTGAGAGAGCACAGAAGGTGATAGGAAGCTGAGATCTGTCCTTAAAGATTAAGCAGAGCAAAGAGTGTGGAGAAGCTTGGGTGAAGCAGGTTGAAAGGTGCTTGAGGATTAAACAAGGGAGACATAGTTCCTGAACTCAGAGTTTGCTAAGGGACTTGTCCAGGAACAAAGGAGCTGGCAGGTGCCATTTCCCTCTACGGCCCCTCATTATAAACACACACCTACCTGCAAGACCAAGCACAATCTAGCAATCACTAACTTGCATAAACCATGGCCCATCCCCACACCTACCACACCTGCTTCAGTCCCAGTGCTGTGGATACCCTCCCTGATAAGACCCACACAATCCTTGACAACAATATGTCTCCCCATCACCCACAGAACACGCATGCATCTTGTTAAAACAGCACACCCCATGTGTTGTGCACAATGACACAGTCCAGATCCAGTCTCTGTTGTTGCTATGCATTACCTTCAGAGGAGAACCAGCATCACCAAGTGAAAAATGTATGTTCTGCCCCGTATTTTCAAGAACAAGCAATATATCTGACCTTCCTAACAGAGAGATATTCTCTGAGAAGTAGGCCAAATGAGCAGACAGAGGACTATGTCCTAAACGAAAGAAGAGGACAAAGCCACAGCAAGAGACCTAAACAAAATGGATATAAGGAACATGCCTGACAGAAAATTTAAGATAACAATTATAAAGATACTCACTGGGGAAATGAAAAGAGGGAGGACATCAGAAGGGGGAACATCATTGAGACTCTTAACAAAGAGATATGAAAGAAATAATCAGAGATGTGGAACACAAGAAATGAAATGAAGAATATACTAGATAGAATAATTAGCAGGATGGACGAAGCAGAGGAACAAATTAATGAACTAGAAGACAGTAATGGAAAGTAATCAAGCGGAACAAATGAGAGGAAAAAGAAGTATGCAAAAATGAGAAGAGACATAGGGAATTCAGTGACTCCATCCAGTGTAACAACACCCACATGAGAGGGATCCCAGAAGGTGAAAAGGGGGAAAACGGGGCAGAAAATCTATTTGACCAAAGAAGAGCTGAAAACTTAACCTAATCTGGTGAAGGAAACCTATACAAATCCATAAGGCATAGAGATCCCCTCCCACAAAATCAACCTAAGGAGGTCCACATCAAGATACATAGTAATCCAAATGGGAAAAGGTAGTGATAAAGAAAAAACATTTAAAGCAGCAAGATAAAAGAAGACAGTTAACATGCAAGGGAAAGCCCATAAATCTATCAGCTGAGTTTTCAGCAGAATCTATGCAGGACAGAAGAAAGTGGCGTTAAATATTCAAAGTGCTGAAGGAGAAAAATCTGCAGCAAGGAATAATTTATCCAGCAAGCCTATCCTTCAGAAAAGAAGGGGAGAAAAAGAGTTTCTTAGCCACACAAACTAAAAGAGTTCATGACCACTAAATTAACTACAAAAAATATTGAAGGGGACACTATGAGTGGAAAAAAATCGTAAGTGAGAGTATGACAATAATGAATCAAGGAAGCAGTAAAAATAAGTATTTCTGTAAAAATCAGTTAAGGGATTCACAAAATAAAAGTATGTAAAATATGAAAACATATACCCTAACACATGAGGAGGAGTCAACAGTGGGTTTGAACTTAAACAGCATTCAACTTAATATAGACTGAAAAGGCTATATATAATCCAGGGGGTCACCACAAACCCAAACCTCTAATACACATGCAAAAGATAAAGGGAAAGAAATCCAAGAATATCATTAAAGAAAACGAGCAAACCATGAGAGAGAGAGCAAGAGAAGAAAGGATCAGAGAAAAACTACACAAAAAACTATGAAACAAGTAACAAAACATCAATAAATACATGTCTAATGATAATTAGTTTGAATGTAAATGGACTAAATGCTCCAAGCAAAAGAGCATGACAGAGTTTGTATATATATATAAAAGATTTCACACCTAAAGACACCTGCAGATGGAAATTAAGAGATGGAGAAACATTAATCATGCAAGTGGATGTCAAAAGAAGTCAGAGTAGCAATCCTTATATCAGACAAAATAGACTTTTTTAACATTGAAATTGAATTAGCCAACATAGAGTACACCAGTAGTTTCAAATGTAGCGTTCCACAATTCATCAGTTGTGTATAACACCCAGTGTTCATCACATCACATGCATTCCTTAATGCCCATCACACAGTTACTCCATCTCCCCACCCACCTTTCCTCCAGCAACCCTCAGTTTGTTTCCAATAGTTAGGAACCTGTCATGGATTTTCTTCCTCTCTGGTTTCTTCGCATTCATTTTCCCTCCCTTCCCCTATGATCCTCTGTGCTGTTCCTTCTATTCCACATATGAGTAAAACCATATAATAATTGTTTTTCTCTGACTGACTTATTTTGCTCAGCATAATACCCTCCAGTGCCATCCACATCGATATGCTAAATATTGATCCTTTCTGATGGCTGAGTCATATTCCTTTGTATATGTATATACCATGTTTTCTTTATCCATTTATCTGTCGATGGATGTCTTGGTTCCTTCCACGGTTTGGCTATTGTGGACAATGTCGCTATAAACATTTGGGGTGCAGTTGCCCCTTCAGATCACTACATTTGTAGCTTTGGGGTAAATAAAATTGCTGGGTTGTAAGGGAGCTCTGTTTTAAGTTCTTGAGGAACCTCCATATTGTTTTCCAAAGTGGCTGTACCAGTTTTCATTCCCACTTAGAAGTGTAAGAGAGTTCCCCTTTCTCCTCACCAACATTTGTTATTTCTTCGCTTGTTAATTTTTGCAATTCTGACTGGTGTGAAGTGGTATCTCATTGTCATTTGGATTTCTTTTTCCCCATGCCAAGTGCTGTTGAGCAGTTTCTCATATGTCTGTTGGCCATTTGTGTGTCTTCTTTGGAGAAATACCTGTTCATATCTTCTGCCCATTTGTTGACTCGGTTATTTGTATTTTGGGTGTTGAGTTTGGGTGTTGAACGGTAGTAAAGCGTACGGCACTTTCATGATGCTTCCACACCCACTTTTGGAAATGCTTCTCTCTCAAGGATACCTGAAGATGTTAGTGGAGAGTTGCCGTATACGCAGACTTGCTTTTCCCAGGTGAGTGCAGGGCACATTCCTTATTCACTCACGCGCGCGCGCGCGCGCACACACACACACACACACACAGAGTTGAACATGTTTCTGTCTCGTCAGGAAAGGAGGTGTTCGTTGAGAGACGGTTTCTCGCCAATGCTTTTGGGTGCTTGCCCTTTTCCCCCCGGAGAGTGAAGTGTATGCGCTTTTTCCGTAGGCTTCAGTACACACCATTGAGAAGCCTTCCGTCAGTCAGAAACAAGCCGTGAGTTGAAAGAGGCGTTCCACACAGACCTCCTTCTCAGAGCGAAGCCTGTCACACTTTTCCTTGGGCCTCCACACGCACTTTAGAAAAACTTCCTCCGGGAAGCTGTGAGTTGAACGACGGGTTTCCTACAGCGGTTTTCCGTGGGGGTAAGGATATATGGCACTTGGCCTTAGGCTTCCACGCACACATTGGAAACGGCTTCTCTCTTCGTGAAACAAGATGTGCGCTGAACGTTGCGTTCTGCGCAGGCTTGCTTTTCACACATCAGCCGATGGTACTTTCCCTAGGCTTCCACACGCGCAGAGAGTATCCCTTCCCTAAACCTGAACCAAGACGCGGGGGAAAGCTGCCTTCTACACCACCTTCTTTTCCGAGTTTCGTATAGAACCCTTGCGTTGTGCTTCCACATCCACTTTTGTCACTGCTTCGATATATCCTCCGGAGAGGGGTTCGCTTGAAACACGGTCTCCCTCCGTCACGCTTTCAAGGAGTTAAGGATAGGGCACGCTCCTTATGCCTGCACACGTCCACTTGCAATCTCGACTGACTTCATGACCCCGTCCATATGCTACGCTGAAAGTCCCATTGCGCGCGGCCTTGTTTCTAAGAGATGAGGACAGGGCACGGCACGTTCCTTGTGCTTCCACCACGACTATATAAAAGGCTCCCGTCTCCAAGGCAAAGGATGTCAGGTGCAAGACGGCTTCGCAAAAGCGAGGTTGCCTCTTAGAGAGCGGTCTACGGCGCTCTCCTGACGCTTCCACGCCTACATATGCAAACGCTTCTGGGCTCACGAAAGAAGACGTCCGTTGAAAGCTGCCTTGTACCCCGACGCGTTTTCCGAAGTTAGGTCCAGGGAACGGTCCCTGTGCGATCACACGCAGCCTTGAGATGGCTCAGCTCTTTTCGATCGTCAGGGAGGACGTTTCTCGGAGTTAGGTCCAGGGAAAGTTAGTAAAGCGTACGGCACTTTCATGATGCTTCCACACCCACTTTTGGAAATGCTTCTCTCTCCAGGATACCTGAAGATGCTAGTGGCGAGTCGCTGTATACGCAGACTTGCTTTTCCCAGGTCAGTACATGGCACTCTCCTTATTCACTCACGCACGCGCGCGCGCGCGTGCCCTCACACACACACACACACACACACACACACACACACACACACACACAGAGTTGAACATGTTTCTGTCTCGTCAGGAAAGAAGGTGATCGTTGAGAGACGGTTTCTCGCCGATGCTTTTGGGTTCTTGCTTTTTTCCCCCCGGAGAGAGAAGTGTAGCCGCTTTTTCCCTAGGCTTCCGTACACACCCTTGAGAAGCCTTCCGTCAGCCAGAAACAAGCCATGAGTTGAAAGAGGCGTTCCACGCAGACCTCCTTCTCAGAGCGAAGCCTGTCACACTTTTCCTTGTGAAGTCAACTAGAGAGATACAAATACTTTCTCAATGATTGCTTTAACAGAAAAGGACTAAATATCCCAATCAGAAAACATAGACTGTAAAGAGGAAGCAAGACCCATCTCTATGCTGCCTAGCAGAGAATCACTTCAGACCTAAAAATAAAAGCAGATTGGAAGTAATGGGACACAAAACCATTTATCATGCAAATGGAAGTGAAAAGAAAGTTGGAGTCGTAATATTTTTATGAGACAAAATAAACTGAATTGTGGGGAAGATGGCAGAGTAGAAGGACCCTAAACTCACCTCATCCCACAGATACAACTAGGTAACACTCACACCAGAGTCACCCAGAAATGGACCTTCAGATTTCCCCACAAAACTATACAACTAAATGGAGAGAGGGAATCACATCAAAGATGGTAGGAAGGACAAGGACTCTGTAGGAATCTAAACCCCATATTTCTGACCACCAGAGGGAGGGAACCACAGTCACAGAGGGGCCAGAAACAAACTACTACACCGGGGAGCCTCTAAAGCGTAGAGACATCCTCATAGCTTATGGCTTTGAAAATCAGAAGGGATGACATTTGTGAGCGTATACAACCAGCAGACTTAAAGCTTGGAACTTTTAAAAATCAGCTGTCTCAGCTCTGAGAGAGCACAGAAGGTGATAGGAAGCTGAGATCTGTCCTTAAAGATTAAGCAGAGCAAAGAGTGTGGAGAAGCTTGGGTGAAGCAGGTTGAAAGGTGCTTGAGGATTAAACAAGGGAGACATAGTTCCTGAACTCAGAGTTTGCTAAGGGACTTGTCCAGGAACAAAGGAGCTGGCAGGTGCCATTTCCCTCTACGGCCCCTCATTATAAACACACACCTACCTGCAAGACCAAGCACAATCTAGCAATCACTAACTTGCATAAACCATGGCCCATCCCCACACCTACCACACCTGCTTCAGTCCCAGTGCTGTGGATACCCTCCCTGATAAGACCCACACAATCCTTGACAACAATATGTCTCCCCATCACCCACAGAACACGCATGCATCTTGTTAAAACAGCACACCCCATGTGTTGTGCACAATGACACAGTCCAGATCCAGTCTCTGTTGTTGCTATGCATTACCTTCAGAGGAGAACCAGCATCACCAAGTGAAAAATGTATGTTCTGCCCCGTATTTTCAAGAACAAGCAATATATCTGACCTTCCTAACAGAGAGATATTCTCTGAGAAGTAGGCCAAATGAGCAGACAGAGGACTATGTCCTAAACGAAAGAAGAGGACAAAGCCACAGCAAGAGACCTAAACAAAATGGATATAAGGAACATGCCTGACAGAAAATTTAAGATAACAATTATAAAGATACTCACTGGGGAAATGAAAAGAGGGAGGACATCAGAAGGGGGAACATCATTGAGACTCTTAACAAAGAGATATGAAAGAAATAATCAGAGATGTGGAACACAAGAAATGAAATGAAGAATATACTAGATAGAATAATTAGCAGGATGGACGAAGCAGAGGAACAAATTAATGAACTAGAAGACAGTAATGGAAAGTAATCAAGCGGAACAAATGAGAGGAAAAAGAAGTATGCAAAAATGAGAAGAGACTTAGGGAATTCAGTGACTCCATCCAGTGTAACCACACCCACATGAGAGGGATCCCAGAAGGTGAAAAGGGGGAAAGGGGGGCAGAAAATCTATTTGACCAAAGAAGAGCTGAAAACTTAACCTAATCTGGTGAAGGAAACCTATACAAATCCATAAGGCATAGAGATCCCCTCCCACAAAATCAACCTAAGGAGGTCCACATCAAGATACATAGTAATCCAAATGGGAAAAGGTAGTGATAAAGAAAAAACATTTAAAGCAGCAAGATAAAAGAAGACAGTTAACATGCAAGGGAAAGCCCATAAATCTATCAGCTGAGTTTTCAGCAGAAACTATGCAGGACAGAAGAAAGTGGCGTTAAATATTCAAAGTGCTGAATGAGAAAAATCTGCAGCAAGGAATAATTTATCCAGCAAGCCTATCCTTCAGAAAAGAAGGGGAGAAAAAGAGTTTCTTAGCCACACAAACTAAAAGAGTTCATGACCACTAAATTAACTACAAAAAATATTGAAGGGGACACTATGAGTGGAAAAAAATCGTAAGTGAGAGTATGACAATAATGAATCAAGGAAGCAGTAAAAATAAGTATTTCTGTAAAAATCAGTTAAGGGATTCACAAAATAAAAGTATGTAAAATATGAAAACATATACCCTAACACATGAGGAGGAGTCAACAGTGGGTTTGAACTTAAACAGCATTCAACTTAATATAGACTGAAAAGGCTATATATAATCCAGGGGGTCACCACAAACCCAAACCTCTAATACACATGCAAAAGATAAAGGGAAAGAAATCCAAGAATATCATTAAAGAAAACGAGCAAACCATGAGAGAGAGAGCAAGAGAAGAAAGGATCTGAGAAAAACTACACAAAAAACTATGAAACAAGTAACAAAACATCAATAAATACATGTCTAATGATAATTAGTTGGAATGTAAATGGACTAAATGCTCCAAGCAAAAGAGCATGACAGAGTTTGTATATATATATAAAAGATTTCACACCTAAAGACACCTGCAGATGGAAATTAAGAGATGGAGAAACATTAATCATGCAAGTGGATGTCAAAAGAAGTCAGAGTAGCAATCCTTATATCAGACAAAATAGACTTTTTTAACATTGAAATTGAATTAGCCAACATAGAGTACACCAGTAGTTTCAAATGTAGCGTTCCACAATTCATCAGTTGTGTATAACACCCAGTGTTCATCACATCACATGCATTCCTTAATGCCCATCACACAGTTACTCCATCTCCCCACCCACCTTTCCTCCAGCAACCCTCAGTTTGTTTCCAATAGTTAGGAACCTGTCATGGATTTTCTTCCTCTCTGGTTTCTTCGCATTCATTTTCCCTCCCTTCCCCTATGATCCTCTGTGCTGTTCCTTCTATTCCACATATGAGTAAAACCATATAATAATTGTTTTTCTCTGACTGACTTATTTTGCTCAGCATAATACCCTCCAGTGCCATCCACATCGATATGCTAAATATTGATCCTTTCTGATGGCTGAGTCATATTCCTTTGTATATGTATATACCATGTTTTCTTTATCCATTTATCTGTCGATGGATGTCTTGGTTCCTTCCACGGTTTGGCTATTGTGGACAATGTCGCTATAAACTTTTGGGGTGCAGTTGCCCCTTCAGATCACTACATTTGTAGCTTTGGGGTAAATAAAATTGCTGGGTTGTAAGGGAGCTCTGTTTTAAGTTCTTGAGGAACCTCCATATTGTTTTCCAAAGTGGCTGTACCAGTTTTCATTCCCACTTAGAAGTGTAAGAGAGTTCCCCTTTCTCCTCACCAACATTTGTTATTTCTTCGCTTGTTAATTTTTGCAATTCTGACTGGTGTGAAGTGGTATCTCATTGTCATTTGGATTTCTTTTTCCCCATGCCAAGTGATCTTGAGCAGTTTCTCATATGTCTGTTGGCCATTTGTGTGTCTTCTTTGGAGAAATATCTGTTCTTATCTTCTGACCATTTCGTGACTCGGTTATTTGTATTTTGGGTGTTGAGTTGGGTGTTGAACGGTAGTAAAGCGTACGGCACTTTCATGATGCTTCCACACCCACTTTTGGAAATGCTTCTCTCTCAAGGATACCTGAAGATGTTAGTGGAGAGTTGCCGTATACGCAGACTTGCTTTTCCCAGGTGAGTGCATGGCACATTCCTTATTCACTCACGCGCGCGCGCGCGCGCGCACACACACACACACACACACACAGAGTTGAACATGTTTCTGTCTCGTCAGGAAAGGAGGTGTTCGTTGAGAGACGGTTTCTCGCCAATGCTTTTGGGTGCTTGCCCTTTTCCTCCCGGAGAGTGAAGTGTATGCGCTTTTTCCGTAGGCTTCAGTACACACCCTTGAGAAGCCTTCCGTCAGTCAGAAACAAGCCGTGAGTTGAAAGAGGCGTTCCACACAGACCTCCTTCTCAGAGCGAAGCCTGTCACACTTTTCCTTGGGCCTCCACACGCACTTTAGAAAAACTTCCTCCGGGAAGCTGTGAGTTGAACGACGGGTTTCCTACAGCGGTTTTCCGTGGGGGTAAGGATATATGGCACTTGGCCTTAGGCTTCCACGCACACATTGGAAACGGCTTCTCTCTTCGTGAAACAAGATGTGCGCTGAACGTTGCGTTCTGCGCAGGCTTGCTTTTCACACATCAGCCGATGGTACTTTCCCTAGGCTTCCACACGCGCAGAGAGTATCCCTTCCCTAAACCTGAACCAAGACGCGGGGGAAAGCTGCCTTCTACACCACCTTCTTTTCCGAGTTTCGTATAGAACCCTTGCGTTGTGCTTCCACATCCACTTTTGTCACTGCTTCGATATATCCTCCGGAGAGGGGTTCGCTTGAAAGACGGTCTCCCTCCGTCACGCTTTCAAGGAGTTAAGGATAGGGCACGCTCCTTATGCCTGCACACGTCCACTTGCAATCTCGACTGACTTCATGACCCCGTCCATATGCTACGCTGAAAGTCCCATTGCGCGCGGCCTTGTTTCTAAGAGATGAGGACAGGGCACGGCACGTTCCTTGTGCTTCCACCACGACTATATAAAAGGCTCCCGTCTCCAAGGCAAAGGATGTCAGGTGCAAGACGGCTTCGCAAAAGCGAGGTTGCCTCTTAGAGAGCGGTCTACGGCGCTCTCCTGACGCTTCCACACCTACATATGCAAACGCTTCTGGGCTCACGAAAGAAGACGTCCGTTGAAAGCTGCCTTGTACCCCGACGCGTTTTCCGAAGTTAGGTCCAGGGAACGGTCCCTGTGCGATCACACGCAGCCTTGAGATGGCTCAGCTCTTTTCGATCGTCAGGGAGGACGTTTCTCGGAGTTAGGTCCAGGGAAACTTAGTAAAGCGTACGGCACTTTCATGATGCTTCCACACCCACTTTTGGAAATGCTTCTCTCTCCAGGATACCTGAAGATGCTAGTGGCGAGTCGCTGTATACGCAGACTTGCTTTTCCCAGGTCAGTACATGGCACTCTCCTTATTCACTCACGCACGCGCGCGCTCGCGTGCCCTCACACACACACACACACACACACACACACACACACAGAGTTGAACATGTTTCTGTCTCGTCAGGAAAGAAGGTGATCGTTGAGAGACGGTTTCTCGCCGATGCTTTTGGGTTCTTGCTTTTTTCCCCCCGGAGAGAGAAGTGTAGCCGCTTTTTCCCTAGGCTTCCGTACACACCCTTGAGAAGCCTTCCGTCAGCCAGAAACAAGCCATGAGTTGAAAGAGGCGTTCCACGCAGACCTCCTTCTCAGAGCGAAGCCTGTCACACTTTTCCTTGTGAAGTCAACTAGAGAGATACAAATACTTTCTCAATGATTGCTTTAACAAAAAAGGACTAAATATCCCAATCAGAAAACATAGACTGTAAAGAGGAAGCAAGACCCATCTCTATGCTGCCTACCAGAGAATCACTTCAGACCTAAAAATAAAAGCAGATTGGAAGTAATGGGACACAAAACCATTTATCATGCAAATGGAAGTGAAAAGAAAGTTGGAGTCGTAATATTTTTATGAGACAAAATAAACTGAATTGTGGGGAAGATGGCAGAGTAGAAGGACCCTAAACTCACCTCATCCCACAGATACAACTAGGTAACACTCACACCAGAGTCACCCAGAAATGGACCTTCAGATTTCCCCACAAAACTATACAACTAAATGGAGAGAGGGAATCACATCAAAGATGGTAGGAAGGACAAGGACTCTGTAGGAATCTAAACCCCATATTTCTGACCACCAGAGGGAGGGAACCACAGTCACAGAGGGGCCAGAAACAAACTACTACACCGGGGAGCCTCTAAAGCGTAGAGACATCCTCATAGCTTATGGCTTTGAAAATCAGAAGGGATGACATTTGTGAGCGTATACAACCAGCAGACTTAAAGCTTGGAACTTTTAAAAATCAGCTGTCTCAGCTCTGAGAGAGCACAGAAGGTGATAGGAAGCTGAGACCTGTCCTTAAAGATTAAGCAGAGCAAAGAGTGTGGAGAAGCTTGGGTGAAGCAGGTTGAAAGGTGCTTGAGGATTAAACAAGGGAGACATAGTTCCTGAACTCAGAGTTTGCTAAGGGACTTGTCCAGGAACAAAGGAGCTGGCAGGTGCCATTTCCCTCTACGGCCCCTCATTATAAACACACACCTACCTGCAAGACCAAGCACAATCTAGCAATCACTAACTTGCATAAACCATGGCCCATCCCCACACCTACCACACCTGCTTCAGTCCCAGTGCTGTGGATACCCTCCCTGATAAGACCCACACAATCCTTGACAACAATATGTCTCCCCATCACCCACAGAACACGCATGCATCTTGTTAAAACAGCACACCCCATGTGTTGTGCACAATGACACAGTCCAGATCCAGTCTCTGTTGTTGCTATGCATTACCTTCAGAGGAGAACCAGCATCACCAAGTGAAAAATGTATGTTCTGCCCCGTATTTTCAAGAACAAGCAATATATCTGACCTTCCTAACAGAGAGATATTCTCTGAGAAGTAGGCCAAATGAGCAGACAGAGGACTATGTCCTAAAGGAAAGAAGAGGACAAAGCCACAGCAAGAGACCTAAACAAAATGGATATAAGGAACATGCCTGACAGAAAATTTAAGATAACAATTATAAAGATACTCACTGGGGAAATGAAAAGAGGGAGGACATCAGAAGGGGGAACATCATTGAGACTCTTAACAAAGAGATATGAAAGAAATAATCAGAGATGTGGAACACAAGAAATGAAATGAAGAATATACTAGATAGAATAATTAGCAGGATGGACGAAGCAGAGGAACAAATTAATGAACTAGAAGACAGTAATGGAAAGTAATCAAGCGGAAAAAATGAGAGGAAAAAGAAGTATGCAAAAATGAGAAGAGACTTAGGGAATTCAGTGACTCCATCCAGTGTAACAACACCCACATGAGAGGGATCCCAGAAGGTGAAAAGGGGGAAAGGGGGGCAGAAAATCTATTTGACCAAAGAAGAGCTGAAAACTTAACCTAATCTGGTGAAGGAAACCTATACAAATCCATAAGGCATAGAGATCCCCTCCCACAAAATCAACCTAAGGAGGTCCACATCAAGATACATAGTAATCCAAATGGGAAAAGGTAGTGATAAAGAAAAAACATTTAAAGCAGCAAGATAAAAGAAGACAGTTATCATGCAAGGGAAAGCCCATAAATCTATCAGCTGAGTTTTCAGCAGAAACTATGCAGGACAGAAGAAAGTGGCGTTAAATATTCAAAGTGCTGAATGAGAAAAATCTGCAGCAAGGAATAATTTATCCAGCAAGCCTATCCTTCAGAAAAGAAGGGGAGAAAAAGAGTTTCTTAGCCACACAAACTAAAAGAGTTCATGACCACTAAATTAACTACAAAAAATATTGAAGGGGACACTATGAGTGGAAAAAAATCGTAAGTGAGAGTATGACAATAATGAATCAAGGAAGCAGTAAAAATAAGTATTTCTGTAAAAATCAGTTAAGGGATTCACAAAATAAAAGTATGTAAAATATGAAAACATATACCCTAACACATGAGGAGGAGTCAACAGTGGGTTTGAACTTAAACAGCATTCAACTTAATATAGACTGAAAAGGCTATATATAATCCAGGGGGTCACCACAAACCCAAACCTCTAATACACATGCAAAAGATAAAGGGAAAGAAATCCAAGAATATCATTAAAGAAAACGAGCAAACCATGAGAGA
The DNA here is from genome assembly GCF_037043125.1 of Eumetopias jubatus. Lineage (NCBI taxonomy): Eukaryota > Metazoa > Chordata > Mammalia > Carnivora > Otariidae > Eumetopias > Eumetopias jubatus. The sequence goes on along the minus strand of NW_028274834.1, from coordinate 742,192 downwards.
GAGAGCAAGAGAAGAAAGGATCAGAGAAAAACTACACAAAAAACTATGAAACAAGTAACAAAACATCAATAAATACATGTCTAATGATAATTAGTTGGAATGTAAATGGACTAAATGCTCCAAGCAAAAGAGCATGACAGAGTTTGTATATATATATAAAAGATTTCACACCTAAAGACACCTGCAGATGGAAATTAAGAGATGGAGAAACATTAATCATGCAAGTGGATGTCAAAAGAAGTCAGAGTAGCAATCCTTATATCAGACAAAATAGACTTTTTTAACATTGAAATTGAATTAGCCAACATAGAGTACACCAGTAGTTTCAAATGTAGCGTTCCACAATTCATCAGTTGTGTATAACACCCAGTGTTCATCACATCACATGCATTCCTTAATGCCCATCACACAGTTACTCCATCTCCCCACCCACCTTTCCTCCAGCAACCCTCAGTTTGTTTCCAATAGTTAGGAACCTGTCATGGATTTTCTTCCTCTCTGGTTTCTTCGCATTCATTTTCCCTCCCTTCCCCTATGATCCTCTGTGCTGTTCCTTCTATTCCACATATGAGTAAAACCATATAATAATTGTTTTTCTCTGACTGACTTATTTTGCTCAGCATAATACCCTCCAGTGCCATCCACATCGATATGCTAAATATTGATCCTTTCTGATGGCTGAGTCATATTCCTTTGTATATGTATATACCATGTTTTCTTTATCCATTTATCTGTCGATGGATGTCTTGGTTCCTTCCACGGTTTGGCTATTGTGGACAATGTCGCTATAAACATTTGGGGTGCAGTTGCCCCTTCAGATCACTACATTTGTAGCTTTGGGGTAAATAAAATTGCTGGGTTGTAAGGGAGCTCTGTTTTAAGTTCTTGAGGAACCTCCATACTGTTTTCCAAAGTGGCTGTACCAGTTTTCATTCCCACTTAGAAGTGTAAGAGAGTTCCCCTTTCTCCTCACCAACATTTGTTATTTCTTCGCTTGTTAATTTTTGCAATTCTGACTGGTGTGAAGTGGTATCTCATTGTCATTTGGATTTCTTTTTCCCCATGCCAAGTGCTGTTGAGCAGTTTCTCATATGTCTGTTGGCCATTTGTGTGTCTTCTTTGGAGAAATACCTGTTCATATCTTCTGCCCATTTGTTGACTCGGTTATTTGTATTTTGGGTGTTGAGTTTGGGTGTTGAACGGTAGTAAAGCGTACGGCACTTTCATGATGCTTCCACACCCACTTTTGGAAATGCTTCTCTCTCAAGGATACCTGAAGATGTTAGTGGAGAGTTGCCGTATACGCAGACTTGCTTTTCCCAGGTGAGTGCATGGCACATTCCTTATTCACTCACGCGCGCGCGCGCGCGCACACACACACACACACACACAGAGTTGAACATGTTTCTGTCTCGTCAGGAAAGGAGGTGTTCGTTGAGAGACGGTTTCTCGCCAATGCTTTTGGGTGCTTGCCCTTTTCCCCCCGGAGAGTGAAGTGTATGCGCTTTTTCCGTAGGCTTCAGTACACACCCTTGAGAAGCCTTCCGTCAGTCAGAAACAAGCCGTGAGTTGAAAGAGGCGTTCCACACAGACCTCCTTCTCAGAGCGAAGCCTGTCACACTTTTCCTTGGGCCTCCACACGCACTTTAGAAAAACTTCCTCCGGGAAGCTGTGAGTTGAACGACGGGTTTCCTACAGCGGTTTTCCGTGGGGGTAAGGATATATGGCACTTGGCCTTAGGCTTCCACGCACACATTGGAAACGGCTTCTCTCTTCGTGAAACAAGATGTGCGCTGAACGTTGCGTTCTGCGCAGGCTTGCTTTTCACACATCAGCCGATGGTACTTTCCCTAGGCTTCCACACGCGCAGAGAGTATCCCTTCCCTAAACCTGAACCAAGACGCGGGGGAAAGCTGCCTTCTACACCACCTTCTTTTCCGAGTTTCGTATAGAACCCTTGCGTTGTGCTTCCACATCCACTTTTGTCACTGCTTCGATATATCCTCCGGAGAGGGGTTCGCTTGAAAGACGGTCTCCCTCCGTCACGCTTTCAAAGAGTTAAGGATAGGGCACGCTCCTTATGCCTGCACACGTCCACTTGCAATCTCGACTGACTTCATGACCCCGTCCATATGCTACGCTGAAAGTCCCATTGCGCGCGGCCTTGTTTCTAAGAGATGAGGACAGGGCACGGCACGTTCCTTGTGCTTCCACCACGACTATATAAAAGGCTCCCGTCTCCAAGGCAAAGGATGTCAGGTGCAAGACGGCTTCGCAAAAGCGAGGTTGCCTCTTAGAGAGCGGTCTACGGCGCTCTCCTGACGCTTCCACACCTACATATGCAAACGCTTCTGGGCTCACGAAAGAAGACGTCCGTTGAAAGCTGCCTTGTACCCCGACGCGTTTTCCGAAGTTAGGTCCAGGGAACGGTCCCTGTGCGATCACACGCAGCCTTGAGATGGCTCAGCTCTTTTCGATCGTCAGGGAGGACGTTTCTCGGAGTTAGGTCCAGGGAAAGTTAGTAAAGCGTACGGCACTTTCATGATGCTTCCACACCCACTTTTGGAAATGCTTCTCTCTCCAGGATACCTGAAGATGCTAGTGGCGAGTCGCTGTATACGCAGACATGCTTTTCCCAGGTCAGTACATGGCACTCTCCTTATTCACTCACGCACGCGCGCGCGCGCGTGCCCTCACACACACAGACACACACACACACACACACACACACACAGAGTTGAACATGTTTCTGTCTCGTCAGGAAAGAAGGTGATCGTTGAGAGACGGTTTCTCGCCGATGCTTTTGGGTTCTTGCTTTTTTCCCCCCGGAGAGAGAAGTGTAGCCGCTTTTTCCCTAGGCTTCCGTACACACCCTTGAGAAGCCTTCCGTCAGCCAGAAACAAGCCATGAGTTGAAAGAGGCGTTCCACGCAGACCTCCTTCTCAGAGCGAAGTCTGTCACACTTTTCCTTGTGAAGTAAACTAGAGAGATACAAATACTTTCTCAATGATTGCTTTAACAAAAAAGGACTAAATATCCCAATCAGAAAACATAGACTGTAAAGAGGAAGCAAGACCCATCTCTATGCTGCCTAGCAGAGAATCACTTCAGACCTAAAAATAAAAGCAGATTGGAAGTAATGGGACACAAAACCATTTATCATGCAAATGGAAGTGAAAAGAAAGTTGGAGTCGTAATATTTTTATGAGACAAAATAAACTGAATTGTGGGGAAGATGGCAGAGTAGAAGGACCCTAAACTCACCTCATCCCACAGATACAACTAGGTAACACTCACACCAGAGTCACCCAGAAATGGACCTTCAGATTTCCCCACAAAACTATACAACTAAATGGAGAGAGGGAATCACATCAAAGATGGTAGGAAGGACAAGGACTCTGTAGGAATCTAAACCCCATATTTCTGACCACCAGAGGGAGGGAACCACAGTCACAGAGGGGCCAGAAACAAACTACTACACCGGGGAGCCTCTAAAGCGTAGAGACATCCTCATAGCTTATGGCTTTGAAAATCAGAAGGGATGACATTTGTGAGCGTATACAACCAGCAGACTTAAAGCTTGGAACTTTTAAAAATCAGCTGTCTCAGCTCTGAGAGAGCACAGAAGGTGATAGGAAGCTGAGATCTGTCCTTAAAGATTAAACAGAGCAAAGAGTGTGGAGAAGCTTGGGTGAATCAGGTTGAAAGGTGCTTGAGGATTAAACAAGGGAGACATAGTTCCTGAACTCAGAGTTTGCTAAGGGACTTGTCCAGGAACAAAGGAGCTGGCAGGTGCCATTTCCCTCTACGGCCCCTCATTATAAACACACACCTACCTGCAAGACCAAGCACAATCTAGCAATCACTAACTTGCATAAACCATGGCCCATCCCCACACCTACCACACCTGCTTCAGTCCCAGTGCTGTGGATACCCTCCCTGATAAGACCCACACAATCCTTGACAACAATATGTCTCC